>NC_044032.1:550908795-552108795 GCF_901765095.1 Microcaecilia unicolor
TGGAAAAGCCATGTGCTATCAAGGCATTGTGTTAATTTAGCATAGGCCTGCACTGTTGGCATGTGGTAACTCTCACAGTTTAGTAAGTAGGCGCCTGTATGACTTGGCTATGACCTTTTTGGAAATTGGTAAAATTCCCATTGTAAACAATTGTTTCACTTTTTCCCTAAAAGAAATGAGAAAAAAAAGCAAGTACTCACTCTGTACATATCAGGCGTATCATATGATGGTTGTCTTGAGTATTCTTCTATCAGCTCATCCCTTCTGCTCAGACTCACTTGTGTCCTCAAAGCTCTAATTCCAGATGACAAACAGATTCTTTTTAAATGAGAAGGACACTGAAGCAGTGGTTCCCAAACTCTAGATTGATTCCACAGATCACACCATTAGTGGATGGGGTCACAGAAACAAGGCTATTCCCCCCTCCTTCTCGATCTCCACTTTGAGCTCTGCATGTCAACATGAAGCCTATGAGTTCATAAAAACTCATTAGTCTGGAAACCCATGGAGAGTTACTGGGGTCTCTGAAACCACATTGATGTTAGATGTCACAGCCGACTACTCCTCCAACCCACCCAAGTCATACCCAGTTCCCACCCCTAACTGCATTAAGAACCTAGCGTGAGTTTTTTATCACATTGCTGGTTTTAACCTGCAATAGAGGTAGCATGAGTCCATGCTAATGTCTATCATGTGGTAAAATCCACACTAGCTGCTTACCACAGCTTAGCAAAAGAGCCCCATAAATTACAAAAAATTTACAAAAACTAATTTTAACAAAAAGTTTTGTGAAAGGATAAACAATCTCAAAATAAATCCCACAACCTTTCATGTGCAGCATCCAGAATGGATATAGTCCCCTTAACAAAATAAAGATTTAAATAAATGGAGGGAAAGCTCAAACTAAAATGGTATGCAAAGCACAAATCTGTGGAATAAATACCTTAAAAGCTCATCATTGCTTTACCCTCTACTATAATGATGCAGTCCTCCCAGTCCACAGCAAAATTAAAAACAGTCCAAAAAAGTGTTCTCCGCATGAGAACTACACAGTTCTTCAACTTGAAATATAATTTACAAAGAAGCATGGGTACCAATCTTACTACATATTATGCAAACTATGTATTTATTTTGATTCATGTCATATAGTCCATGCAAATAATCCTTGGGCCAAAATAACCATACAGTAGATCAGTGGAGGTGTAGTTCTTCTTCAGTTATTGATGTTCAGTTCTGCTTCTTGCACTAACAAAGGTAGCTTAACCTCCAACCATTAGACTAGAGGTTCTCAACCCAGTCCTCAGGACACACTAAGCCAGTCAGGTTTTCTGGATGCAACATACATAAACAGCATAAAGAAAGTGAAAGCATAACACTACAGTATATATACGAACCTCGACCAGATCAATACAAAAAAAATATTAAAATTCATGAACAAACTACTGAAAAACCCACAACAATAATGGCAACACCTGAAACACCACCAACTGCAGATAAGCTTGCACAATACTTCAAAAACAAATTAACAAACACAAGATCAAACCTTGCAAAAGCACAAATAAACATCTCAGACTACCTAAAGGACTGCGAAACACACGACAACCACAACGCAGCAGAGAGAATATGGACCATGTTCAAACCACCACAACTAGACACTGTAAAGACACTACTAGACACTGTAAAGACACTATTGACAAAATACGATATATGCATACTGCCTACTTGAAATATGCCCCAACTATATGATGAAAAGTCCACCAGACTTATTCATCGAGTACCTCACCAAAACATATCCCATACATATTTGAAAGAGGTCAATTTTCAACAGACAAAGGCAACCTAGTACTCACACTTATCCCAAAAACCAACCAGCAAGATCAGCAATATCACAAATTACAGACCAGTAGCGAGAACACCACTACTGACCAAAACGATGGAAGGTCTAGTGACACAGCAACTAAAGGAATACTTGACAAAATTCTCAATTCTTCATAAATCCCAATCAGGTTTCAGACCACAACACAGCACTGAAATGGTGATAACCACCCTGATAACAAAATTGAGAAGCATAATATACCAAGGACCAAAACGTATTACTACTGCAATTCAACATGTCAAGTATGTTCGACCTAGTAGACCACACCACATGACACTGCTCGACAACATAGGAATCAGCGGTGCAGTAGCAACATGGTTCAGTGGCTTCCTAAAGACCAGATCCTACATTGTAAAGATGTCCAACTAAACATGAGCCTCATTGATCTCTGAGTACGAGGTACCACAGGGATCACCAATATCGCCAATACTGTTCAATGTAAGGATGGTTCCACTTGGAAAAAAACTGGAATTAATGGGTTTCAACCCATTTATATATGCAGATGATGTCATCATCTTCATACCTTTCCAAACAATATCACAGACATACAGGACAAAATTTTAAAAAAGGATTGGACCTCATGGAAGAATGGGCAACAACTTTCAAACTCAAACTGAACAGAGACAAAACAAATTCCTAGTAGTATGCAGAGCACACAACCCCACATCCTACCAAAAATTCACAATTCACAATCAACCAACAAACATACCACATCAAAACACAACTTAAAATACTAGAAATCATTCTCGACAAACACCTAACACTGGATAATCAAATATCAGCAGTAACATCAAAATGCTTCAGAACATTATGGAAACTAAGAAGAATAAGAGACTATTTCCCTAGACAATCTTTCCGGATACTGGTCCAATCAACAATACTATCGCAACTTGACTACTGCAATGCAGCATATATAGAGTGCAAGGAAGACACACTAAAATTGCTGCAAACAGTCCAAAATACGGCAGCAGGACTGATTTTCAAGAAATCAAAATATGAAATAGTAACCCCACTGCTTGAAACACCACATTGGCTACCAGTCAAGGCAGGAATATTTTTCAAAGCGAGCACCCTACCACCTTATAATTGAAAGAGGAAAAATGCCTAGATTTCGACCCAAAATCGGGAGATAGACGTTTATCTCACAAAAACGAATAAATCGGTATAATGGAAAGCCGATTTGGACGTTTCAACTGCACTCCATCGCGGAAGCGTACAAAGTTGACGGGGGCGTGTCAGAGGCGTGGCGAAGGTGGAACTGGGGTGTGGTTATCGGCCGAGGAGAGATGGGCGCCTTTCGCCGATAATGGAAAAAAAGTATGCGTTTGTAGCTAGAATTTAGGGCACTTTTCCTGGACCCTGTTATTTCACGAATAAAGCCCCAAAAAGTGCCCTAAATGACCAGGATTACCACCAGAGGGAATCAGGGATGACCTCCCCTGACTCCCCCAGTGGTCACTAACCCCCTCCCACCACAAAAATGATGTTTCACAACTTTTTTATTTTCACCCTCAAATGTCATACCCACCTCCCTGGCAGCAGTATGCAGGTCCCTGGAGCAGTTGTTAGGGGGTGCAGTGGACTTCAGGCAGGTGGACCCAGGCCCATCCCCCCTACCTGTTACAATTGTGCTGCTTAATGCTTAGTCGTCTAACCCCCCCAAACCCACTGTACCCACATGTAGGTGCCCCCCTTCACCCCTTAGGGCTATAGTAATGGTGTAGACTTGTGGGCAGTGGGTTTTGAGGGGGATTTGGGGGGCTCAACACACAAGGGAAGGGTGCTATGCACCTGGGAGCTCTTTTACCTTTTTTTTTGTTTTTGTAAAAGTGCCCCCTAGGTGCCTGGTTGGTGTCCTGGCATGTGAGGGGGACCAGTGCACTACGAATCCTAGCCCCGCCCCTCCCACGAACAAATGCCTTGGATTTATTCGTTTTTGAGCTGGGCGCTTTCATTTTCCATTATCACTGAAAAACAAAAACGCCCAGCTCACAAATTGTCGAATAAAACACGGACGTCTATTTTTTTCGAAAATACGGTTCGGTCCGCCCCTTCACGGACCCGTTCTCGGAGATAAACACCCATGGAGATAGATGTTTTCGTTCAATTATGCCCCTCCTAGTCTTTAAAATACTATTCGGAATGGCACCCGAATATATGCTTAACATGACTGAACTATCCTCAAGGAATGCCAGCCAGAAAAACAAAAACTACCTACTCCTATATCTACCCAACTGCAAAAACACCATCTACAAAACTGGCCACAAAGCAGGATTTAGCTACTTGGGTTCCAAATGGTGAAACTCGATACCAAAACCAAGCATTACAAATCTCCTCTAATTCAGAAAAGAAATGAAAACCTACCTCTTCAAAAACTTCTACAGCTAATCACAAAGATATTGTCGCCTTCCTTTCAAATTTACTTCTTCAAAAACTATATGAATAAATATCACCAAAACTCTACAGCTGACCACAAAAGCTACCACTACCTTTTCCACTTCATATCTATCTCTTCAAAAACTCTATGAATAACCACATGAACTATAAATGCCCTCTCCACATTGCACAACACTATTGTAACTTCACCAAAATGTAAATTGTAAGCCACTTTGAACTGAAACTTGTTTTGGGGTAATAGTGGGATACAAGAATGCATAAATAAATACCCACAAAGAATATGCATGAGATAGATTTGCATACAATGAAGGCAATGCATGCAAATTTATCTTATGCATATTTAGTGTGACTATCTTGAACACCAGACTGACTTGGTGTGTCCCGAGGACTGGGTTGAGAAACCCCTGCATTACACTAATTAAAAGCTAGCATTAAATACTGAGCAGCACAATGCACATCACATAAAAAGGAAAGGTGAAAAATAGAATCTGAAGGATATGGAAGAATTCATCAAGAATTGGAATGCAATCATGATCAGATGTTGATTATTGGCAACAACTTAAAGGAGAAGTTGCTGACTGAAGATTCTTGAGTAGTAGAACATGCCTGATAATAAATGTCTCAAAGACTTTCATTTGCAGATGAATGCATTTTGGCAGACTATAAAGGAGTGAAAATTGCTTCATTAGATTAATCTAGAGATCAGATATATCATTGGATTTATAAGACAAGAAGATCCTAGCCTCATCCCAGGTGGGCTATATTTGAATGGACATTTTTGGAGGAGACATTTGAAGAAGGTTGGCAAGCTGACCAATCCTCCATTGGTTTGCACAATCAAAATCATGGAATAAGCATTTTTTTGAAACAAATGGAGAGTTGTGATTGTTGTGTCGGTCCCCTTGGAAGTTAAGGATAAGTTTCTATCTTCATAGAAATAACAAGGTTCAAGGTTACATTTATTAGATTGACCCCCTAAAGACAAGCCATCAAATCGGTTTACAAAGTTTAATACTAAAAAGGAAAAGAAATACAAATATGCAGAAAACACAATTAAAACTTGTTTACTTGGGGGATTTTAAGATTGTATATACACTAAAATGTTAACTGTTCTCAAGAAGGTATTAATTTTAAAGCCTTAGTGGACAAGTTGAAAAAAAAACAGAGAATGGAGAGTCGCATACAATACTGTTTCATTGCTTGTTTGCATGAAATTTCATGCTAATTTTAGAATGTATCCAGTAAGGTTCATGGGGACCAGACTAGGATAAACTTTACTCACCTTAATATTCCCTTATCTCTTGTTTGTCCTGTTTGTCTGTCCTAATTAGATTGTAAGCTCTGTCGAGCAGGGACTGTCTCTTCATGTTCAAGTGTACAGCGCTGTGTATGTCTAGTAGCACTATAGAAATGATAAGTAGTAATAAGGGGACACGGGGGGGGGGGGGGGTTAAAAGGAAAACTTGATATGGAATGCATTTCACCTATAAGACTGTCTTCAATTGCTCTGCTGAACTTGTAATAACAATGATTTGATGAGTGTGATATGGTATTTTTCTCCTTTTTTTGTGAAAGTATTGTGTATTGAGGAAATTTAAAAAAAAAAGAAATGATAAGTAGTAGTAGTGAATGAGCCCCTATCCCTCAGAAGCTTTGTCATTTTCTTTATCAAACAGAGCTGCATCTTAGAATTCCATCAGTGATTCTCAACCCAGTCCTCAAGACACATCTAGCCAGTCGGGTTTTCAGGATACTCACAATGAATATGTATGAGATAGATTTGAATAGAACGTAATGCATGCAAATTTAACTCATGAATATTCATTATGGGCAGCCTGAAAACCTGATTGGCTAGGAGTGTCCCAAGGATTGGGTTGAGAACCCCTGAACTATATTGATGGTTTTTTCATTAATTAGGTATACATATGTATACATATTTTATTTATTAGGATTTATTTACCGCCTTTTTGAAGGAATTCACTCAAGGCAGTGTGCAGTATGTTGTATCACCTCATACAAATATTTGAGATATACTATTTATTTGTCATGACAGAATCAGAAGATAAAATAGTATGGCAGTCTACCTTTTCTGTACTGAACAGCAGCAACAGAAAACAGACTGGATCGTCTGATCTGAAAGAAACAGGCATTGTTATGTTCTCATCATGCTCCATTTTTTACTCTTTCATGCTTTTTCATGCCTGAATGCCAAAACCATGTAACACTCCACAATCCCCATTCCCAACCACCTTTCATAGTTAGGCTCATACACTTGAGACTTGAGCAGTGTGGAACTTATTCTGCAGGTAATTTTTAAAACTTTTCTTGGTGCATAAAACCCTGTTTTGCATGCCTAAAAAGACTTTTATAAATTTGCCACAAGGGTTATGAGTACAAAAGTACATGTGATGAGAAGAAGGCACATAGTTTTACACAACCCATGTACAGATGTGTTCTGGGCACTGTTCCCTGTATGCTGAGTGGGAGTCCTCCACCTACAATCCTGCCAGTGGGGGGAGCTATTTCACCATCACATTTTCAATGCGGAGGGACAAACAAGCTCTGCAGAACTCATGGAGGTTTAAATTGACAGGAGACGTGTCATGTGACAAGGCTGAAGCTGTTGCTGCAATCTTGTGAATATTCATGAGTTAAATTTGCATGCATTACCTCCATTCTATGCAAATCTATCTCATACATATTCATTGTGAGTATTCTGAACATCCTGAGGACTGGGTTGAGAATCGCCAATAGAATTCTAACATGCAGCTCTGTCCCTGCTGTATGTCACTGATATTAAACAGTTAGTCCTGTTTGATAAACTCTTGATACAGTCAAAGCAAAGCAAACTATTGGTCCGCACCAAGCCACTTATAGGCTGTCCTTATTTCTAATAAGCAATTGCTATTGTTTTGTGTGACTCAATATGGCTGCAAGCCGCACCTACTGGCTTCAGGCCAGATAATGGGCCAAGCATGCTCCCACCGTCTCCTGTCAATTAAACCTCCTTAACAAGACTCTAGGGAACCTGCCTGTCCTACAGTGATTAAAAACACAGTATTGTAGCACTACCCCCCACTGGCAGTAATGAGGTTGGAGGACTCCCACTCAGCTTAGAGGGAACAGTGTTTCTGGGACGGAGTTTTTGGCGGAATCACAGTTTTACGTGCATACAGTTATTTAAAAAAAACCACATATATATTATATGCACTAACATTTATACCTATTACGGAGTAGTCGTAAATGTCTGCAGCTTCAACCTAGCCATGATTTCAGCCACTTTACCCTTAGTATTTTTTAAGGATACATAAGTGCCTATAAGGGCAATTCTATAAACTTTGTGCACATAAGCATATAGAGGCCAATATTCAAAGTGATCTAAGCAGGTAGGAATCTCTCCTGCCCGTTTAAATAGCTTCCCGGCACCTAACCAGGGATATTCAGCAGCACTTAGCAGGGACAGTGTCACTGAATATCCCCTGATAACGCCCAAAACAAAAAGTGGGCAGGTCAGGGCGGCACTGGGGAGGAGACCCAGGTTATGCGGATACTAGCAATATTCAGTGCTTTGTGCACATAAACATATAGAGGCCAATATTCAAAGTGATCTAAGCAGGTAGGAATCTCTCCTGCCCGTTTTAAATAGCTTCCCGGCACCTAACCAGGGATATTCCGCGGCACTTAGCAGGACAGTGCCACTGAATATCCCTGATAACGCCCAAAACAAAAAGGGGCAGGTCAGGGCGGCACTGGGAGGAGACCCAGGTTATGCGGGATACTAGCAATATTCAGTGCTTTGTGCACATAAACATATAGAGGCCAATATTCAAAGTGATTCTAAGCAGGTAGGAATCTCTCCTGCCCGTTTTTTAAATAGCTTCCCGGCACCTAACCAGGGATATTCAGCGGCACTTAGCAGGACAGTGTCACTGAATATCCCTGATAACGCCCAAAACAAAAAGTGGGCAGGTCAGGGCGGCACTGGGAGGAGACCCAGGTATGCGGATACTAGCAATATTCAGTGCTGGTACCCGCATAGCTAAGCAGCTTCATTTAGGACAGCTCAAGAGCTGTCCTAAATAAGGCTGCTTAGCGATGCAGGTGCCAGCTCTGAATATTGGGTTCGCACCCACATAACCTGGAGCTCCTCCCTAGTGCAAACCCTGACCTGCCCACTTTTTGTTTGGGCTGTCTCAGGGGACGTTCAGTGGCGTTTTTCTGATTAAGTGACAGGAGCTGCCATGAGAGGTCACAGCAGCCATTTTACCAAGGTTGCTGCAAGGGGCAAGAGCGAGGGGGCTGCACTTCTGCCCCCAGTGACCCCCACAGGCGTGCACTTGCATCTGTGGCATGTCCAGTGGGAGCCGTGATTTTAAAAGATGCACATGGGGTAAGAATGTCCTGGTTCTTCTCCAATTGTGCATGCAAGCAACTTTTTACAGTCACTGCTCCTGACATCCATGCACTCCCAATTCCCCAATCTTTCTCCATGTCAGGCCACTCTACCTTCCCAACACCCACCCTGACATCAAGAAGACCTCCATCACATACTCCCCAACACCCCACCCACTATCAAGATACCTATGATTGCCCCCCCAAAATCAAAATGACCACCTTCTGACCGACAAGTATACAAGTATATTGTCTCCTCGCAGTGACAGTTGCAATACTACTGCGGGGTCTAGCAGATGCCATTTTAAAATCGGGCCCAGGACAGAGCAGAAGTGACTAGGGATCACTCTTGATCTGACTAGTCACCAGGAATCCCTAGTATAAACCAGGGAAGGGATGGGTAGAGGTGTTGAGGGGATTTTTGTCTATTGAGGGTAGCAGTTGAAGGGTTTGTGTTGTAACACCTAAGGGGTCACAGGAGCGGTCACGTGGTGAACAGAGATTGAGTTTAGCCCGATCAGAGCCCAGGTACAAGGATTCCTGCCTTGGACAGCAGCAAGGGAATGCTCATCTTATAGGAGAAAGCTGTATGTCTGGGATCGGTGGAGGAGGGGCGAATAGACTTTCAGAACGCCACAGTAGCTAGAGCCTGAGGAATGGCGCTAGGTCTTCTGAGAGTTGTAGTCTAGCTCTATTCCCCATAGAATGAGACTGCTGATATCATCTCCCTGAATCAGGAGGGCGGGGTTCAGAAAGCACCTGGCAGCCCTTAACCCTAGAAAAAGGGGTTCTTCAGAGACAGAGAGAGAGAGAGGGGAGGAGGAGGAGGAGGGAACTCCCTAAGAGCTGGCCAGCGAGAGTGCAAGCAGGTTCTCTAATCCCGGGAAGTGAGGACCCCAAAGCACCAACTGGAGCAGAGCTGAGTAGTCCCTGAAATATGTTGGGATATTTGTTTGTTGAGCAAGATGCACTGAGAGCATGAGCAGTGCTCAAGGTTAAGAAGGGAGAAGGAAACGCCCTAAGTGAATGGCCAGTGAGAGTGCAAGCAGGCTACCTATCCCAAACAGTGAGGACCCCAAAGTACCAACTGGATCAGAGTTGAGCATTCCCTGAAATGTGTTGAGATATTTGTTTATTGGGCAAGATACACAGAGAGGGAGTAGTGCTTAAATTTAATCTTGGGCTGTGGTTTGAAATACCAAGGCAAGAGGAAGCCTGTATTTGTTTCCTGTCTAAGGCAATGAGGATGATTCCCAGAGAGAGGAAAGGAGCTTCTTCTATGCTTCTGTAAAGGCCCCACAGGAGCAGAAGTTGGCATGAGTAGCCCTTGAGAGATGGGAAACCTGACCTTAAAAACCTGTTCCAGAAGTGGGTGAATATCATGTCCATAAAGAAAAGAACACTACCTGCTGTATTAGAGCATGTATTATCCTGGATACTGCTGAGCTAACTCCACTGCTTAAGTTAAGTCTGTGTTTTATTTTGAAAAAAGTATAATAAACTAGGCGTTGCTTGAAGTGGATAGAGCAGTTTCTCTGAACTTGTGCTATGGGGAAGAAATTATCAGTACCATGGCCAGCGTGTCCATGATAGTGTATTGAGTGCAATTTATGGGGGTTAGGAGGGTGGTGACATCAGCCTTTCCATGTACCCCTTCAAGCTGCCACTTGTGTATGCCTCAAGGTAGGAGTCAAGCTGACATCCAAAAATCTATGGTCACCATATATATTCCCCTTGTAAAATTGACAATACACGTCTATCTATTCAGCCCACCCAAACCATGCCCCCCTTGAAATCTCTGGGTGCTGGGGTTCTACACATGCAAATAGCAGCTTTCCAAAACCACTGTTTGGACGTCTATGTGATCCAGATGTTGAAATGCTGCCAGTTACATGTCTGGATGCTTCTAAAATGGCCTTAGTATTGGTTGCTATGTGCATTTATTCCAGCATGATTAAATTACAATATATATTTAAGCACTTATTTCATATTAAAAATAAAAATGCCAAGGAAAAAAATAAAATGGCCCTCATCCCAATACTGATCACTAAAATTTCACAATCTATAAAATCAAACGAGGTTGAATCCAAGCTTTCACTAATTTACAACAATGCAAATATATTTCATTCTGCTTTCAATTCCTTTAGTAACAAGTTCCCTAGCACATGCCTATAGTATCTAAGCAACAATTTCCTTGAACTCAGCAGCCTTTTTCTGAAGAAAGAGGTACTTTCAACATCATTTGCTGAAAGGACTTCAAGGTCGTACAGTTCCAGTAATTCTGTCAAGTATCCAAGTCTTATACATGAATAACCGTTTAAAATCCATCATCAAATTTTAAAATCAATTCTATCCTTCAAGTTATGGCCTTATTCTTCTTATTATATACTTTTGGTATTAAATTCAACTTGGGTAATCTTTCCCTCCTGGAACCTGGCATATTCATATATTTCCAAATAGGAAAGGAGGTTAACAATTCATGAACCTCTGGATCTTTCTCCTGCATTTCTACTTCCTCTTCAGTTGAATTCATACCCTGTTCATCATTATCTTGTAGTCTTACATTTCCAGATCTCCACCTTGTCCTATTGCAGATACCTCACCTGTTTCCCCAACCAAGCACTGTGGTTGTCATGGCACCTCTTCTCCTGCACTTCTTTCCGAATCCTCTCTCTCTCTCTCTTTATCTTTATGCAGCCTTGACCAGCTTTTCTAGAATAGCCTTAAATCAGGTACCTTTCTTTAATTTGTCCAGTCAGGAATCTTCTATTTGCATCGGTTACCTTTTGTAGCTTTTTCTTCTATATTTTTCCTCTTTTTTCCATTTTTTCGGCTAGCTCTCTGTGTACCTTCTGTAATCAAATACAGGGTTTGTGACATAATAAACCTCCTTCTCAAGAGTGGATCAGGCCATGACACTTTGGTTGTGATGATGCTACATTATCAAAAGAAAAAGCACATTATGCTGTCGGTGAGAAAATCAGGTGATGCTATGAGTAGGGGCTGGAAGATGCTTGTATTCCTGGACCATAGCACAGCACAAACAGTGTGCTGTGAGATGGATACGTAAAGGGGATGGTATAGTAGCAGTCAGAGAGTGTCTGAAAACTATACGTGCCAAAGTTGAAAGAGGCCCAAAAGCATCTTGGGATTGGGAAGGGATAGGTGAGTTGGAGATACAGGAGAGTGTGCTGGATATAAGGAGTGGGCAGTGGAAGTTCAAACAGACAAGTCTTGGAAGTGTGGGAGAGCATGGTTATATTTTTGATGTTATCAACTGTTTTTACGTTGCTGACTGTGAATTCTTGGAAGGACAGTTGAAAGAGGATAGATGGATGTTACAGATATGACATATTCTGTAGCAATCTTTAACATGGGAGGGATTAATACTAGTTAAAAGGAGAGTATTGAATTATTTGCACAGAAACAAAGTAGAGTTTGCACTGTTGCAGAAGATACATTTGGAGGACGGCAAGCTGTTGAGACCATAAGGTAGGTAGATCTTTTTCTCAGCCCTTTGTGGAGTACAAAACTATTTGAGTAGAGTAGAGTTATTTGGGTGATTGGCCAGGTGAACCAGAAAGAGATGTCCATAATTATCCTGTACAACCAGTGGGATAAAGGTTATCTTTTTCCAGAAGCAAAGATGAAATTTGATGTGAAGGCCACTGTAGATTTAATGGTAGGTGATTTGAACTACACCTTGTAGGATACGGGCAGGTTGGATCAATGAAAAAGGCAAGATAAAGCAGAGGATGAAGAGTTAAGAAAATGTCTACATGACTTCTTGTGGGCAGAGATGTGGCAGCAAAATATACATTCTACTCTAAAGAGAATGATAGCTACTTGAAACAACATGATTCTAAGAAAAAACAGGCATGAACACTTGGTGAAGGGCATTAATATCCTACTGATCCAAATATTGGGTCATGCAATCCTTCTTCCGAAGACTAATCTCAGCAGAGGCATATGAAGGAAAGCCTCTGGTACCTGAAAATTATAGGTAGTTTTGATGCAGATTGTGAAGGTGCTACAGGAAGAATGAGAAACCTGAAAAAGATGCCCTGTAGAAAATGACAGAAAGTGGTTGTCAGCCTGAGCTCTTATTGGAGGTTGGGAAAGCAGATATAAGAGAGTGACTCATTAAAACTGCTCAAGGTCCAAAAAAAAAAAAGTTGAAGGAAGTCAATGAATTGCATAACAGCTGAAAGTACTACAGGAAAAATGAAAGAAAATGTATGTCAGGGCATTGACAAAATAGAATAAAATAGAAAGTATAGAAGCTGAAAAAAATAGGATTATCTACTTAGACAGCAGTAGAGACCCCTGAGATTCTACAGTGTTGGGATGGTAGACACCCCTAGTGGGCCTACTAAATTACTGTATTGTGATTTTTCTATGCCACCTAGTGTTTCCAAAACTTAGGAGGGCTATTCTTACCAGTGAGGTAATGAAAGGAGGAGACTTCACTTGGAGGGAAAATTTAATGTTATAAATACCAAGCCCAATGGCAGTTTTTTGCCATTGGCTGGCTAGACCACTGTACCAGGAGTTAGCATCCTTGGTTGTCTGCTCTGCTGATCCCCTGCCCCTCTGACTTCAACTTCCTGTTATGGGGCAGGGGACCGGTAGAGCCAACAGCCAGACACCTGTTCCGCACGACTCTTGCTCGGAGGAGGGGGTGCTCCATCCTGGGTGGCAACTAAGGTAGGAACAGCACTGGAAGGAGTCTCTAGCTATCCCAACCATTGACAGAGGTTGCTTAGGCCACGGTACTGCACAGGGTATAAAGAGAGTAAAAGGTATCTATTATCTTAAAAGTGGAAGATTCAGAGGACAACCCCATTAGCAGAGGCAAAGAGGGTTAGGGGTTCATTAGATGTGAGTGCCTGCAGCTACATCTGAGTACAGTAACCAGAAACTGCAAGACATCTGACCAGAGAATGATCCAGGAGGGCCCGCCAGGATTCAAAGAAAGAGTGCTTTCAGCCTGCATCTGTGATCTCTCTCTAAGGAAGCGGTAACAAATTAAAAGGTGAGAGTACAAGCTTAGCAGGAGAATACCTATGCAAAAAGAAGAGGAGTTTGACTATTTTTTTGACAATCTGCCTGTTGATTCTTTCATATTGATTTTGACCACTTAAAGACTTTCAAAAAACTTTATTGGTTCAAAACCAGCCCTGGACTTGACTGAGTTTTTCAGCATGGAAGTAAGCGGTGAAGTGAGTGATCCCAACAGCCAATGGCCTCCCAGTCCTAGCTAGTCCTGCCTCAGAACCTTGAGTAGCAGACCTAGGCAGGAGAGAGCTGCTTCCCAGGAAGTATGTGCCTCAGGCGTCCCCCAAGAGAAGGTGAGGACCCAGGGGCTACAGAGTCAAAATGAGACTATATGAAGTTTAGGAATAAAGCCAAGAAATTGGTCTACCAACTAAAGAAAGCCAGATAGCTGAGAATTGTCACGAGAAGAAGGGGGAAGATGTATATAAGTAGTAAGGCCTTCAGGGAATATTATGAAAAGTTATACAGCTCATAGTATATGGTCACGGAGGTAGATATTTGTCAGTATATCAAAGATTCTGCAATGTCCGATTTCAGAGAAGGATAAAAAGTTTATTTCTCAAATCATTACCAGCAACAAGGTGAAGGAGGCAAGGGCAAGAATGGCAGATAGGAAAGTTGCTGGGAAGGATGGATATCCAAGTGAATTTTGTAAACTCCTGAAAGAAGAACCTCCATCCACTATTAGCTCTTTACTGAGATCCTTACTACAAATGAGTTGTCATATTCTATGTACCTTAACAATGTTACGTCAATATTCAAAGAGGGGAAACCTTTTCATAGCTCTGCCAGTTATCAGCTGATTTCACTTATAAATTATGAAGTTAAACTATTTAAAACAATACTTCTAAAAGGATTAAAAATGTAGTATCAAAGATTATTCAAAGTAACCAAATGGGATTTGTTAGGGGTCTCTATAGACCTATTAACATCTGGAGAGTGGTGAATGAGGTCCATGTAGCTCATGCTGAACCAAAGCAGATGTCATGTGTTTCATTCTGTCTCCAGTATATATGCTGACTCTATTTTTTGGTATTGCTATGTTCTGCAATTCATTTCCCTCCCTCTTTGTATGCTTGTCGTCATTTGTCTTCTCCATATTGGGTCTTACACGCACTTTCTATCTAGATTAGTTTGTTAGTTATGTGCCGCATCTGCTTGGGACTGTAAACTGCCACCATGTGATCTAGGATTCCAGATGGCAGTATATCAATTGTTAATAACACAAACATTTGGAGTAGGATTGCATTTCTGAAGTAGGCTGTGAAAACTGTAAGGCTCTTCATAGCTATTCTGCATGCTGTTTTAAATTCTTTAATTTGTAATGTGTCAATTTGTATTTCTTATCTTTTCATTATTTTTTATTCTTGAAGTTATTGTTGATTAAAATTTGTAAGCGCGATTAAAGGTATGTTATTTACTTATTTTTGTTCCCACTGCGACTCACTGTAACTTTGGGCAATGGAGGGTTAATTAAGTTGCCCAGAGTCACAAGCAGCTGCAGTGGGAACAAAACTAAATAAATAAATAACATACCTTTAATCGCAATTAAAATGTCAATCAAATGCAGCCCTAATTTGGAGTCGGTAAAATGAAATCACAGCATGTTAGTCATTTGGATTTTTCCTCATTTCAGTATAGTGCTGGTCCCCATGTACTTTTCCATTGTAATTCATGAGTACAGTCTGCTGTACTGGGATCAATCTTTCCATTGCAGTTCAGAGAGTAATCACAATTGCAGTCAAATATACTCTGCTCTATTTACAATATTTGACAAGGAAACAAGTACATTTAACTAAACTTCTGTTCATTGTGACCATATTAATTATATCATTTCACAGGGGAGATTCATCATATACAATGTTTCCCACATCTAATGAAAATTACTAGAAAATCCAAAACAAATGTGAGCCTCTCCACATACATTCAGAAAAGACTTAGTATATCTGCTTGTTAGACTACTATCTGGTCTTATCATAATCATGTCACCCAAGATCTGTCTGTAATACTAAATATCTATCTTATCATGTATTTCCACTATTCATGATGTATTGTAAGCCACATTGAGCCTGCAAAGAGGTGGGAAAATGTGGGATACAAATGCAATAAATAAATAAATAAATAAATAAATAAATAAAGCAGTTAGCAAAATATAACTAAAGGATTTGTTTAAAAGGCAAGGTGGATAGGCAACATCACTTCATTATGCTTTCAGAGAAGGCCCCACAGGAGCAGAGTGTTGGCATGAGGCATGGCAGCCCTTGAGAGAAGGGAAACCTGACCTTAAAATGCTGTTCCAGAAGTGGGTGAATATCATGTCCATAAAGAGAAGAAGACCATCTGCTGCATTAGTGAATGTATTATCCTGAATACTGCTGGGCTAACTCCACTGCTTAAGTTAAGTCTGTGTTTTATTTTGAAAAAAGTATAATAAACTAGGCGTTGCTGAAAGCGGAAAGGGCGGTTTATTAAGTGTAATAAACCATAAGCCATAAGTGAAGCCTCAAGTGGTCCATGGCCTGATAGTTAACCATTTGGTGTCATCTGTACACCATCCATCCAGAGAGTGTGACCAAAGAGGAAGGATCAAATCAATCCCCTATGGAGCTTAATATTACTCTGAGCTCTAGTGGCAAGTCTTTCTCCCGACCCCTTTCCCCACTGACACAGAAAGCCAGCATTCTTACATGTTTTTATCCTGCTTAATTCCACTTAGTTACCTTCTGTTTTAGAGTGGGGAATCAAGTTTTAGTACCGCTCCATGGATAAATCCTTCTCATCTGTCCCCTTCTCCACTACTGCCAACTCCAGACTTCGCGCCTTCTGTCTCGCTGCACCCTACGCCTGGAATAAACTTCCTGAGCCCCTACGTCTTGCCCCATCCTTGGCCACCTTTAAATCTAGACTGAAAGCCCACCTCTTTAACATTGCTTTTGACTCGTAACCACTCGCCTCCACCTACCCTCCTCTCTTCCTTCCCGTTCACATTAATTGATTTGATTTACTTACTTTATTTATTTTTTGTCTATTAGATTGTAAGCTCTTTGAGCAAGGACTGTCTTTCTTCTATGTTTGTGCAGCGCTGCGTACGCCTTGTAGCGCTATAGAAATGCTAAATAGTAGTAGTAGTAGTAAACAAACATACTCTTCAGGATTAAAAAGATTTCTAAACATACTAAGATGGCTGTGGCCACATTGGAGGCCATGATAATAGACTATGGAATGTGGAACAACAAGTGACAACCCTCAGAAATCAAGTGACCTAGCTTTAAGTTACAGGGGCAATTCGTATAAAGACAGTTTAGTCCTGGGCAAAAAGATAGAGGCTATGGAAAATGCAACTCAATTAAAATTCTGAGACTCCTGAATTTCATTAAGACTTCTGACTCCCGTAGAATTGTGCAAAACGTACTTGAGGGATAATTTGAAAATAACTAATATTGAAGGGATTTGGGGGAGATTCTATATTTGGCACCTAAAAAAAATCAGTGTGGAAATCAGTGCTGACTAAGTTCTATAAGTGGTGCCTAGATTTAGGTGTTGTATATAGAATACATTTAGTTGAGATCTCAGCCCTATAACTACATGCCTCCATTTACACAAACAAATAGGAGGAAATATTTTTTTCACTCAGCGAATAGTTAAGCTCTGGAACTATTTGCTGGAGGATGTGGTACCGTATTTTTCGGACTATAAGACGCACTTTTTTCCCCCAAAATTTGGGAGGAAAATGGGGGGTGCGTCTTATAGTCCGAAGGTAGCGATTCCGGATCGCCCTCCCCCCGAGTTCGGGATCGCCCTCCCCTACTCACGTCAGCGATGTTCCCTGGTGGTCTAGTGACGTCGGGGCAGGAAAGAGCCCCCTCTTTTCTGCCCAGCGCGCTGCTCTCCGTCCTCCTCCGTCCTCCTGTATGCTGCCTGACGGTCTCGGCGAGATTCAAAATGGCCGCCGAGAGTCTCGGCGGCCATTTTGAATCTCGCCGAGGCAGTCAGGCAGCATACAGGAGGACGGAGGAGGACGGAGAGCAGCGCGCTGGGCAGAAAAGAGGGGGCTCTTTCCTGCCCCGACGTCACTAGACCACCAGGGAACATCGCTGACGTGAGTAGGGGAGGGCGATCCCGAACTCGGACAAGACGCACCGGAGCACCTAGGTTTTAGAGGAGGGAAAAAGGAAAAATTTTTTTTTTCCTATTTCCCTCCTCTAAAACCTAGGTGCGTCTTATAGTCCGAAAAATACGGTAATCACTCAACGATTTGTTAAGCTCTGGAACTCTTTGCCGGAGGATGTGGTAACAGCAGTTAGCATATCTGTGTTTAAAAAAAGGTTTGGACAAGTTCCTGGAGAAAAAGTCCATAGTCTGGTATTAAGAGACAGATATGGGAAAGCAACTACTTGCCCTGGGATTTGTAGCATAGAATGTTGCCAGGATTTGGGTTTCTGCCAGGTACTTGTGACCTGGCTTGGCCACTGTTTGGAAAACAGGATACTGGACTAGATGGACCATTGATTTGACACAGTATGACAACTCTTATGTTCTTTTAAAAATGTGGCATAAATCCCAGCACGCAGATTTAAGTGCACTGGGCCATATTCTATAACGATGCATGTAAATTTTGGAACACCCACGAAACACTCATTTCCCTGCCTATAACCCTGCTGCTTTTTGCCTGCACACTGCATTGCAGAACACACTTAGCAAGTTGTGTGTGTAAATTCTAATTATTGCCAATTAGTGCTCATTATTGCTTAAGAGCTGTTATCAACACTGATTAGCTTGTTAAGCCAATTAAGTTATGTGTGTTATTATAGAATATGCTTAGATTTTGGCACCGATCTCTAGACACGCAATATAGAATCCGGGGGTTGGTGTCTCCACCGTGGAAAGCAGACTGTGGAGTACCTCAAGGATCACCATTATCACCAATACTCTTCAACATGATGAGGATCCCACTGGTAAAGTCCTTATCCAATCGAGGCCTTAGCCCATTCATCTATGCAGATGATGTTACAATCTTCATTCTCTTCAGACATGACTTGACTGAAGTAACTAATGAAATCAATGATGGCCTGAACATCATGGACTCTTGGGCAAACTCATTCCAAGTGAAACTGAACACTGAAAAAACACACTGCCTTATCCTCTCATCTCAACATAACTTCAAACCCGCAACCATAAACACCCCAGGACATGCACTCCCTATCTCAGACAGCCTAAAAATACTCGGAGTCACAATCAACCGCAACATCACTCTCAAGAGTCAAATAAAAACCGTAATAAAGAAAATGTTCTACTCAATGTGGAAACTCAAACGAATAAAACCTTTCTTCCCGAGGGATACCTTTCATAAACTAACACAATCAATGGTCCTCAGCCATGCAGATTACTGCAACGGAATCTATGCGGGATGTAAAGAACAACTCACAAAAAAACTCCAGACCGCCCCAAAACACAGCAGCCAGACTAATATATATGGTAAAACATGATTCAAAAGCACTAAACCCCTTCGAGAAAAGCTGCACTGGCTCCCAATCAAAGAACAGATCATCTTCAAAATATGCCCATTGGTCCCCAAAATCATCTACGGCGTAGTCCCAGGATACAGACCTAATAGATCTACCAACCAGAAACAGACTCGGATCAGCACGATCATACCTAAACCTACATTACCCAAACTGCAAAGGGCTATAATACAAAACAACTTATGCATCTAGCTTCTATTACATAAGCGCACAACTATGGAATGGACTCCCTTATGCAGTGAACACAATACATGACCATCTAAATTTCAGGAAGTCATTAGTAGAGGAGTGTGGTAGGCGTGTTAGTCCACTCTTAAGTTTATCAATAGAAATCAAACAAAATAAAACATGGAAAAGAAAATAAGATGATACCTTTTTTATTGGACATAACTTAATACATTTCTTGATTAGCTTTCGAAGGTTGCCCTTCTTCCTCAGATCGGAAATAAGCAAATGTGCTAGCTGACAGTGTATATAAGTGAAAACATTCAAGCATTACTATGACAGTCTGACAGGGTGGGAGGAGGGGGGTGGGTAGGAAGTCATTAAAAACCCACCTCTTCAAAAAAGCTTATCCCAATGATCCAACATAAATTCCCACACCCAGCAACACAACATAATCAAAAATCATACTGGACAATTTACTATCCTCTTTCCCCTCGACACCTGATTCACCTCTATCTCATTTGACCACAACACAATCTTGTATTTGTTATCAACTGAAATGGCAAACGCCTTTACGGTACTTTGTAAGCCACACTGAACCTGCAAATAGGTGGGAAAATGCGGGGTATAAATGTAACAAATAAATAAATAAATGTATTATTTGTCACGAGGGATAAAATTAGGGAGTGGAGGAGATGGGGGGATAGTCTTCTTGGTGAATGTTGCTTTTCAGTAGTCTTCCTGAAATGGCATCGCCACACTGGTGGGTTTTTTATGCTCAGGTTTTAATCAGTTTTGTTTTTAAAAAATTATGCTTTAGGAATATTATTTTGTGGATAGAAGGTAAGAATACTTCCAGACTTGGCTAAAGCTACTTAGTTGAAGAAGAAATCCATCCTTCAACTGAAAAAGAGGGTGCTCATTACATGGACAACTTTCCTTTTGAAATTACTCTGAAAATGTGTCATTTGCTACTGTGCAAATAAGTTTACCTTTCACCAAGTACAGTTGGAAAACTTTTCTTAAAGATAAAGTTCTCTCATGACAGATGGTTTCCTGTTCTGACTTGCTTTGTATCCTGTGAGAGTGGTTGGGGGTTTTTTTTGAGTGGAAGGGAGGGCCAGGTAGGATTCTTATACCGCAGTTTGTGCCGTAGGTTACTATGCAAAGTTTCTTGATTTATTTTCTCTATATTGTCCTCTTCCCTTTTGTGATGTGCAGCTGAGATGAATTATTTCAAGTTATTTGTTTAGAAGTAAATTCTAATTTCATTAGTGTTATGTGATGTATTATTCACCTCTGCTTCATTTATTCTGTGAATCTGTATTTGAAAGTTCTAATAAATAAAGAGCAAGATTCCTCCATGAGGATTTTAAAGTCCATGTAATATTTGATAATCTCTGAATGCTTATTTCTAGTAGAATTAGCTTTGTTCACAAATATTTTTTATGAGTTTTATTCTTAGCTGTGCATTTTCTCTAGCAGAAATGTGCCAGTACTCAAATAACCAGCTATTGTTCCATGGGGGGGGGGGGGGGGGGATCACCGAGGGGTCCTATTACTAAGGTGCACTGAAAAATGGCCTGTGGTAGTGATGGCCTGCGGTAGTGTAGGCGTGTGTTTTGGGTGCACGTAGAATCATTTTTCAGTGCATCTGCAAAAAAAATTGCCTTTTTAAAATTTTTGCCAAAAATGGACGTGCAGCAAAATGAAAATTGCTGCGCTTCCATTTTGGGTCTCACACCTTACCAGCCATTGACCTAGCGATAAAGTCTCAGGTGGTAATGACCTACGCACATCAAATGCCACTTGGCGCATGTCCGATACGTGCATCCGAAAATAAAAATTATTTTTGGGACGTGCGCCAAAAATGAAATTACCGCAAGAGCCATGCAGTAGCCAGGCAGTAACTCCATTTTGGCGCAGCTTAGTAAAAGGGCCCCTCAGTGATCACCCCACCCTTGAAGAATAGCCTGACATTTGAGTACTGGCACGTGTTGTGCCCCACAGTAACCAGTCACAGAATCTATGGAGGGAACATTGGTGTGCAGAGCCTGGGATTGCTCACTAATACATGGGGACCATGGGTCAATTTTAGCATGTAATGGAAAAGGTGCCAATACTCAGAATCCCCTACTACCTCCTGAAAAAAAAGCCCTGAATCTCAGTATCAGACACCCAGCCGTCCTCAATTTCTGACTCAGACTTGTACTTTTTTCATCTTAGCCAAAAAGAAAAGCCGAAAGAGAGCTTTCAAAGTTTTAGGCAAAGGATTCAGTAGAACAATTTTCAAAAGCTAGTCACCCATGCAAATGGCTATTTATATGGGTAAATAGTCGACTTGAAAATGGCCCATGAAATGTGTTTCACAGGGTACATACTTTTACTCCCATTTTTGTGGAGAAGCTCCCAGGCTGGGGCTAAATAATGGATGCTTTGTTTTACTCAGAAAATTACCCAAAAAGGCAGGTGCAAATTTCTGCATTTGCTTTTTCATTGGGTTATTTTCAAACAAAGTATACACATTCTATCCCTTTTTGCCCATTGATTTTGTACCAATTTTCAATGCACCTGTGGCCTGCAGAGTTTTGAAAACTGCCCTCCAGGAGTCTGATATGCAATAAAGAAGTGTCTGTGTTTCAGTTGTTCTGTTCAGAATTGTGGTCTGTAGGCACTGAGAAGTTTCCATACTTTGAAACAACCTGTAAAGAATTTAGGGACAACCAGTGCTTTTTTGTGCCGGTACGCAATGGTACGGCATACCGGCACCTTTTTTTGCCCCCCCCCCCCCCAGCGACCCCCTGGCGAGTCCTGCACCTCCTCTCAGTCCCCTACTTACTTTTTTTTTTTTTTTTTAAGACTCAGCAGCGCGAACGGTGCAGGCAGCGATTGAAAGAGGCTGTCAGCATCGGAGCTTCCCTCTGCGAGTCCCGCCTATGTTGTTTCAACATCCTGTTTCCGCATAGGCGGGACTCGCAGAGGGAAGCTCCGACACTGACAGTCTCTTTCAATCGTTGCCTGCACCGTTCTGCTGAGTCCGACACTGGCAGGCAATGGAGAAGGAGGACGGGCTGGAAGAAGAATCGCTGGACATGGGAGAGGGGAGGGCAGGGGAGAGAGGAGAATCGCTGGACATGGATGGGAGGGCAGGGGAGAGAGGAGAATCGCTGGACATGGATGAGAGGGGAGGGCAGGGGAGAGAGGAGAATCGCTGGACATGGATGAGAGGGGAGGGCAGGGGAGAGAGGAGAATCGCTGGACATGGATAAGAGGGGAGGGCAGGGGAGAGAGGAGAATCGCTGGACATGGATGAGAGGGGAGGAGAGGGCATGGGAGAGAGGAGAATCGCTGGACATGGAGGGGAGGGCAGGGAAGAGAGAATTACTGGACATGGATGGGAGGGGAGGGCAGGGGAGAGAGGAGAATTGCTGGGCATGGAAAAGAGGAGAATCGCTGGACATGGATGAGAGGGGAGGGCATGGGAGAGAGGAGAATCGCTGGACATGGAGGGGAGGGCAGGGAAGAGAGAATTACTGGACAGGGATGGGAAGGGAGGGCAGGGGACAGAGGAGAATTGCTGGACATGGATGAATGGAGGAGTTGGCGGGGAGAGAGGAGAAATGCTGGACTTGGGTGGAGGAGAGGGGAGAAAGAATTATTGCTTTATATGGATACAGGGCAGGGAAGAGAGGAGAAATGTTGGACATAGGTGGAGGGAAGGAAAGAGGAGAAGTGCTGGACATAGGTGGAGGGAAGGAAAGAGGAGAAGTGCTGGACATGGCTGGAGGGGTGGAAAGAAAAAAGAAGATGCACATGGATGGAGATGAGGGAAAGAGAAGAAAGGAGAAAAACTGCACATGGATGGAGAAAATAGGCAAAAGCTGGATCCACGTTATACCTCCTCCAGTCAATTCCATGGAGGAGGACCCAGCTTTTACTTATGGATGTATGGCAAGAAATGAAGAAGAAAGGAGGAAAGTAAAGAAATAAATGGAAAGGAAGCTCTGGAAATGGAGTTAAGGGAACAGATAGAGAGCAACAGAATCAGAGACTGGGATGGATAGAAAAACAAAGTCACCAGACAACAAAGGTAGAAAAAATCATTTTATTTTCATTTTAGTGTTTGAAATATGTCCAATTTGAGAATTTACATCTGCTGTCTTATTTTGCACTGGGTATACTGGAGCTGTAACAGCTTACAGAAATGATTTCTGATGAAAAAAATCACATTATTTTTTTCTCCTATACTAGTATAATATTTTCAATGATGTCTGTTTATATGCGCCACGGATGGTATAAGGGGTGTGGCTAATGTGGGTGTGGCTATCATAGGGGTGGAGCCATATGTGGTGACCCTGCCCATAATGAGTACCGGCACCTTTTTTTTTTTGGAAAAAAAAAGCACTGGGGACAACCATGTGTTAGCACCAGCAAGTTTGGGGGAGGCGGACATTTTTCCAGTGACAATATTATGCAAAGTAAAGGAAATGTTCCAAACACAAAGCCTTCTTTGAAACAAGAAGTTATTTAAAAAAAACTGGAAAGTATGACACCAGATTCACACCTTTTCTTTATCTGGAGTGTAGGAAAATAATGACTTTCAGTTTTGTATTTATACATCCTGGTGTGGCAAGTGTTGCTTTCTCACACCTGCTTGAAAACCATTTTGCCTGTCAAAATAAGTTCCACTAAAGAAAGAATCCAAAACTAAATAAACCAGCTTTGAGTCTTGAATTGTTTTCTAAATATCAGAAACTATAAATCTCAAGAGACTGAGACACGTTATGGATAATATTTTTAAAGCATCTCCAGTGTAAATGACAGCTAGTATAGGTAAATAGCAATTTTAAAACTCTACACATGGAGATCCACACCACAGAGAGATTTCAAGGGGGTATGGTTGGCGACATGGAATAGTGTGGTGTGTGGGTCCAGTGGTTCAAAATATAGACATGTTCCCTTTTTCAGAAGGAGAATGCATGTGTTGGTAAAACATTGTCAATGTCAGCTTTTAAAACTGCCCAGAGACATGCATAATTGCTAGCATAAAAGGAAGGTGCAAAGACCAATGAAATACCAGGCCCCTCCCCCGCTCAAACCCTTATTTGTGACCCTAGAGGAAGTACTGCAAGACTATCAGTAGGCGTCAGAGATGCGATTTTGAACCCAGATTCCAACAGAGCAGGGACAACTGGGGATCACTCCTGCACCCCACAAACCACCAGGGAACCCTCAACAAGAGCCAGAGACATCAGAAGATATATATTCTGATTTTTGAGGAGGTCTTTGACCTATGAAGTGATTGTCATTTTTAAGTCATTGATACAGTTGAAATTGTTTTAACTGGAACTCTGAGGTCTTTTCCTCCTTATAGAGCTCTAGAACATTGAAAATTGCTTGATTTAAGGTATTTGACATGTTATTAGAGTTGGATTTTATTGTTGTGATCTTTAAATCTTTCCCCATACACTTTATGACAAAGGCCACTGATCATTTTAGTAACCGTCCTCCAAGCTGACTCCATTGTATGCAAATAGATCTCATGCATATACATTGGGGAAATTCTGAAAACCCAACTGGGTTGTAGCCCTCGAGGACCAAGGTTGCCCACCCCTGGTCTAGCGCCTGTGACATATTTCACAAACGCAGGGCTGTACTTACAAACTTATAGTAAGATTGACATATCTCTACCACATGATCAAGCATGTCAAAAACATATGGCACATGAATGACAATGTCTCAAAATATTGCAATGTGAAACATATACATAGAGAAGCATACCCAAGGATGCCCATGAAGCTGAAAACGGCCCATACAAGCCCTCACCACCATGCCCTGCCCCCATAGGGCAAGTACATAGGGTCCGTAAGGTCCCCACAATGTCCCTTGTGTCCTTTTGATGCCTGCAGGGGAAAATGTCTAGCACCACACGTGGCAACAGTACAAAATGCACACCAAGCGCTCCATAGTGGCGAGGTTCAGTGTCTTCACCAACCTTGCGCCCCACAAAGCTCTTCAGCAGCCTCCATTTTCTTTTGATGTCCTCTATATCTCTATGTGCATGGTAGACCGCATTAAGCTTATTGCATATGGTGACCCATTCTTTTGCCCCTGATATAAGCACATGTAGTTTGTTTTAGAGATTAGTGTACTTATATTTAACTGCCTTTCAAATAGTATTGTTAAGGCAGTGTACATAAAATAAAAACTGTACCTCTTGAGGGTAATTCTATAAAGGAGTGCCTATTTTAGGCAACAAAAATGCACCTATTTGGATCCTAATCTATAAAGAAAAGTAGGTACTTATTCTATTTTTTTTAATATAGGTCAAACACCCATGTATATTTTAGACAAGAGCACTTATACCAGCCATAGAACGTAGATTATGGTGGAAAGAACACATGTAGATTATAGTATTTTATCATCTATGCATATAACTGTATGTAAATGTGCATCCCACCCATGTACCAACCAAATTCCACCCATATGAACGTGCCATTGAATACTGTCACATAGTTACAGAATAGCACTTAGCCAGAAATTGCTCACTAGTGCGTGTATGTGTTCATATATGCATGTAATTGACTAGAATGCCAACATTTTTGTGCATTCTTACCAGCTAAATCTAGGTGGCTCCTATAGTTCCTGTTCTGACATAAAAAAATTACTTCTCATAACATTTTTATAATGAAAACCAACAAAATTAAGTGAAAAGGAAAAGTTAAATAGACATACCAAATGCTTTACAATCATCAATGCTATGGGAACAACTATCCCTATATCAGACGATCTGAAGATCCTAGGAATTACCATACATCATGACTTATCCTTCGACAACTGGGTAGGAAACACTACAAAGAAAATGTTCCACATGATGTGGAAACTCAAAACATATAAAAAATTATTTTCCATGGGATGTTTTCAGTACTCTCGTCCAAACCATGGTCCTTGCCCATGCAGACTATTGTAATGGAATCTACATAGGATGTAAGATACAAACCTTAAAGAAATGACAAACTGCTCAAAACACAGTAGCAAGACTCAAATATGGCAAAAAACTGATTTGAAAGAGCGAGACCACTACTCCAAAACCTACACTGGCTAACTATCAAAGCATACATATCCTTCAAGATCTGTACACTGGCCCATAAAATAATTTTAGGCTTCTCCCTGTATTACATGACCAACCTAATAATCCTACCATTATGCAATGCAACCAAGAGCACAAGATCCTACCTTACCCTCCACTTCCCCAGAACTGAAATACAAAACCACATACACAAGCTTCACATATGTCTGCACCAAAATCTGGAACTCTCTACCAAAAGACCTAAAGTTCATGCAATTCAGAAAACACCTGAAAGCCCACTTCTTCAGAACATTCCTCTCCAACGGACTCACTTAGTCAAGCAGATAACTGTTCAACACTCCGTAATCAGAATCTACATGGCTCCTAAACATGCAACCTGTTTTCCCTTAATTTAACTGTAAGCCACATTGAACCTACTACTAGGTTGGAAAATGTGGGGTACAAATATAGTAAATAAATAAATAAAATTTAGGTGCACCCATTCAGGCCACTTAAAACTAGGCCTAAATAACTTCACCTAAGTTAGGCGCAGATCGGGTGTATTCTATAATAGTGCGCATAGTTTTTTTAAATGCCCATAACCTGCCCATTACACTCATGGCCATGCCCCCTTTTCAACTGTGTGCACTGGAAATTAAATGCACCGCATTATAGAATATGCCTAGAAAGTTGTGCATGTTAATTGTAATTAAAGCCAATTAGTGCTGCTGCTACTACTACTACTACTACTATTTAGCATTTCTATAGCGCTACAAGGCATACGCAGCGCTGCACAAACATAGAAGAAAGACAATCCCTGCTCAAAGAGCTTACAATCTAATAGACAAAAAATAAATAAAGTAAGCAAATCAAATCAATTAATGTGAACGGGAAGGAAGAGAGGAGGGTAGGTGGAGGCGAGTGGTTACGAGTCAAAAGCAATGTTAAAGAGGTGGGCTTTCAGTCTAGATTTAAAGGTGGCCAAGGATGGGGCAAGACGTAGGGGCTCAGGAAGTTTATTCCAGGCGTAGGATGCAGCGAGACAGAAGGCGCGAAGTCTGGAGTTGGTAGTAGTGGAGAAGGGAACAGATAAGAAGGATTTATCCATGGAGCGCAGTGCATGGGAAGGGGTGTAGGGAAGGACGAGTGTGGAGAGATACTGGGGAGCAGCAGAGTGAGTACATTTATAGGTTAGTAGAAGAAGTTTGAACAGGATGCGAAAACGGATAGGGAGCCAGTGAAGGGTCTTGAGGACAGGAGTAGTATGAGTAAAGCGACCCTGGCGGAAGATGAGACGGGCAGCAGAGTTTTGAACCGACTGGAGAGGTGACTAAGTGGGAGGCCAGCAAAAAGCAGATTGCAGTAGTCTAAACGAGAGGTGACAAGGGTGTGGATGAGGGTTTTGGTAGAGTGCTCGGGAAGAAAGGGGCGGATTTTATGGATGTTGTAAAGAAAGAAACGACAGGTCTTGGCAATCTGCTGGATATGAGCAGAGAAGGAGAGAGAAGAGTCAAAGATGACCCCAAGGTTTCGAGCTGAGGAGACAGAGAGAATGAGAGAGCCATCAACAGAAATAGAAAACGGGGGGAGCGGGGAGGTGGGTTTGGGGGGGGAAAATGAGAAGCTCGGTTTTGGTCATATTTAATTTCAGGTGGCATTGAGACATCCAGACAGCAATGTCAGACAAGCACGCTGAAACTTTGGTTTGGATGCAAGGTGAAATATCAGGAGTAGAAAGGTAGATTTGGGAGTCATCAGCATAGAAATGGTAGGAAAAGCCATGGGATGAGATTAATGAACCAAGGGAAGAAGTGTAGATAGAAAAGTACCAATTATCAGCACTGATTGGCTTGTTAATCAATTAAGTTGTGCGTGCAATTTGGCCACATGGCCAAATGAGTGGGCACAGCTTAAGGCACCATATAGTATATGGGGGTTTCTGTATTGTACATAAGTACATAAGTAATGCCACACTGGGAAAGACCAAGGGTCCATTGAGCCCAGCATCCTGTCCACGACAGTGGCCAATCCAGGCCAAGGGCACCTGGCAAGCTTCCCAAACGTACAAACATTCTATACATGTTATTCCTGGAATTGTGGATTTTTCCCAAGTCCATTTAGTAGTGGTTTGTGGACTTGTCCTTTAGGAAACTGTCTAACCCCATTTTAAACTCTGCTAAGCTAACCGCCTTCACCACGTTCTCCGGCAACGAATTCCAGAGTTTAATTATGCGTTGGGTGAAGAAATATTTTCTCCTATTTGTTTTAAATTTACTACACTGTAGTTTCATCGCATGCCACCTAGTCCTAGTATTTTTGGAAAGCGTGAACAGACGCTTCACATCCACCTGTTCCATTCCACTCATTATTTTATATACCTCTATCATGTCTCCCCTCAGCCGTCTCTTCTCCAAGCTGAAAAGCCCTAGCCTCCTTAGTCTTTCTTCATAGGGAAGTCGTCCCATCCCCGCTACCATTTTAGTTGCCCTTCGCTGCACCTTTTCCAATTCTACTATATCTTTCTTGAGATGCGGCGACCAGAATTGTACACAATACTCAAGGTGCGGTCGCACCATGGAGTGATACAACAGCATTACAACATCCTCACACCCTAGGTAGCCACGCAGGAAGCTTTCTGCATCAGCTTTCCTACATTGACCACTTTGTTCTCTTTTCTATCACTTTTTAAAACTATGTAGCTGATGCACATTTGAAAAATTTAGGCCCTTGACCAGTATATCTTCATGCAGTTAAGACCATTTTGCTTTATTTTCTGGATTTCTCTGCAGTATATGAACAGATTTCTGTATTAATGCAGGAAGTCATGTAGCCAAAGCAAATATTTCTAGACATTTTCTGCACCACCACCAAAGCAAGGTGTTCCAGGAAATCTAAATTTCCTGAGCTAGGCAAATACACTACTTGAGAAAGTGACTGTACCTTGCCCCCACACACATTCTATACTATCGCCTTTCACCTTCTCGTGGCAGTTTCATGATACAGTCTGCTAAATAGGACTTCATTTCTGAATACAAACATTTCTGTGGAAACCCCCCCACCCCCCAACTCTAAATATCCTTTTGAGTTTATCATTTTCACCAGATTTTTATCTATTGACAGGCTGGTAGATGAATAAGTAGAAGCAAAAAATGCTTTGCTTTTTCTTTTTACAAAGAGACATCAACATTGCCTTAGCTTGCACAACTCCAAGGAAGGGTAGATGCTTGTGGAGTGGAGGAATGGCAACTGGTTAGTGCAGCGGGCTTTGATCCTGGCAACCTGGGTTCATTCCCACTGCAGCTCCTTGTGACCTTGGACAAGTCACTTAACCCTCCATTGCCCCAGGTACTAAAACTTAGATTGTGAGCCCTCTAGGGACAGAGAAAGTACCTGCATATAATGTGTTCAGCACTGCATATGTCTGGTAGCGCTATAGAAATGATTAATAGTAGTAGTATGCCTTTATCAACTATGTTAAGCAAAAACAAAGCAGGAAATAGACCAGGCAAATCCAGAGACAAATGAGGAGACTTCAGTCAATTATACACTCACGCATTTTTCACTTAAAGATCTTTTTAAAGACCACATTGTTCCTTTTTCTTGAATTTACGGTTATTGACCATTTGATGGTGTTGCATTTTATTTAAAGACTCCTGATGCAGGCTATCAGCCGAAACATGGTACTGTGTTGCGTCTTCACCAATAAATTGTTCATAATCGACTGAAGTCTCCTTATTTGTCTCTGGATTGCCTGGTCTATTTCCCACTTCTCTGTTTTTGCTGTTGTTTCCTTGTGGGATCTCGGTATACCCCCGTCTCAGCAGACTCTCACCTCAACTATATTAAAACATGCACTGAGACTGTCCCAGCAAAGGCGGTCTCTGCAGCACATCCAGTTCCCAATGTAACTATTGCCTGCTGGGTAATAGGGTGACTTACTATTGCCCTATGTAATAATTTAAAGTTAACAACTTTCAGACTGAACTCCCCTGAGCATACATTACCTCCCTCACCTGTGTTTTCCTTGGCTGAAAGTACTTTATGTGTTGTGAAAGAGCATGTGTGCTGTGGACAGTGAGGGGAGGATGGTTTTCATTATGGGAAATGTATCCAAGTAAATGCTTTGTTACCAGATCAAATTCCTCTGCATATTGTCAACACCAGGTAGAGTTAGGTGTGAAGACAGACTTTGTATAGGGCATCTAGTCAGAAAAGGGATGTCCAAGCTAGGACATTTAAACATTCTTTATTATTTCAAAAAAGGCTCACTGAAAGTGGAGCCTCTTGTAAAATATGTGTAAATGCATGCAAGAGTTTGTGTATATTGTGTAGTACATCCATCGAAGACAGCCATTTCTAAACAACCACATTTTTAAAAAGGGCAGTTTTGCACATGTGCCAACATTTATCTGTGTATAAGCTTAAGCTGCAGATTTTACAAAAACTGCCCACATTCCACATAGGATTCATAATGGTTAACACTCAGATAAGGACCTCACCATCTGAGGGATGTATATCAGTTCAGTTGGAAGTAGCAGATAAATGGAACTAGATTTTGGAACTACTAGTGTGTATGATATATTTACATACACTTTCGATAGTTTATACCCCTGACGCAGCCTGAGGGCGAAACGTGGCCACGTCGGGTATTGTTCCAATAAATACATTTGATTCCTCTGCTTTGTTGTTTTACATCTACTGTTTTGTAAGCAGTTGTGTGCCTTTTTGTTTTTTTTGTTAATCAAGAGCAAATTCATAAATAATCCCGTTATAACAAATATAGGTAAAACATAGGTAGGATGGAATTTGTCTTAGTTCACAAGGCAAAGTGTTCCAAATTCTTGCACCTTGAAACGGGAATGAGCGATCAACAACATACTTTAAACAGATATTCCTAAGTGAAGGGTATCCTGTTCAAAGAAAACCAGAATTATGTCTATAATATGGGATAGCAACAAAGTCAGTACTTCCTCTGAATTTTGGCCATAAATTGATTTAAAAACTAAACAAGCCAACTTAAACTTAATAAGTTTATTAACAGATAACCAACGGATATCTGTCAGAAATGGAGCAGCACTGTCAAGCTTACATTTGCTAAATATTAATCTAGCAGTGTCTGTAACAATTGCAACTTTTTCTGAAGTTTGGTTGAAATACTGCAATATAAAGAATTTGCAGTAATTAGTTGTGGAAGAAGAATTTCTTGTGTCATAATTCTACAGTTTTGTGAATTTACTGAAGAGCTCAAAGTCGTAGTCTATAAAATATTTTTGTTAATGCATTAATTTGTCTCTCAAAGAACAAATAAGAGTCTAGAATGATCCCAAGAACTTTAGAAAGATCCTCTATTTTCAAATTCTCACCAGAAGATAGTCCAAGTTCTTTTTTCAGAATATTTGCAAAGTCCGCAAACCATAAGTTTTTTTTTTTGTTCTCTGTTCAACTTCAAACAATGTTTATTTGTCCAATTATCTATAAGCAAAATATGATGTCTTAAAGAAGTTAAAGTATCTTCAAACTTTGTAAAACTGGACTTGGTTTGGTAAAAAAATATCATTTGCATAAGATAAAACTGTAACCCCTAACTCTGAAAATAATTCAGCCAAATAGCCGAAGTAGACTTTAAATGAGGGCGGTGAACACTGTGGTACCCACAACCTGAGTTCTATCGAGATGACATTGAATTCTTTCTTCTCGCACAATATGTTGTTTTACTTAGAAATTGTTTGAACAAAGTCAGTACTGCACCTGTTATCCCTAATTCACTAAGGGCTCTCTTTACTAAGCCACGCTAGCGTTTTTAGAGCATGCTAAATGCTAGAGTCGCCAATATGTTCCTATGGGCGACTTAGTTTTTAGCGTGTGCTAATTAGTGTGGACTAAAAACGCTAACGTGACCATAATGCTGCTTAGTAAACAGGGCCCTAAGTCTAAGCAACAATGAGTGATTGATTGCATCAAACACTGCAGAGATATCAAACTGGAGCAAAGTAAACTGTTCCCCTCTACTCAAAATAGATTTAAGGTCTGATTTTTGAAAGAGAAAAATGTTCAAAAAATGGCACAAAGCGGCAGATGATGGTTTTCTTGCAAAAAATGTCCAAATCGCTATTTTAGCAACACATTTTTAAGACGTTTTTCTATGCAGTTTGGCTTCCAGAACCTCTCTCCAACATTTTCCTATGTCAGGGGTAGGCAACTCCGGTCCTCGAGAGCCGCAGGCAGGTCAGGTTTTCAGGATATCCACATTGAATATACAGGAGATAGATTTGCAAGCACTGCCTCCATGGTATGCAAATCTATCTCCTGCATATTTATTGTGGATATCCTGAAAACCTGACCTGCCTGCGGCTCTCAAGGACCGGAGTTCCCTAGCCCTGTCCTATGTCATTGGTACCTACATCTACCAAGACAGCTGTCTCCTCCCCAGCACTATCTAAAATCCTATCTAGATGACACGAGGTCTGCCACCTTTGCACCAAGCAGGCAAGTCACCAGGTGATCCTCACGTCCACCAGCCACCCAGCTATCTACAGGCCTAATAATCTAATCATTAACAGCCGTCCTAACCCTTTCCTCCTGGGCAGAAGCTCCTGGAGACACATCCTCGGTGCAAAAGGATATTGCATCCTCTGGTGGGCTGGCCCTGACTACAGGATTAGTTCCAACTTCACCAGTGTGATGCTCTCCATTTAGGTGGCAATGAGATCCAGAGCTTAATGATTCGTTGAGTGAAAACATATTCCTTCTTTTTTGTTTAAAAAAATATTTCCATGTAACTTCCATGAGTGTCCCCTAGTCTTTCTACTTTTTGAAAGAGTTAAAAAAAAAAATCGATTCACTTTTACGCATTCTATACCACTCAGGATTTTGTAGTCCTTAATCATATCTTTCCTTAACCATCTCTTTTCCAAGCTGATGAGCCCTAACCTCTTTAGCCTTTCCTCATATGAAAGGAGTTCCATCCCCTTTATCATTTTGGTCACTCTTCTTTGAACCTTTTCTAATTCCGCTATATCTTTTTTGAGATATGGCAACCAGAACTGAATGTAATACTCAAGGTGAGGTCGCACAATGAAGTGATACAGAAGCATTATAGTATTCTTGGTCTATTCTGGTTTTTATGAATTGCGCTTCAGGTGACCAGAAAATGGTTGCTTAAATGCAAGAGGCAACTTACAGGTAGAAAGAATCATCGGTGCACTTATGGGGCCTTAAGTTGAGAATTCTTTATCCAGGCCCCTCCCAGCCCCATCAGAGAATCCACAATTAATTAATTCATCTTTGTCTTATCAGGCCGACTTGTTATGGAATGCATTACCATTGATCAGTTAGAGATTATTGCCAGGTTAGGAACTATCTGAAGACGTTTTTATTTGCCAAGTTTGTAGCCCAACATTAATGTGGTGTGCCCTCGGCTCTTGTTTGCTAATTTGTAAGTTACGTTCGAGTACACTGGTTATGTTGCTTCGGCAGGGCCACTGAGAGGATGCTCTAGTTTCTTTTTTGTTACCCTCATTGAACTATTTAGGTATACACGGGCTAGAAGACTTCGATGTAATATAATTTAATGTACAGGGTCAGATTCCCCATTTGTCAGAGCATCATGGGAATGAGGTTCTCAAGACAGGGCAGAGAAGTTCCTGTCAGAAAGTGAGTGGCATTAAGGATGTGCCTGAGAGGGGGCACTGTCCAGTCACTGGGCTAGCAATGGCCTTCTGGAACGACACAATGATAGAGATCTCAGAGGAAGCAAATGGGGCGACCCAAGTATTTAGGTGGCGATACCTTTTTTCTACTGCTTAAAGTTCAAAATTTTAGTTTTGGCTTAGCCCTTTGACACGTAAAGAACACCTAAAATCTCACATCCCAACTTGGGCACTGCATTTAGTGACAGGCACAGTTATGATTCCCTTTCTATGGGGCCCTTTCACAAAGCGTCAGTAAGCCAAATGCGGAATTATCTCCAGCCCAATACAGCCACCAGAGGTAGTTCCGCCTCAAGCGTGCACCATTTCTGGCACGCCGGAATTTTTTTTTTATTTTATAGCATGGCACTAACCCAGTGGTAATCGAGTAACGCTGCACCCTGCCCAGTTACTGCTGGATATTTAGATTGTACGCTCTTTTGAGCAGGGACTGTCTCTTTGTGTCAGGTGCTCAGCACTGCATGCGTCTGGTAGCTCTATACAAATGCTAATAATAATAATTACTACGGGAGCCCTTACTGCCACCTCAATGGGTGGTGATAAGTGCTCCCCCGCACGGCCACGCAGTAAGCGTAATCTTACTGAATGGCCATTTTATTTAGGGTCTTAGAAGCTGAAGGTTTAACAATGTTTGTACATCTTATATTCTATATATTATTGTCTCTCTCATCCGTAAAATTACAAAAGGAGGAAAATAAAGACTTCAAATGTACCACCATGGCAGCAAGCTATAAAATCTTTATGCCCGCATATTTCGGACTCCAATCATATCACTGGTCTTAAAAAAAAAAAAAAAAAAAAAACCTCCTTGCAGAATTTCTTAATTTTTTGTGTGACTTTTTAAATTATTATATATCGTACAGTCATACAATCTTCTTGCAATATATCTTTATCGCATTCTATTTAGATATACAAAGTTTAATATTCAAGCACTTAGCTCTTCATTCTTTTGCCTCATTTTTTTTAAGGAGCTTGTTACCCACTGCAGTAAAAAGGGCCCTGGTGTGTGGGTAAAATGGCCCCCGCCACTACTGCAGGATCCCTTTTCCCCACAGCTTAGTAAAATGACCTCTTTGCTATTATGTGCCTGCATATCATTAAAAGTTATGCTTGAGTCAAATCTCTTCAAATGTAGCTGTGCTATTAAAACTTGATTTTTTTATTTTTTTGTAAAGCTTTTGCTAAGTAAATTGTTGGTGACTGGTTATCACACTTTTTCTGATCTTACTGGTTTAATATACATTAATCATCATATTCCAGATTAATTTGGTTTGATGTTTTTATACCTATTGATCCGATTTAACTATGGAGTGCGTGAGGGGGAGGGGATTCTGCTTAATTGTTTCCCACTTTGTTTTGGAGAAGCACACTACAATTAACTATAAAATAATGAATTAAGTTAAGGAATGCAGAGAACCAGGGACACCTGAGTTTAAATCCTGCTTCTGGTAAGTTCTTTCCCCTGCTCTGCCTCAAGTACAACTTAGACTGTTAAGCCATCTTGAGAAGAGATCTGCTAACCATATCAGAATATGAAAACTGCCTTAAACTCATATTTGAAAAAGGTGACTGACTAAATCCAAACAGGCAAACTTCAGGGTGTACTAAAGTCCTTCCAATAATCTTCCATCTTCAAACATTCATTAGCTGGATAAAAGATGGCCTATCTACCCAAATCTTCTGTTGATTGTGTTTAACTGGTTGTATTTTGGCATACAAAATGTATTCCCAAGAAACCTTCTAGGCCGCTGAGGTTATAAAACCCTCTAGTGAAGGTTCTACCATACCTGTATGGTTTATTTTTTTACTTTTATATTCTGCATCTTATTTTCTCTGACACTCATAGCAATATGAGCTTGAGCCCATGTGTGCAGTGCAGTGTAGATCAGTTAGAGTTGAAAAATGAAAGCATTTTCAGAAAATACACAGAGACAAGTGGGTATCTGCCCTGTTTTTTATGAATCCCTCTCCAGGTGACTAAGGGGGTCTTTTACTAAAGATTAGCTTGAGTTATCTTCAGAAGGGCCCATAGAAATAAAATGGACCCTGCTGCAGATAACTCAAGCTAATCTTTAGTAAAAGACGGTCTCATTTATCAGCTGCTGCCAGAAAATGATTGCTCAAATGCAAAAGGCAACTTACTTACAGGTAGAAAGAATCATCGGTGCTCCTCTGTGTGTCCCAGGCAGTCTTCTCTGAACCTGCCAGCTGCAGTATTGCTGAGAAAGGGCAAAGTCACATCACAAATAACAGGCACACTGCTGCAAAGACCAACCACATCCTTACTTTCCTGTTTATGAAAAAAAGAAAGGTAAAAACCACCACACCACCTAACAAAGCACAAGTGTAAGGTGGGGCTGCGTAAGTCTGGCCTGCTGCATTCACTGTTTAATAAAATATATAGACAAAAACTGGAAGTGGCCAGTATGGCAAGCCATGTTTCTGAGTGTGAAAAAGCTAATGGAAAGAGACCTTCGCTTTTTGCTCAGAAAGCCACACATGCTGGTGATACCAACTCCTGTGGTACCACTTAACCACCTTGCACTCTGTTCCTCAGTCACATAGCTGGAAAGACTATAGTTAAATACAACTGTTCACCACACAAGTAGATACATATAAGGCCTCTTTGGGTACAAGCCGTGTAGTACTATTTCCATCATGATTTCTGCTTCCGCAGCACACTTAGTTTGTAGTTTATTAAAACTTGCTATACTGACAATGCGACAACTTTAAAATTTGAGGTTAAACAGGCATAACTAAGAAATTCTGCTAATAAAACTCAGTAATGAGCATTCTAGTAGGAAGCTGCTTTTATTTTTTACATTTAATGTTCTTTACAGTTGGAGGAAAGCCAACCGGTCAGCTGAGCATATGCAGAACAGTCAATCGCCAAACGTGGCTGCTCTGCGCATGCTCAGAGCAGTGCATGCTAATATGGCTTTCATGCATGCATACAAGCTGCATGTAGCTTTTTTCCCCCCAAACTTATCAGCGGCACAAGCGCTTTTCATGTGCAGGAAGCTCTACAAAGCAATGATGGCAGCAAGACTGATTTCTGGACAGATGTGCTCTCCCCCTGCCCGGCAGCAGCATGGAACTGCAGTCTGACCACAAGTGTCTCCTGTGCCTGACACCAAGGAGCCCAAACAGGTGCTGTCAGTCCTCCCTATAGTGTTCTTCAGCCCAGCGGCAGCAAGCCGGGGCTGCAGCAGCTGAGAAAACTGAGCTAGTGCCAGTTTCCGCCTAGAAAAACCTGACCTGCTACTACCCAGAGCCTATCATGCTGTACATGGGCTCTTTCCACATGTGAGCAGGGGCCTCTGAACTGTGGTAGTGCTACACTCACCCTCAGATCCTCCTGTTGACTCCACTGCCAAAAAGCAGCTGCCATGTAATGACAGCTCCTGACCACCTGTAATAATTTCATCCTAAAGGTAGGTGGTCCTTTCTGTGCATCATTCGGAATGCAATTTGAATAGTAATTAGCTCATTCAAATAAATTAAAATAACTTTGCATACAATTCTTGTTGGCTGCTACCGTGACAGGAAAAGACGGCAGAACTTCTTTGTGCTTGTCTCGCTGAAATCCGTGCTTGCTAAACTGGCTAGAACCAGTAAACAAAAAAAACAAAAGAAGCACATTGCTGGCTCAGTAAGTTTTGTGCATCTGAGCCTCAGTCAGAAAGAGTACCCTTTCTGTGGAATGCTCTCCTCTTGGCTCTTCAATCCAAACAGTCCTTTTGCAAATACAAAACTCATTTAAAAGACAGATTTCTTTACTCTTGCCTTTGGGGTCTTTCAGGGGGACTAATTCTGGTGATTGGGGGGTGGGGGGGGGGGGAGGTCTGCATTGGACAGTACTGCAGCCCATCTGCTATCTTGCCGTTTGTTTCTCTGGATGAATGATCTCTGTTCTGTACCTTGTGGGGTTCCTTTCTACCTGTTTAAATTTTACTGTGAATTGCCTTGATTTGCCTTGAAACTAAAGTTGGATCTTATTAAATGTCAATAAACCATAAACCAGTAATCTAATTGTGACAGCAAAAGTTATTACTACTAAGTCACACTGAAATTTTATTCAATGCATGGTGTTTGTAAGATTTTGCCTCTTTTAATCATTTCTCTCACCCTAGATGCACACTGTATAAGTGCCACTAGGCAGAATAGGCATCCATCTAAGGCGGCAGCATTTGGGGGTCAGCAGAACTACAGGAGAGCATTATCTCATCTCCTATTCCCTACTCTGATCCACGCCCAGCATCTCTTCCCTTTGCCTTGCCACAGCCACATTTCTTCCCAAGCCCAGGCTCAAAAGGAACTCAATGATGGTGTGGTCTGTGCTCAAACATTGCTGTGACCTGCCCCCCCCCCCCCCCGCTGCATCAAGGACAGGGGGAGGGATGAAGGAATGTTTGAGCTCACCTGTGTTGAAAGGCCCCGCACAGGTGCCAAGTCCCTTTTGAGCTTCAGTACAGGAAAAGGTAGGGTAGCTGTGGTGGTAAGGGCAAGGGAAGAAGGAAGGGAGATGAGATGTTGGACCAGGGGAGAGAAGAGTAGGAAAGGGAAGGAGACACGCTAGATCCTGGGGGAGGGAGGGAGGGAGGGGGCGACTCTGGATCAGGGGGAAGGAGCTGGCATATAGGCTTAGAGAGGGGAAGGGCAGATGTTTGCCACCAGATTGGGAGGTATGGAAGGAAGTGGATTTGCTGTCCATCTGGAGAGGGTTAAGAACATAAGAATAGCCATACTGGGTCAGACCAATGGTACATCTACCTACCTCAGTATCCTGCTTTCAATAGAGGCCAATCCAAGTACATGGCAGAAACCCACATAGTAGCAACATTACATACTACCAATCCAAGGGCAAGCAGTAGCTTCCCTATGTCTGTCCCAATAACAGACTATGAACTTGTCCCTTTAAACCCAGATACGTTAACCGCTGTTACTACATCCTCTAGCAAAGAGTTCCAGAGCTTAACTATTCACTGAGTGAAAAAATATTTCCTCCTATTTGTTTTGAAAGTATTTCCATGTAACTTCATTGAATGTCCCCTAGTCTTTGCACTTTTTGAAAGAGAAAAAAAAATAGATTCACTTCTATTCGTTCTACACCACTCAGGATTCTGTAGACAAGATAGAAAGAGGAAGAGGCTGCTGGCTGGCTAAATGGGGAGAGGAAGAGGCTGCTGGCTGGCTAAATGGGGAGGGGTAAGGAGGGGAGACGGTAGAGTACAGTGGGTGGTAGGGTCTTGAGCCACTCTGCAGGGGGGAGGGCACAGAGAGGACATTGGTTAAAATCACCTAGGATCAGATGCACTTTGGCTGGCCCTGTCCATTAACAACTCAGGAACTTTTACCAGACTCAAAAGCTGGAGAAAAAAAAAAACTCAGAAAACTGACCCTGAACACTGCTCTTTGCTGGGAGACACCAAAAGAGTGGCCAGAGCCAGCATATTCCCTCTTACATAAGTACATAAGTATTGCCACACTGGGACAGACCAAAGGTTCATCAAGCCCGGGATCCTGTTTCCAACAGTGGCCAATCCAGGTCACAAATACCTGGCAATATCCCAAAAAAGTTCAATACATTTTATGCAAATTATCCCAGAAATAAGCAGTGGATTTTCCCCAAGTCAATTTAATAATGGTCTATGGACTTTTCCTTTAGGAAGCCGTTCAGACCTTTTTTTAAACCCTGCTAGGCTAACCACCTTTGTCACATTCTCCGGCAACGAATTCCAGAGTTTAATTACATGTTGACTGAAGAAAGATTTTCTCCAATTTGTATTAAATTTACTACTTTGTAGCTTCAGCGCATGCCCCCTAGTCCTAGTATTTTTGGAAAGAGTAAACAATTCACGTCTACCCGTTCTGCTCCACTCATTAATTATAGACCTCCATCATATCTCCCCTTAGCCGTCTTTTCTCCAAGCTGAAGAGCCCTAGCCATTTCAGCCTTTCCTCATAGGCAAGTCATCCCATCCCCTTTATTATTTTTGTCACCCTTCTCTGTACCTTTTCTAATTCCACTATATCTTTTTTGAGATGCGGTGACCAGAATTAAACACAATATTTGAGGTAGGGTCGCACCATGGACTGATACAAAGGCATTATAACTTTTGTTTTCCATTCCTTTCCTAATATCTAACATTCTATTTGCTTTCTTAGCCACCGCAGCACACTGTACATAAGTATTGCCATACTGGGACAGACCAAAGGTCCATCAAGCCCAGCATCCTGTTTCCAGCAGTGGCCAATCCAGGTCTCAAGTACCTGGCAAGATCCCAAAAATGTACAGTACATTGTATGCTGCTTATTCTAGAAATAAGCAGTGGATTTTCTCCAAGTCCAATTTAATAATGGTCTATGGACTTTTCCTTTATGAAGCCATCCAAACCTTTTTTAAACCCCACTAAGCTAACCGCTTTTAATACATTCTCTGGCAACGAATTCCTGAGTTTAATTACAATTTGAGTAAAGAAATATTTTATCTGATTCGTTTTCAATTTACTAGTTTGTAGCTTCATTGCATGCCCCCTAGTCCTAGTATTTTTGGAAAGAATAAACAAGCAATTCACGTCTACCCGTTCCACTCCTCATTATTTTATAGACCTCTATCAAATCTTCTCTCAGCCATCTTTTCTCCAAGCTGAGCAGATGGTTTCAACGTATCATCAACAACAACATTGAGATCCCTTTCTTGGTCGGTGACTCCTAACGTGGAACCTTGCATTATGTAGCTATAGTTTGGGTTCCTCTTTCCAACATGCATCACTTTGCACTTGCTCACATTAAATGTCATCTGCCATTTATACGCCCAGTCTCGTAAGGTCCTCTTGTAATTTTTCACAATCCTCCCACGATTTAACAACTTTGAATAACTTTGTGTCATCAGCAAAATTACCTCACTAGTTACTCCCATCTCTAGATCATTTATAAATATGTTAAAAAGCAGCAGACCCAGCACAGACCCCTGGGGAACACCACTATCTACCCTTCTCCGTTGAGAATACTGACCATGTAACCCTACTCTCGGTTTCCTATCCTTTAACCAGTTTTTAATCCACAATAGGACACTATCTCCTATCTCATGACTCTCTAATTTCTTCTGCAGTCTTTTATGAGGTACTTTGTCAAACGCCTTTTGAAAACCCAGATACACAATATCAACCGGCTCGCCTTTATCCATGTTTGTTCACCCCTTCAAAGAAATGTAATAGATCGGTGAGGCAAGATTTCCCTTCACTAAATCCATGTTGGCTTTGTCTCAATAATCCATGCTTTTGAATATGCTCTGTAATTTTGTTCTTTATAATAATCTGTCTCCCCCTGTGCTTTGTACTAAACCCCATCAGACAACAGACTTGATCATGAAATCTCCCACATTGCAGCAGTGTAAGCTATGGGGCTTGCCTCAGGTATGGTTTTCTTTTAACTATCAATTGGCATTATCAAAGATGCAGGTATATGTCCAATGTTCTATGCATGTCTTTGTCATTGTTTATGTGGAGGGGCATTTTTGAAAAAAACGCCCAAATCAGAATTTGGACATTTTACAAAGACGACCAAATTCCAAACAGGAAAGAAGTCATTTTCGAAAAAGATGGATGTCTTTCTTTTGTGTTTGAAAATACTATGGACGTTTTGTGATTTGGACGTCTTTTTTTTTTTTTAATGGCCAAAAAATAAGTGTGTAAAATGTCCAAAATCAAGCTATTGGGACATAGTAGGAGTCAGGATTTTTAGTAGACTGGTCCCCCTGATATCCCAGGACAGCAATAGGGCACCCTAGGGGGCACTGCAGTGGACTTCATAAAATGCTCCCAGATACACATCTGACCATTGCTCCCTTACCTTGTGTGCTGAGCCCCCCAAAACCCACTACCACCAACTGTATACCACTACCTTGCGGGTGAAGGGGGCACCTATACGTAGGTACAGTGGGTTTCTGGTGAGTTTTGGAGGCCTCGGTTTCCTCCACAAGTGAACAGGTAGTGGGGATATGGGCTTGAGTCCACCTGTCTGAAGTACACTGCAGTTACTACTAAACTACTCCAGGGACCTGCATGCTGCTGTAATGGACCTCAGTATGACATCTGAGGCTGGTAGTGTTCTTCAACACACTTTATGGGGGCGGGAGGGGGTTAGTGACCACTGGGGGAGTAAGGGGAAGTCATCCCTGATTCCCTCCAGTGGTCATCTGGTCATTTGGGGCACCTTTTTGTGCCTTATTAGTAATAAAAACAGGTCTAGCTCAAAACGTCTAAGTTTTAGTCCTGGACGTTTTTGCTTTGTTCCATTATGGCTGAAAGACGTCCAAGTCTTAGGAACGCCCAAGTCCCGCCTTGAATACGCCCCTGACATGCCCCTTGAGATTTGGACGTCCTTCTGACGGACTTCAGAGAAAGACGTCCAAAAAGAGGTTTCGATAATACTGATATCTCACCTTGCATCCAAACCAAAGTTTCAGTGTGCTTGTCTGACATTGCTGTCTGGATGTCTCAACGCCACCTAAAATTAAACATGACCAAAACCGAGCTACTCATTTTTTCCCCCCCAAACCCACCTCCCCCCTCCCCCCGTTTTCTATTTCTGTTGATGGCTCTCTCATTCTCCCTGTCTCCTCAGCTCGAAACCTTGGGGTCATCTTTGACTCTTCTCTCGCCTTCTCTGCTCATATCCAGCAGACCGCCAAGACCTGTCGTTTCTTTCTTTACAACATCCGTAAAATCCGCCCCTTTCTTTCCGAGCACTCTACCAAAACCCTCATCCACACTCTTGTCACCTCTCGTTTAGACTACTGCAATCTGCTTCTTGCTGGCCTCCCACTTAGTCACCTCTCCCCTCTCCAGTCGGTTCAAAACTCTGCTGCCCGTCTCGTCTTCCGCCAGGGTCGCTTTACTCATACTACCCCTCTCCTCAAGTCGCTTCACTGGCTCCCTATTCGTTTTTGCATCCTGTTCAAACTTCTTCTACTAACCTATAAATGTACTCACTCTGCTGCTCCCCAGTATCTCTCCACACTCATCCTTCCCTACACCCCTTCCCGTGCACTCCGCTCCATGGATAAATCCTTCTTATCTGTTCCCTTCTCCACTACTGCCAACTCCAGACTTCGCGCCTTCTGTCTTGCTGCACCCTACGCCTGGAATAAACTTCCTGAGCCCATACGTCTTGCCCCATCCTTGGCCACCTTTAAATCTAGACTGAAAGCCCACCTCTTTAACATTGCTTTTGACTCATAACCACTCGCCTCCACCTACCCTCCTCTCCTCCTTCCTGTACACATTAATTGATTTGATTACTTTATTTTTTGCCTATTAGATTGTAAGCTCTTTGAGCAGGGACTGTCTTTCTTCTATATTTGTGCAGCGCTGCGTACGCCTTGTAGCGCTATAGAAATGCTAAATAGTAGTAGTAGTGATTTGGACGTTTCTGTGAGATAAACGTCCAAATGCTGACATGTCACTTTTTGGACGTCTATCTTTTTTGAAAATGAGCCCAATAGTATGTTTGCCATTTTATTTGACTTTTTTGTTGGATGTGCAGTTTTTAAACTTAAATGAATACTCCAAACAGCCCAGAACACAGCGGCCAGACTAATATTCGGAAAACCAAAATATGAAAGCGCAAAGCTCCTACGAGAGAAACTGCACTGGCTCCCACTCAAAGAACAAATCACGTTCAAAGTATGCACCCTCGTCCATAAAATTATCCATGGAGATGCCCCAGCCTACATGTCAGACCTAATAGACCTGCCACCAAGGAATGCAAAAAAATCTTCTCGAACATTCTTTAATCTTCATTTCCTCAACTGCAAAGGTCTGAAATACAAATTAACACACGTCTCCACCTTCTCTTACACGAGCACGCAACTCTGGAACGCGCTACCAGGCTATTTGAAAGCGACCTATGAACTGACCAACTTCCGTAAACTACTAAAGACTCATCTCTTTGAAAAGATATACCACAAAGAATAAAATATGTAAAATCTCCAAATACACCTAGAAACGTTGTAATGCGTCTATTGTTTTACAATGTCTCTGCTACACCATGATCGTGTATTTCTAATGTCTGATAATGTCTTCTGTAAAATCACTATCTTGTATTCATAATGTCTGTCACTGTCTTCTGTAATGCCACTATCTTGTACTTCATGACCATGTAACCCAAATCCTTCTGTAAAACCATATGTATATCCTTTTCTATTTCCAGTATTCATGATATATTGTAAGCCACATTGAGCCTGCAAAGAGATGGGAAAACGTGGGATACAAATACAATAAATAAATACTACTCCAGGATCTAAACAGTAGGTAAATATTCTGTTTATTCAAATACTGTAATACAAAATACTCATCAAACTGCTGCAATTAATAATTCACATTACATAGAAAATGTGCAAAGTAATTATTACAATTTATACAATTTCACAAAATATATATTCTCTTATCTATTTTGTCCTGATATATTACCTCTTAAAATGTAAGTTGCTCCAATCTAAAATATACAAAGAAAAGAATCCTATTTTATATAAATATATTTACAACTTTTTTTTTTTACAATGCACAGAATACTTTTCTTTACATTCAATGAAACATTAACATGTGATGAACTTAAGCTGTACAGCACTAGGTCTTTGTACTATTAGCCTGTCAATTGCAAGACTAATATCTAAATTTACAGTACTTGTCTTCATAATTTCTCCGCTAAGTCCACTAGAGACAAAACAGTCTTCATATTCCAGAGCGCCATGTTCCAGAAATATTGGTCATTAAGGTAATGAAGTCCTTGTATCAATGCTAGTCTTCATGTTCTGCTATCTGGGCAAGTGTACACAGCAAGTCTTCAAACGCAGGCCGTACCTCAGGCTTCTAGAAATGAAAGGCAATTTTAATCAGAAAGTATGCATGTTCATTTTTGCTAAATGGAGTCACTGTGCAGTAATTGTAGACACATATTTGTTAATGGTACAGAAGAAATGCCAATTTTTTAAAAATAAATCTGCCCTAGACAAGCCATACGTTAAAGTGGAGTCAAGCATCTTAATTTTGTCCTGTGCCAAGCCATTTCCCCTGTTTTAGAAACTTACTACGTCATCCGAGGCCAACAACATTTTTCACACAACTTTCAGAATCATATTTAAGCAATATGACTTATGAGTCAGAGTGTGCAGGTAGAAAATGTTTGTTTTGTTCAGTGTGCCTATCTGTACACACATTTCAGAATGTACAAAGGAGAGACACCTGGGGGTAAGACCTTAAAGAGTGATGGAGAGGCCAAGTACCACCATCCAAAGATGCAGCAGCTCACCAGAGGCACAAGCATGTGGAAACCTGGTAGCAGATGAAGTACCAGGAAATGGCACATCAGGCCTCATCACCTGAAGATGTGGTTAACCAGTGAAGAATGAAGCAACTGCAGCAGGAGACCATTCTGGATAGCAAATGAAGCCCCTCTCCTTCCTCACCAGCAAAGACCCAAGGATAAGCAGCAGCTGCCCAGAGAGGCTCCTGGATGCCTATGGATAGTGCGAACTTATACTAAGTGGATGACTGTAGCCATAAATCAGGTGATAAGTGATGCCAGGGAGCCTGGAGTGGAGAACTACTACTACTACTTAACATTTCTAGAGCGCTACTAGGGTTACGCAGCGCTGTACAATTTAACGAATAAGGACGGTCCCTGCTCAGAAGAGCTTACAATCTAAAAGGAGGAGGAAAGTATATGCCTCCTGTAACCCATCCTACACACACACAGCCACTTCTCATACCTGCTTACAGACACCCATCCCCTTAACAACCCCCATTCTTATCCACATTCCACTATCCCTTATGCATGCACATCCAGATACAATCCCATATCACACAAACACAATGTGCACTTCTCCCACCCACAAAACCCTTACCACCCTGCTGAGACATCTCACCAGAAGTCTCCCCAGCGAGTTACTCACAAACAAACCTGTCCAAGGAAGAAGAAATGTGCCACTGTCTCACACTAAGGATACTGGGACCGGTAATATTTAATATATTTATAAATGATCTGGAAAACGGAATGAGTGAGGTGATTAAATTTGTAGATCACACATTCAAAGTTGTCAAAACACATGCACATTCTGAAAAATTGCAGGAAGACCTTAGGAAACTGGAAGGCTAGGCATCCAAATGGCAGAAGAAACTTAATGTGGACAAACACAAAGTGATGCACATTGGGAAGAATAATCTGAATCATAGTTATCTGATCCTAGGGTCCACCTTAGGAGTCAGCACCCAAGAAAAAGATCTAAGTGTTATTGTAGATAATACATTGAAATTTTCTGCCCAGTGTGTGGCGGTGGCCAAAAAAGCAGGAACGGAATGCAAAATAAGATCAAGATTATTGTAATGCCTCTGTATCATTCCATAGTGCAGCCTCACCTGGAGTATTGCATTCAATTCTGATCACTGTATCTCAAAAAAGATATAGCAGAATTAGAAAAGGTTCAAAGAGCAGCGACCAAAATGATAAAGGAGATGGAACTCCTCCCATATAAAGAAAGGCTAAAGAGGTTAGGGCTCTGCAGCTTGGAAAACACGTGACAGAGGGGGGATATGATTAAGGTCCATACAATCCTGAGTGGGGTAGAATGGGTAGAAGTGAATCAAGTTTTCACTCTTTCAAAGAACGCAAAGATCAGGGAACACACGATGAAATTACATGGAAATACTATTAAAACAATAAGAGGAAATATTTTTTCACTCAAAGAATAAAAGCTCTGGAAATCACTGCCAGAGGATGTGGTAACAGTGGTTAACATATCTGGGTTTAAAGAAAAAAAAAGGTTTTGGACATGTTCCTATAGGAAAAGTCCACAGTCTGCTATTGAGATGGACATGGGGGAAGCCGCTGCTTGCCCTGAGACTGGTAGTATGGAACATTGCTACTAACTGGGCTTTTCCCAGGTACCTATGACCTGGATTGGCCACTGATGGAAGCAGGATACTGGGCTAGATGGACCATCGGTGTGACCCAGTATGACTATTCTTGTGTTCTTATGGCTTGGTGCCTACCCCCCCCCCCCCCAAATTCAATGTAAGACTCAACCCTGGCATAGAACCTCCCAAGGAATTTATTTGACCTTGAGCCCCTACAAGACTTAACTGCTACAGTCCCTCCTCCTGGCACTTTCTCTAAATCTGGAGCCAACAAAATGGCAGCTGTCTCCACCTCACCTTCATGCACTCCTCTGCCAAGCTCATTGTCATGTGCACCATCCCCAAAGGCTGCTGTTGTGCAAAATATAATCTCCTGAAACAGTAACTTGATCTGCCCAGAGTTTTTCCTCACACCTGCAGAACCACCGAGAAGTGTGGTGGCTGTCATGGGTCGCATAGCACTTGCTATGCTCAGCCTGCCCAAACATGGCCCAATCCAGTTGTAGTGCAAAACTAATATACAGCATTCTAAATAGCAGACGTGCCAAGTTTCCCACATTCTGTAATGGGTCACCTCCCACATTCCCACTCTGAATGAAGATCTCCCACTCAGCAGCCTCCCAACTGGCCAGTTTTAGAATGGCCAGGTCTGGCTGCAGCCAGCATGTTTCTTTCTCCCCCACACTCTGTTCCCATGTTCGGCAATTCTCTTCCCTCCCTAGCCATTGTAGTCTGACCATCTCTCCCTCCTCCAGGTCTTCCCATCTGGCTTGATCACTGGCAGTGGCTGGGAATAAGGCAGACTGTCTTGACTGACACTGGAGCTTTCCCTTTGTGGTGTCCTGCCTTCTATAACAAAACTTTCTGTTTCTGCACAGGCAGGACACCCTACAGAGAAAACCCCAGTATCAGCAGAAACAGTCTGTCTTAATCACAGTTACTGCCAGTGATCAAGCCAGGTGGTAGGACTGGGGAGGGAGGGGGGCTAGAATCGAGGGGTAGGTGAGTGAGAGGGAGAAATGTGCTGCCTATATGGGGCAGGGGGGGGGGGGGGAGATGGAGTTGTACTAGACCTCAAAGGGGAGGGTATTAGGGAGATGGAGGTGTGATGGACCAGGTGGTGTATTAGTGTTTTAAGGTCAGGTGTAATATTTATAGTACTTCCTTTTCACGGATAAGGTTTTTGGCTCTGCAAATCTCTCTCATGATATTCATTGTGGATATCCTGAAAACCTGACTGGCTGGGGTGCCTCCAGGACCAGGTTTGGGAACCACTGCACCAGACTTATGCCTGCTAAACCTGGTGTAAATGTTGGTGCCCAAGTTAGGTGTGCCGAGGATGAAACCTCCCGCCTTCTTTCCTCCTCGAAATGCACCACCTGTTCCTCTGATCCCATCCCCACCAACCTACTTAACACCATCGCCCATACTGTCAAACCCTCCATCTGTCGCATCCTTAACCTCTCTCTCTCCACTGCAACTGTCCCTGACACCTTCAAGCACGCCGTAGTCACACCTCTCCTCAAAAAACCATCACTCGACCCTACCTGCCCCTCCAACTATCGCCCCATCTCTCTCCTACCCTTCCTCTCCAAAATACTTGAGCGCGGCGTTCACAGCTGCTGTCTTGATTTTCTCTTCTCTCATGCCATCCTCGACCCACTCCAATCCGGTTTCCGCCCTCTCCACTCGACAGAAACAGCACTCTCTAAAGTCTGCAATGACCTGCTCCTGGCCAAATCTAAAGGCCACTACTCCATCCTCATCCTCCTCAATCTTTCTGCCGCTTTTGACACTGTCAATCACGATTTACTTCTCGCCACACTGGCCTCATTTGGGTTCCAGGGCTCTGTGCTCTCCTGGTTCTCCTCCTATCTCTCCCACCGCACATTCAGAGTGCACTCTCATGGATCTTCCTCCACTCCCATCCCGCTATCTGTTGGAGTTCCCCAGGGATCTGTTCTTGGACCCCTTCTCTTCTCTATCTACACCTCTTCCCTAGGCTCACTGATCTCATCTCATGGCTTCCAGTATCATCTTTACGCTGATGACAGCCAGCTCTATCTCTCCACACCAGACATCACCGCAGAGACCCAGGCCAAGGTATCGGCCTGCCTATCCGACATTGCTGCCTGGATGTCCAACCGCCACCTGAAGCTGAACATGTCCAAGACAGAGCTCCTCGTCTTTCCACCTAAGCCCACTTCTCCTCTTCCCCCACTCTCTATCTCAGTTGATGGCACCCTCATCCTCCCCGTCTCATCTGCCCGCAACCTCGGGGTCATCTTCAACTCCTCCCTCTCCTTCTCTGTGCATATCCAGCAGACTGCCAAAACCTGTCGCTTCTTCCTTTTCAACATCAACAAAATTCGCCCTTTCCTCTCTGAGCACACCACCTGAACTCTCGTCCACGCTCTCATTACCTCTCGTCTCGACTACTGCAACTTGCTCCTCACTGGCCTCCCACTCAGCCATCTATCCCCCCTTCAATCCATTCAGAACTCTGCCGCACATCTCATATTCCGCCAGAACCGATATACTCATATCACCCCTCTCCTCAAGTCGCTTCACTGGCTTCCGATCAGATACCGCATCCAATTCAAGCTTCTCCTCCTTACTTACAAATGCACTCACTCTGCTGCTCCACCCTACCTCTCTACCCTCATCTCCCCCTACGTTCCTGCCCGTAACCTCCACTCACATGACAAATCCTTCCTCTCAGTACCCTTCTCCACCATTGCCAATTCCAGGTTCCGCTCATTTTCCCTTGCCTCACCCTATGCCTGGAACAGTCTTCCTGAATCCCTACTCCAAGCCCCCTCCCTACCCATCTTCAAATCCTTGCTTAAAGCTCACCTCTTCAATGCTGCATTCGGAACCTAACCTTTCGAACATATAGGTTGCCCTAATCTGTCTGACCTATCTGATTAACTGTACATTTGTATTTTTAGATTGTAAGCTCTTCGAGCAGGGACTGTCCTTCCATGTTAAATTGTACAGCGCTGCGTAACCCTAGTAGCGCTTTAGAAATGTTAAGTAGTAGTAGTAATTCTATAACTATGTTTGCAACTTTTTGGAATGCTCCCGACATGCCCATTGCCATGTGCTAGTAGAGTTAGGTGCCATGCCTTACAGAAAAGCATGCAGTCATCACATGCACATGCAAATTTTTATGACTGCCAATTATCAATAATTGGTTTCTAGCACCCAATTGAGGGTTAAGAGCTTGTTAACCAATTAATTTGCGGGCACATCTTGGCAACATGCCCAAATTTGGACACCATATGTGGAATCTGAGAGTTAGTGCACCAACACATAGTTCACAGTTACTACTACTACTACTATTTAGCATTTCTATAGCGCTACAAGGCATACGCAGCGCTGCACAAACATAGAAGAAAGACAGTCCCTGCTCAAAGAGCTTACAATCTAATAGACAAAAAAAATAAATAAAGTAAGCAAATCAAATCAATTAATGTGAAGGGGAAGGAAGAGAGGAGGGTAGGTGGAGGCGAGTGGTTACGAGTCAAAAGCAATGTTAAAGAGGTGGGCTTTCAGTCTAGATTTAAAGGTGGCCAAGGATGGGGCAAGACGTAGGGGCTCAGGAAGTTTATTCCAGGCGTAGGGTGCAGCAAGACAGAAGGCGCGAAGTCTGGAGTTGGCAGTAGTGGAGAAGGGAACAGATAAGAAGGATTTATCCATGGAGCGGAGTGCACGGGAAGGGGTGTAGGGAAGGACGAGTGTGGAGAGATACTGGGGAGCAGCAGAGTGAATACATTTATAGGTTAGTAGAAGAAGTTTCAACAGGATGCGAAAACGGATAGGGAGCCAGTGAAGGGTCTTGAGGAGAGGGGTAGTATGAGTAAAGCGACCCTGGCGGAAGATGAGACGGGCAGCAGAGTTTTGAACCGACTGGAGAGGGGAGAGGTGACTAAGTGGGAGGCCAGCAAGAAGCAGATTGCAGTAGTCTAAACGAGAGGTGACAAGGGTGTGGATGAGGGTTTTGGTAGAGTGCTCGGAAAGAAAGGGGCGGATTTTACGGATGTTGTAGAGAAAGAAATGACAGGTCTTGGCGGTCTGCTGGATATGAGCAGAGAAGGAGAGAGAAGAGTCAAAGATGACCCCAAGGTTTCGAGCTGAGGAGACAGGGAGAATGAGAGAGCCATCAACAGAAATAGAAAATGGGGAGAGCGGGGAGGTGGGGTTTGGGGGGGAAAATGAGAAGCTCGGTTTTGGTCATATTTAATTTCAGGTGCGTTGAGACATCCAGGCAGCAATGTCAGACAAGCACGCTGAAACTTTGGTTTGGATGCAAGGTGAGATATCAGGGGTAGAAAGGTAGATTTGGGAGTCATCAGCATAGAGATGGTAGGAAAAGCCATGGGATGAGATTAATGAACCAAGGGAAGAAGTGTAGATAGAAAAGAGGAGGGGACTAAGAACAGAACCCTGAGGTACGCCAACAGGCAGAGGGATAGAAGTAGAAGAGGATCCACCAGAGTGAACACTAAAGGTGCGGAGGGAGAGGTAGGAAGAGAACCAGGAAAGGACAGAGCCCTGGAATCCAAGTGAGGACAAGGTATCGAGAAGTATGCTGTGATCGACAGTGTCAAAAGCAGCGGAAAGATCAAGAAGAATGAGGATGGAATATTGACCTCTGGATTTAGCCAGTAATAGGTCATTGGAGACTTTAGTAAGCGCAGTTTCGGTTGAGTGGAGAGGGCGAAAGCCAGATTGTAATGGGTCAAGAATAGCATGTGAGGAGAGAAAATCAAGGCAGCGGCGGTGAACAGCACGCTCAAGTAATTTGGACAGAAAAGGAAGGAGGGAGATGGGTCGGTAATTAGAGGGACAAGTAGGGTAAAGTGAAGGCTTCTTAAGGAGAGGTGTGACCACAGCATGTTTAAAGGCAGCAGGGACACTCGCAGTGGAAAGTGAGAGGTTGAGAATGTGACAGATAAAAGGAATAAGAGTAGGAGAGATGGCATTAAGAAGGTGGGTGGGAATGGGATCAGAGGAACAGGTGGTACATTTTGAGGAAGAAAGGAGAAGTGTAGTTTCCTCAATAGTAACTTCAGGAAAGGAGGAAAGGGAATGAGGGGAAGGAGAGAGAGGGGAACGGACTAGTGGAGGGAGAGCTGGTGAGGTAGAGAAAGCAAGGTTTATCTTTTGAACCTTGTTGTGAAAGAATTCAGCAAGGGTCTGAGGAGATAATGAAGGGGGAGTTGGGGGAGGGGGCACCTTGAGGAGAGAGTTCAATGTGGTGAAGAGAAGTCGAGGATTAGAGCCAAGAGAGTTGGTCAGTTGGATATAATAATCCTGTTTGGCACGTAAAGAGCAGATTGGAAGGAGGTCAGCATGAATTTAAAGTGTAAGAAATCAGCAAGGGCCCGAGATTTCCGCCAGAGGCATTCGGCGGAGCGGGTACAGGAACGTAGGTAGCGGATATTAGAAGTCAGCCAAGGTTGGGGTTTTGTACGCCTTACAGGGCGGGTCATCAAAGGTGCAAGAGTGTCTAAGGCAGAGGATAGAGTATTGTTGTAAGAAGAAACAGCCTCGTTGACAGACGTGGATGGTGCCACAGTAGAGAGGAGGTTTGAAACATGGGAGGATAGAGATGAAGGGTCAATATCGTGAAGATTCCTAGATAAATTAGATAGGATAGGACGGGACTGGGAGGGAGGAGATTTAAGTGTGAAAGTTATAAGATGGTGATCAGAGGAGGGATGATCTGAGGCAAGGAAACTAGAAGGTGAACAGTTGGAGGAGAAGATGAGATCAAGACAGTGACCATTTTGATGAGTGGGGGAGGTGGAGCATAGTTGGAGATTAAAGGAGGACGTTAAAGCGAGTAACTTGGAAATATAAGAGTTGGAAGGATCATTAGCAGGAATATTAACGTCACCAAGGATGAGAGAGGGGGAGGAAGGATCATGGAAGAAGGCAAGCCAGGCGTCAAAGTCACTGAGAAAGGATGAAAGGGACTTACCAGGGGGATGATAAATGACCGCTATTCGAAGAGGCAGAGGAGAGAAAAGGCGGATAGAGTGGACTTCAAAGGAGGAAAAACAGTGAGATTGAGGTGGAAGAAGGGGTTGAAATCTGGAGGAGGGAGAGAGAAGTAGTCCAACACTGCCCCCACGGCCAGCAGGGCGAGGAGTATGTGAAAATAGATAACCGCCATGGCACAGGGCTGCGACTGAAGCAGAGTCATCAGGGCAGAGCCAGGTTTCTGTTATGGCGAGCAGATGGAGGTGACGCGAGATAAAGAGGTCCTGGATATAGGGGAGTTTGTTACAGATAGAGCGGGCATTCCATAGGGCGCAAGAGAAGGGCAGAGAAGAGGAGGGGAGTAGAGGAATAGAGATGAGGTTAGAGAGGTCACGGTGAGATCTGTAGAGTTTGGATAATAGTTGGTGAGGAGGGCCAGGATTGGGATTGATGTCGCCAGCTGAGAGTAAGAGAAGGAGTAAAAGAGAGCGGAGAAGAGTAGGAGAGGTGTGGCCACGAAGGCGTTGAAGGCGAGAGGTATTTAGGTGGAATGGGGAAGGCAAAATGGAGGGAAGAAAGAGACGGAGATTAAAAGCCAAGAGGGAGGAAGAGGGTAGGAGAGAGGGTGAGGTGATGAAGTCAATGGATGGGAAGTGAGTTCCTGTAGCGGAGAGAGGTAGGGGGTGAGGGAAAAGATTAGGATCAGGCGACCCTCAGGGGGAGGAATGCTGGCTTCGGCCTAACCCCTGGTAAGCCTTTCCTCAGCTGAGAGGTGCCCACCTCTACCACCGGCTGCCTTTCAGGTGCTGTGGAGGACTTGCAGCTCATCTGCATATCCTTACAGCCTTCTCCGGGGTGACACCTAGGTCCACCCCGATCCACTCAGGGCCTCCGCTCTAGGTGCCCAGCGCTCCCACCAGGTGCTGTGGAGGACTTGCAGCCCTTCTGCATTTCCTCACAGCTGTATCCGGGGTGACTCCAGTTCCACCCCGATCTTCCCAGGGCCTTCTCTCCAAGTGCACAGAGTTTCCAGGTGCTTTTTGGCTAGGATCAGGCGACCCTCAGGGGGAGGAATGCTGGCTTCGGCCTAACCCCTGGTAAGTCTTTCCTCAGCTGAGAGGTGCCCACCTCTACCACCGGCTGCCTTTCAGGTGCTGTGGAGGACTTGCAGCTCATCTGCATATCCTTACAGCCTTCTCCGGGGTGACACCCAGGTCCACCCCGATCCACTCAGGGCCTCCGCTCTAGGTGCCGCGCGCTGTTAGGCGCGCGGGGCATTTTTCTCTTTGTATCTAATCTTTTTCCAGTTGCTAAAGTACCTTAATCGTTTATGGCCCCTATTCACATTCTCTTCCTAGCTCTGTCCCTTCCTAATCCTTTATTTACTATACTACAAATAATACAGACCTAATAATCCAACCCGAGTTTCAAATGTGGTCTACCATACCTCACATACTAACATTTGTAGAATTTTAGAAAAAGATATTCTGTTTTATTAAATTGCTACCTAAGATTTCAGATTCATTGGGGATGTAATTGCGAGTTGTTTGAATAATATAAGAGTTTGTTCTTTCCTATTTACAAATGGCGTTCTTCTGTTTTCTTGTTTTTATTGCAAATCGCTTTAAATTTGTTTGCAATGAAAGCGGTATAGCAAAATTTAATAAATGAGAGATATAAACACTAAAATCTATGGATGAACAGGATTTTAGATGTGTCTTACTGCCTTTAGGTATACTTTTCTTTTTAGTAGTTTGGTCATATATGTTTTATTCCCACATTTGGTTTGCACAGTTACTGGATTAGGATTATCTTTTCCTGACACACATACCTCATGCCAGCACACCATCATTACTTGATAGACTGCGTTTGATGCCAGTTTTGGCCGATATAGCCTGTGTCCTTGGCTCACCATGGTCACAACTTCAAAATTTGTATTAGTCTCAAAAGGCATCTTCCCCTCGGTAAAAACTTCCCACATTAAGACACCTGTAAATGTTTAAAGAATTATGAAGCAACAGACCATGACATCTCATGTAGCAGTAGAAGGGTTGGTGTTTACTGATTGGAAGTAACTAGCCAGCTCATTTTCGAAAGTGATCGCCGGCCATCTTCCGACACAAATCGGGAGATGGCCGGTGATCTCCTGAACCCGGCGAAATCGGTATAATCGAATGCCAAATTTGGCTGGGTTCAACTGCTTTCCGTTGCGGAGCCGGCAAAACATCAAGGGGGCATGTCGGTAGGGAAGTGAAGGCAGGACGGGGGCGTGCTCATGAGATAGCCGGCTTCGCCCGATAATGGAAAAAAAAAGCCAGGCTTGACGAGCATTTCGACAGCTTTACTTGGTCCCTTTTTTTTCACGACCAAGCTTCAAAAAGGAGCCCCAACTGACCACCGGACGGAATCGGGGATCACCTCCCCTTACTCTCCCAGTGGTCACCAATCCCCTCCCACCCAAAAAAAAAACTTTTTTGCCAGCCTCTATGCCAGCCTCAAATGTCATACCCAGCTCCATGACAGCAGTATGCAAGTCCCTGGAGCAGTTTGTAGTAGCACTTCAGACAGGTGGACCCAGGCAAATTTCCCCCCCCCCCCCCCCACCTGTTACAATTGTGGTGGTAAATGGGACCCCTCCAAAACCCACCCAAAACCCACTGTACTCACATGTAGTTGCCCCCCTTCACCCCTTAGGGCTATGGTAATGGTGTAGAGTTGTGGGGAGTGGGTTTTGGGGGGATTGGGGGGCTAAACAACCAAGGGAAGAGAGCTATGCACCTGAGAGCTATTTCTTTTTTTTTTTTTAATTTTTAGAAGTGCCCCCTAGGCATGTGAGGGGGGCCAGTGCACTACAAATGCTGGTTCCTCCCACGACAAATCCCTTGCATTTCGCCGGGTTTGAGATCCTTGGCATTATTTTCCATTATGGCCAAAAACTGATGCTGGCCATCTCAAACCCGGCGAACTCTGACATTTGGCCAGGCCCAACCGTATTAGCGAAGAAAAAGATGGCCGACCATCTTTTTGGAAAATATGGTTGGCTCCACCCACTTACAGTGCCGGAGATGGCTGGCGCCATTCGATTATGTCCCTCTAGGTCACCTTAAGCTGACAGGTGTATTAATAATTTTACCTGGTTCAAATCAAACACTAGAAATCTCATGAAGGACTCCATGCACTACTTTCTGACAAGATAAATACAGATTTTGCTTTCATTTTAATATCAAACACATCAAGAAAACAAACACAGCTTACCAAATGACCATACATCAGATTTGCTACTGAATTTGCTATAATTATAAACTTCTGGTGGGGACCACTTCACAGGGAATTTGGCACCAGATGAGCTTGTATACTGGTCATCAAGAACATACCTAAAAAATAAAGACATCCATAATATTGGTACTTGTGTGCTTGTGATAGTTTTCCTTTTTTTCTGCTAGAGGCTACCGTTCATTCTGCATGTCTGTGTTTACGTATCAAGACGTCAGAATGCCAGTGTTGTATAGTAACTAAGTAAATGTAACTAGTTACTGTACTTAAGTAAAATTTTTGCTACCTTTACTTGTAAAGAAGTACAGGAAAAATGTGTTACTTTAAATTAAGTAATAGCTTTACCAACTTTTATTACTTTTACCTGGTTACTTCTGATGCTTGCAATTAAAAGTAAAAAATAAAAATGGCAGAGACCTCTAAATGATTCCTCAGTAAACCAATTAAACAGCAAAACCCTGGAACAGGATTTTGCTATTGCAAACCTAGTCAAACAGTGGATCATCCAATCATAGGGCCCTGTTTACTAAGGAGTGGAGGAGTGGCCTAGTGGTTAAGGTGGTGGGACTTTGGTCCTGGGGAACTGAGGAACTGAGTTTGATTCCCACCTCAGGCACAGGCAGCTCCTTGTGAATCTGGGCAAGTCACTTAACCCTCCATTGCCCCATGTAAGCCGCATTGAGCCTGCCATGAGTGGGAAAGTGTGGTGTACAAATGTAACAAAACAACAACAACAAAAAAGCTGTGCTAAAGGCGCATTCGTGTTTTTACTGTGCACTAACCCTGTAGAAGCCCAAAATATTCTAATGAGCATCTACACGGTTAGTGTGTGTTAATTTTCAAGACGCACTAAAACGTTAGCATACCTTAGTAAACAGGGCCCTTACATTTTAGTGTTCAGGGAATACAACCTATGAGAACAGTGGAGTTGCCTGTGCTTGTTGAACTGGTTACTACTCCCCAGCCAAACAGAACAGTGATGAGTTTGGTCACTTTAAAGTGGAGATGAAGCTGAAGCTGGTTGCAATTCTTAGTAAACAGACATATGTCTCTATCACAACAGACTGCTGGACATCCCATGGAAAATTTTACATTGGTATGACAGTCCACTGGATGCCAACTGCAATCTTTAACACCTAAAGGTCTCAATATAGGTGTAGCAAGGAAAGTTTTCTTGTAAAATGATTTGTTTCAATCTTAGGATTCATCCAATTTGATTAGAAGGATTCTGATTGGATAATTCAAACTTGGCGTCTGTTATAACAAGCAGATGCCATTTTGTTTTACTTTGATGGAGAGCCTGAGTAGGCACGGTATTAAGCTGTACAGTAAATGAGTCTTTTTCCCCAGTTTGTGAATAATCTTGGGAGGGAACCGACATATAGCTCAAACTACTAGCTGATAGATTAGCTTTTGAGAAAAAAAATTTTGTTTTTGAAGGTTTGGCAACAGCATGGAGGAAAAAATAAGCTGTGGGGCTCTGTGGAAGCATTCACATAAATTTAAGCATGCAAAATTGACTGTACATGTGAAAATTACAAGCAATTTGGATGCCTAAAAATTTAAGTGGATGCACACAAAAAAAAAAAAAAAGAAAAAAAATGAATTACTCATAATGTATACCCTTACTATGTAATCAGTATCCAAATGGCCTTTTTTGTGTTGGAATGATTGCTAAAGAGGTTAATAAAGTGACCTAACATAGTATTGACATGCTAACCTTTTCCATACCACCATCCTGCCCCAGTAGCATTACTTTTCCCACAACTACTTGGCTATAGGTTTAGTGCATAAGGAGATAAGCTCATTATCTCTCATTTAAATAATTAGCATTTGCTGAATTTGTTCTCCAATCACAAATTCCTAGTATACCTGAATGTAACATCTTGAGAGACTACTGCAAAACTGTGAGCAATATCCTAGATAGATATATAGATAAATAAAAGCAGCAGCAAATTTTCAGGTGCACCAATTTAACCAGCTGGCCTACACCCTTAGACATAGAAAACAGTAGGAGACTGCGAGTCTGAGAGTCCTTGAAGTGTGATAAAGGGAGAGAGAAATTCTGTACAACCTAGGGCTGCCTGTACCCCTTTGTTCCTCTGCTTCAGCCTCCCCAAACAATAGAATCAGCAGATGAAGCATTGGAGCTGCTTGGCAACAGTGATCATATCATGAGCTAATCTGACTTAACTGGGGTGAGGTCTACCAAAGAATCTACTTCAACAGCATTTAACTTCCTAAAGGGAAACAATGATAAAATGAGGACAACGGTAAAAACAGAAACAACTAAAAGGAGAAGTTGCAAAGGTTAAAGAGGTTATATTATTTAAAAATACCATCTTGTAAGCCCAGACTAGATGTATTCCATACACCAGTCTTAATGCATTTGTAATGTTAACATTGTGAATACATCAAAGCTTTCTCTACCAGTAATTAATCTTACCTCTGCCCAAATTGACTAGCGTGTTAGTGGATACCAAGTACATGCATTGTTCCACAATATAATTACTTTTCTAATGACAGATTCTAGAGACATTCTCAGAGGTGATAATGACATGAACAATTTTGAATAGAATCTACATGCATGTTATTATACAAAAGTAGATGCACAAAAAGCAGGCAGAAATTTGCATGGGTACTTTCCCTGTAATTTAATAAAAAAATTAAAAAAAACCACAAATGCATACAATTTTTAAAATTACAGCAGCAAAAACTTACCTGCACAATTTACTGAAATGCAGGTAAGTTGATTATTTACTCCTAAATAAGATAAAATTAATAATGAACTGCACTGTGTCATGTTCCCTGAACGTTCAGGATATGGGCATCGGAGGATGGGGCGGCCATCTTGGATGTGGGTATCTCCAGGATAGGGCGGCCATCTTAGAGGTGGGCGTCTTAAGTTGTGGCAGCAGTGGCGTAGCAAGGGCGGGGCGGTGGGGGCGGTCCGCCCCGGGTGTCAGCGGGTGGGGGGTGCTCCGTCGTCTCCCGCCACCACTTTTCCTGTTTTTAAAAAAATCCATCACAGCGACGCAGGCAGGCAGCGCTTGGCGTCTGCCCTGTGTGTGCTGTAAAAGCTGAAAATCACCTCGCTAGCGTCGGGCCTTCCCTCGCGATGTCCCGCCCTCGAGAAAATAGGAAGTTACCTCAGAAGAGGGCGGGACATCGCGAGGGAAGGCCCGACGCCAGCGAGGCGATTTTCAGCTTTTACAGCACACACAGGGCAGACGCCAAGCGCTGCCTGCCTGCGTCGCTGCAATGGATTTTTTTTTAAAACAGGTAGGGTGGTGGCAGGAGAAGAGGGCCCTGTCAGCCTGGACGGAGGGGAGACGACGGGACCGGGTCAAGGGGGGAGGGGCTCAGAGGGGAGCCCAGAGGGGAGAAGGGGATTGGGGAGCGGTGAGGGAGCCCAGATGGGAGGGGGGAGCTGAGAGGGGAGAAGGGGATTGGGGAGGGGTGGGGGTGCTCAGATGGGAGAGGGGGAGCGGAGGGGTGGGGTGCTCAGAGGGGAGAAGGGAAAATGGGTCCATGCCTGGGGCAGGTGGGAGAATGGGCCTGGGGCTGAAAAGGGGGGATGCAAGGCATGTGGTGGATGAAGGGGGCTGGAACTGGGGGCTGAAAAGGAGGGTAGTTGGGATAAGGGGGCTAGTACTGGAACTGGGGGCTGAAAAGGGGCAGGGGCTGAAACTGTGGGGATTGGGGGCTTTAAAGGGGACAGGGAGAACTGGCTGGGGCTGAAGCTCGGGGCTGATGAGAGAAAAGGACTGGGGTTGAAACTAGGGGCTGAAAAGGGGACAGTGAGAAGTGGCTGGGGGCTGAAGCTTGGGTCTGATGGGAGAAAAGGGCTGGGGACTGGTGGGATAGTGGGGCTGAAAAGGAGGGCAGGTGGGAGATGTGGGCTGGGGCTGGAACTAGGGACAGGTGGAATAAGGGGGCTGAAAAGAGGGGGCAGAGAGAGAGGGGACAGACCCTGGATGGAAGGGGGAGCGTGAGGGAGGGCAGACCCTGGATGGATGGGAGAGGGAGGGCAGATGGATTGAAGGGGCAGAGAGAAAGGGCAGATGGTGGGTGGAAGGGGGGGAGAGAGAAAGAGGGCAGACTGGGGCAAATGGTGGATGAAAGGGGCAGAGATAGAGGGCAGATGTGGATGGAAGGGAGAGAGAGGGCAGACAGTGGGTGGCAGTGAGAGAGCGAGGACAGATGCTGGATGGAAGGAAGACAGTGAAAAGAAGATGAGGAAAGCAGAAACCAGAGACAACAAACTGTAAATAAAATATATATTTTTATTTTTTTGCTTTAGGATATAGTATTGTAGCTGTGTTAATAAATGTTTATAAATAGAACATGTAAATAAGGTAATCTTTTTATTGGACTAATTTTAATACATTTTGACTAACTTTCGGAAAACAAACCCCCCCTCAGGTCAGGTTAGGACACTAACACACTATACTGTATTGACCCGAGGAAGGAGATTTTGGCCTCTGGAAGCTAAATGTATTAGTCCAATAAAATGGTATTATTTTATTTTCTGTATTTCTTTTATTTCTATTTGTTAATTTGTAAAGTGGTGATTGGTATTTGTTAGTTTTTTTTTTTCAAATTTACATCTGCTGTCTTTATATTTTGCACAGTACTAGGGGACATTTTCTGTTTCTGTGGTGTTGCATTTTATGCAGAGTCTGGCATCAGGGGTTCAGTTTAATTTTTGTCTAAATAGAAAGTTTGTGATTACTTATTCTGTGGTGGATTAGGGTGTATCTGTGTTTGTGAAAAAGACGTGGCTTTCGGTTGGCATTGACTGTGCAGGATCGACGATCTGTACTATTCTGTCTGGTTTCGTTTTACAATAGGTGAATTAATGTTCTAGTGCTCACTGTAGTGTTTAAAATGCTTTCCTTTTCCTTATGTGACTCATAGAAATTACTGCTTATGGTATAGTAGAATTGTTCTAGAGATCCTGTTTTGTATTCTCAGTATGCCTAGTACTGGATTTGGGGGGGGGGGGGGGGTGTTAAAAAATGACCGGCCCCGGGTGTCAACTACCCTAGCTACCCCACTGTGTGGCAGTCATCTTGGAGTTGGGCAGTGTCAGGAAGGAAGGCCATATTTGGGCATAAGGGCGTCTCCGGTTGGGGCAGCCATCTTGTTGACAGCTGCACATGTTTGGGCCTAATTCCTGTTCTATTTAAAGCCCGACTACTAGTCCTCCCACGCTTCAGCTTCTATTCAGTTCTCTGGGTAGCTGCAGTGCTTCTGGATTTGCTTCTTTTTGCTGCCTGGTATTGACCTTTGCCTGATCCTGGATTTTCTACTGTCTGCTGCCTGGTATTGACCTTTGCCTGATCCTGGATTTCTACTGTCTGCTGCCTGGTATTGACCACTGTTTGCTCCTGGTCCTTCTTGGCCCGCTGCCTGGCTGTGCCCCATGGACTTTGTTCTGGGCTCAGTTCTCCTTGCTGTTGGCTTCCCGCACCTGGGGGCTCAACCCCTGGGGAACGGAAGGAGACACTGGGGGAACTCGGGGTTGGCCAACAGCTTGGGGAGGAACCCTCCTCCATCAAGCACAAGGGCTCATGTTCCTTCTCAGCGAGCCTGACACACTGCATACAAACTCATGATAAGCACATCAATATTTAAAATGGGTTAATGCAAATTAAAATATGATTTGGATTACTCTTCAAGATAGTTATGATTTTATGTAAGCCTCTGGCAGCGGATGCACCCTTGTTGAGGGTTCCAATTCTACAACCACCCCCACCTCAGTAAACAGAGGACCCTTCAGACACCCCGAGGTGAAAAGCCTTGCCAGCCTGACTCCCGTTTACCTCCTTTCAGCAAGTACCTTGATCCAGCCTACATCATGAAATAACACAAGAGAAGGTACTTCTCCCTCTCTACCCATCAGTGCCAAAGTCCACTAACAATGAAGCACACCCATGCTTGCACAATTTCACCAAAATGCCAGCTGTTCTCTACTTTGGTATATATTTATTTATTTAAACATTTACAGCCGCTTATTAACTAGGTGGGTTACAAAAAAAATACATAAATATTCATTAGTAACAGTCACATACATACACACATGTAATCATCAAATATAAATTAAAAGGCACAGTTAAGTCACCTTCATAAATCAAAACATTTCAACCTCTAATTCCCAAAATATGCCTTTGCAAATAATAGTGCCTTCAACTGTTTCTTAAAAACATCAAGACCCCATAATAAGTGAAGTCTCAATGGCAGCTCATACCACCCAATAGGGCCGGCTGAAGGACTTCAGCCAAGGAAGGCAGAAGTCCAAACGTTATTAGCTTTAAGATATTAATTTCTTACTTGTGCTGTTTTATTAAAATGTTCCAAATTTGCTGTCCTTGACAATCTAAATTTGATTTCACAGTCTTTTTTATTGAAATGTAAAATATACAGCCAGCAAATGAACAGAAACAAACTCCCCCAACAGCAACAATCACAACATTCCCCCCCCCCCCCCCTAATGTTAAACTACCAGCAGTTATACATTATACCTAGGGGCTTCTGATTATGACCACCAATAGGTTATCTCAATCATAATAAATGAGAAACCCCAAAAACTGTTCTCCCCTTTTAGGATCTGATAACGTCATCTGTTAGCTGCTACTGTGGCTGGATAATATCATCCGAGTGGGCTGCTGATGCTTATGTTCCTTTTCCAGCAGTGGAAGTTTGAGTCTTTGCTCCCTACACTCTGTGCTGCTTCCTCTGACTCTTCTGCTATATATATATATAAAAAAAAGAGAACAGGTGCTTCTTGTATTCTTGTGAAATACAAGTGTGTCTGTTCTCATGTTTTATACCCTCTCGTGGTGCTGGCAGAAGCAGCACAGAGAAGAGGGAGGAGAGACAAGTCCCTGTCACTCTATGGAAGATACCAGGAGGGACTGGAGGTGGGAAAAGTTGAGCCTGTAGTTAGGATGCCGAGGCTGGGGAGGTTTTCTGGGGCTGTGGCTAATACATGCCTTAGAGAAGGACTGATGATGTTGTAGGCTTTAACTTAGAAAAGGGATCTGCCATAAATGTTCTGACCTTAGGAAAGCACTGAATTGCCTCAAAAATAAACAACTAAAATTCAGGGTTGATTAACACTATCGGACCCTAGGCAACCATGTATTTGTGAGCCTCCCGACCATGGATCCCCCCCTCAATTTACTTGTTTTCTCTCCACAAGCAGGGAATGACTCACCCAGCTTCCCTGGTTCTCAGCCCACTGCTACAGAACTGCCAAGTTACCCTGCTCCAGGAGGGAGACGCTTTTTTTTAATATCCCAATACCACCAACTGAAATCATAATATACCAGGATACGGTTGTCAGAAATCCAGGACTAGCACAGAATTTCCCTCCTGGAACACTGTAACTTAGCAACTCTCTAGCTCTAACCATTGAGCCACTCCATTCAAAGCATGTGCTTGCCTAGCTACTATGCTCACTCACAAACTATTATAGCCTTCAAACCCACAGTTCTTTTTCTGCACTTTCGCTCTCCATTGCCTTTGACACAAACCAAAAGATGCCTAGGGTGAACCTGCCCCAAAAGTGAGGTTTATGGACTATCAGGCATATTTTCAAAGCACTTAGCCTTCCAAAGTTCCACAGGTTTCTATGGAACTTTGGAAGGCTAAGTGCTTTGAAAATATGCCTCAATGTGTCCGAAGTATAAATTTTAGAAAGTTTTACATGTGAAAAAAGCTTCTCAAATGGAAGAAAAATAAAATATTTAACTCCTTGGTGCTTCTGAAAAGATACAGAGTGGAGACAGTATTAGGGCAATGTCCAAATGAATTTGACCAGGTAATTTAATAGGGTAAATTCCCTGAGCTGAAAACTTCTTCCTTGAGGGGCAGATGCATCAGAGAAATGTTAAAGCACTGAAAATGTAAAGGTCCAAGTTAAAAGATACTTATTTTGAAAAAATGACCGATGCTCAAAAAACATGTGCATGCAAATGAACTGCGAGGTAATACAAAAGTTGATGCATCAAAGTCTCGCTAACCTGTTGAAATCCACGATAGTGGTGTTGCAACCACATGCACACAAATGTCACTCGCTAAGCACACGGCAAGCGCTGTAGCTGTTGTATGCATGTCTAAAAAGATGGCGTCATAGACGTGCATCCTAGGCACGCGAGATAGATGTCACTCGCAAGCAGAGCCCTGATCGGTGTGCGATTTTTTAATCACTATGCAGATGGCTACCGTGTGCTGTTCCACATTGCTTGCATCCCGTTTTTTTGTGTGCTTTCATATTTTCATCGGTGAGTGTAAGATGTTTCAGTCCTTTATGGTGAACGTAGAGTACGGGGAGTGAAAGATGGTAATTATCTAATTGGACTATTAACAAACAATTGTCTGAGTGTGGCTGTCTGTTAGCGGGGCTTGGGTGGGGTGAAAGGACACATGGTGCACACTGGCCCCTTTCACAAAGACTTTAGGGGCTGGGTAGGAGCTCGGGGAGCTTTTCTCAGGGAAAAATGGCAGAAATACTTACAGATCTTAGGTATGAAGACCGCTGCAGAACCTCCCAGCCCTCGTCCATTCTTGTGATATTGCGCTTCTTCCCCTGTCGGGGGAAAAAACGCTTTTCATTCACGATGATGAGCTGTGCAAGCCAGAGCACATCCATGTCAGAGAAGCTGGGCTTTCTCCAAAGGGGACCATGTGCAGCCATAGCTTCTCCAACACAGATGTGCACGTACACACGTGCGCACGCACGCATAAATAACATGTCGATGACAGCGCTTATGCATGCACTTTATGGATGTGTTTATGTTGATGGTAGATGACAGCTCCTGAAGTTACCAGCAGCCCCTGAGCACCTGTTAAATATATCAAGTAAAAAGGTGTACGGTCCTTTCTGTGCATCGCCCGTAAATGGCTGTGGATCCTGCATTGCCTTCATTTGAATGAGAATAAATTACAATACATTTGCATAGCATTTTGTTTTGCGTTTGTGAGTGCAGTAAACATGTCGCTGTAGGCTTTTGCGCATTCGTCGTTCGAAACTGTGATCGCTAAATCAGTTTAAACTGGCTCAAAACAATCGCTGCCAGCACGGTAACTTTGATGCATCTGGCCCTTAGTATGTGCATAGGTAAATTTGTACCATTCTTCTCCACTCCAGTCCAGATATTCAACAGGAAGCACTATTTATAGAGACTGTCCCCAAAAATAGTGAATAGTTTCAACACAGAATCTTTTAATCCTCCCAAATGAACAGAATGTTGGACAGAAATTGTACATAAAGGATTGAAAAAGTCAGAGAGTAAAATAACTCTCCAAAAATTTTAACAGAACAGGACCAAATTTGGCATGGGGGTAAAACACAGAAAAGACAAGTTCCAAGTTGGGAAAGGGGGCATCCACAGAAATGAAGTTACTAAAATGCACCTCCATTGCATTTTTATGGGAGGAGGAGTTCTAGTACCCAAAACATAGGAACACTGATACACAATACTATTCCTTTCAGAACTTCCCATCTCATTTTCTATTCCCACTTCCAGTCACAGACACAGCCAACAAAGATACACCAATAGGCACCAATATACAAATACATATATATACAGGAAAGAATCTACACATGCACTGTAACCTATGCAGTTTCCAGAACTAGCAGAAATAAATATATCATCACAGAGCTTTGGTTTAACAGCAGTCACTTACCTCATGCGATTTATTACATGAACTGTCTCATACTATTTGGTCTGGTATTACAATATTTAGTTATCAATGTAAAATAAATAGGGCAGGATCTATTGTAAATAGTAAAGCACTACAGCAAGGTGGCAGAGGAACTGAGTTTCTGATCCCATGTCCATTAAAGTCAGTAGTGTTTGAGTGGACCACATCATTCAGGATAGGTGAAAGAGGGAAGGCGGCTGCCACTACAGTGGTGGCCATTGACAGCCAACATGGCAATTGAAGAAGGAAAGATACAAGGAAAAACACAAAATTAAGTCAATGTTTCATTCTTGCCCTTCCACCTAGCTTACAGTTTAAACCAACATCATATTCTGTACCCAACAAAACAAATATACATCATTGGTGGGGGAGGGGGATGACCCTCATTTTACTTAAGGTGAAGACATTCTGAAGACTTTTTCATACACAATCTCTTATGATTCATGACCATTAGATCGTGAAGTCTCCCACTTCCCTCTCCATTAAATATATGTGCAAGTGAAAGGAGGACAGATTAACAAACTTCTGCTCTACTGCAAATTACTTTTGAGTGCTACTCCAGTGTGTTCACTGGGAAGGGGCTAGAACAAAACTGTACAAAAAACTTTCATACAATTCTATATAATAATTCTCACCGCCAACGTTCTATCTTGCTGCCTGTGTCCGTGACTTCTTGGTCTGTTAGGATCCGAAGCCCTGGCTGACGTCACTGGACCCATTATGACGCGAACCCCCCGAGGGGAAACAAACCCTCACAGCTGATCCACTCTGCCCCCCCCCCCCCCACGAGTTTCAGACCCCACCTCCCTTCCTCTGATTTCCAGACCCCCTCCCTCCGAGTTCCTGACCCCTGGACCCCCTTCCCGCCGCCAACCCTCCCCCGCCGCCGTCGCATACCTGTGCTGGCGGGGGACCCCAACCCCACCAGCCAAAGTCCTCTTCTCGGCCGCGCGGCATGGACGAATGATCTGATCAAGTTTGAATCTGTGTGCAGGACGTCAGACGCACACACACAAACAGATTGCAACTTGGATCAGATCATTCGTCCATGCCGCGCGGCCAAGAAGAGGACTTTGGCTGGCGGGGGTTGGGGTCCCCGCCAACACAGGTACACAACGGTGGCAGGGGAGGGTTGGCAGCGGGAAGGGGAGCTCGAGAGGGTTGCGGCAGGGGGCTCCAGGGGTCAGGAACTCGGAGGGGGGGTCAGGAACTCGGAGGGAGGGATGCAGGGAGGTCTGGAAATCAGAGGGAGGGAAGCAGGGAGGTCTGGAAATCAGAGGGAGGGAGGCAGGGAGGTCTGGAGGGGGGGTCTGGAACTTGGTAGAGGAGAAGGGTTTGGAACTCGGGGGAGGGATCGAGAGGGGAGGAGGGGGGAATGCACCACCTGTACAAAAACTAGAAAAAAAAATTAAAAAGCGGGGGGACGACCCTGGAACTCGGAGGGGGGGGGACAACAACCCTGGAACACGGAGGAAGGGGGGACATTGGAACTGGGAGGAAGAGGGGGCCCCTGGCACACACTCTCACAGACACACTCGTACCCAGTCTCAATCTCTCTCTGTCACACACACACACTCGCACATTCACTCTCTCTCACACAGTCACTCTCACACACACTCTCTCAAACATACACACTCCGAGGAAAACCTTGCTAGCGCCTGTTTCCTTTATGTCAGAAACAGGACTTTTTTACTAGTATACAGCGAAACCTCGGTTTTCATTGACTTCGGTTTTCGTTGATTGTTTTCGGACGGATTATCAATGAAAACCAAGGTATCACTGTATCAAAAAGTTTACTCTTTATTCCCTGATCTCAGTTATGTGTTACAGTAATTTGCAAGCAGGCAAAGCATGACTCAATACATTCTTTCCAACAAGTGTTTATGTGTGTAATTGTGCATGTGTGTGGTCTGTCTGTTTCTGCCTTTCTTTGACCTGAAGGGCATTGTGGTTTGCAAAATAAAATGAAACCAAGGGGTTGATATTCAAAGCAAGGCTGGTGATTTTGTAGGCAGCCTGGGGACAAAGTATGCACATATGCTGTTAAGTGCCAATATTCAACAGTTAGCCACAAAAGGTAACCACATAACACATCTGTGTTAGTTGACTACATATGATTGGATATTCAATGCCAGTGCCTGGACAAAGCCTGGCATTGGAATATCCAGGTATAAAGCTGGCGGCGGCCAAAATAAATGCTGACCGCCGCCGGCTGAATATCAACCCCCGCCAAACCATTAGATGTCATTTGTCAACAGATTTGAAAAAATGGATTTTTATTTTATAGTTTAATCACAAAGTTTCTCCATCCCATGGCAACAGATTAACTGACAGTACACCTAGCAACCATTTAGAATCAATCAGCATGTTTCACACTAGAATATACAACAAAGAATGAGAAACATCTGAATCACTCAGAGGCAGCCCATCAAGGATAGGTGTGTGTGTGTGTGTTTCTTTTTAAACTCAATGTGTCTTTCACAGGTTTTCCCCATGCCTAATTTGGTCCCATTCTGTTTAATTGAAATCACCAAATATCGACCAGTAGCATCCATCCCGTTGTCAGTCAAACTGATGGAAAGCATGGTAGCTAAACAACTAACAGGCTACATAAACAAATTCTCTATACTACACAAATCACAGTCTGGTTTTTGCCCCCTACACAGTACAGAAACAGTATTACTCACTCTCCTAGCCAAATTCAAGCAGAAAATAGCAATAGGCCACATCCTCCTCCTCCAATTCGACATGTCCAGTGCATTCGACATGGTAAACCATAATATATTAATAAGACTACTCGACAAATTCGAGATTGCTGGCAACATACTTAGCTGGATAAAGGGTTTCCTAACCACAAGAACATATCAAGTAAAATCAAAATCAAACATATCACCGTGGGAAGCGGACTGCAGAGTACTACAAGGGTCACCATTATCACCGATCCTATTCAACCTAATGATGATTCCACTAGCCAAGACCTTAGCCAACCAAGGCCATAACCCTTTCATCTATGCAGACGATGTCACTATATACATCCCTTACAAATCTACACTGACAGAAATCGCCAACAAAATCAAGACCGGCTTGAGCACCATAGACTCCTGGGCAAATGCATTTCAACTAAAACACAACAAAGAAAAAACACACTGTCTCATCCTTTCTTCCCAACACATCACGGACAACCCCACAACTATCAACACCCCAGACCACACCCTCCCTGTCTCAGACAGCCTGAAAATCCTCGGCGTTACATTGGACCACAACTTAACACTAGAGAGCCAAGTAAAATCCACAACAAAGAAAATGTTGTACTCAATGTGGAAACTGAAACGAGTGAAACAATTCTTCCCGAGGGAAACATTTCGCAACTTGATACAATCAATGGTACTAAGCCATGCGGACTACTGCAACAGAATTTATGCGGGATGCAAAGAACAAGCCTTTAAAAAAACTCCAGACCGCTCAAAACACGGCAGCAAGACTCATCTTCGGAAAAACACGATTTGTAAGCGCAAAACCCCTATGCGAAAAACTACACTGGCTCCCCATCAAAGAACGCATTGCCTTCAAAATCTGCACTATGGTTCACAAAATTATGTACGGTGAAACACCGGGATACATGACAGACTTGAATGACCTACCAACCAGAAACACATCTGCATCAACATGAGCGTACCTAAACCTCCACTATCCAAGTTGCAAAGGACTCAAATACAAATCAACCTACGCATCCAGCTTTTCCTACATCAGCACACAACTGTGGAACGCACTACCAAAAGCCTTGAAAACCACGAACGACCACTTACACTTAAGAAAAATACTTAAAACCCATCTGTTTAAAAAGGCATACCCTACCGATCCAACATAAAAGCTTGATCTCTGTGACATGACATAACACTAAAGTTCATCATAGTCTTTACACAATTTCTCCCGTTGTAGGATCACCTTTATGCGATCCTACAACATGAACCTTATCCTACCACAACACCACCTTGTATTTGTTTACTCCGGAGGTTGCACACAGCTCTCTGGCACAATATAAGCCACATTGAGCCTACAAATAGGTGGGAAAATGTGGGATACAAATGTAACAAATAAATAAATAAATAATTTTTAGAGAATTACCGTTCCCCCCCCCTCCCCAATAGATATTTTCAACTTCATGTATAATTTTTTTCATACATCCATTGGGCTGGGAAATGATAAAGTTCACTGCACATAGGTGTAAGCGCACACGGTGGAAATTAAGCAGAAATACTAATATGGACTGCAGCCCTGTAGAATTCTGAGTGAATAACTTCCATAACACACTACCAATCACAAAATACATAGTTCAAGCAAAAATAAAATTTGTAAAATTAATTTACTGTGGTAACAATGAGACACATCTAAAAAATGAACCAGTATGTAAGTCAATTTGCTCATACCTTGCCATGCCAAAATCAGATATTTTCACCACTCCTGATTCACTCACCAAACAGTTTCTGGCAGCCTGAAAAGGAACATTTAGAATCAGAATTATCCACTTGCAAACATACAAATAAGTGCTCTTTTGGTATCTGAATATTCTTTTTCTTTTTTTCTGTTTGGACAAATGATTAGGGAGTAACTCACTTGCTCCCCCTATCATTTATCAGTATATAAGAATGAAAGGATGACACTGGATCATCCTCCACTGATCCACAATACAAACAATATAAATTACTTTAAGAAACAACCTCCACACTTATGGGAGATACAACTGTTATGCTGTAAACCATTATAGTTCCAACCACAAGAAATATAGAACAAAAATGGTAGCTGTAGTCTTGGAAGATATGTTTATTATGATTAAAATTTATTTACCGCCTTTTTGAAAGAATTCACTCAAGGAGGTGTACAGTAAGAATAAATCAAACATAAGCAACAGACAATTACAGCAATAAAAATATTCAAACAACAATACAAAGTATGGCATAGAGGGGCATAATCAAAAGGGGCGCCCAAGTTTTCCTGAGGACATCCCGGCGAAGGGGTGGGGAAACTCGTATTATCGAAACAAGATGGTCGTCCATCTTTCGTTTCGATAACACGGTCAGGGATGCCCAAATCTTGACATTTAGGTCGTCCTTAGACTTGGTCGTTTCTGATTTTCAGCGATAATGGAAACTAAGGACGCCCATCTCAAAAACGACCAAATGCAAGCCCTTTGGTCGTAGGAGGAACCAGCATTCGTAGTGCACTGGTCCCCCTGACATGCCAGGACACCAACCGGGCACCCAAGGGGGCACTGCAGTGGACTTCAGAAAAAGCTCCCAGGTATATAGCTCCCTTACCTTGTGTGCTGAGCCCCCCAACCCCCCCCCCCCCCCAAACTCACTAGTGTAAGGTGATGCATGTGGGAAAAAAAGAACCCGAATTATAGCTACATCATGCAAGGTTCCACGTTAGGAGTTACGGACCAAGAAAGGGATCTGGGTGTCGTCGTCGATAATACACAAACCTTCTGCTCAGTGTGCTGCTGCGGCTCAGAAAGCAAATAGAATGTTGGGTATTATTAGGAAAGGTATGGAAAACAGGTATGAGGATGTTATAATGCCGTTATATCGCTCCATGGTGCGACCGCACCTTGAGTATTGCGTTCAATTCTGGTTGCCGCATCTCAAGAAAGATATAGTGGAATTGGAAAAGGTGCAGCGAATGGCGACTAAAATGATAGCGGGGATGGGACAACTTCCCTATGAAGAAAGACAAAGGAGGCTAAGGCTTTTCAGCTTGGAGAAGAGACGGCTGAGGGGAGACATGATAGAGGTATATAAAATAATGAGTGGAGTGGAACAGGTGGATGTGAAGCATCTGTTCACGCTTTCCAAAAATACTAGGACTAGGGGGCATACGATGAAACTAGTGTGTAGTAAATTTAAAACAAATCGGAGAAAATGTTTCTTCACCCAACGCATAATTAAACTCTGAAATTTGTTGCCGGAGAACGTGGTGGAGGTAGTTAGCTTGGCAGAGTTTAAAAAGAGATTAGACGGTTTCCTAAAGGACAAGTCCATAAACCGCTACTAAATGGACTTCGGAAAAATCCACAATTCCAGGAATAACATGTATAGAATGTTTGTACGTTTGGGAAGCTTGCCAGGTGCCCTTGGCCTGGATTGACCGCTGTCGTGGACAGGATGCTGGACTCGATGGACCCTTGGGCTTTTCCCAGTGTGGCATTACTTATGTACACTACCCACAACTGTACACCACTACCATAGCCCTTACAGGTGAAGGGGGGAAACTACATGTGGATACAGTGGGTTTGTGGTGGGTTTTGGAGGGCTCATATTTACCACCACAAGTGTAACAGGTGGGGAGGGGATGGGCCTGGGTCCGCCTGCCTGAAGTGCACTGCACCCACTAAAACTGATCCAGGGACCTGCATATTGCTGCGATGGACCTGAGTATGACATTTGAGGCTGGCACAAAAGATTTTTAACTATTTTTTGAGGGTGGGAGGAGGTTAATGACCACTGGGGGAGTAAGGAGAGGTCATCCCCGATGCCCTCCGGTGGTCATCTGGTTAGTTCAGGCACCTATTCGTGGCTTGGTCGTAACAAAAAAAGGACCAAGTAAAGTCGTCCAAGTGCTTGTCAGGGACGCCCTTTTTTTTCGATTATGGGTTGAGGATGCCAATGTGTTAGGCACGCCCAAGTTCCGCCTTCGCTACGCCTCCGACACGCCCCCGGGAACTTTGGTCGTCCCTGCAACGGAAAGCAGTTGAGGACGCCCAAAATTGGTTTTCGATTATGCCGATTTGGGCAATCCTGGGAGAAGGACGCCCATCATCCGATTTGTGCCGAAAGATGGGTGTCCTCTTTCGAAAATAAGCCTGATAGTATACTACTTGCAATATCAAAACAATATGTAAACATTTTAATAGACAGCATATGGTATAAATAAAGATAGAACATATAGATAGGTAAGAGAGTAAGAGGAGTTAGAAAATAAGGTGACTAATTTAAAGAAAGTTGCACATGAGGTCAGAGAGATAAAATGTTATCTCAGCTAGGGTAGAAGTGGATAAACATCTCCTGCTATACCACACAGATTCATGAAATTTAGAGCAAGAGTTACACTTAAGTTTTCTTCAGTGCAATATACAGGTGCTCATTATCATAGAACACAGATTTACAGTTATAGTAACCTATATAACTTTGTAAGTCTATGTGCTTTGAAAATGAGCCTCTTAATCTTTTGTGTCTGAGATAGATCATGATTATTCAGCCATCAAATATTTATTTGCTGTGACATTATTTTCTCCAACATTTGATTCTATTAAATTACTAGAACCAGGTTTAACTCTGTACCCTCATCAAAAGAAATTGTACGATGTGATACCTGCCAGTGAGCCATCTCAGGAGTAGCTCCCACACTCTGGAATTTACTCCCAGAGAAGCTACATATTACTCGAGACTCCATCTACTTCAGGAAGCAGGTGAAAGCCTGGCTTTTCTCCCAAGCTTTTAATACACAGGGTGACTGACTATACACTCATAAGACTAGCCCAGTATCCCGCTTTCAACAGTTTTTTTTATTTTTTTTGTTACATTTGTACCCTGCGCTTTCCCACTCACGGCAGGCTCAATGCGGCAGGCAATGGAGGGTTAAGTGACTTGCCCAGAGTCACAAGGAGCTGCCTGTGCCGGGAATCAAACTCAGTTCCTCAGGACCAAAGTCCACCACCCTAACCACTAGGCCACTCCTCCACAGTGGCCAATAAAGGTCACAAGTACCTGGCAGAAACCCAAATAGTAGCAACATTCCATGATAACAATCCCAGGGCAAGCAGTGGCTTCCCCATGTCTATCTAAATAGCAGAATATGGACTTTTCCTCCAGAAACTTGTCCAAACCTTTTTTAACCCTAGATACGCTATCCGCTGTTACCACATCCTCCGGCAATGAGTTCCAGAGCTCAACTATTTGCAGAGTGAAAAAATATTTCCTCCTATTTGTTTTATAAGTATTTCCATGTAACTACATTGAAGGTTCCATGGTATTTGTATTTTTTGAAAGAACAACAAACAAACAAAAAATGATTCACTGCTATTCGTTCTTCACCACTCAGAATTTTGTAAACCTAAATCATATCTCCCTTCAGGCATCTCTTTTCCAAGCTGAAGAACCCTAACCTTTTAAGCCTTTCCTCATACGTCCATCCCCTTTATCATTTTGGTCGCTCTTCTTTGAGCCTTTTCTAATTCCTCTATATCTTTTTTGAGATACGGCAATCGGAACTGAATGCAGTACTCATGGTGGAGTCGTACCATGGAGTGATACAGAGGCATTATAATATTCTTGGTCTTATTTACCATCCTTTTCCTAATAAGTCCTAGTATCCTGTTTGCTTTTTTGGCCGCTGCTGCACACTGGGCAGACTTCAGCGTATTGTCTATATCACCACCTAGATCTTTTTCTTGGGTGCTGACCCCTAAGGTGGACCCTAGCATCAGGTAACTATGATTCGGATTATTCTTTCCAATGTGTATCACCTTGCATTTGACCACATTAAGTTTCATCTGCCATTTGGATGTCCAGTCTTCCAATTTCCTAAGGTCTTCCTGCAGTTTTTCACAGTCCGCGTATGTTTTGACAACTTTCAAGAGTTTTGTATCATCTTCAAATTTAATCGCCTCATTTGTTGTTCTGATTTCCAGATCATTAATAAATGTTAAATAGCACCAGTCCCAGTACAGATACCTATGGCACTCCAATATTCACCCCCTTCCATTGAGAAAAATGAAAGATTTAACCCTACCCTCAGTTTTCTGTCCAATAACCAATTCCCAATCCACAACAGAACATTGCCTCCTATCCCATGACTAATTTTCTCAGGAGTCTCTCATTAAGAACTTAGCTTTCTGAAAATCTAGACACACTACATCAACCGGTTCACCCTTATCCACATGTTTATTCACCCCTTCAAAGAAACAAAGCAAATTGGTGAGGCAAGACTTCCCTTGGCTGAAACTATGCTGACTCTGTCCCATTTAACCATGTTTGTCTATGTGTTCCATAATTTTATTCTTTATAACAGTTTCCACTATTTTGCCCAATGCTAAAGTCAGGCTTACTGGTCTGTAATTTCCCGGATCACCCCTGAATCCTTTTTAAAAATTGGAGTTACACTGGCCACCCTCTAATCTTCAGGTAGTACAGCCTATTTTAACGACAGGTTGGTTACAGATAACTTACTGTAGATCAGCAATTTCATGTTTGAGTTCTTTCAGTACATTTCAAAATGGAATAGGTAGTGCAAAGAATTGTTACTTCTGCGACAAGTATTTCAAACCTTTAGAAGCTGAAGTTATGTAATGAAAACAGTGTTCCAAGTTACTAGGGGGCCCTTTTACTAAGCTTTTTTACAGGTGCGCTAAAAATGATTCTGCACGCACCCAAAACACATGTCTACACTACTGTAGGCCATTTTTCAGCACAACTTAGTAAAAGGACCCCTATGATACCTCAGATCAATCTGCAAATATTTTCTGCCATGTATATGCTCCTAGACTGCCTCGTCTCAGCTGCTTAATATCAAATTATAGCATCAGATTTATGAAAAGAGCATATAGTAGGATGATTTACGATAATAGACTGTTAGAAAGAGTTGAGAAGTGAAGAGACCTATCTCTAGTATTTAAGATCACCAACCCCAGTTTACACTACCCATCACCATTCAGTTGATACTGAGCAACCTCTCAACTAACATAAAAGAAGCCTAATTTTGTATAGGTCATCTAGATAACACAGGATGTCCAAGTTGGGATGTTCACAAATGACTCAGTGAACACAGGGGCTTTTCGTAAAAACATATATTTGGTGGCAGCAGTGCAATAAGCCATTTTTTACAAAAGAGCAGCCTCACTTGGGGCTTTATGCATTTCAAGGCTCAGATTTACACATGTAGCCAACAGATTTTACAAAACTGCATGTTAGAGAAACCAAGCTCCACAACTCAATTTTTGCTACGGGAAATGGTTTAGAACATCAGAGTTAAGCACAATTCCAACACCCCCTCCCCCGGGCCTCTAAATCATTCTCTCACTCCTCCATGCTCTATTATTTAAAAAAAAAAAAAAAAGTTAAGGCAGTGATCCAAGATGGCACCTAGAGCTGAAGCGCGTGAACTAGTCTCTGATACCCCCTAGAACCTGCCGCATTTGAGTTTCCTCGGACCCGGAATGGGAAAGCGGAAAGGAAAGTCTAATTTGCCTACCTCCACAGGCAGGGCAGTTCCACCTCTTCTGCGACAGATGACATTGGAGGAGACGGGGCTACAAGCGCCAGGAGCCCAGCTGTTCGCTTCGGGAGGTCCGGGAGAACTTTCTGACCTTAGTGCGGAGGGAGTCTCGTTAAGTCCGCCTCCCTCAACAGTACCTCCACGACCCGAGGATGAATTGAGGGCAGTGAGTGAGCAGAACGCGGAGGCTGGAAGTCGGACCCCTGCGGCTGCATATGGAGACCCCGCTGCCTCTTCGACGCCGATGGGAATAGCGCCTCAGGCAGGTTCGGTGCCTGAGAGGAATATCGGTGATTCTACCATGGATCGTGGAGTGATGATAAAACCTACGACTGTTACTTTAGATAAACTTTGGGAAGCAATACAAGGACTGAATTCCAGCCTACAACAGATATCAGGTATTTTACGGGGAGAGGTGGCTGAACTAAAGCATGCTCAAGATGTGGTTACCACTAAAATAGCAGAGCAAACAACGAAAATGGAACTTTTTGATAAAGATTTAAAAGCAGTGAATTCCTCAACTTTATTGTTGATAAAAAGTAATAACCTCCATCAGCGTAAGATGGAATATTTGGAGAACCAGATTAGGAGAAACAATTTATGTTTTCTTAATTTCCCCAAATCTCCTTTGATTCCAGCTCTGGAAATGCTGAAAAAATTTGTCAGGGAAATACTGGGTGTCCCTCTCGAGGGTTTTCCACCCATTACTAAAATGCAATATATTTCTGGCGCTGGAACAGGAACTTTACCTAATGCTCCTCCACCTGGCCTAAATCTAACAGATTTCTTGGAGAGTTCAATGGAGGTTATAACCGAAAGAACCACGCTGTTGGTTACTTTTGCTCTTGAACTAGACCGCAACAATATATTCAAGCTTTACTTTCGCCACATGAACTCAACCTTCCTTGGATCAAAAGTTCAGATTTTCCCTGACTTTGCTAGAGAAACGCAAAGAAGAAGAAAAGAATTTTTGTTGTTGAAGGAGAGAGTTCTCCGAATTGGAGGGACTCTCCTGCTTAGGTTTCCTTGCAAATGTTGTGTCTCTTTAAATTTTTTGATCCAGGGACATTATTAGAATTTATTTCTTCTAAAGAATAATTTTGTAGTAGTTCTTGATTGCCAGCGCTTTAATCTCGGCTGCGACATCTAGGCTTCCTCAGCTTTAATTATTAATTATTTGGGTTAATTCATTTGAATTTATAATTTCCTAGATCTTGGATCACTTTATTGAGGACTAAATATATCAAGATAATATGCCTATTTTTCTTTGATTTAGATGTTTGTTTTTCAATATACAAATTTATGAGTAATTTCATAAATGTAATTATTAAATTCATTTAAAAAAGTTAATTAGCTGAGAGATGTGTTTTGGAGCATTTGTAAATACTGAAGGGAAATATTTGGAAGTAAGCATGTACTTCTATTGATAAATAGGAGCCACACATACAATTCTAACTAACATCTGCACCAAACCCATCCCCTTCAAATCTATATATGTTGGATGCATCACTACTTATACCTGCATGCTAATTTACATATGTAAATTGAATTATTTCTACATGTGTAAATTTTAAATTGCAGAGGAGAGTTCACAAAGCAAGGTGCAATTTTAAGATGCACACACCATAAAGAATACAGCACAGGCCATTTAGCTATTCTAGAATGATAATAAAGGGGGTATGATGGTATTCCAGTCATTGACATACATTAAGTGGCTGCTTACATGCATAGATGACCGACTAGCAGCATACTTGCTGGTGGGTAGGTGTGACGTTTAGTATTACACCAGCTATGGGACTGGTTTAAGTGATGATGCCACAAATGTAAGCACATTTTCTGCTACTTGCACCAGTATTCTTTAAAGAAAAGTAGGTATCTACTTTTCTATATAAGATAGGCTTGAAATAGGTGCTTGCTTACCCTCTTATCCTAGGTACCCTGTTAATTACCCCAAAAATGCTTATTAGGTGAGGACAAAGGTAGGATTACCAGATCTCGATGGATGAAGCTATTTTGCTCCAAGTAGTCCATCCCTTCGCACACATCCTGGCACATAGTCAGCAATATGTCTTTATGACACTGTCCACGTCTCTGTCGAAGATAATTCAGAAGGCAGCCATGCTCCATGAACTCTGTCACTATATAGATTGGTCTCCCTTGCGTGCAGACACCATATAGTTGGACAAGATTAGGGTGTGCTAGTTTCCTGATTAAGATGAAAAGATTTCAAGTTTTATTTTATGAGGTGCAAAAAGGAAAATAATCTCCCTGAACAAACTGTTCAGCATTACTGACCATCTTAACTTATGGTATTCAAAAATTAAGGACAGCATTGTTAAACAAATTCAGATCCCAGTGTTGAAAATGAGAGTAAATCACTTTTATGAACAAAAAATACTAAAGATTATATAAAAATGATATAAAATTAAGGCCCTCCTATTAAGTCTCAGCAGCCAATGATGATTTTTCTGGTTTCCCGTCTGAAAAGCTGTCAGCAGACTCACATCATCACTTTAGCTTCTTCGATGAAGTCTTCTTCAGACATTGCACCTTCACGGATGGCTTTGATGGCCACTTTGTACTGGGCCCGCCATTTGCCCAGACGTACCACACCAAACAGGCCACTGCCTAGTTCTTTCATAAAAGTCAACTCAGATGGATTTATTTCCCACTTATCTATTAGGGAGAAAAATAAACAGAAATTGAAAGCTTATGCAATCATTCAGGGATTTTTTTTGTTAAACAACATGGACCAATCACAATAAAGATTACATAATGATTACCATTCAAGAGTTTTGAGTCATGGATGAGAGTATTGTAGAGTGAAAATGCTATCATTAATTTGGATTCAAATTCAGTATGTACATAAGAACTGCCATATTGGGTAAGACCAAAAGTCAAACTAGTCCAGGATCCTGCTTCCAGCATTGGCCATTCCAAGTCACCAAAAAGTAGAAAGATTCCATACTACTTAACCCCAAAGATAAGCAGTGGCTTTTCCTGTGTCTACCTTAATTTCCTCCAGGAATTTATCCAAACCTTTTTTAAACCCAGCTATGCTATCTGATTGTACCACGTCCTCTGGCACCAAGTTTCAATGCTTAACTCTGCTGACAGAAAAAAACCCATTCTCCTCTGTTTTCCTTTGTCCTTGTACTTTTTGAAAAGAAATCTATTTGCATTTCCCTGTTCCACTCAGGATTTTATATCCCCCCTCAGCCTTCTCTTTTTTAAGCTGAAGAGCCCTAACCTCTCTAGCCTTTTCCTCATATCAGAGTCCTTCCATTCCCATAATTGTACCTTTTTAAATTCTGCAATATCATTTTTGGAGATACGGCAACCAGAACAGCACAAAATAATCAAGATACGGTCAAACCATGGAGCAATGCAGAGGCATTATAATATTATTTGCTTTATTTTCTATTCCTTTCATAAAAATTTCTAACATTCTATTTGCTTTTTTGGCCACCACCATCACCACAAAGATTCAGTATATTGTTCACAATGACACCTAGTTTTTTTTTCTTGGGTGGTGACTCCGAATAGCAGTGTTGAGCCATAAAATGGATGATTCTTCACAATGTTCATCATTTTGCACCTCTCCACATTAAATTTAATTTGCTATTTAGATGTCCAGTCTTCCAGCCTCCAAAGATCCTCCTGCAATTTCTCATATTCTGCATGCAATATAGTAACTTCATATAGTTTGTGTCACCTGCAGATGGGATGGGACGACTTCCCTATGGGAAAAGGCTAAAGCGGCTAGGGCTCTTCAGCTTGGAGAAAAGATGGCTGAGGGGAGATATGATAGAGGTCTATAAAATGAGTGGAGTTGAACAAGTAGACGTGAATCGATTGTTTACTCTTTCCAAAAATACTATAACTAGGGGGTATGCATGAAGCAACAAAGCAGTAAATTTAAAACAAATCAGAGAAAATATTTCTTCACTCAATGTGTAATTAAATTCTGGAATTCATTGCCAGAGAATGTGGCAAAAATGGTTAGCTTAGCGGGGTTTAAAAAAAGGTTTGGATAGCTTCCTAAAAGAAAAGTCCATAAGTCATTATTAAGATGGACTTGGGGAAAATCCACTGCTTATTTCTAGGATAATCAAAAAATATAACGAAAAATAGCAACCCTCCACCACTTTTAACTTGAACTATACACAACCAACTGCCGGTGGAGCAGCTCACACTTATTTATTGTTTGATAAGGGGATGTCTCATACTGTCACACAGGCACTTCTTTTTTGTCCTTCTTTAAAGCCTCAGCTTTAGTGACTGTATTATAATCATCGACTACCCCCAACCACCGATAGTGCTGTCAACTAACTCAAAATAAGTGTCCTACAATAAATTAATATGTGTTTCAACAGTGCTTATATAGCAAAATAATTCTTCTTTAGTTTATGTCAATTTTTGTAAATTTTTATGCACTATCGTTTGTAGCTTATATGCAGAGTTTAAATTAGTGCAGAAACAATGTTTAAACTTTTCACGTGCAGGAACAATGTTTTAACTTATCTTCATCTGGCTGAAAACCCCATGCTGCTTAATTGTCTGTGACTCATGCTGTGGATTCAGCCGTCCTGCACTGTTTGGATCTCACTTGTCAGCATTCCATTAAACAGCCGGTAAATGTCTTGTCCCGACAGGAGCCTGTTTCGCGTTACCTCGCTTTGTCAAGGGAACTAGCATATACTTCACCAGCAACATGCAGACAAAGAGTCTGGATTGGCCACTGTTGAAAACAAGATGCTGGGCTTGATGGACCTTTAGTCTGTCCCAATATGGAAACACTTATGATCACCTCACTCATTGTTCTCATTTCCAGATCATTTATAAATATGTTAAAATGCACCAGTCCCAATACAGATCCTTAGGTCACTCCACTATTCACCTTTCTCCATTTAGAGAACTGGCCATTCAAACTCTACTCTGTTTTTTCTTAACCAGTTCCCAATTCACAACAGAACACTGTCTCCTATCCGAAGGCTTTTCAATTTTCTCAGGAGTCTCATTAGGGACTGTCAAAAGTCTTCTGAAAAACTAGACAAACTACCTCAACCAGCTCACCTTTATTTGGATACTTATTCATGCCTTCAAAAAAAGTGGAGCAAACTGATGAGGCAAAAAATCCCTTGGCCGAGTCCATGTTGATCCTGTCCCATTAAACCATGTTTGTCTAAATGTTCAGTAATTTTGTTCTTTATAACAGCTGCTACCATTTCCTGCCATTAAACAGAGGCTGTAATGACAGTGTGCAAGTTAAACAGCACAGCTATAAAAGTACAAGCATCTCACTAGTTTATATATACATATACAGACACAGGAATAGGCAAGAATCAAGTCAGTGTTCTGGTACATAATTCACACCAAGGTCCAGCGAGCACATACCACACACATAGCCAGAGAGAAGAGCACATCTCAAATGCAAAAAAAAAAAAATAAGGGAAGCATGCTCAATGACTAAATCGTATTTCCTGTTTAAATTGAAAGCAATATTCTAAGGTGTTTCACTTCAATTACCGATTAACCACCCATGGGTGAATTATTAACTCTAAAATGAATGTTTTCATTCAGACCTGTCCCCCCAGATGGTCCTTAGGATTTCAGTCCTATCAGTTCTAGAGAGAGATTTAGGACATGTGCTTCTCAAATAAACCATGCCTTTGTTTTCATCACACCAGTACTTGTAGTCCTTTACATACCCAATAACCCTTAAATACCCAGGGTGTACTCGTTATTGTTGTTCTTTTTACCCCCTCCCCCAACATAAGATGTGCTATTAGCCTCTGTTTAGCCAGCAGCATCTACCTAACAGGCTTTTGCAACATTACTGGACACCAGTTCATTCAATGTTTGTCGTATTTTCTCCTTGAGATCTGACAAAAACATTTTTCTACTTTGAAAGTAGGGTAAAGTTTGATTACCATAGCTGAATCCGGCAGTAGTGGGTGCAGACTTGCTCTTTTGAGAGACTGGGTACCGTAGTCTTGTAACAAGACCTAAAAGACAAACGTAACATTTAAGTAAGGACAATGCAATGAGTGTGTTATTGCAAAGCACCTTTCCTGTTTCTTGGTCTATGCCTCAGCCTGTACATTCTTTTAAATTTAAGAGAGAGGAGGACTCAAATGTGTGCCTTTGGTCAAGGTTCCTCCTCCTCCCCTATTGTTTAAGCTCCATGATACAAGTAGCAGCACAGGATTGTTTCAAATTGTGATTAGGGTAAGAGAAATGTATATACATTTGATATAATGCCTTTCTGTAGTACAACTAAAGCAATTTATATAGCCTAGTGGTTAGGGTGGTGGACTTTGGTCCTGGGGAACTGAGGAACTGAGTTCGATTCCCACTTCAGGCACAGGCAGCTCCTTGTGACTCTGGGCAAGTCACTTAACCCTCCATTGCCCCATGTAAGCCGCATTGAGCGGGAAAGCGCGGGGTACAAATGTAACAAAATAAATAAAAATTAAATATATGCAGGTACTTTCTCAGTCCTTAGTGGGCTCACAATTTAAGTTTTTGTACCTGGGGCAATGGAAGGTAAGTGACTTGGCCAGGGTCACAAGGCACGGCAGTGGGAATTTAACCTGGTTCCCCTGATTCTCAGCTCACTACACTAACCACTGGGCTACACCTCCACTTCACCTCAATGCCCCTCCCCAACTTGCTTTTATCCTTCTTAGGTTACGGGCACTACCAAGGAAGAGAAAAACTCCCTTATTTGACAGGCTGACTCCTCATGGTGCATCTAAGGATGCACTAAACAGGGTCAGGTGATGCCACTTTGCAAGATGGAAGTGTGGAGGCAGTTGCAAGTGGCCATCACTCCTGCTTCTTATTGAAGATATCTGGGAAGGAAAGATTGGTGGGATCTGGGAACGCTCAGGTTCGGGGTCCACTACATTTAAAAAATCCCAGGTAAAGGGTGTTAGGGGTGGGGGGGGGGGGAGGAAGACCCACTAGACTAAAAGGGATTTTTTTGGATAGTGCGTCAGACATTATATGTTGCCCCTTGTCACTTTACCTTCTCGCAATGCAACCTATGGTGCGAGAGACTAACTGTGTTGTTATTTTCCTGCCTGTAAGAAAGTAGTCTATAAGTCGGTTTATTCTGCTACTTTTTCTTACCAAGATACTACGTGGTGGAATTCCTTGCCGAAATACATTAGATCCCAGCATGATTAGGTTTTTGCAAGTTTTTCAAATCTTTTCTTTTAAAAAAATTTGTTGATGCTGTTGCCTAGTTTCTTCTCCCCCCCCCCCCCCCATTGCATATGAATTTACAATTCCTTACTTTGTTGGTGTGTGGGATTATGGTTTTTATTTTAATATTTTGTACTGTCTTCTTATAGCTTGTTAGCCACATTGAACTCGAATTTGTGCAGGAAAATGTGGCATATGTCACAAATAAATAAATCTCTGGGGTTGACAATCAGGGTATAGGGGCTTTTCTAGGGTTCAGTGCTGGTGATGTGCACTACACTACCAGGGATTGGGGGGGGGGGGGGGGGGAGTACAGAGGCAACCCAGGAGCAGTAGGTTTTTTTTTTTTTATGTCTTCCTTGCTGTCAGTGTGTTGAATTAAACAACGACCCACTACATGTGATTTTCAAGAAAGGCAATATCGCTTTTACTTTAAGCCTTGCATAGAGGGCACTATTATAACAGTAAAAATTTTGGGAATTTGGGTAAAGATTTAAAATTTGATAAAGAAATTTCAAGTTCAAGTTTATTTAATATACTGCTATGCGTATATAAGACATCTAAGTGGTTTACAATTCAAATCAATAATAATGGGGGATGAAGGTATATAAAAATTAAAGAACAAAAAAAGGCAAAAATTAAACCAACACATAATAGAATAAATAAAAGCAGTTGAAAACGGGAAAGATACATGGGGAGAACCACAATTGGAGAGATTAGTATTACAATTGCCAAAAGGGGTATAGAGAGCAAAAAAACCAGGACAAAAATAGAAAGAACAAGACTACAACCTACAGGGAAGAGGGTTGGGTTTGTGGGAATGCCTAAGACAATAAGTGTGCTTTAAGGCAGCCCTTAAATTTTACTTTGGAAGTTTCAGATTTTAAAGACCTCTCTCTTTAACAAAGCCTACCACGAGAACACATAACCAACTATAACACATCACCTATCCACCCTTATTTAGAATGTATCTCTCTACAACTGCTTGATCAAAACTTGTTCTCCTTGAAATCTTTGTAACACCAACTGTATTCTGTACCCTGGCATGGCTATGCCATAACAGGTCTTTGTAAGCCACATTGAGCCTGCAAATAGCTGGGAAAATGTGGGATACAAGTGCAATCAATCAATCAATAAAAAAAATAAAGGACGTGGGTGCAAGCAGGTGTTACACAGACAGTAAAGTCATATGTGACAGAAGGAGAGAACCATTAAGTGCCATTTGGAAGAGTAAAGAGTGCATTGAGGGGAATAAGGTACAAGAATGCAAGATATGATGGACAGTGGTAGAATATTTAAAAGGAATCCGAAAAGAGACAGGGAGTCAGTGTTCTGAGTCATAATATTTTCCCCATATATTTTTGGGGAATATCTATTCCCATAGTTGAAAACTTTAGATATTTTGGAATTATAGTGGACTCCCAATTGTTATTTGATGATCAAGTCCCTCTGCAGGAGACTATAAGAGTTCAAGCTTCTTCTAGTGGAAGTATGGGGGGAATAAATTGGAAACTTTCTCTCTGAAAGTGGGGGGGGGGGGGGTTGGGGGGGTTGCATGCTTTGCTGTTGATCAGCTGTGAAAGTGACACTGTGGTTAGTATGCTTCCTTCCTTGTTTGTTCTACATAGTTAATAAAAATCTATTCAACAAGATGAGCACCAGGAAGGTGGTTGAATTGTGAGGTATTTATATGGGGGGGGGGGGGGGGGGGAGAAACGTACATGCTTTCGGATGGGAGCTGAAGGGAGGGGGGTTATAGAAGCTTATCTGAAATTGTTGAACTGTTTGCAGCATGATATTTGTGCTTTTCTGCACTTCTTGTTCAATAAAAAATTAAGATAAAAAAAGGGTTTTATACTTTGTGTCTTTTAAGAGCAGTAATACGTCTGTTTGATGAAAAGATGATGCATACATTAGTTAATGCATTATTTATCTCAAAATTAGACTATTGCAATGTGATATATGCAGGGACTTCTAATACTAACATGAGACGTCTCCACATATTGCAAAATACAGCACTTAGGTATTGAGCAATAATAAGAAATTTGATCATATTATACCACTTTTTCTGAAATATCACTGGTTGCCAGTTTCTTATAGAATTAGGTTTAAGATACTGAATGACTCATAAAGCTTATTATTCTTTACAGCCAGGGTATCTTAACTCCTTAACCATTCCCTTTAGTTCTGCGAGGGTTTTGAGGTCATTACAGAACAATAGATTGATAGTTCCTTCATTGTGTAGAGTGTCAAAGAGCAAGATTAAACACAACAAGAACACAAGCTTCTTTTGTTTTTTTAATTGAGCTCCCTTTTGAAATCAGTTTCCTAGTTATGTTCGCTTGGAGGAAAATTTTAAGTTTAAAATTGTATTGAAAACATTGTTTAAGGAGGCTTTTAATATTGACTGTGGGGATGAAGATCGGGTTTACTGATGTTTTTGTGAATATAAGGTTCGTGCAATTTTCTGTATACTGTGTATGTTCTTGGTGTGAATGGATATAGGTGTTTCCTATCATTTTTATGGCATTCCTGCATATTAAATTTTTGCTTTTTTATTGTATAAAATTGTGAACTGCTTTGGTCTACTGAAGTTAGGCAGTATACTAAATTTTGAATAAACATGTAGTAGCATAATAGCAGTGTTCTGAACTAATTGGAAGTGCTGGATTTGAGAAATCCGTAAGCCCTGGTATAAGGAGTTACAGTAGTCTAATTTGGTGACAAGAGCCAAAAGAAGAATTCTAAGGAATGAAAGATCTAGCATTGAACAAATAGATCAGATCTGCCCAAGTGTGAAAAAAACTGCATTGAACAGTGGAAATCTGTTTTTGAAAAGTGAAGGAACTATCTAGATAGATGCCTAAAACTTTTATAGAGTCCTTAAAGGGGACATCTACACTATGGATATGGAGTGAAGTAGAGGGTATGACGGGGGATCCAAAAGAGAGTACGACTGCTTCTGACTTGGAGAGAGCTTCAAGTGGTTGTTAAATAGCCAGTTAGATATTGTATCCAGCTTAGAGGAAATCAAAGACATTGATTGAGAGCTGAGATCATCTACAGGAGTAATAATCTGTTATTGTGAGTTATTATTGTAAACTGCTTCGATTGCTATGGTAGAAAAGTGGTATACCGAGTCTGAATAAACTGAAAGACAGATCAAGCGTGATTAGAAGGGCATTTCTCCCACTATTTAGAATAAGCTTGACAGTGTTCACAAGACCTAAGAGAGAGTGCTTGGTAGAATGATGACTGGTAGTGGTGAAGAGCATTAGTCTTGTCAAGATACTGTGTAAGGTGTTCTGCGATGAGTTCCTCAGTTATCTTAAGGGCCTTTTACTAAGCTGCATAGGCACCTACGCATGCCAATTCGGAACTACCACCCAGCTACTATGTGGCCCAGGTGGTAATTTCATTTTTTACGTGTGCCCAGTAAGTGCGCCGGAAAATATATTTTATTTTCTGGCATGCGGTGCTAACCAGCATTGTACGCACGCTATTACCGTCCAGTTAACGCATGAGAACTTACCTGCTAAGTGAATGGGTGACGGTAAGGTCTCAGGCCCAAAATGGACGCGCACCAATTTTATTTTGCTGCACGTCCATTTTCAGCCAAAAAAAAGAGCCTTTTTTGCAGGTGCGCTGAAAAATGGACCTGCATGCATCCAATACACGCATCTACATCATCCCAGGCCATATTTTGGCACACCTTAGTAAAAGGACCCCTTAGAGAGAAAGGGAAGGTTGGAGATGGGATGGAAGTTAGAAATTTCCTGTGTAGTCCAGTCAGCTTTTTGCTAGTTTTTGATGGCTGCGTACGGTTCGCTCTTTTTTGGAAGAAAAAGATTTAGCTACTGTAATGGTAAAATTATGTATCATACCTGATAATTTTCTTTCCATTAATCATAGCCGATCAATCCATAGACTGGTGGGTTGTGTCCATCTACCAGCAGGTGGAGATAGAGAGCAATCCTTTTGCCTCCCTATATGTGGTCATGTGCTGCCGGAAACTCCTCAGTATGTCGATATCAAAGCTCCATCCGCAGGACTCAGCACTTAGAGAATTACACCCACAAAGGGACACTCTGCCCAGCTCACCACCGCCGAAACGGGGGAGGGGAATCAACCCAGCTCATCCCCACACAAGTGGGGGAGGGGAATCCGTCCAGCTCATCCCCGCGGAGCGGGGGAGGGACACCACACCCGCCGATGCGGGGGAATCTGGCTTATCCCGCAACTGCGGGAGGAGCTGACTGACCCTAACACCGCCGAAGCGGGAGGGGTACAAAGCTGCCCTACAGCCGCACGAAGCGGGAGGGAGCGCCGGCAGAATTTAGGTCTCAATCCAGCCCCGAAAAACGGAGGGGAGAGGAATGCAGCAGCTCACTGTAACACAAAATCGTCTCAACTCCTGAAGAAGCCAATTGAAAAAACTTTAACACGAAGTCCTCCTGAACAGGAACTGAAGAGTAAACATGAACCTGAAATGCAACCAGAATATAAACAGTACAGATATCTGGGAGGGGCTATGGATTGATCGGCTATGATTAACGGAAAGAAAATTATCAGGTATGATACATAATTTTACCTTCCATATCATCATGCTGATCAATCCATAGACTGGTGGGATGTACCGAAGCAGTACTCACCCATGGCGGGACAGAAATCCCTGACCGCAACACTGAAGCTCCAAACCGGGCCTCCGCCCGAGCAGCCAAAGTCAAGCGGTAATGTCTGGAGAAGGTATGAGCCGATGCCCAAGTTGCCGCCCTACAAATCTCTTCCAAGGAGACGGACCCGGCCTCTGCCATCGAGGCCGCCTGTGCTCTAGTGGAGTGAGCCTTCAGCTGGATAGGCGGCACCTTCCCCGCGGCCACATAAGCCGCTGCAATGGTTTCCTTGACCCATCGTGCCACTGTAGGCTTGGCAGCCTGCAGACCCTTACGAGGACCTGCGAACAGCACAGACAGATGATCCGACTTCCGGAAATCATTGGTCACTTCCAAGTATCTGATGATGACTTGTCTCACATCTAGATATTTGAGAGCAGAGTACTCCTCTGGGTAGTCCTCCCTACGAAAGGAGGGTAGACAGAGCTGCTGATTCACATGGAAGCGAGAAACAATCTTGGGCAGGAAGGAAGGCACTGTGCGAATAGACACTCCTGCCTCAGTGAACTGCAGAAAGGGCTCTCGACATGATAGCGCCTGGAGTTCGGAAACTCTTCTGGCTGAAGTGATAGCCACTAAAAAGACTGCTTCCAACGTCAGGTCTTTCAGAGATGCCCTCGACAAGGGTTCACAAGGCAGCTTCTGCAAGGCTCTTAGCACCAGATTGAGATTCCATGCAGGTACCACTGAGTGCAGAGGAGGGCGCAGGTGATTAACTCCCTTGAGAAAGCGCACCACATCTGGCTGCGAGGCCAGGGAAGCACCCTTCAGGCGACCCCTGAAGCAAGAGCCGCTACCTGGACCTTAAGGGAACTGAGCGACAGGCCTTTTTCCAGACCTTCTTGCAGGAACGCTAATACTGAAGAAATTGGAGCAGTGAAGGGAGAAAGTGAGCCTGCCTCACACCACGATGCAAAGGTACGCCAAACCCTGGCGTAAGCAGTAGAAGTAGAGCGCTTCCTCGCTCTCAGCATAGTGGCGATGACCTTGTCTGAGAAGCCCTTCTTCCTCAGACGCTGCCGCTCAATAGCCAGGCCGAAAGACCAAAGGGGGAGGGATCCTCCATTACCACGGGACCCTGATGCAACAGGCCCCGCTCCGCTGGCAGCTGCAGAGGGCCGTCCACTGAGAGCCTGATCAAGTCCCCATACCGGGGACGTCTGAGCCAATCCGGACACACCAGGATTATCTGGCCCGGATGCTTTGGCACCTGGCCTAGCACCCTGCCCAACATGGGCCAAGGCGGGAACACATAGAGAAGCTCCTGTGTCAGCCACTGTTGGAGAAGAGCATCTACTCCCAGAGATCGAGGGTCCCGTCCTCTGCTGAAAAAGCGCGGCACTTGGCAATTGGCTGATTACGCCATCAGACCTAGGCTCGGCTGGCCCCAGCGCTTCGTGATGCAGTTTTCATGACTCCCACAATGTGGGCCGCTGACAGTTGTTCCAGGTTTGCTTCCGCCCACAGGCATAGCTTCATGGCCTCCTTGGCTAGAGGGGCGCTCATGGTACCTCCCTGGCGATTTACATAGGCCACAGCCGTGGCATTGTCCGACCGGACCCGTACTGGCTTCAGTGCCAGGACCGGGAGAAACTCCAAAGGCGCCAACCGAATGGCTCTGAGTTCCAGGAGGTTGATAGACCACTTGCCTCTGCAGGGGACCAGAGCCCTGCGCTGTCCTTCCCAAGCAGTGGGCTCCCCAGCCCGTCAAAGAGGCGTCCGCCGTGATGACAACCCACTCCGGGGTCATAAGAGGCATTCCTGCGGACGTTTGTCTGGCCTCAGCCACCAGCTCAGCGCCTTGCGCACCGCCGGATCCAAGGGAAGGTGCACAGCGTAATCCTCCGAAGCTGGAGTCCATCGCTACAGCAGAGAGAGCTGTATAGGTCTCATATGGGCCCTGGCCCAGGGCACTACTTCCATCGTGGCCGTCATAGAGCCCAACAGCTGCACATAGTCCCAAGCCCGAAGAGGAGAGGCTGCTAGGAACTTGTCCACCTGAGCCTGAAGCTTGACAATCCGATTGTCTGGCAGGAACACTCTGCCCACTTGGGAGTCGAATCGAACTCCCAGATACTCCAGGGACTGAGTCGGGCGCAGCTGGCTATTCTCCCAGTTGATGATCCACCCCAGGGAGCTCAAAAGAGCAATCACCCGGTCTGAAGCTCTGCCGCACTCTACATAAGAGGGGGCTCAGATCAACCAGTCGTCCAGATAAGGATGGACTTATACTCCTATCTTGCGTAGGAAGGCCGCGATGACCATCATTACTTTGGAGAAGGTCCGCGGAGCAGTAGCCAACCCGAACGGGAGGGCTCTGAACTGGAAGTGTCGGCTCAGAAATGCAAAACGCAAAAAGCGTTGATGAGGAGGCCAGAAGGGAATATGCAAGTAAGCTTCCTTGATGTCCAAGGATGTCAGGAACTCCCCCGCCTGCACTGCCGCTATAACAGAGTGGAGAGTCTCCATCCGGAAGTGCCGAACTTACAAGGCCCGATTGAACCCTTTGAGGTCGAGGATAGGCCGGACAGAACCTCCTTTCTTTGGTACCACAAAGTAAATGGAGTAACATCCCTTGCCAAGCTGATCTTCTGGCACCGGAACAACCGCACCCAGGCGGATCAGATTGTCCAAAGTCTGCTGCACTGCCACAACTTTGACCGGAGACTTGCAGGGAGAGTGCACAAACCTGTCTCTTAAGGGTTGGCAGAACTCTAGCTTGTAGCCGTCTCTGATGACTTCCAGCACCCAAGCGTCTGAAATTACCCTGGTCCACTCGCCCAGAAACGAGGATAGGCGTCCTCCAATCTGCTCTGGGCCATGGACCAGCGCCCTGTCATTGGGTACGAGACCCTGGGGGAGAACCGGAGGAGGCACCTCCGGGACGGCGGTCTCTGCGAAAGGAATGCTGCTTGGGGGAGAAGTTCCTTATGAAGGAAAAGGGGGCAGAGGAGCCCAACTTGCCCGGGCGATACCGACAGGCTTCCTGAAACCGTCCTTTGGAGGAACTGGGGCGGGCACCACTGGCCCGAGCCCTGACCTCCGGTAACCTCTTGCCCTTAGACATGCTGAGATAGGTCACAATCTTGTCCAGCTCGACCCCAAAGAACAGCTTGCCTTTAAAAGGCAACTTATCCAGGTGAGACTTAGAGGCGTGGTCAGCAGACCAATGCTTTAAGCCAAAGCCACCGCCGTGCAGAGACTGTCTGAGCCACACCTTTAGCCGAGGCTCTCAAGACATCATACAGCAAGTCTGCCAAGTAGGCCAAGTCCGATTCCAGGGCTGGCCAATCAGCCCTCAAGGAAGGATCCGAGGGGGGAGCCCGCTGCACCAGCGTCAGGCACGCCCTGGGCACATAGGAGCCGCAAATTGAGGTCTGCAAACAAAGCAGCTGCCTTGAAGGACGACCTTAAAGCCGCCTCCAATCTCCTGTCTTGGGCGTCCTTTAGGGCCGTGCCACCTTCCACCGGCAACGCCGTTTTCTTAGTCACCGCAGTGATTAAAGAATCCATGGTAGGCCCAAGAAAGGCCTCCCGTTCCCCTTCAGGCAGAGGATAGAGGCGGGACATAGCCCTAGCCACTTTAAGGCTTGCTTCTGGGAAATCCCAATGAGCCGAAATCAAGGTGTGCATGGCTTCATGCATGTGGAAGGTTCTAGGCGGGCGCTTCGTCCCCAGCATAATGGCAGAGCCAACAGAGGCTGAGGGAGAGACGTCCTCCGGAGAGGAAATCTTCAAAATGCTCATGGCCTGCACTAACAGGTTGGGCAAATCCTATGAGCGAAAGATCCGTGCTGCCGAGGGGTCATCCGCTCCATCCGAGCGGGAATCCGTCTCCTCCAAGGAATCCACAAAGGACCGTTGGGAGAACTCAGATACGCTGCCCTCATCTACATCAGAAGAGACAGAGTCCTTTAGGGCCTGGAAGTCCACCCGAGGGCGTTTGCTTCTGGAGGCCTCAACCCCTTGATCAGAGGGGGAGCCGGGGTAGCATTTAGCATAAGAAAAGCCTGATGCAGCAGCAAAATGAACTCAGGGGAGAATCCCCTAGACTGTGCACTTCTGCCGCCTGGGCCACGGCCCTAGACGCACCCTCAACCGGTGCTCGCAAGAGCAGGGGAGAAACATGCTGCGCATCCAAGATGGCGTCCGGCGCGAAACTCCAAGAAGGAGCCGCGCGGAAAGAACGGCGCTTAACTTTTGCCGCTTTCTTGTCGCTCGAATCAAGGGCGACCATAGCATTAACGTCTCCCACCTCGAGGGCGGCCCAAGAAGAAGTCATCTGAGCAGAGTGGCCGGCCAAAATGGGGGGGGGGGGGGGGGCCAGCAGTGGGGGATGGCCGCTTATGGCAGGAAAAAACCGCCGCACTGGAGGAAGAACCGGGACACTGACCGGACTCCAAACTGACGCCCAAACAAAAGCGAGTCAGGCTTTGAAACCCCCGCATCCCCGCTAGACGCACACACGCAGTCCGGGGAGCGAATCTTCGCGCCCTCACCCTCCGATGCCATAAGCCACGTGGAGACCGAACGGGGAACCCCCTGCCCGCTATAAAAGGTAAAATTACCTGCTTCTCGCTCCGAGCTGTAACGAACTGGTGTCCCAGTGAGCAGCTGCAATAAACGCTGATATAAACGTTGAAATAGACGCCCTTAAAGGACGTTCACATTTTTTTTTTTGTTTTAATGGAGCCAGCAGGAGGGGGGAGAAAAGGAGGGACCTGGCACCACCAGGTTTGCACTTGCTCAAGAAGAGCCCTCAACCCCAGGTACTCAACAAAACCTAAGAATTAGGCTTGGAGACCTAGCCAGAGCTGCTGCTGTGTGTGACCACCACCTGCTGAGATAGAGAACGTACTGAGGAGTTTCCGGCAGCACATGACCACATATAGGGAGGCAAAAGGATTGCTCTCTACCTCCACCTGCTGGTAGATGGACACAACCCACCAGTCTATGGATTGATCGGCATTATGATATGGAATCATGCTTGTGTGATCTTGAGCACTGATTATTGGTAACAGCTTATATTGTGATTTACCAAAATATCAATTGAAATGGCTCCAATTAGTACAAAATACAGTGGTATAGTTATTGAAAAACAAAATAAAACCTTCTGAGCATGTGATGCCACTTTGAGCTGATCTACTCTGGCTGGCTACCCAATGAACAGCATATCTACTTCAAGACATTATGTTTAGTATTTAACGCTTTGCAGATAGAGGGTCCAGTATATTTCGCTGACCTTTGCAGTAATATAATTCAACCAGAGACCCTATGTTGGCTTCTCAAGGTCTTTTGGAAAGACCAAGTAATATTAAATTACAGTCTCACAAAGGAGCTTTTGCAATCCCAGGGTCCAAATTTTGGAATGAACTACCTTTAGAATTGTGTCAGATACATTGCTATGTTCAATTTTAAAAAAAAAATGTAAAGGCTTGGTTTTATAGGAAATGTTTCTCTGAAGGTAGTTTTAGGTAGCATTTGATGATTTGTTCTATGTATTTGTAATTCGCTTTGAGCTTATGGTGAGGTGAAATATTAAATGCTGTAATGTCAAGTCAATCACTGACAGAGAGATTGTTTTGCTTTTCAGCAGCAAATGGCTGCATACTACCACTGCAGCGTATGCTGTTTCTTCTAACACTGCCCATTTAGTGTGATGGTAATTTGAACGCCATTAGTTGTTTTAAGGAGCAAATATTGTGCATTCAACTTGAGTTAAAGCCATCAGTGCACAGCTCTAATGCAAGCTTTCTGCATCAGACCCTTAGACTGGGAGCTCTTTCTGAGTGGATATGATAGTGTTGCAAATGGGTATGGTGGGTATGGTGTTGTATAAATAACTTCTGCTTATTATAAAAATAAACATTTAGGAATTTAATGTGTCCTGGTTAATTGAAATCATGACCTACTAGTCCAGGGCATGACAATGGAGGAAAATGTAGAAAGAAATGCAGTATCTTAGTTAATATTTCTGTGAAGAGGACTGAAACAAAAAAATATAATAAGTATACAAATTATAAGCTCTATTTTCATTATTAAATAGTTTGTATGGATAGACTGGATGCTTGTTGGCTTCATCCAAACAGAACAGGAACCTCCCTCCCAGCAAGTACAGAACACATCTCCACTGAGTATAAACTTGCTACCCTGTTCACATACCTTCAGTCAAATGGAAACACTTTCGGCTGCATCTTTCTTTCAAATTACTCTGAAGATTACCTGCTGCATTGTGCTGGTGATAATCGATCATCTCTGGAATGGCATTAAAAATGTGTTTTTCTGCGAGGTAGTACTGCTTTGGCAAGCTTGTAGTTTCTTTGATATGGTAGTGCCTTATTACTGATGAACCCTCTCTGGAAGTCAGAAACAAAGTTAAAATGTGCTGGAGAGAACCTGCATTGAAATGCACACAAACCCAACCCCACCACAGGATCTGTAGCTAAAAATAATCTGTTTACTGATCAATAAATTCTGATTAAATTGTGATTTGTTACTTTGAGGGCACATAGGAGATTCTATATATGGTGCCTACAAAAAAATCAGTACCGTCAGAGTATTTTATAATCTGTATCTGGATTTAGGCGCCGATTATAGCGTACGCTTAGTTGATATTTCAGCACCTAAATCTGTGCGCATCCTAAAACATAATGTAAATCCCAGTTCACTGGGCCATATTCTATAACTAGGCACCTAAATTTCAGAAAGTCCACGAATCACCCATTTCCTTGCCCATAACCATGCCCTTTTTTGTCTGCACGTCTTAGAAGTTCGGAGCACATCGTTACAGAATGTGCTTAGCGAGTTGTGCGCCTAAATTCTAATCAGTGCCAATTAGCGCTCATTATTGCTTGTTAAGTGCTGATATTAGCACTCATTAGCTTGTTAAGCCAATTAAGTTACACGCAAATCTAAGTATGCTATAAAGAATCCGGGGGATAACTCATGTGGAGGGTAATGTTATATGTTATAACAGGGATGCCTATAACAATTTCCCAAAACACACACATTTTCTAAAAATGCACATAGTTGCCTATGTTGCCTGCATAAAGTTCCCACAGCTACTACAAATGCTCTCATACAAATTTACAGATTTCAAGGTACATGCATGTCTCTATATACTTCGCATAAATGGAAATGCATATTTATTTATTTAATGTATGCTCCACCCAAACTATGACCGACAAACACCTACACATGTTATCGCATAAAAGTAGGTACTGTGCCTCTGCACGATTTGATAATTACCATTTTCTACATGTAGAATATGCTTTAATTGTGGGAAAACTCTTAATAAAATTTCCTGATAGAGATACTATTGGGCTCATTTTCAAAACAGAAAAACGTCTGAAAAGTGGCATAAAGCAGCATTTGGATGTTTTTCTCAGAAAAACGTCCAAATCATTATTTTCGAAACCTATTTCTAGACATTTTTCTATTAAGTCCGTCAGAAGTGCGTCCAAATCTCAAGGGGGTGTGTCAGGGGTGTGTTCAGGCTGGGACTTGGACGTTAAGACAGTTTTGTTTTGATCCATTATGGCTGAAAAACATCTAAGACTTAGATGTTTTTCAGCCATAATGGAACAAAACAAAACCGTCCAGGACTAAAACTATGACATTTTGAGCTAGACCTGTTTTTATAACAAATAATGCACAAAAAGGTGCCCTAAATAACCAGATGACCACTGGAGGGAATCAGGAATGACCTCCCCTTATTCCCCCAGTGGTCACTAACCCCCTCCTACCCGCCCCAAAAATGTGATGAAAAACTAACTTGCCACAACATGCAGGTCCCTGGAGTAGTCTAGTGTTGGATCCTACCTCCCTCTACCTGTTACACTTGTGGAGGAAACTGTGAGCCCTTCAAAACTCACCAGAAACCCACTGTACCCACATATAGGTGCCCCCTTCACCTGTGTAAGGGCTATTGTAGTGGTGTACAGTTGGGGGTAGTGGGTCTTGGGTGGGTTCTGGGGGGACACCTACTCAATTTATCAAAGCGTTCCTTAGGATCAACCTACGTACAGTACAATCTCACTGAAAAGATCCTAACTCCCATGAACTAAACAATTTGTGTCAATGTACTCTTTTTTACGGAGGAAAAAGCCTCAACAGACTCCTCAATCCAGCTCTCAGGCTTTTAAATATCCGGAGTTCTTACTGTCATCATAGGCAAAAAAAACCTCCCCTTCTTGTAAACTCATTCACTGTTGGTTGTTTAACAAATAAACCAGCACTTATCTTAATGCTGCGTTCCATCTGTTGTCGCTAAAACTCTCCACTCCACGTTAAAAAAAAAAAAAAAAAAAGAGTACATTGACCCAAATTGTTTGGTTCACGGGAGTTAGGATCTTTTCAGTGAGATTGTACTGTATGTGGGTTTTGGGGGGCTCAGCAGACAAGGTAAGGAAGTAATGGTGACGTGTACCTGGGAGCATTTTATTAAGTCCACTGCAGTGCCCCCTAGGGTGCCTTATTGCTGTCCTGGGATGTCAGGGGGGACCAGTCTACTAAAAATGCTGGCTCCTCCTACATCCCAATGGTTTGATTTTGTGTGTTTTGCACTTGGGACTTTTTTTTTACGAAAATGAACCAAAAAACAAAATGTCCAAATCACAAAACCTTGTTCAAAACAGTATTTCAAAAACAAGAGATAGACGTTTCTCTTTCTTGAAAATAACCTTCTTTCCTATTCAGATTTTGGACGTTTTTTGCCCCGCCACATTTTTTCAATAAACCTTCAAATATGGCAAAAGTACTACACATTATTGGTTTAAGAAAAACACACACACACCCCAAAGTCCTTTAGAATGTAGGAAATGGATTTTTTAGATTTTTTTTTTTGTTGTTTGACACAATTGTAGTGGTGGTGCTTATCTGTCTCCATAATGAGACCTCTTTTGATTGGCAGAGACTAAACTTAAACTAAGTTGAGATGCACAGACTTGCTGTAAAACGTTTTAGCCTGTGACTGATTAAGATGGTTTCTCTTTCAGTAACTGACATGAGTGTAAAGAAACACATCCACTACTTGCCAGCTTAACAGTGGGACTGTTGGGATGTTTAATATATGAGCACTGGCGAAAGATTCACCTTCTTTAACTGTCTGATTTTTGTCTTCTTCCATATCTTGATTACTAATCTAGACCAAAATTCCTAACTGTACTATGAAATCTTTACATATGGTTCAAAGTGCTGCTGTTAGGATTACTGTAGGTTTAGGCAGGATGGATCATGTAACGTCTGTTTTGTTGAATTATTTGTTACTTTTGTATCCCACATATTCCCACCCATTTGCAGGTTCAATGTGGCTTACATATTACCGTTAGCCGATTCCGGTCTGAATAAACACATGGTATGAATGAATACAAAGTGATAATGTGGTGGAATGAGGTACAAGTAGTATTCATCGCGGTCTTTGGTTACATTATTTGAAAGAGGTCCTGGGGCTTACTAGATGCTTCAGTGATTCGGCATGAGAAATCTTTTTTGGTAGAGTGCAGAAGAGCCTGATACAATTATCATTGGCTTCCTTTCAAATTTTATTTGTAATCTTATGGAGAGGAGAAGAGTGAGGGGAATCATTTACATAGAACTCAGGGGTCCTTTTATAAAGCCGCAGTAAACAGTGGCCTGTGGTAGTGTGGGCGTGTCTTTTGGGCACATGCTGGGCTACTTTTTACTATGGCTGTGAAAAAGGTATGTGGGAAATGGTGGGAAATGGGTGTGTGCTAAAACCTGAGCCCTTACCTTCAGCCACTGACTTAGCGGTAAGGGCTCACACTCTACCTGCGCGGTAACGTGGCCGCACTGCTGATTATCACTGGGAATGCCCCCCCCCCCTCCCCCCCGTGGTAGAAAATAGAAAAATATTTTCTACTGCAGGATTTGATGCACACCAAACTCAGAATTACCACCGGGCGCACGCGCTACCCAGGTGGTAGTGTCGATTGGGCGAGTGTTACCCGCGTGTTAGCCCTCCTGCACCTTTGCAAAAGGGCCCCTCAATTGGATAATATAGTGATCAACAAGTGCTTAGCAATATGCTTTCATTTATTAATGAATTATAGTTCAGATGTATCAGCTATTAAGATTACTAAGGTTTTTTGTAAAATCTTTGTTTTTTCTGGAAAAATTTGAAAATAAAACATATAAAAAGGAAAAGAAAAAAAAATGTTCATTTGTAATTTAAGACCTTGTGTATGGTTTTTAAATTTTTACTTTTCCAATAGTGATGATTCACACCAAGGTCCAATGAGTACATACCACACACGTAGCCAGAGAGAAGAGCACATCTCAAATGCAAAAAAAAAAATAAGGGAAACATGTTCAACGACTAAATCTTATTTCCTGTTTAAAATGAAAGCAATATTCTAAGGTCTTTCATTTCAATTACCAATTAACCACCCATGGGTGAATTATTAACTCTAAAATGAATGTTTTCATTCAGACCTGTCCCCCCAGATGGTCATTAGGATTTCAGTCCTATCAGTTCTAGAGAGAGATTTAGGACACGTGCTTCTCAAATACACCATGCCTTTATTTTCATCACACCAGTACTTGTGGTCCTTTACATACCCAATAACCCTTAAATACCAAGGGTGTACTTGCTGTTGTTCTTTTTACCCCCTCCCCCAACATAAGATGTGCTATTAGCCTCTATTTAGCCAGCAGCATCTACCTAACAGGCTTTTGCAACATTACTGGACACCAGTTCATTCCCCCTGTAGCCAAACGTACAGCCTCTTGTAAAATACTTGTAAAAATAGGCAGAACAGCACAGGTAATTGATGGCATGTCCACAAGGAGCAGCAATTTTTAAAAGCTGAATGTGGTGAAAAAGAAAGAATGTCCTGCTCACCCCCATTTCTGCATGAGAGCAGCTTTTTTAAAATTGCCACTCAACAACACCAATCCCCCCTCACCAGCAGCATCCTCCACCCCCAACAATAATCTCCCCCCCCCCCTCAGTAGCAAAATCCCCTCCAAACCAGCAAGCTCCCATGGCAGAAGTGATCCCCCAGTTCTTCCAACTCATTGCATCTCTGGGTTCAAAATGGCACACTTGACCCCTACCAGTAGTCTTGCAGCACTATTGCTAGGATGCTAGCTGCAATAAGGGTTCCAGGCAAAATGCCATTATTCAGTAGTTCAACCCCTAGCAACAGCACTGCAAAATTACTGCTAGGGGGAGGGGTGGCCTAGTTGGTTAGAGTGGTGGACTTTGGTACTGGGGAACTGGGTTCAATTCCCACTACAGGCACAGGCAGCTTCTTGTGACTCTAGGCAAGTCACTTAACCCTCCATTGCCCCAGGTACAAATAAGTATATAATATGTAAGCCGCATTGAACCTGCTATGAGTGGGAAAGCACGGGGTACAAATGTAAGAAAAGTAAGAAAAAAAAAAAGTGCACGACTTCACAGAGAGGATGGGCAAGAGGTATTTCTGTTGTGGGCAGGGAAGGGGTAGAGATATGGGCTGGCATGGAGGGGTAGGGGCATCAGTGGTTGTTTGCATCTGCCCCTTCAAGCTGCACTTCTGCTTGCCTCAGGGCAAGTTTAAAAGCAGGGACATTACCAATTTTTTATATCCACAAACTACAGGCCGGTAAGCCTCACTTCGGTTATTGGAAAAGTAATGGAAGCGATGCTGAAGGAAAGGATGGTGAATTTCCTGGAAGCCAATAAGTTGCAAGACCTGAGACAACATGTTTTACCAAAGGGAAATCGTGCCAAATGAATCTCATTGAATTCTTTGACTGGGTGACCAGAGAATTGAATCAGGAACATGCTATAGATGTAATCTACTTAGATTTCAGCAAAGCTTTTGACACGGTTCCCCACAGAAGGCTCTTGAATAAACTTGAGGCTCTTGAATAAACTTGACAGGCTGAAGATAGGACCCGACGTGGTGAACTGGATTAGGAACTGGTTGACAGACAGACGCCAGAGGGTGGTGGTAAATGGAATTTGCTCGGATTAGGGAATGGTGAGTAGTGGAGTGCCTCAGGGATCGGTGCTGGGGCCGATTCTGTTCAATATATTTGTGAGTGACATTGCCGAAGGGTTAGAAGATAAAGTTTGCCTTTTTGCGGATTACACCAAGATTTGTAACACAGTGGACACCCCGGAGGGAGTGGAAAACATGAAAAAGATCTGCAGAAGCTAGAAGAATAGTCTAATGTTTGGCAATTAAAATTCAATGCGAAGAAATGCAAAGTGATTCACTTAGGGAGTAGAAATCCACGGGAGACATATGTGTTAGGCGGTGAGAGTCTGATACGTACAGACAGGGAGAGGGATCCTGGGGTGATAGTATCTGAGGATCTGAAGGCGACGAAACAGTGTGACAAGACGGTGGCCGTAGCCAGAAGGTTGTTAGGCTGTATAGAGAGAGGTGTGACCAGCAGAAGAAAGGAGGTGTTGATGCCCCTGTACAGGTTGTTCGTGAGGCCCCACCTGGAATATTGTGTTCAGTTTTGGAGGCCGTATCTTGCTAAGGATGTAAAAAAAATTGAAGCGGTGCAAAGAAAAGCTACAAAAATGGTATGGGATTTGCATTACAAAACATATGAGGAGCGACTTGCTGACCTGAACATGTATTCCCTGGAGGAAAGGAGAAACAGGGGTGATAGGATACAAACGTTCAAATATTTGAAAGGTATTAATCTGCAAATGAACCTGTTCCAGAGACGGGAAGGCAGTAGGACTAGAGGACATGAAATGAGGTTGAAGGTGGGCAGACTCAAGAAAAATGTCAGGAAGTATTTTTTCACGGAGAGAGTGGTGGATGCTTAGAATGCCCTCCTGCGGGAGGTGGTGGCGATGAAAATGGTAACGGAATTAAAAAATGTGTGGGATAAACATAAAGGAATACTGTTCAGAAGGAATGGATCTTCAGAAGCTTAGCGGAGATTGGGTGGCAGCGCTGGTGGTTGGGAGGCGGGGTTAGTACTGGGCAGACTTCCACGGTCTGTGCCCTGAAAATGGTAGATACAAATAAAAGTCAGGTATACATATAAAGTTGCGCGTATGAGTTTATCTTATTGGGCAGACTGGATGGACCGTATAGGTCTTTTTCTGCCGTCACCTACTATGTTACTACATAAAATGGAGACTATCAGGCTTATTTTCGAAAGAGAAGGGCGCCCATCTTTCGACACAAACCGGTGGATGGGCGTCCTTCTCCCAGGGTCGCCCAAATCACATAATCAAAAGCCGATTTTTGGCGTCCTCAACTGCTTTCCATCGCAGGGACGACCAAAGTTCACAGGGGCTTGTCGGAAGCATAGCGAAGGCGGGACTGGGGTGTGCTTAACACATGGGTGTCCTCGGCCGATAATGGAAAAAAGAAGGGCGTCCCTGACAAACACTTGACCAACTTTATTTGGTCCTTTTTTTTTTACGACCAAGCCACAAAAATGTGCCCTAAATGACCAGATGACCACTGGAGGGAATCAGGGATGACCTCCCCTTACTCACCCAGTGGTCACTAACCCCCTCCCACCCTAAAAAAAGTGTTTTAATATTTTTTCCAACCTCTATGCCAGCCTCAAATATCATACCCAGCTCCATGACAGCAGTATGCAGGTCCCTGGAGCAGTTTTAGTGGGTACTGCAGTGCACTTCAGGCAGGCGGACCCAGGCCCACCCCTCCCCTACCTATTAAACTTGTGGTGGTAAATGTGAGCCCTCCAAAACCCACCACAACCCCACTGTACCCACATCTAGGTGCCCCCCTTCATCCCTAAGGGATATGGTAGTGGTGTACAGTTGTGGGGAGTGGGTTTTGGGGGGTTCAGCACACAAGGTAAGGGAGCTATGCACCTGGGTGCTTTTTCTGAAGTCCACTGCAGTGCCCCCTAGTGTGCCCGGTTTTTGTCCTGGCATGTGAGGGGGACCAGTGCACTACGAATACTGGCTCCTCCCACAACCAAATGGTTTGGATTTGGTAGTTTCTGAGATGGGCGTCCTCGGTTTCCATTATTGCCGAAAATCGGGGACGACCATCTCTAGGGACGACCATTTCTAAGGTCAACCTAATAGTTGAGATTTGGGCTTTCCCGACTGTATTATCGAAACGAAAGATGGCCACCCATCTTGTTTCGATAATACGTTTCCCCGCCCCTTCGCGGGGACGTCCTGCAAGGACGCCCTCAGGAAAACTTGGGCGCCCCGTTCGATTATGCCCCTCTATATGTCAATGTCTAAGGCCTTCTCCACATGCTAACCACACCTCTTTACTATTACTGGGTGGTGTGGATCACCATGTGTAAACAGCAGCTTTCTAAAATCACTACCTGCACATGAAGGCAAGTTCCACATTTAAAAGCTGCTATCTACATGTGGGGTTGCTCCTAAAATAAGGGTCTATGGTCTCCTTTTACAAAGGTGCCACCTTCAAGGCCATGCAAGAAGAGCTCAGAGCAAGATAAAATAGTTCCAAATACAAAACAGCTCCTGTAACTCACCCTCCATACTTGGTATACAAGGATACGGTATACAAGCCAGTGTGACTGGAGTCCCTCACTATGAAACCACCTTCCTTGTTCTGGAATACAGACAGTAATAATAAAAAAAATTAAATGCAGCGCCTAACTGAAAATAACACAAATATACAAAAGTTGTACAAATTTCAACAAATATCTTAAGACCCAGTTTGAAACCTGAAAATTTCTGCAGTACTGAAAAGGTAATATTAATAACTGAGACCTGTAGTTAATATTAACAGTGCAGATGGGCTAGAAAGGTCTCTCTCTCTCTCTCTTTGCATAAGACAAACACTTATAATACTAGAAGGATGAAAAATGGTGCAGATCCTAAAGGAAAATACAGTCATTTAAGTGTGTAGAATCTCAGGGCAACAGAATATAATGGGGAGAGAGGTACTGATGAGGCCCAGCACCCTTCTAGAAATAGAGATTTGGGTATGAATATATTAGAGTCTGAGTAGAGCCAGTGAACTACTAGGGAGGAACAAAAAGGAGGTAAGATAATACAGCTTAGCAAGTCATTGAATGACCTCATCTAAAGAGTTTTTCAATTCTGGAGGCTATATTTCCAAAAAAGGAGCTCTATCCAAAATACATTTGACACCATACTGTGCCCATACATAACAGAGACAACCCTGAGGAAAGCTATCAAATTGGTGAAGCACTTGTACTATAAGCCACAATACTTAACAGAAACAGAAAGACAGAAATAAGAAGACAGGCAACAATATCTGGAAAAGCTAAAAGAAGCTGATAAAGTCAGGAAAGCAAAGATGCAAATGGAAATAAAAATAACCAATATGGTAAACAGGGGGACAAGACATATTGTAGAAATGTTAGTGAGTGGAGGAAATGCAAAAGTGGCATTGAGACTTAAAAGGTGGGAATATGTCAAAGCTGATAAATATTAAAGCATAATTACTTTAATATTTATCAGTCCTATGTTCAAAGATAAAGGGCCAGAAGAAGGACCACAGAAGACAAACACAAATAGGAATGGAAGTGTGGTAGACCCTGTGTTTGTGAGAAGCTAGCTAAATTAAAAGTGGAGAAAGCGATGGGGCCAGATGGCATATATCCAACGGTACAGAAGGAACTTAGGGAAGTCTGGCAGCTCCACTGGCTGAACGTTTCAATATTTCGAGAGCAGTCCCAGAGGACTGGAGAACAGCACATGTGATATCACGCTACAAAAGTGAAAATAAGAAGGTTAGGAACTACAGGCCAGTTAATCTGATCTCTGTAATAAGTAAATTAATGGAAACATTTCTAAAATGGAGAATAGTGAGGTTTGTGGAATCCAATGAACTGCAGGACTCAAGAAAATATGTGTTTTACTCAGTGCATTTTTTCTAGCGTAAAAGGTGCCGATACTCAAACGACAGGCCACCTTTCAGGGGTGGGGTGATTACTGAGGGACCCATCCCACAATAGCGAGGTCCTCTGCAACCAGTCACAGAATCAATGACAAGGCAGAATTGGTGTGTAGGGCCTGAGATCTTTCATTAAAACTTGGGGACCATGAGTCAATTTTAGCAGACAATGAAAAAGGTGCCGGTACTCAGTACCTCCAAGTACCCCCTCAAAAAAAGTCCTGGTTTTACTAGAGATGGATCTTGTCAGACAAATCTGATTAATTTCTTTGACTGAGTAACCAGAGAAGTTGAATCAACTACTATTACTACTACTAATCATTTCTATAGCGCTACTAAATGTACGCAGCACTGTACACATTATATACAGGCACTTTCTCTGTCCCTAGAGGGAACATTGGTAGGCACACCTAATGGTGTAGATAACATGTGGAGGAACCTAGTGAAGACTGAAGAATGGTTCAGAATTTGGCATCTACAATTTAATGCTAAAAAAATGCAGGACCATTCATCTGGGCTACAAAAACCAGAGGAAGCATACAATTTAGGGGTGAAGTACTTTTTGCGCAAAAGAGGAGCAGGACTTGGGTGGTGGACTGGTATTGCAGCAGGCTGTGATCCTGGCAACCTGGGTTCGATTCCCACTACAGCTCCTTGTGACCTTGGGCAAGTCACTTAACCCTCCATTGCCCCAGGTAAAAAAAAAAAAAAAAAAAACAGATTGTGAGCCCTTTAGAGACAGAGAAAATACCTGCATACAATGTGTACAGCACTGCATACATCTAGTAGTGCTATAGAAATGATTAGTAGTAGTAGTGAATCATATTTAATGATCTTAATGTGGCCAAACAGATAGAGAAGGAGACAGCAAAAGCCAAAAGGATGCTTGAGTGCATAGGGTGAGGAATGGCCAGCAGGAAAAAGGAGGTGATAATGCCTCTGCATAAGTTTCTGCTGAGATCTCATTTATTGTACTGTGTAGAGACTGCACCTTCAAAATATATAAACACGATAAAGTCTGTCCAGAGAATGGCTACTAAAATGATCAGTAGACTTCATTATAAAATGTATGGAGACAGACTTAAAGATATCAATATGTATGCTTTGGAAGAAAGATGAGAGGGGAATATGATTCCATAGCATAAATGCACAGGAGGAGAGTCTCTTTCAGCTGAAAGGATGCTCTTTATGGAGGGGCCAAAGGATGAAGGTGAAAGGGGACAGATTCAGGAGTAACCTAAGCTGCCTAAACTTGCAGATAGGTGGGCAACACCACTTCATGAAAAATGTGGTGAATACGAAGACTATCTGAATTCAGGAAAGCTTGGGTCAAGTACGTAGGATCTCTAAGGAAGAGTAGATGGTATGGATGGGCAGACTGGATAAGACACATGGTCCTTATCTGACTTCATTTTTTCTGTTTCTGTGTAAACAAGCATACCATAGAAGAGATGAGAAATAAAACAAAATTTCCAAAAGGCACAACTGATGTATGGGAAGCAAACTTTTTTGATGGAAAGGAAATTCCAGAACCAGGCGTTATGAGAGGACACTGTAAAGACTAGAAGTAACAATTTTGACAGGGTGGATGCAGAGCTCAAAAGCAAGGGAGTCCTAATGGAAGAAAAATGAAGCAAAATCTGGAGGTGAATTAGGGTCCTGGTAGTTAGAGGAAGGGGAAAACAAATACAAGACACACCTCCCCAAAACCAGAACAATGTCTTCGCAGAGGAAGCCATGTGCATTCCGAAATATGCCACCATTTTAACACAATGTGATGAATAAAGGCATTCTGCTGGAGTGGGCTGCAATACTTTTGGAATATGTTTAATTTGTTAAATGCTTACGTACTGAAGGACATTTCAAATGGTTTTAAAAAGAAGCATTCCAATCTTAAGCTCAAAAAAGTCATTTAAAAATCTTTCAGCTTTCAATTACGACAACACATTACATCCTTTCTTCTTCCTAGTCTGTATGTCGATTATAATGTGAAATTCAAGTTTGAATATTGTGGAAGCTCTCCCTTCATAGTACTGCCATAGTAAATCACTACAGAAAACTGCACCAGCACCATCCTAACATCCAACATATAGGAAAGAGAGAACAAACAGCTGCAAAACTGTGAAAAATGAAAAAAAAAAAAAAAGAGAGAGAGAGAGACCCTTATAAATGGGCACACTGCAGCAATTTATAGCCTTTCATTTTCTTTGTTAAGCTTTATTTACTGAAAAGATGTGAACATAAAGTATGTAACTATGGTGAAGGAAAGATTAGTGAAAGAGAAAAAAAAAGAAAAGCTAAATAAGAGGCTGCTTAATCAATACCTTGAAAGGGAAATCAAACTGCATTTTGTCCATCGCAGGCAAACATTTGTACGTTAACAATATGCAGTGTCAAGTTGGCTCACAGTGACAGATTTTCAAGATGTGAAAATGTTCATGGTTGGTATTAGGATCATGGCCACCTTTACCTGAAATGCTCTTAGCTCTAAGCTCCCCCAAAGGCCTCAATTTACAGGAGAACCAAAATAAGCAAAATATTCCTGTACCAGGATGGTACAGCCTTAAAAAACTGGTTGTTTCATCAAGCTTTTGATGCCACGTGAGACTTCATCCATCTTCCACCACTGTTCCTAGATCATCCTTCTTTCCCCTCTTCCTCATGCCTACCTTTTCTTGTTGTAACTGTGCGATTTAGAAACATAGAAACATGAAGGCAGATAAAGGCCAAATGGCCCATCCATTCTGCCTATCCTCTGTAACCCCTAACTCTTCCTTTTCCTAAGGGATCTCACATGCTTATCCCATGCTTTCTTAAATTCTGACACATTATACTGCCTTTGCTTTGATTTTAGAACAGTAACAACACTGTGATCAGTGAGACAGTTAATGGCGGTATAATACACTATTCAACCATTCAAAGAAGTTTGAAAATTGAAAATTTAGTTTGTGGGTGTCTCCCCCGTGGTTTACTAAAGATTCCAATAAAGAAATCTATAATGACCAATTACATAAATGGGAACCTCAAAGCTCCAGATAGAGAAAATACAATCGTATTGATAAAACCACTATCAGCTGAGGAGTCCATTATTATCATTGGTTCCTGCGAGGAGCAAAGGAGAAAAAAATAATCAAAAGCAAAAAAACTCACTCTACATGAGAAAAGCGAATGATTTAAAAAACTCCTTTATTCCTTCCTGATCACCTAGTGAGAGACACCAAACACAAACTAGAACAGACTGTACCCGACTCAAATGTATAACACTAACTGCACGGGCAACCCCCCATATATACAAACAAGCCAATCAATCTAAACTTAGAACCCCAGGACCTTCTATACACAACCTAAAAAATAAACAGTACTTAACTACAGGTTGTGGTGGATGCTGAGGAGTTAAGGCTGATAACGGCTTGATCGGAGAGGTGAACTGGCAATCCTTCTTTATTTCTTGGCTACAGCCTACAACGCAATCAATCTAAACACTTCAACAAGTGCGCCTTGTTTCGCCAAATCCTTGGCTGCTTCAGGAAGGGCGCTGTAATGACTCCAAATGCCCAATACGACAGAAAACTCTAAGTCCCAGTCTCTGGTTTCACAAAGATGGCGCAGAAAGAATCCACGACGCCCACACATTTAAATCATTGGACGTTTTTATTAAACCATGGGGGAGACACCCACAAACTAAATTTTCAAACTTCTCTGAATGGTTGAATATTTATTAATTAAGTTTGGATTTCCCTGTGTGATTATAGGGTATAATACACTATATCACAAACCCAGAGGACCAGATCTATTTGAGAGAGGCATGAAGACTGGAGCTATCGTTCCAGGGTTTAGCTTTACAGATCATTAAGGGAAGGGGAGGGGGAAAGGGAAGGGGAATGGGACTTGATATACTGCCTTTCTGAGGTTTTTTGCAACTACATTCAAAGCGGTTTACATATATTCAGGTACTTATTTTGTACCAGGGGCAATGGAGGGTTAAGTGACTTGCCCAGAGTCACAAGGAGCTGGAGTGGGAATCGAACTCAGTTCCCCAGGATCAAGGTCCACTGCACTAACCACTAGGCTACTCCTCCACTCCTGCTGAAATCTGGAAATTAACGTGGTCATGGAGAAAAGCAGATCATATAAATCCTCTTTGGAGGTCATCACATTAAATTAAATTTTAGCACAATATTAGTACAGACTGTGTTACTGAACAGCAACTAAAATGCTTACCTCCTTTTTAAGCAACTGTTCAGCCTTATTTCTATTCATATTCCTGCTATACCATCTGTAAAAGATGCAAAATCCTTGATAAATGACCATCCATTCCTCTTTAAGGAGTTTACAATAACAGGTATGTTTTGCAGCAAGTAAAAAAAAAGTGATGAAGACAATGCATGGAAAATACTGCAGAAAGCTACTACTGTTCACTCTTCCAGCTAAAATCACTAGATCTAACACAAAACTAACAAGCCCTAAGCAGTAGAATATACATGGAACAATGCTAAGAGTATTAAGAAGTTACATGCTCACCAATAGTGAGCTGCTCTATCAAACATATAAATGGCAAGAGGCATACTCACTCACAAATGCGCAGTAGAGACCCTCTCTGTCCCGCCCCCGCGTCAATACGTGATGACGGGGGCGTGACAGAGATGGAACCTGTGCACCTGCGAGTGAGGGAACCGCCGTCGCCACCACTCCCCACCCCCAGGGTTGCCGCTACCACTCCCCCCACCCACCCGGAGTCGCCGCCGCCACCCACCCTCCACCCGGCCCGGATACCTGGCTTCACTATTCAAACCGCCGGAATGCAGCACACAGCTCATCTGAGCTGCCGTCAGCCTTCCTTACCCGCCTGTGTCCCGCCCTCGCCGACGTTACGTCACACGACGGCGGAACACACGCAGAGAAGAAGGAAGGCCGACGGCAGCTCAGATGAGCAGTGTGCTGCGTTCCGGCGGTTTGAATAGTGAAGCCAGGTACCCGGCCCGGGTGGAGGGGTGGCAGAGGGGACTCCGGGGGGGGGGGGGGGGGGGGGGCGGTGGCGACTCCGGGGGGGGGGAGGGGCGGCGGCGGCAACCTATCCGGGGGGGGGGGGAGCCTTTCAAACCCCGCCCCCCTTCCTTTACTAGCCCGTTTTTACAGGCTCAACGGCTAGTCCATACAGATTAAATCATACAGATAATACTGGGCCACTAACAGGCTGAAAATATAACTGAATGGCTCAATATCCATATTCATTAATTTATTAGCTTTAAATACTGTCTCCTCAAAATCTACAAAACAAGATAAAAACGATCCAAAAATACCATCTCCTAACCTCAAGCTGCCATAAACAGCCGCACCTTTCAACGTTTCTGAAACTGCAAGAAATGGGTGGTGAAAGGAGGGTGGAATGGTGGCAGGTTGTAAAATTAGCCAGGCAGCAGTGATATTTAGCTGCTGTCCAGGTAAGTTATACATTTAGTTTAGGTGTGCTTTGTTGTGGGCCTAAACTAAACAGATATCTCTGGTACAGTGATTGCATTGTTCATATATTCAATATCCTCAGATTATACATATAGCAGCACTGTATATAGATATTAAGACATGGTTGTTCAATACTCTCGTCATATCAGCTGAATATTGGCCTCAAGGATTTGTTACACTCTATACAGAATGTAATTTACAGGTACCAGACAGACCAAGAACTTCCAAAAAAACTAAGACCTACTGAACCAGGGTAACCATTGACTTAACTGCACCATTAAAAAATTATAGCTGCAGCTGAAAATAGATTTTTAATCAGGAAACATTAGGGATCAGATTCAGACATAGGCCAAGAGTACCTCACTTTAATTCACTCCGGGTATTCCAATTTTGTTTAAACTACTGCTGCATAGTGCTTCAAATATCAATTTTATAGAGTAATGAGTACTTTTGATTTATAATCCAGCAGATGCTTTGTACCTAAAAGTACATATCAGCTCTTTCACATTCACACCGGAAAGTGGTGGTAGACGGTGTGGAACATAAATGAGTTTGAAACAATTCTCAGGTAGCAAACTTCAAGCTTTCCTTCTTGGCTTTTCAGAATGGGCTCTAATCCTCCAAAGTTAAATGTTATATCTACTCTCCCAGCCAAATGGCTGCAGACATCTTCTGTGTTGAAGAATTTAGGGGGAATTCAGGACTTCTGCCAGGGCAAAAAGCCAATCCTTGAATGCTTAAAATTAAAACATCAGGAAGAATTCAAGGTCACCGTGATTACTGCAGTCAGGTCAATGTTTTGATGTTTGTGAGAAAAAAAGTAGAGGAGGACCAATTCAATTCCAACATGAGGGTAAACAGAAAAGTTTCTCACAAACTAACATCTGATTCGACACAGATCTGTGTTTTGGCGCACAAGCATTTGACTCAAAGTCAATAATATCTGCAAACATAGATAAGATTCAAGTAAAATATCTAACAAATACTTGAATTTTCTAATTTTCTATCTGCATATATATATATATATATATATATATATACAAATTCGTGGAATGTATCCTTCCACGAATTTGTATATATACAGATAGAAAATTAGAAAATTAAAAAAGAATAAATTTATGCACATATAAACATGATATATAATTTAAACTCAAATCTTTGGAATTGCACCAATAAGTAAAAAAAAAAAGATACAGGTGATTTGCCATGTACATAAATCATATTCAAAATATATATTTTGTATATAAGTTAAACACACAAACACAACATTAAATGGAAAAAATAAAAATGACACCAATAAATGAAAGACATTCTAAAACAGGAAGTGAATCGATTTTTCACTCTTTCAAAAAGTACAAATAATATGGAAATTCTCTTAAAACAAATAGGAGGAAATATTTTTTCATTCAAATAATAGTTAAGCTCTGGAATTTGTTGCCAGAGGATGTGGTAACAGCAGTTAGCATAAGATTCTGGAGGAAAAATCCATAGTTTGTTATTGAGATGGGCATGGGGGAAGCCACTGCTTGCCTATGATTAGTAGAATGGAATGTTGCTACTAACTGGATTTCTGCCAGGTACTTGTGACCTGGATTGGCCACTGTTGTAAGCAGGACATTGGGCTAAATGGATCACTGGTCTAACCCAGTATGGTTATTCTTATGTTCTTAGGAATATTGGTAATTTTAAGAATCATTCATACTGGTATGTCTTTCATTTATTGGTGTCATTTTTATTTCTTCCATTTAATGTTGCGTATTTTGTGTTTTTAACTATTCATATATATAGATATATATTATACACACACACACACATAATTATTGGTTTTGAATATGATTTATGTACATGGCACTCATCACCTATATCTTTTTTTCACTTATTGGAATGATTCCAAAGATTTGTACCATAACATTTAATTTTCTATCTGCATATAAATAAGTTAGTATATTTACGCCTATGTATGTTAGATGTTTTACTTGGATCTTATCTATGGTTGCAGATATTATCGATTCTTGAGGCAGGTGCTTGTGAGCCAAAACACAGATCTGCGTAGAGTCAGATTTTATACTTTGTGACAAACGTTTCTGTTTATCCTTATGGTGGCATTGAATTGGTCGTCCCCTTACTTTTTTCTCTCTTTTGGCTTTCTGTGTGAGGGGAAATTTTCTTCTTTTTTTTTGTGCTGATGTTTGAGAGACCATTTCTTTAAAAAAACAAATAAAAAGTGCAATACACATTACTTTTCTCATTGGAAAGGAAAATTGCAACTTACTCATACTGGTCTAGATTGTTTGATTTCTTCTCAGTCACATAGTTGCTCGGAATGTATCCTTCCACTCTGAAAGTGACCCACATAAAATCATATTGTCATTTTTAACCTTAGCACAAAGTAGGAACTTCCAGCAACACATACACTTTCTAAACATGCTTCTTTCCCACCAGCTTCTCAGTGCTCTACATGGAATGCAATCATTGATATTTGAAAAACCAGTAATCCCATCTCAATGCCAAACTGGACTGAATACTAACTGATAAGTGGTTCTGTAGGCCAGCTCTCCTTGAATGCATTCTCTATTACTGATATGGTCTCTTTGTAGGCTGTGGTACTTTTTAATGTATCAACAAAAGGCTACTTCTAATAACAACATTGTTGAACTGATGGATCAGATCACAAATTGACTCTGGTCTTAACCATGGTGCTGGCTTTTGTACAGCACCTTGACCAGACTGCACTACAATAATTATTAAAATACAGAGAAAGCTCAAACAGAGGACCAAGGAGAGGTACAGAGTCATTACTTGTAAAGGAAGATTAAGAGGTATAGCATATTGAATTTCAATGGGAAAGAGTAAGTTTCTTCAATAAAAGGGTCCCAGTAACAAGAAACCACCTGCATATATGAAAACAGCAAGTAAGAAATAGGTAAGTCTGAGAATGGAGAATGAGTAAAAAATTAATGCTAGGGAAAAAAAAAGATCACAGATAGAGGAAACAGGATCATAAATGCATTTATAAGTGAGGATTATGAATTTGTGCAATACCCTGTATGTGACAGAGAGAGAAGAAAAGCATCAAGGGTATAGAATGGGAACTTATGGGAAGGCGATATAGAAGGCACTCAGCAGAGTTTTATGGGCACTGAAGAAAGCGTAGAGTCAAGAAGTCAAGGTTAGAGTTGCAATAGTCCACAAATAAGAACCCATATCCTCCTTCATGCAAAGGTTAGTGAAGACCAGATTCTGCAGATACTGAAGAGCTAGTAACAGAGAGTGGAGGGAGTAAACATGCTATTAAAACCAAATTTCTCCAAGGTTGGAAAAATAGGGGCTAGAATAAAGAGTAAACTGAGGGACAAAGGGGACAGCAGGAAACTAACCCCTCAAAACATAAGTGAGGTTTTCTCTATGAGACATCACAAAATAATCAGAAGATCAATGTGAAGGGGTAATGTCAATGGAACAATTGAAAATGGAAATGGAAACCAAGAGGCCATGCACAGACTGAAAGAAAAAAAAAAAAAGCACTCAAAAAAATGAAACCCTGGGGGGAAACACCAAAGAATGGATTCTAAAGAAAATAGCTAATGACTGGATGCTGCTGAAGAACCAATGATAGAGGAACCAACCATAAACAATGTTCATGAAACCAACAGGTAACTGAGTGCCAAAGAGAATTTTATAAAACCCTTGTTGAATACAGCAAAGAGATTGTCAAGTACAAGAACAGTTGAGACAAATTGAGTATAAACAAGGTGAAATTTGGTATTACCAGAAAATGTTTTTGTATTGATTCCTGCTAGACCAATCCAGACCAATGGAGGAAAAGAAGCTGAACTCTTCCAGTGACATCACCAATATAAAGAACGGTGCAGCCTGCAACTTGTCAGTAAGCTTACACCAAAGCAAGAACAAAAATTATATACAATACTTAAAGCATTTTTTTAAACCCTCAGAGCCACTGTAAACTGAGATAAGATGGAAATCATAATTCTTGAATTAGAGGCAGTGAAGGAGCCAAGGAGCAACATAGGCCAATGCCCCTATGATGGTTATCCTCCTCTGATGTCTTCCTTCACGGGCCCTGGACAGTCAGTCTAGCAGGAATCAAGGAAAAGAAACTATCAGTTAATATCAAATTAACCTTCTTTTTCATCCTGCTAGACCAGTTCAGTCTAATGGGATATACTAAAACTCCATCCCTCGGGGCAGGAGGACAATATTCCCTCCAATCTCACCTGGCTAATACATCAATCTTGTAGTGTTTTCCAAAGGAGCATAGTGATGACCATGTTGCTGCTCTGCAAATACCTTCTATATGATGCCCAGGAAGTCAGTTAAGTTCCTGTGGAATTAGCCCAAGGCCCCTCTGGAACCACTCTTACTGAGGATATACCCAGTGCCAAGGAAGACTTAGCAGGAGCTTCATCTTTGCACATCCCTGCAAACAAGCCAAGAAGTGTCTGATTTCCTGAAGATGTTTGTCACCGAGACAGCATAAAAGGACTTTGAATTTCCAGTTTATACAATGCCCGATCTGACACTCATCTGAATGACTTAAAACTGACAGAAATCGCCTGATTCATGTGGAAGGGAGAACCACATTCAAAAGAAAACTGTGACAGTCAGACATGAAAGACAAAAGGATTCCTGGATGAGAGGGCCTGCAACTCTGAGACCCACCTTGCCAAACAGATAACCACCAGGTAAACCAATTTCAATATAAAATCCATGAGAGACCTGTTTCAAGGGCTCCAAGGGGAACTAGCACGTGGTACTCAGAGGGGGAGAAATCTGTTTAAACTTCAATTAAGAAATGTATACTATCAACCTGCACTATCAGATAGACTCATAAGAACGTTAAGTGGTGCCACCGGGACAGACTGAAGGTCCATCAAGCCCAGCATCCTGTTTCCAACAGTGGCCAATCCAGGTCACAAGTACCTAGCAAGATCCCAAAACAGTAAAACCGATTTTATGCTGCTTATCCTAGAAATAAACAGTGGATTTTCCCGTCCACCTTAATAATGGCTTATGAACTTTTCTTTTAGGAAATTATCCAAACCTTTTTTAATCCCTGCTAAGGTAACTGCTTTTACCACATTCTCTTGGAACGAATTCCAGAGTTTAATTGCACTAATTGCACGTTGAGTGAAGAAATATTTTCTCCAATTTGTTTTAAATTTACTACTTAGTAGTTTCATTGAGTGCCCCCCTCCTCTTTTTGGAAAGAGTAAATAAGTGATTCACCTCTACCTATTCTACTCTACTCATTATTTCATAGATCTCTATCATATCTCCCCTCAGCTGTCTCTTCTCCAAGCTGAAAAACCCTAGCTGCTTTAACCTTTCCTCACAGTCCTCCTATCCTCTATCATTTGTCACCCTTCTCTGTAACTTTTCTAATTCTGCTATATCTTTTTTGATATGTGGTGACCAGAACTGCACACAGTATTCGAGGTGCAGTCGCACCATGGAGCAATACAAAGACATAACATTCTCATTTTTGTTTTCCATTCTTTTCCTAATAACTCCTAATATTCTAGTTCCTTTCTTAGCCATCGCTGCACACTGAGCCAAGGGTTTCAATGCATCAATGATGACATCTAGATCCTAATGTGGAACCTTGCATCGCGTGCTGCCCTAACGTGCAGAACCTCAAGAAACACTTGTGGCAGTTCTAGATCATGATGTTAAAGTAAGCCACTGCTAGCTCTATTATAATTTACTGCCTACAAGCCTGAAAGCTATCAAAGTTGTGTATATTCAGGTCCAGTAGGTATTTTTCTGTCCCTTTAAGTTGAGGTGGTGAGAAATTGCCTGGGACAGATGGAGATCACCAAGTGCAACCTCTCTATCTGGAAGCGCAAAACATTGAGGGGTCCTTTTACTAAGCTGCGGTAAAAAAGGACCTTGCACTAGCAGCAGGAGCCGTTTTTGCTGCATGCTAAAGCCCCTTTAACTGCAGCAGTTTAAAAAAAGGCTGAAAAAAGAAAGACAGCTATGCTGCAAGATTGCTCTTACTGCATGGCCATGCCGGGGGGGGGGGGGGGGGGGGGGGGAGAACTTACCACCATCCATTGAGGTGGTGGTAAGGGCTCTGCACTAATTTGGTGGTAACGGGTGGCATGCAGGCGCTACCTGATTACTGCTGAGTAACCCCCTGCAGAATTATTTTTTGAATATTAAATACTGGACACTGGGAGTGGAACTACAACCAGCACCTGCATTGGGACAGCTGGATACACAACAAAGAAGACCCTATAATCCTCAACCTTTTCCCAGCTGGATACAAAATCCTACACTGGACCAGAAAGGGGAAAAAAAGGAGGAGGCCTCGCATTAATTTATAAATCCCACTTCACAATGGAAACCGCAGCAGAATCCATAACTCCGCAACTCAAAATCGTCTCCATTAGGATAAAAGACAAGACTCTACTTAACTATCTGACCTGCATCATATTCTACAGTCCTCCAGGAAACTGGAGCGAAGCCCAAACAAACCTTATGGACTTTATATCAAACACACGTGTAGCAAACCCAAATGTACTGGTAATAGGTGACATAACCTACACCTAGAGAATCAAAATACTAAATGCACAAGAGAATGCAACGAATTCCTACAACTGTGGGAATTCCATCAACCACGTGAACTCTACCCATGTAAATGGTTACACACTAGACCTAACAGCATACAAATTCTCAGCAGACCAGAACGTCACAATAAAGAACCTAAAATGGAGAGAAACTCCCTGGTCTGACCCCTTCAGACTAAGCCTGACCCTCGGCTGGAAGTTGAAGGGAACACACCAAACACTCCGCCAAACCTCATACAAAACAAGAGGGAAAACTGACACAGCAACATTCTGGCAAGCCAAGTATGGAAATCAATGGTCATCAACAACCAACTCCTCAGAATTCTTTGCAGAATGGGACAAAATATACACCATCATCCTAGATTAAAATAGCACCCATCCGAACCAAAAGCTCCCAAAAACCAACACCAACCCATGGTACAATGAAGAACTGAAGGAACTAAAAACACAATGCAGAAGTCAAGAGTGTGCAAGGAGAAAAAACAAAAATGAACAATAACCATATGGAAAGAAACACAAAAATGATACAAAAACAAAATTAAACAAGCGAAAATTCTACACAGAACACATAGGTCCCAATTACAAGGGCACAAAAAAAACTTTACAAGCTAGTAAACAATCTACTAGACATCAAAACAGTGACAACAACAAATGAAGCCCTACCACCTGCAGAAGAACTAGCCAAATATTTTGAAAATAAGATAATCAACTTACGCAAAATCTAACCCAGGATAACAACAATCATGAAACCCACACAGACCCACACCAACAGACTATACCTGGACAAATTTCACCCCACTTTCCACAAAGACAGTTGCCCAAATGATTAGAACATTCTCCTCCGCACACTGTCCACTAGATACATGTCCCAACTATATTATGAAAACAACCCTCAACTATTTCACTGAAGATCTCATTTCCCACCTAAATGTCATGCTCCAGGAAGATCTATTCCCACCATATAAAGGAAATATTTTGCTCACACTAATCCCGAAAGACTCAAAGAAAAACAGCAACGATATCACTAACTACAGGCCAGTTGCATCAATTCCACTACCAACCAGGATGATGGAAGGCGTGGAGGGGCATAATCGAACGGGGCACCCACGTTTTCATGAGGGCGTCCTCGCAGGATGGCCCCGTAAAGGGGCGGGGCAACCCGTATTATTGAAACAAGATGGGCGTCCATCTTTCGTTTCGATAATACGGTCGGGGACACCCAAATCATGAAATTTAGGTCAACCTTAGAGACGGTTGTCCTTAGGTCGTTTTTGAGATGGTCGTCCCCGGTTTTTGGCGATAATGGAAACAAGAGTATGCCCATCTCAAAAACAACCAAATCCAAGCCATTTGGTCATGGGAGGAGCCAGCATTTGTAGTGCACTGGTCCCCCTCACATGCCAGGACACCAACCGGGCACCCTAGTGTTCGTCAGGGATGCCCTTCTTTTTTCCATTATTGGCCGATGACGCCCATCTCCTAAGCACCCCCCAGTCCCGCCTTCGCTACACTGCCGGCACGCCCCCGTGAACTTTGGTCGTCCCCGCGACAGAAAGCAGTTGAGGGCGCCCAAAATCGGCTTTCAATTATGCCGATTTGGGTGACCTTGTGAGAAGAACGCCCATCTCCCGATTTGTGTCGGAAGATGGGCGCCCTTCTCTTTCGAAACTTCACTTGATAGCGGCCAAACAACAAACTACATCAATAAATTCTCCATACTGCATGAATCCCAATCAGGCTTCAGACCCCACCACAGTACTGAAATAGTGCTTTTCACACTCCTGACTAAATTCAAATATGAAATCTCAATAGGCAAAAAAAGATCTTATTACTCCAGTTTGACATTTCAAGAGCATTTGACAAGGTGGACCACCAAATCCTACTAAAGATACTTGACAAATTAGGAATTGAAGGGAAGATACTCAAATAGATTAAGGGATTCCTGACCACTAAGTCATATCAAGTAAAGTCAAACACAGTAATCTCCCCACCTTGGAAAGCGGAGTCCCACAGGATTCACCACTCTCACCAATATTATTCAATCTGATGATCCCACTAGGAAGATCATTATCCAAACAAGGTCTCAATCCCTTCATACATACCGACAATGTCACACTTTATATCCCCTTCAAAAATAACCCTTCAGAAATTACCTCCAAAATCACAAATAGCATGAATGCCATGGAATCACTGGATTCAGCCTTCATGTTAAAATTAAACAAGGATAAAAAAAGCACAGCATCATATTACCAACTCCGCACAATAAGGAACATTTCACAAGCATCAACGCCCTAGGCTCATCACTCCCAGTCTCAGATAACCTGAAAATCCTTGGCATCAACATAGACTGCGAGCTATCAATAGAAAACCAGGTTAAAGCCACCAAAAAGAAAATGTTCCACACAATGTGGAAACTCAAACACATAAAACAACACTTCCCAAGCAATGTATTTTGCAACATGATCCAAACAATGGTTCAAGCCCATATGGACTACTGCAATGGTTATCTACATAGGTTGCAATGACCAAATCCTGAAAAAATAAACCTACAAACAGCACAAAACACAGCAGCCAGACTCATTTTTGGTAAAACCTGATTCAAAAGCGGTAAACTCCTCCTTCAAAAATTACATTGGCTACCGATCAGGGCATGCATAGCCTTCAAGATATGCTCTCTACCAAACCAAATTATTTATTTTCGGCCTAGCACCGGGCTACATGACTAACCTAATAGATCTACCAATCCGGAACACAAATTAATCAGCGAGATCTCACCTAACCCTTCACTTCCCCAGGTGCGAAGGCATTAAATACAAATCAACATACGCCTCAAGCTTCTCATATGTTAGCACCAAGCTTTGGAACGAACTACCAAAAGTCCTAAAACTCAAGGACATTCACCTTATCTTCCGAAAACATCTAAAGACCCATCTCTTCAGAAAATTCACTCCCACTGAACCAACTTACTCATCCAAACTACCACACAATAACCAGTAGACAGCAACAGCACAAAACTCTCCTAGCTCAAATCAACACAATCACTTAATGTGCTCACTCGGAAACCAAAAGGCTTATTTTCGAAAGAGAAGGGCACCCATCTTTTGACACAAATCGGGAGATGGGCGTCCTTCTCTCAGGGTCGCCAAAATCGGCATAATCAAAAAAAGATTTTGGGCGTCCCCAACTGTTTCCTGTCGTGGGGACGACCAAAGTTCGGAGGCGTATTGAAGGCAGGACTGGGGCGTGCCTAACAGATGGGCATCCTCGAGCAATAATGGAAAAAAGAAGGGCGTCCCTGACAAGCACTTGGCTGACTTTACTTGGTCCATTTTTTCTTATGACCAACCTCAAAAAGGTGCCCAAACTGACCAGATGACCACTGGAGGAAATCTGGGATGACCTCCCCTGACTCCCCCAGTGGTGACTAACCCCTCCCACCCTGAAAAAAACTTTGAAAACTTTTTTTGCCACTCTCAAATATCATACTCAGGTCCATCGCAGCAGTATGCAGGTCCCTGGGGGGGGGGGGGGAGGTGTGTGTGTGTCAGCAGAGGCATAGCGGAGGCAAAGCAAAGGTGTGGACGTCCTTCTTTCAAACATTTTGGACGTCCTGAACTGCCCCCCCCCCCCCCCACCAACAGGGACGGCCAAATTTCAAGGGAGTGGATTGGAGTGGAGGAGTGGACTAGTGGTTAGAGCACTGGTCTTGCAATCCAGAGGTGGCCGATTCAAATCCCACTGCTGCTACTTGTGATCCAAAATCCAAATAAATAAAGGGGGTATGGGACGCACAGCAAAGGCATGGACGTCCTTCTCACAGAAACATCCATTTTGGACATTCTCAACTGCTTTGGGGTTCACAGCTGCCGGCTCCCAATATTGCTGCTCATTCTGGGACCTCCTCTGGCCTGATCAACTGATGAAGGCGACAGCAGTAACTACATTTTCATCCACACTTGCTACCTTCCAGCACAGCCTGGCACTTCCAAGTTCACTGCTGCTGTCAGAAACTCCTGATCCTCTTGCCAGCTCTTAAAAGAAAACTACCTCCACAAAAGATGCTCATATTTAAAACAAAAAAAAATTGAGAGGGCAGAGAGCCAGCAGTTGGGGAAGAGGAAGAACGAGAACCATTTCCGTTGAGGCACAGTGTTCCTTTCACAGAAGCAGTGGCAGGGTGAGGCTCATCAAACCAGATAAATGCATGTTAAAAAAAATCCAACAATGTGGTGAAATTCAACAGTAATCTTTAGCCTCAACACTGAAAGAGGAGTCCAATTAAGTCAGTATTACAACAATTACACAACAGAAAAAAAAGGGAAAACAGACCCCTGCTGATTTCTTGCTCTCCACCAATGAACATCCTTTTTTTCAAGTACGATATATTCCTCTCCTTTCACTAGATCCAAATCATGTGGCTCAGCAGCATGGAAATCAAACATTGCTATTACAAGCTCTTCTTCTTCCACTTCCTCATCAGGTGGTGGTGGTGGTGGTGGTCTTGACTAAACCAGATAGAAAATTAAACAATTTTAGAACACCAATAAACAGTTAAACTTTTTCACTGCTTCAGGAGACAAAAATCAACAGTGCTAGACTGATATATTGTCCTGGAGAAAAAAAGGAAAGATGACCAGAAAAAGAAATTCAGGCACCATTACTTATTAAAATAGTCACTTGGAAGGTAATTTTAAGCCTATTTTAAAAAAGCGACATAGGCGCTTGTGTGCCCTAATAAATCAGGTTTCTAGAATCAATCTCAGTAACGCGGAAATGCCCATGCACAAGTTTACATGCCAGATACAGAGAGTAGCAGTATTAGGCTGCACACAGGGGCTCCTCAAGACAATGAAGTGACCAGCTGATGTCCTCTTCAAGTGCCAAGAAATGGGTATAAAACTCAAGGCTGCAACAGCACATAGGTGTTGGTGCATGCCATGAAGGAGCCTTGAGGGATTTACTAATATCCAAGATACCTCCTTGACTGGCGCGCTGCCTGCTGAGCACTGGGGAAGAATAGGTAATGCCCTGTTTAGCATGCATTTGTACGCTTATTGCATTCAGAGCTGGTGAGCATGTTGATACATCTCAATTACATGAAGTAAACTGAATTACTACTGTTGGTTGTGGTGGACCTGGGGAAGAGGAAAATTGAACTTCAGAATGTAGACTTCCTCCCCCCTCCCTTCCCCAAAGTCTTCAGACAAATGGATAAACATGTAAGGATGGGATATGTGAAACTGTTAGGACTGGAGAGTCATTCTCTGCACTAGGTTCTTCCTTAAGCCCAAGAGGCAGACACTCCACCACAACCCATGATCTTTTGGATAGCCTTAGGGCACCTCTGGCTGGAGGATTTGCAAATGCTTTGTTAGAAACTAAAATAGTGCAGGAGTTCCCATCCCCTAACTTGGAGTCTTTGGACAACAGACATTTCCATTTCACAGCTGGAGAATACATTCCAGGGAGAAAATTTCCCTTCTGGATATTTGGAATATCTTTTCTGGGACTGAGGTTCTTTTAAGAGGAACCATTTCTCAGATGCACACCTTATCCAAGGATGCAGTGGACAAATTAAAGGAATTTGATGAGAGCACTTTAAAACTGCAGAGATTATGTAATATCATAGAACCTCAGATCAGGAAATTCAATGTCAATGGGATATCTGCAATTTAAAGTCTAGTTTAATTTTGCATCGGAAATTGAAATCACTGTAAAAATGTGGTTAGGTCTAAGAATAAGGTTCCTGAATTCTCCAGTAAGATTATTATCTCTTGTTGAGGAAATTTTTCTCTGAGGGAGTTGGCATCTCTAGACAATGTTTCCATGGCACCTACAGTGGATTGGGGGGTTGATTTAACATAACACTACTCAGAGAGCAGCTCTCCTGGTTTCATTTGTGTCTACATGAGATAAGAGTATGATCTTTAAGTCTTACTTTAAAGTATAAAGATGTATTGTTTTGTGAGAAAAAAATGCAACTTATCCCACTAAACTGAAGCGTAAAGATACCCGAGAAATGCTTTTTTTTTTTTTTGTCCTTGGTTAAGGTGGTTTTCAGGATATTTTAAATTAGGTGCTCTTACTTTCAGCGTTATCCTCCTGATCACATTTTTTTTCTTTGCTTTCTTTCTTCCTCGTTTTATGGGGGCTAGATATATGAATGTTAGGATTTAAGATTTTTTTTTCTTTGTGAGATGGTCTGATTACTTCTATCGTTTTTTAAACTTTATTTTCAGATTCTGAATATAAATAAAATAAATACACATGTACATCACAACTCTGCCTCCACTTTGACCAACTATGTCCCCAAGAATATCTATGTGCCCCCCACAAAAGTAGATGCACTCTGCATGTGTATTTTTAAACCAGAAATGATCACACAATTTTATAAAAGCCCTCTTTTGCATATAAAATCAGCTTTGCACAAGGGAAAAGCTTTATAAAATTACCTCCCGTTAATAATCAAGTGATCTGTTGAATAAAGCACCTTCCCCCAGTATGTGTATTCTTTGTGCTCTCTCAGAGGGTTGATATGCACATGGTATTTTAATTCCATTGAAAAATTAGTTTTATTCAATAACAGAAGGCAGTATAAGTGGTACCAGTATAATATATACCAAAGCAGTGCATTAAAAGCTTCCTTATAGCAAAGAAAACATAATAAAAGGAAAAAATGCCTTACGTGAGAATCTTTAACATTCACTCTTCTCAGGGCTGTACAAGTGAGTTTGAACATATAGGCCAGACAGACATATGTACAGTTTGACAGCTTGTATCCACAGGGCTACCCCTCAAAACAGCAGTCGTTTGACAGGAACTGCAGAATGTCTTTTTGGATGGAAGGACCAAGCCAGAAGATGTAAGCAATAATGCAAAATCCAACCAGGTCAAGAAGACACCAGAAAGAAACAAATCCTAGCGATGCTCAAGTTCTGCAATTTAAGTGAAGGTTTGCATTTTGAAATTCAGTCCCTTTGAGTGTTGACCTCTGCTGTTACATGATATCTGATGCAGGCTTCTGCCAAATCATGGCCACAAGTGCTTATCTAAATTTAACAACCAAACAATCTTGTTTGTCATACTGGCTTTCGATTGGTCTTCATTTCTTCCTGGTGTCTCCTGAGCAGGTTGGATTTTGAATTACTGTTAGAGGTCCACATGCCAGCTTTGTAAAATCAGAATTTAGACATCTATGCATGATAGACTTCTAAGTACCTGTTTATGGAAATCCAAAACATGATTAGCATTTCTAAAATAAAGTACCAGTATTGATGGGGCCATGACCCATAGACCACCCCATTCCACTGCTAAGCTCCTAAGGCAGCAAAGATAGTACCCATAATATTTACTGCTGTGCTCCTGTCACATTTGAAGCCAGAAAAAAAATTGCTGGGAAAGACTAATGGTGGAGAAATGGTTATGATGCAACCTCATTGTTTGAAGCTGCAATTCTCAATACAGTTGAGAAGAATAGAATAGAGCAGGGCTGACATTTCCATCAGGTCACCTACAGTACCTAAATTTTATGATGGTGCTACACGAAAGGTGCTGAGTTGACTGCTATTTTAAAGTTTTATGTTTTTTGCCATCCTCCAGGGGCTGCATTTATATTACTGCTATACACATACTGATGCCTGCTAAGTTTATATATAGCCTGGGGAGGGTGAAGGGGAACACCCTATGGCCCAATAACCTTGAGCTGGCCTGACTGCAGAAGGGACATTAATTCTTATTTTGAGAATTATAGTATGATACAGGAGTAAAGCTTTTAGAAATGTTTACGACTGAGTGGTGAAAAAAAAAAGAAGACGACTGTCCCCAAAGCACAACACAAAAATAAAGAAAAACAATTGGGGGAGAACAACATAATTCCAAACAGGGGAAACAGTTTATTGATAATACTAAAAATAAGATACAAAGGCTGATAAGTCCAAAATATCAAGAAAACTAATGGACTTCACACAGCAAGTGCCTGCCTTAGGAATCAGAGATATTCCAGTCTAGTTGACAACGGCAAAATTGTTAGCCACGGGAAGTATGGTTTATGGTTTATTAAAACTTACTATACCACTCTGTCATATGGCAGAGTACAGCAGCGTACAATCTAAAAATGTAGAAAGGAAAAGAACTCCATTAATGACAGAAAAAGTGCACATTCATTCTAATAAAGAGAGGATAGAGGAGCAGAACAGTAAAACAGAGATAAAATGTAGTGGTCACAACTATCACAGGGAACCCCAAGGGAGCCATCAGTCCCCAAAAGCTTGCTTGAAAAGACAGGTCTTTAGATTAACCTTAAAGGATTTCAGGAAGGGGTCACTATAGAGGGAGAGGAGAAGTGCATTCCAAATGTGGAGGGGACAGAGGAAAAAGAAGGCGCTGCATCTGGTGGATTCTAAGTGGGCAGCCAGTGCTGGCGTTCCAGCAAGGGAGTGACATGATCGGTTTAATGAGAATGATGCAAAAGTCTTATTGCAAAATTTTATAAGTTTGTAGTCTCTTCAATGTGGCATGGGGAAAACCTGCATAAATAATATTACAGTAGTCAAGACAGGAAGTGAAGAGCGAGAGAACAAGTGTGCGAAAGTTATTGTGGTCAAAGAAACAAACAGTCCACAACTGATGAAAAGTGAAGCAGCAGAATTTTGATATATGAGAGAGCTGAGGTATGAAAGGTAAGAGTCCAAAAGGATACCTAAATAGTGAAATGACAGCACTGGTTGGAACAGAGATCCAAAAAGGGTGATAGGAGAGGATTATGGATCGGTAAATCCCGAGAACCAGCACAGTACAGTTTTACCCTTATTAAGAACAAGATGTTGTTTAAAGAGACAAGTTGCTACAGCATCAAGGCAAGCCTGTAGTGGGGCAACTGAGAGAGGTGAACAAGTGTTAAAAATAAGAATGTTGTCCGCATAGAAATAAGCTGAGATACCAAATGATTGAATAAGAGCTGCTAGAGAACTCAGGAACAGATTAAAAAGTAACGCAGAGAAGACAGAACTCTGGGAAACACCAAACTGAAGTTGCCATTTTTGAGAGATAGCAGAGGAAGTAAGCACTTGAAAGGAATGGTGGGAAAAGAAAGAACTTGAACCAGGCCAGAACTATATCTAAAATTCCCAGAGATGATAGACGAACAGAGATGGATTGACAGTGGCCAGGGCCCCTGGTCAGTAAAGGTCACTGCCCCCCACCCGGTCACTGCACCGCCATCCCCCCTCTTGCACCACTGCAGTTGCCACCGCCTTCCCTGGTCCTACCTTGAAGGGCCCTTGTGGTCTAGTAGCTTCTTTGGGGGCAGAATACCACTCTTTCCTGCCTGCTATTGCTACTGCCGGTGGCAGAACCGCCGTGTTTTCAAAATGGCTGCCAAGACTTACTGCGGTAGTCTTGTAGGTCTCAGCAGTCTCGTAAGACTGCCGCAGGAAGCCTCAGAACCCATTGCTAAAACATGGTAGTGGCAGCAGGCAGGAAAGAGTGCGATTCTTTCCTGCCCCCGCAGAGGCCACTAGACCACCAAGACCCTTCAAGGTAGGACTTGGGAGGGCTGTAATGTGCAGCTGCAAAAGGCAACCGAGCAGAGCCTCTGGGCACTCGGGCACTGCCCAGTTCCCTGAATAGTCAGCCTGCCCCTGTAGACAGAGAGAGAAGAAAATTAACAAGGTCAAAGGTGGCCGGGAGATCTAGAGAAACTGCCAGAACCAGTTTATGTTGATCAAAGTGGGAGTGAGGTTCACTTGGCAAAGATGTGATGATGGTTTCTGTACTATGGTGGTTCTGAAAGCTGGCTTGATGAGGGTAAAAAGAAGTACTTTTTCAGAAAAACAGATAGCTGTGTAAATAAAATTTTCTCAAGAATCTTAAAGAAAATATTTGAAACTGTACAATAATGACTCTGTACAGCTGGCTCAGAGCCAGGTTTCTTCAAGACGGAATGTACAACAGCCGTTTTCCATAAGTAAGGGAATTGGCCAGAGGTTAATCTAAGAATAATGATTGGCAGAAGTGTGGGAGTAGACCTAGCTCTGGGATTTTAAGCCAGTACAGGGTTATCAGCCAATAAGTCACACTATAACAAAGCTGATGAAACAACAAATAGAAATTAGATCGCTTTATGTGGCTCTTAGGCTGTCTTTTATTGACACAAATGATCTCATTTCTACATGCTGTTGTTTCATCATTTTTATGGTGTTACAGCTTTATGTTATAGTGTGACATTGGCTGATATCCCTGTACTGCCACTCACTGGCTAACAATTTTCCATTGTCAACTAGACTGGAATATCTCTGACTCCTGAGGCAGATGCTTGCCATTCCAAAACACAGGACTGTCTCAAGTGCATTCAGTCTTCTTGATATTTTGAACTTATCAGCCTGTGAATCTGACATTTTTTTAGTAATATCAATAAATTGTTTCCCCTTAGTTAGAATTACATTGGTCTCCCCAATTGTTTTTTTTTTTTGTTCTACAATTGGGTGATTTACTGCATCTGTATTCTTTGGGGATGAAAACATCTTAGCTCTGCCCTGACTAAGTAGCCAATAAAGACTATCATCATATGAGTATTGATTACAGAAATATTAATCTATTACATTTCTTTCAGTGAGATTAAGCTGCTGCACTGAACTTCAAAAAATAACAGACAACTAAATTAAAGTAAACCTTTGATATTTTTGAGCTTTCCTACCTTAACTGCATTTGGTATTGGAGGAAGTGGCTTTCTTGTTACTAAAACCAAACAACAGAACAGAAGTTAATTTTGCAATGCTAGCAAAAGAAATTAGAATATTTACAATAATTCTACAACTACGAAAGAAAAAAAAACCCACACAGTTAATAAGAGATGTTTGATTTTCATACAAACGGAGGGAATAGAGAGACAGGTAATTCTAGGTTCTGGAGAGCTGCAAAAAGCTTGAGCAATCAGGATGAAGCAAAATGTGTAGACTAATCAGCTTTTTCTACATCTGTCTTAAAACCACAAAACTGCTATTTTAAAAAATAGATGCATCTGGTTGAGCAAGCCAAGAACTTATTAAATGCTTCTGCTATTTGCTTTTTGTCCTGAGTTTACTAGAACATGCAGAAAATGCCAGAACTGATCTTAACCACCTTCCCGGCAACCCAAAAAACCACTTACAGGTTGGTTTTCCTTCTAAATAGCTTCATGACCAGGGGCACTTGTCATAACCCCTCCATCATAGGTCAACCCTTGGCGCCACTTCTACATGCTGTAGAGCACTGTACAGGCCTTATTTGTGCACATACTCATATCCTATTACATCCTACCCATAAACCTGGGCTCCACTCTGCTCCTGAGCAAGTACCTTATTTACAAAACTACCCCCTTTCAGTTTCTGGGGACAAAACCCATGGTGACAATTCCCAGAAAAGCATCGAGACCACTCACCAAGAAAATCAGGGACACTACAGTGATTTACTTTCCTATATTACTGATTAGTCATGAGATTCAGCGCTAACAATTTCGTGTTTATTATTTAAAAAATAGAACAATGAACATTCTGAGATATTGAAAAAAAACTGCACTCAACAGGCAGGTAAAAAGGAAGAGGAATTTTACAACACTAAGTTAATCAGCTGAGACCCTGATCTCTGGCTTTCTTCCCAGCTTATGACTCTGCAGGGTCTGAAACTGTCTGCTGCCTCTCTCTGTCAGCTGTAACCAGGGCTGCCGAGCAACAGTGCCTGGCCTGGGCAGAGCTGTTGCCCCCCTATTTGGGCCACAACTGCCACCCCCCTACTGGGGCCCCCACAGCCCCTGCACCTACTCCTACCTCAGTCTGTCACTCTCCTGCTCCTGTGTGCTGGGACCCTGGTTATTATCGTGTTAACGCAATCACCCAGGTCCCGACACACAGGAGCAGAAGAGAGACAGAACGAGGGAACAGAACCTTCTGCCTGCTTCCAGAAGCCTTGCTACTAAAGGGCCCAGGGAATCTTGCCCCCTTCTCCTCTCAGCGGCCTTGACTGTAACTAAACCACTAGTCCTTTCAAGGGGGTGCAGCAGACCAACTCTGTCGACTGTCAGCCAGTGACTGTAAAATGATGCATTATTATGCTTCCATTTGATGGAGAGCTTAAAGAAGATTTGAGCTTACAAAGACAAAACTCAGATGTTTAGACTTGGGGTTTTTTTTTACCAAGAATGGGGCAGACTATGAAGCTTGGTAGATTCTCTAATATTTTTGAGGTCTTGTGTGAAATATTTTAAGGAGGGAAAGCCTATTTTGATAGGACAGACTCCAAGTTAACCAGGCCAAGCAGACTACTAGCATTACCACTTAAGAATCCAGAAAAACTTTTAAATTAGTTCATGAGGGAAAAGCTGACAGTTGCTCAGAAGTGCATAATTTAGACAGAGACTTCTTTACTGGATACTGACAAAATATACAGGTTAGTTCTCCCTGGTTAGTTATAATCTGGACATGATAAAATTAAGATGGCAGACATAATTAAAACACAAAACAAACTTCACATTAGAAAAGACCAGAACACATTCATGTCACTTTTTAAGAAGGAAGAAAAAGCCTCAGATCCAGGGCTACTTTCACACAACTGCAAACATCTACTACTACTACTATTAAACATTTCTATAGCGCTGTACAAATTAACATGAAAAAGACAGCCCCTGCTCAACAGAGCTTGCAATCTAAATTGGACAGATGAACAGACAGCTAGGGGTGGGGAAATTGCAGTGGTAGGGATGATAAGTGAGGGTGTTGAGTAAGAAAGTCATGGTTAGGAGTCGAAAGCAGTAGCAAAGAGGTGGGCTTTAAGCCTAGACTTGAAGACAGCCAGAGACTGAGCCTGACGTATTGGCTCAGGGAGTCTATTCCAGGCATAGGGAGCAGCGAGATAGAAGGAACGGAGCCGGGAGTTAGCAGTGGGGGAGAAGGGGGACGACAGGAGACATTTACACAGCGAACGGAGTTCATGGGGAGGAGTGTAGGGAGAGATGTAGGGAGACCTTCTTCAGGAGGTCTATGTCCTGTCATAGCCTACTGGAACATCAGATTGGTATTTGATTCACAGAGCAAGATTCATGTACTCTAATGATCTACCACATCAAAACAACAACAACTTGTCTAAAGTACTTGGAAAAAAAATCCCAGAATTTAAGGAAACTTGGTGTTCATTGAAGATGCAGCTGATATTCTGTCCTTTATTCACATCAGAAAAAAAAGTATAGCAATAAGTTATTTGCAAAACTGTCACAGATATGCTGATAATGACTCACACATACACTGCAGATCAATAAGAAAATCAAACAATTACTATAATAAAAAATTAATGAGGGGGCAGGGAGGGGAAGGAATTTATACTGTCTGAAAATCTGAAAGTTGAGATGTAATGCTTGTTGGTTGTAAACATTTTATGATTGTTCCTCTGTTTCAGTTACATCGCTGTTTCTGCATTGACTGTTGTAACTTTTGTCATTAATAGAGATATCAAAAAATAAAAAGTTAAGCACTTACTGTCACCAAATAAATTATATTCTTCACAGCCAGGTGCCAACTTCTCAGTTTGCCTACAGCACTGATAACTTCCTTCGGTCCAGAACTGAGGGTGATACTTTGCCACAATGTGATTATTAACCTTAATTTCTACAATTTGAAAAAAAGTATGGTTTAAAAATCTCTATTAAAATTCTTATATTCTGTTTAACAAACAAAAATGCCTGTTCATTACATTCATAAAAAAAATACAAACAAATACAAACATAAGCATATCTAGCAATTCATTGAAAACCTTAAAACACCTTCCAAAAACGTTGATATTTTCAGGTATCTCAGGCTATAAAGCGGCACATCTTCAACAACTTTTTAAAATGTTTTAACACTGCTCTCCAGCCTGATTTCCTTGGGAAGACAATTCCACCATGTAGGTGAAATCACTGAGAACATTTTTGATCTGAACCTTTCACCCTTAACTGCATTTATAAATGGAATTTCTATCAGCAAGTCCTGACTCGATCTTAAAAGTTCTTTGAAATGTACCTTTTCAATCTAGCATTCAAATAAGCTGGACAACCATTCTTCAATCCATCAAATGTGGTAATGAAAAATTTAATTTAATTATAGAGTACTGGCAACCAATGGAGCTCCCTCAACATAGATTAGGTACTTCCATATATTGGTCTGCCCAGGAGGAATGTTGCTGCTTATGGACATATAATAACTCTTCCTCTCTACGATTCCTTAATGTGTCTGTACACACAAACCTTATTCTACCACAACATTACTGTATTTATTCATAACCGGAATTGGCAAACGCCTTTATGGTACTATGTAAGCCACACTGAGCCTGCAAATAGGTGGGAAAATGTGGGCTACAAATGTAACAAATAAATAATTGGACTCGACATATCCACATCTTGGGCAGAGCCAACAACAATGCACTGCAATAGCCAAGTGAAGATAGTACAAAGAAAAGCACAACAGTCTGCATAGCCCAAGCTTATTTTAAGGTCTTTGTATCCCCCACCCATAAAAAATATTGTCTGAGTGGCATACAATCTACTAGAGAGAGAAGGAAAGAAGAGGAAGCAAGAGACGGGCTGAAGATAGGACCCGAAGTGGTAAACTGGATTAGGAACTGGTTCACGGGCAGACGCCAGAGGGTGGTGGTGAATGGAGTTTGCTCGGAGGAGGGAAAGGTGAGTAGTGGAGTGCCTCAGGGATCGGTGCTGGGGCCCATTCTGTTCAATATATTTGTGAGTGACATTGCCGAAGGTTTACAAGGTAAAGCTTGCCTTTTTGCAGATGACACCAAGATTTGCAACAGAGTGGACACCCCGGAGGGAGTGGAAAACATGAAAAAAGATCTGAAGAAGCTAGAAGAATGGTCTAACGTTTGGCAATTAAAATTCAATGCGAAGAAATGCAAAGTGATGCACTTAGGGAGTAGAAATCCAAGGGAGACGTATGTGTTAGGCGGGGAGAGTCTGATATATACGGACGGGGAGAGGGATCTTGGGGTGATAGTATCTGAGGACCTGAAGGCGACGAAACAGTGCGACAAGGCGGTGGCCGTAGCGAGAAGATTGCTAGGCTGTATAGAGAGAGGAGTGACCAGCAGAAGAAAGGAGGTTTTAATGCCCCTGTATAAGACGTTGGAGTATTGTGTTCAGTTTTGGAGGCCGTATCTTGTGAAGGATGTAAAAAAAATGGAAGCGGTGCAAAGAAAAGCTACGAGGATGGTATGGGATTTGCATTCCAAGACGTATGAAGAGAGACTTGCTGACCTGAACATGTATACCATGGAGGAAAGGAGGAACAGGGGTGATATGATACAGACGTTCAAACATTTGAAAGGTATTAATCCGCAAACGAAATCTTTTCCGGAGATGGGAAGGCGGTAGAACGAGAGGACATGAAATGAGATTGAAGGGGGGCAGACTCAGGAAAGATGTCAGGAAGTATTTTTTCACGGAGAGGGTGGTGGACGCTTGGAATGCCCTCCCGCGGGAGGTGGTGGAGATGAAAACGGTAACGGAGTTCAAACGTGTGGGATATGCATAAAGGAATCCTGTGCAGAAGGAATGGATCCTCAGAAGCTTTGCTGAAATTGGGTGGTGGAGCAGGTGGGGGGAAGAGGGGTTGGTGGTTGGGAGGCTAGGATAGGGGAGGGCAGACTTATACGGTCTGTACCAGAGCCGGTGATGGGAGGCGGGACTGGTGGTTGGGAGGCGGGAAATACTGCTGGGCAGACTTATACGGTCTGTGCCCTGAAAAGGACAGGTACAAATTCAAGGTAAGGTATAAACATATGAGTTTGTCTTGGGCAGACTGGATGGACCATGAAGATCTTTTTCTGCCGTTATCTACTATGTTACTATATGAGACAGGGAGGGTAGAACTAAATTCTGACAGGAAAGCGGGGGGGGGGGGGGGGGGGGGGGGGGGGGTGGGGGACACAAGGGATAATCTGTGTTTGTTAGACATGCATCCAGCAAGCACTGCAGTAATAAACTCAATCATAAACATCTGTATAAAGGAACTTTTTCAAATCCTTCTTGCACTGAAGCAGGGATGATGCAGATCTGAGATACTGAAGTAGTGCATTCCATAATTCGAAGGCCTTGAACGGAAAAATTGACTATCTGGTGGAGTCGAACACTATTTCATTGAAGGTGGGAACAATTAAACAATTTTGTTTTGGAAGAATGAAGTCACCTGGTTGCGCAATAGGAGGTCAAAAGTCACAACAGAAATAACGGTTTGCTGTAGTTGCAGATCTTGCAAACGAGAAGATAGATTTTATAGGTTATACAATGCAAAACTGGCAGCCAGTGGGCTGCTTTTAGAAGGGGCATTACACACACATATTTTTTATAGCCTGTAATTAGTTTAATAGCAGTGTTTGTATCAGCTGGAGACATTTAGCCTTAATGCCTTTATACAGTGCTTACAATAATTGAGTTGGCTGATAACTAGTGAGTTATTAAGAATATTTACCGCAGACAGGAGCAATAAGGAACGCACAGAGAAAACCATACAGAGCTTGAAAAAAAAAAATGTTTTACAACAGAGGAAATTAGAGCGGTGAAGTTTAAGGATGACTGTAAAACACCCACCTCCTTCATTGTAGAATTAGCGGCGTTAGCCCTACAGAATAACTTTTTCCAGTTTGAAGGAAGACTCTAAACAAATCACTGGGGTGGCAATGGGGGTTACCATTGCCCCCTCAGTAACGAATTTATTTGTGGCTAGATTTGAAGAGTCACATGTATATATCACTCCCTTGTTTCAGAAGGCTAAACTGTGGGTTAGATTTATTGACGATGTGTTCTGTCTATAGTCAGGCTCCAAGGATGAATTAAAACAGTTTACTGACTATTTGAACAGTTGCCACTCTACTTTGAGGTTCACTGTACAATTGGATTTTGAAGCCATTTCATTTTTGGATGTACTTATTATCAAGAAGAACAGAGTTGCATACCACTGTTTTTCGGAAAACAACTGATAGAAATACATTTCTGGAATATGGGAGTTGCCATCCTAAAAGGCTTAAAGACAGCTTGCCCTTTTCCCAATTTATTCGCTATAGGCGGACATGTTCTGAAGATTCTGTATTTAGAGAGAAAACTAAAGAATTAGGTACAAGACTTAAAAGTAGAGGATACCCAGAGGAGATTATTCAGAAGGCATACAGACGTGCCAAATATAATAATCGGGATTACCTCTTTCTGCAAGGAAATAGAGAGAAGACGACTGGCTGTGAACCTATTACATGTGTGTTGCGCTATAGCAACATGTCCAATAAAGTAGCTAATATTATTAAGAACAATTGGCATGTACTACAGACATTACCTGGGTTAGACAAAACTGAGTTAAGATTGTCCTTTAGTAGAAGACAACCAAGGATAGAACATACTAATGTGAATGGACACAAGAAATGTGGCAATTGTGGCATGTGTACAATGATGCTTGAAACAAAAGAATTCATTGATCCACAATCTAAGAGGACTTATTATTTAAATCACAATACATCCTGTAAGTCGGATTGGGTAGTTTACTGCATTATTTGTGGGTGCAATAAACTCTATATAGGTCAGACATCCCGAAGACTGTCCATAAAACTGGCTGAACACAAAAGTAATATCAATACTAAAAAGATGACAACTCCGTTAGCAGCACATTGCATTAAAGAAGGGCATGCGTTTGATACCTTAAGATGTCTAGCATTACAACAATTGAGCTGGAATGTCGGGGGAGGTGATAAGAAACTCTGCCTACTACAGCAAGAACAACGGTGGATTCATCGATTGAATACCTTATACCTGTATGGGATTAATACAAGGATAGAATGGAATCAGTTTTTCTAACACTTTTTTGATTAGTTTCTGACAGATCAGATCTATACTCCTGAAGAGCGGCCAACATTGGATCGAGCCTCGTCATCACACACATGCAACCGTCTGTCTATTGGTGGACCACTTTATTATCGTCTGACATCAGGCTTCATAAAGGGAAGCCATGTTGGTAGCACTCACAGAAAATAAGGACTGCAGCATTTAATGTAAGGAATATTGTCAGGTTCTCAGGTTCAGAGCCCGCGGGGCCGGGCTCTGGAGCAAACGTGAGCCCTTGGGCTGCTGACAAGGAGTGACAGCAGCAGGCAAAACCCACCAACTAATGCTAGGCAAGCACACCGGCACCGGCAGGGACTGCAGGCACCGCCCAGCGAGCCGGAACACACGGACTGGAATCCCCCGGACTGGAGGACACAGGACTGGAATCCCCTGGACTGGAGCACCCTGGACTGGTCCGTACAGCTTCACCTGCACTTAGCCACTGCCCCCCGAGGGTTGAGCCCGTGGGTTCGAGTGGCCGGCAGGACTTACTGGATGACACAGGGACCAGGACTGGAAACAGAAGTACTCCTAAATCCTAAACTGACCTAAGTGCTCCCAAGCCCTAAACCAACAGAAGTGTTCCTCACAGTAAACTAACAGGGGTGCCCCTACGCCCTACACTAACAGAAGTGCAGGGAAGCCACAAGGGAAGAGCAAGGAAGGTACAATACAAAGCTACCACAGGTGCTCCTAAGCACCAAGCTATCACAGAGCTCCTACAGCACTAAACTACCAAAGGTGCTCCTAACAGCACCAAAACCTGAAGTACTTCTATCAGCAACAAGAGGAAAAGCAGGGGAGCCAAAAGTGAAAAGCAGGGAAACTAACACAAGCAAAGCAGAAGTGCTTTAAACACAGCAGAACCAGAAGTGCTTCCAAAGCACCAAACACTGAAGGGCTTCTAAAGCCCCAAACACAGAAGGCTACTAACCCCCAAGCACAGAAGAGCTTCTAAAGCCACAGAAGGGGAAGCAGGGGAGCCACTAGGGAAAAAGCAGGAAGAAAAAACACAAAAACTCGCAAAGGTGCTTCCTAAACACCAAGCTACAGCTGTGCCCCACAGCACTAAACCAACCAAGCACTAAATCTACAGAAGTGCTAGTAACAGAAACAAACAGGGGAGCAGGGGAGCCACAAGGAAACAAGCAGGGAAGCTAAACACGAATCAAAGTGCACACTGCACTAACACTAACCTGGACCTTTAGCAAAAGCAAGCAGGGAAACTAGACACAAAGTCAGAAGTGCACACTGCACCACCCTACTTCAAGCAAACGTTGCAAAGGCCCTGAAGGAAAGAACACCACTTCCTTATCAAGGCCCTCCCAGATGATGTCACACTCCCTAGACCCAGGCATACAGCACACTGAAACCCAGAGAGGCCCAACCTACACCAATGCAGCACCGTGAAGCACTTGAAGCCAGTACACCCAGAGAGAGGTAGAGCTAACTCAGTCCACACCCACAGCTGCAGTATAGAGAAACAATTAACCCCATGCTGGCAGCAGCCAGCACAGAGAGAGAGAGAGCTAGCTCAGACAGGGCAGACAGAAGAAACGGAAGCCAGCTAAGAAGCTGACCTCCAGGAAAAAGGTAAGTTTGAGAGGGGTTCTGACCACAATCATAACAAATATACAAAGTTACAAACGGAGGTCACCGCGAGAGAAATGAGTGGTATGATTATCATTTCACTATGTCTTTTAGGAATACAGCTAGTCGGTTGACCACGGACCCTGAGGCAGTCACCGAAACTCGGGCTGAAGTCGGGCCGTGGAAGGTGGATACTGTGATAAAGCTACATCCCAGATGTATAGAATGAAGCAGCAAAACCCTAAACTACATCTCCCAGAATGCATTTCCAGTCCTAGCAGTGAGCCCAGGGGATAGGCAAGCTTGCCATATACCGTCTCTGACTACAAGAGGGAGGGAGAATGAAGGAGCCCAGTTCCCCTGGACCCGCAATCAGTATATCATGCTGCCCACCTGTAATAGGGAGGGGTGGGGTGAGCAGCAAAAGGAGGACTGGATGGATTGGATGGAAGAGGGGGTTAATCAGGCTGAGCAGGGAGAAGAAACCAGAATGGAATGGGAGCTTGAGAGCCTGGGGAGAGCAGCAGCTGAAGGTTTGAAAATCCATACTGTTTGGAAAGTTATTTTGATTGAAACCTGCTTAAAGCGAGAAGCCTGTTTTCTTTTTGGAGACCTGTTTGCTGTGGGGAAACCCTGATTGTTGGGGGAGGTTGCTGGAAGAGTTACAAGCCTGGTTCCCCCCAAGCTACACCCTGATTATTTTGGAAGGACTATGTGGAATCTGAAAGACTTGTTTGGGCAGGAGGGGGAAACCCTTCTTGGAGGCAAGTACTGATTTTGCTACTGACTTTGAAAAGGAGGGATTTTCAAAGGACTATTGCAGCCCTTCAAGAAAGGGGCAAAGCCTTTGTGTTTGCTGGCTTGTACACTAAGAGAGGCAGAACAGCCCTGCCGGGAAAGCCCTAACCCAGGGCTCTGAACTGACGTGTTTGTCATTAACTTGAAAAATAAAATAATATTTTAAAGTATCCACTGGTGGCAATTTGTGGAGATCTGTCTATTCGTGGGAGGCGGCTTCCTCCCCCCCACATACTGGAACAGCGGGCCCGTTTACAATACGACTTAACAACTGTCCTAAGATAAGTGCAAGATTAATGCAACTTAGTGCCTCTAAGATTTAATCATTAGGCTCAAGTATGAAATGTTAATTCAAGAGCTTCAAGAGGTTTTTAGCCCGTGATGATTCCGAGGTGGCTCCTTTAAGTTGTCTGTCCAACATAGGAGTTCTCCTTGGTGATTGAGGCTTTTTCCTCATTTAAACTGTGCATCACTCATAACTATCATTATTTGGATGTCAGATATATACTTTATCGTTGGAAGTTTAAGAGCTGTCAATAACTCCTAAAATTCTCATGGTACTAACCAACAGGACCAGGATAGAGCAGGAGGAGGACAGGTGTTGTGTTTTACCTGGAAGATTGGTAAAAAGTAGGGTCTTCGATTTATTGGAGTTGAGAATAAGTCTAATAATCTTGAGCCAATCTTATCCGTTAGAGTCTTGTTTACGTCTAGGATTTGAAGGGGATCTGATGTATCTAAAGTACAGAGAACCTGCGTGTCATCTGCACAAATGCTGTGAAACCTAAAGAATGGATGAGAGTTAAAAGTGAGAGCCAAGAAATGTTGGAGTGTTGGGGCTAGTATAGATCCCTGTGGGACCCCACTAACTAAGGTGAAGGGAAGGGATATGTAGACACAGTGGAGAGTGATAAGATGGGAGCCACACAAGTGCAGCGTCTTTCAAACCTCTTGGTTCAAGTCTATGAATGATGATTTATTAGGATTTATTTACTGCCTTTTTGAAGGAATTCACTCAAGGCGGTGTACAGTAAGAATAGATCAAACATGAGCAATAGGCAATTACAGCAGTAAAAAAAATTCAATGCAAAGTATGACGTGGAGAGACATAATCGAAAGGGATGCCCAAGTATTGCTAAGGATGTCCTCGCAAAACGTCCCGGTGGAGGAGCAGGGAAACCCGTATTATCGAAACAAAAGGTGGACGTCCCATCTTTCGTTTCGATAATACAGTCGGGGATGCCCAAATCCTGAAATTTAGGTCGACCTTAGAGATGGTCATCCTTAGACTTGGTCGTTTCTGATTTTCGGCAATAATGGAAACCAAGGACGCCCATCTCAGAAACGACCAAATGCAAGCCCTTTGGTTGTGGGAGGAGCCAGCATTCGTAGTGCACTGGTCCCCCTGACATGCCAGGACACCAAACTGGGCACCCTAGGGAGCACTGCAGTGGACTTTGGAAATTGCTCCCAGGTACATAGCTCCCTTACCTTGTGTGACGAGCCCCCCAAATCCCCCCTACCCACAACTGTAAACCACTATCATAGCCCTAACGGGTGAAGGGGAGCACCTAGATATGGGTACAGTGGGTTTCTGGTGGGTTTTGGAGGGCTCACATTTACCACCAAAAGTGTAACAGGTAGGGAGGGGGGCCTGGGTCCGCCTGCCTGAAGTGCACTGCAGCTACAAAAACTGCTCCCTGCATACTGCTGTCACGGACATGAGTATGACATTTGAGGCTGGCAAAAAATATTTTTAACAATGTTTTTTAGGGTGGGAGGGGGTTAGTGGCCACTGGGGGAGTAAGGGGAGGTCATCCCCGATTCTCTCCAGTGGTCATCTGGTCAGTTTGGGCACTTTTTGTGCCTTGGTCGTAAAAAAAAAACACAGGACCAGGTAAAGTCACCCAAGTGCTCATCAAGGACGGCCTATTTTCCCCCATTATGGGTCGAGGACGTCCATGTGTTAGGCATGCCCAAGTCCCGCCTTCGCTATGCCTCTGACATGCCCCTGTGAACTTTGGTCGTCCCCGCAACGGAAAGCAGTTGGACGCTCAAAATCGGCTATCGATTATACCGATTTGGGCGACCCTGCGAGAAGGACGCCCATCTTCCGATTTGTGTCAAAAGATGGGCATCCTTCTCTTTCGAAAATGAGCCTGAATGTATACTACTTGCAATGTCAACACAATACGTAAAACATTATAATTGGTAGTGAAGGGTAAGGCAAATTGTAACGTATAGATGGGTAAGAAAGTAGGAAGAATTAGAAAGTAAGGTGACTAATTTGAAGAAAGTTAAACATGAGGTCAGAGAGATGGTTAAATATTATCTCAGCTAGGGAAGGAGTGGATAAACATGTCCCGCTGCAGTGTGTGCAGCCCGAGTCAATCCTTGTGTGTGTGAGTGAGGCTAACAAGTTTGTTACTTCTTCCATTAAAGGCTTGGTTGAAGAGCCAAGCTTTCACCTGCTTCCTGAAGTAGAGATAGTCTTGTGTTAAGCGGAGCCTTACAGGCAATGCATTCCAGAGTGTGGGAGCTACTTCGGAGAAGGCTCGCTTGTGGGTATCACATTGTGTAATGTCTGACCAAGTTGAAGGCAGTAGATAGATCGACAGAAAGAACTACTGATTTGGATTGATCTAAGTGGTAGTAAATGTAGGTGAGGATGCAGTTTCGGTTATTAATGCGAGTGTCTGAATCCCACATAATCCAAGTAAGGTTTCAATTCACATATTCATCAAAGATTCCCATATACTGATTTTACCAGATGATGTACTTGTGAGAAAAAAAATTGAGGGTGAATTTTTTTTTTTTTAAAGTTTTGAGTTGATATACCACCTTTCAACCACAATATCAAAGCAGATTACAGACAAGTTTAAGCAACAGATACATTAAAGATCTAACAACAAAATAGCAGATGCATCAGGGATGGATAAGAGTAACAATTAATCTTCCAACAGTCATTAGCCGGGGGAAAACAGTACACATTAAAGAAAAATTACTACTACTACTATTAAACATTTCTATAACGCTACTAGACTTACGCAGCGCTGTACAAATTAACATGAAAAGACAGTCCCTGCTCAACAGAGCTTACAATCTAAATTGGACAGACGAACAGACAGCTAGGGGTGGGGAAATTGCAGTGGTAGGGGTGATAAGTGAGGGTGTTGAGTAAGAGAGTCATGGTTAGGAGTCGAAAGCAGTAGCAAAGAGGTGGGCTTTAAGCCTAGACTTGAAGACAGCCAGAGACTGAGCCTTACGTACTGGCTCAGGGAGTCTATTCCAGGCATAGGGAGCAGCGAGATAGAAGGAACGGAGCCGGGAGTTAGCAGTGGGGGATAAGGGGGACGACAGGAGACATTTACCCAGCGAACGGAGTTCACGGGGAGGAGTGTAGGGAGAGATGAGAGCGGAAAGGTACTGAGGAGCTGTGGAGTGGATGCACTTGTAGGTCAAAAGGAGAAGTTTGAACTGTATACGGAAGTGGATAGGGAGCCAGTGAAGCGACTTGAGGAGAGGGCTAATGTGAGTATAGCGACTCTGGCGGAATATAAGATGCACAGCAGAGTTTTGGACAGATTGAAGAGGAGATAGATGGCTGAGCGGGAGACCAGCGAGAAGCAAATTGCAGTAGTCTAGGCGAGAGGTGATAAGGGTGTGGGTAAGGGTTTTGGTAGCGTCCTCGGAAAGGAAAGGGCGAATTTTGTCAATATTATAGAGAAAGAAATGACAGGTTTTGGCAATCTGCTGAATATGAGCAGAGAAGGAGAGAGCGGAGTCAAAGATGACTCCAAGGTTGCGCGCAGATGGGACAGGGAGGATGAGTGTGTTATCTACCAAAAGAGAACGGGGGGGAGAGGAGAGGCAGGTTTAGGGGGAAAGAGGAGAAGCTCGGTTTTCATAAAAATAGACACCTGTCCCTGACAGATCTGCCCCAATTCAGAGTCCTAAGACTCCAGGTTGGAATCATAAATTGTTATTACCAGAAGCCTGATTAAACCACCATGTCTTCAGGACTATTTTAATTTTTGGATAAAATAATTCATGCCTGAGGCACTGGGAGAGAATTCCAGAGCTGAGGAGCAACACAACTAAAAGCTAGAGAGTACAAAGAGACTAGCCACAAACGTTTGTGAGATGGATCAAGTACTTTGCCTGCATATACATTGAGCTTCCTGTAGGTTGATAGGGGAGGAGAACAGAATGAAAGATGGGATCCCTGTATAAGAAGCCCTGTAGGCCAAAATAAGGATTTTAAATGTTATTGTCAATGATCCAGGTAACCAGTGCTGTTCAAAAAGATCATTACACTGTCTCCATAGAGTAACCTAATTGCTGTATTTTGTATCAACTGCAGGTGCCTTATTTGATAGTGTGCAACCTACCAAAAGAGAACTACAATAATCAATTCTGCCAGTCACCAGTGCAAGCAATAAGAGCTTAGTCGCTTTCTGATCTACTGATCTAGAAAAATCGCAAAAGGAATCTGATTTTCCTTCAACTGTAAAATGAATTTTTTTTTTAATTTACTATTTCTGAGATATGGAGGGGCATTTTCGAAAGAAACGTCCAAGTTGAGATTTGGACGTCTTTGCAAAATGTCCAAATCCTGGGGGGGGGACGTACTTTCAAAAAAAGATGGACATCCATCTTTCGTTTCAAAAATTCCGTCAGACGTCAAAATCCTTAAATTTGGACATCCTTGGATTTGGACGTTTCTGACTTTTGGCGATTTTCGAAACCAAAGATGTCCATGTCAAAAACGTCCAAATGCAAGCCATTTGGACATGGAAGGAGTCAGCATTTCTAGTGCACCGGTCCCCCTGACGTGCTGGGCACCCTAGGGGCCACTGCAGTGGACTTCGTAAAATGTTCTGAGGAACATAGCTCCCTTACCTTGTGTGAAGAGCCCCCCCCCAAACCCACTACCCATTACTGTACAACACTACCATAGCCCTTACGGGTGAAGAGGGGCAACTGTATATGGGTACAGTGGGTTTATGGTGGGTTTTGGAGAGCTCGCTGTTCCCTCCACAAATGTAACAGGTGGGGAGGTATGGGCCTGGGTCTGCACTGTCTGAAATGCACTGCAGTACCCACTAAAACTGCTCCTGGGACTTTCATGCGCTGTCACGGACCTGAGTATGACATCTGAGGCTGGCACGAAATATTTTTAAAGATGTGTTTTGACGGTGGGAGGGAGTTAGTGGCCACTGGGGGAGTAATGGGAAGTCATCCCTGATTCTCTCTGGTGGTCATCTGGTCATTTCAGGCACCTTTTTGTGCCTTATTCATAAAAAAAACATGTCCGGGTGAAAACGTCCATGTGTTCGTCAGGAACATCCTTGCTTTTTTCGATTATGGGTCAAAGACGCCCAAGTGTTAGGCACACCCAAGTCCCGCCTTCGCTATGCCTCCGACATGCTCCCTTGAAATTTGGACATCCTTGGGACGGACTGCAGTTGGAGACGTCCAAAATCGGGTTTCGATTATACCGATTTGGACGTCTCTGGGAGAAAGACATCCATCTTCTGATTTATGTCGAAAGATGGACTTCCTCTTTCGAAAATGAGCCTGCTAATGATTAAATGTTAATTTGGAGTCCCAGACCACTCCCAATGAAGTAATAGTGCATTTTACCAAGATGGACTGATTCTGAATTTTAGGGGTAAAGGCAGGCGCCATCTATGCCTGAAATCCATAATGCTTCACATTTTGAGGGATTAAGAAATTAAGAATTCAGAGCTGGTCTCCAAGAAGTTTGGACAGCTAGAAATTCATACCCCAACAATTATGCTTAAGTTGAGTGGTTCCTGACGAAGCCCTGAAGTGGGTGAAACGATCTGGGCCCCGTTGAAAGTGGGAAAATTAGGTTCTTACCTTGGTAATTTTCTTTCCTTTAGTCATAGCAGATGAAGCCATTACGTATGGGTTATGTCCATCAACCAGCAGGGGAGATAGAGAGCACTCAAACTTTCACAGTGCCCTCTTGGCCAGCTAGCTCCACTGCCTCTTCAGTATTTGAAGCTTCCAAAGCAGTATGGCAAACCGCAATGGGAATCAAGAGCTTTCCTCACAGCGAACGATGGCCCATCACAAGGGCATGAACTCATAAAGGAGGGAATGCACATCCTCCTGGAGGGAATAAACTCATCCTCCTTATTGTATAAGTGGAGGGGAACACAAGCGCCTCCTGGAGGGAATCACACATCCTCCCAACACACTGGAGGGAAACACACGCGCCTCCTGGAGAGAATCAACACATCCTCCAAAAAAAAAAAAATGCTGGAGGGAATGAACACATCCTCCCAACACACTGGAGGGGAACACACGCGCCTCCTGGAGGGAATGAACACATCCTCCTAAATTTAAACTGAACATGAATCCTGAAGATTGCTTTCTAACTTTCTCCCAAGGAAGGAACTTCAGGAAATTAGAACAGAACCTGAAAAACAGATTCACAGCATACAGACAATCATACAGGGAGGGCTCATGGCTTCATCTGCTATGACTAAAGGAAAGAAAATTACCAAGGTAAGAACCTAATTTTCCCTTCCTTGTCATCAAGCAGATGAAGCCATTACGTATGGGATGTAACAAAGCAATCCCTAGATAGGGTGGGAACAAGCCACACCACGCGCTAGCACTTGTGCACCAAAACGCGCATCCCTCCTGGCAGCCACATCCAGCCTGTAATGTCGGGCAAAGGAGAGTTTAGAAGCCCATGTTGCTGCACTGCATATCTCTTGAAGAGAGAGTGCTCCAGTTTCAGCCCAAGAGGAAGAAATCGCTCTAGTAGAATGTGCCTTAAAGGCTACAGGCGGAACCCTGCCGGCCAGCAGATAAGCTGAAAAGATAGTTTCTTTGAGCCAGCGGGCAATAGTGGCTTTAGACGCTGGAGACCCTCTGCGAGAACCGGATAGCAAAACAAACAGATGATCAGAAGTCCTGAAAGAGTTAGTAACTCGCAGATACTGCAGCAGAGTCCTGCGCACATCCAAAAGGTGCAGCTGCCCAAAAGATTCTGGAAACTCTTCCTCTGAAAAAAAGAGGGCAAGAAAATAGGCTGGTTTAAGTGAAAGGCTGAAACCACCTTAGGCATAAAGGAAGGCACGGTCCGAACCGTGACTCCGGACTCTGAAAATTGCAGAAATGGGTCTCTACAGGACAGCACCTGGAGCTCTGACACCCGTCTCGCCGAGGTAATGGCCACCAGAAAAACGGCCTTCAGTGTCAAGTCTTTCTCCGATGCTCGCCGAAGCGGCTCAAAAGGAGATGCCTGCAGGGTTTTCAAAACTAGCCCCAGGTTCCAAGCTGGACAGGGTGCTCGCACTGGAGGTCGGAGCCGAAGCACCCCTCTAAGAAACCGTGCCACACCTGGGTGAGCAGCCAAAGACACGCCTTCCACCTTACCACGAAGGGAGGCCAACGCTGCCACCTGCACCCGCAGGGAATTATAGGCCAAGCCTTTTTGTACACCTTCCTGTAAAAAGTCCAGAATCGGCGAGACAGGAGCCCGCATTGGAACAATGGCTCTGGAAGCACACCAAGACTCAAACAGGCACCAAATCCTGGCATAAGCCACGGAAGTGGAAAGCTTGCGGGCTTGCAGGAGAGTGGAAATAACTTTATTGGAATAATCTTTATCCCTCAATTGCACCCTCTCAATAGCCATGCCGTAAGACCAAAGCGGCCGGCGTCCTCCATGGCTACCGGTCCCTGAGTCAACAGGTTTGGTACCAGAGGTAACGGCAGAGGAGCCTCCAGGAGCATCTGTCGGACGTCTGCATACCAAGGTCTCCTTGGCCAATCCGGGGCGATGAGGACCACTTCTCCTGGGTGCAGCCGAATCCGCAAGAGCAGGCGCCCTATCAAGGGCCATGGGGGAAACACATAAAGTAGACCCGGAGGCCAGGGTTGAGCCAAGGCATCCAACCCCGCCGAGCGAGGATCTCTCCGTCTGCTGAAGCAGCACGGGACTTTGGTATTGGCACTTGTCGCCATTAGATCCATCACGGGCTTGCCCCATTTGGCACAGATCTGCAGGAATACTTCGTCTGCCAGATTCCATTCTGCTGGAGCGATCTGATGCCTGCTCAGATAATCGGCCTGCACATTGCTCTGACCTGCAATATGAGCTGCTGAAAGACACTGAAGATGCAGTTCGGCCCAGTGGCAAATCAGTTCGGCCTGCGCGGCTAGTGCTCTGCACCTTGTTCCGCCTTGTCGATTTATATAGGCCACCGTTGTCGTGTTGTCCGACATCACTCTGACAGCCAATCCTTCCAGGGTCACTTGAAAGGCCAGAAGCGCCTGAAACACCGCTTTCAACTCTAGGCGGTTGATGGACCACTCCGACTCCTCGGGTGTCCATAGACCCTGGGCATGCTTCCCCTTGCAGTGTGCACCCCAGCCCTTCAGGCTGGCATCTGTTACCACTAGGCACCAAACGGGGAGCGTCAGCGGCATTCCTCGCCGCAGCATGCTGTCCGAGAGCCACCACTCCATGCTGAGACGGGCCGCAGGGAGCCAAGTAAGTCTGCATTGGTAATCCTGAGAAATAGGAGACCATCTCCGGAGTAGGGAATACTGTAGAGGTCTCAGGTGCGCTCTCGCCCAGGGTACCACTTCCATCGTGGCTGTCATTGATCCCAGCAGCTGAACAATGTCCCAAGCTTGCGGGCGGGGCATCCTCAGGAGCAGACGGACCTGATTCTGAAGCTTGCACCGCCTTAGCTCGGGTAGGAACACATAGCCCGAGACTGTGTCGAACCTGGCCCCCAAAAACTCTAGAGATTGTGAAGGGGACAGGTGACTTTTGGCCATATTGACGACCCAGCCTAGAGATTGCAGTACTGAGACCACTCTGGCTGTAGCTTGTAAGCTCTCTGTTGCAGAGTCTGCTCTGATGAGCCAGTCGTCTAGGTACGGGTGAACCCTGATAGCTTCTCGCCTGAGAAAAGCAGCTACTACCACCATTACCTTCGAAAAGGTTCGGGGAGCTGTGGCGAAGCCAAAAGGCAAGGCCCTGAACTGGAAATGTTTTCCCCAACACCGCAAACCTCAGAAACTTCTGGTGCGGGGGGCCAAATCGGAATGTGCAAGTAAGCTTCTTTCAGGTCTAGAGACGTGAGAAACTCTCCTGGCTGAACCGCCGCAATGACGGAGTGCAGGGATTCCATGTGGAAATGCCGCACTCTCAAGGACTTGTTCACTTCTTTTAAGTCCAGAATAGGGCGAAAGGACCCACCTTTTCGCGGCACCACAAAGTAGATGGAGTATCGGCCACAGCCTTGCTCGGCGGGAGGCACCGGGGTCACTGCCCCTAACTGAATCAGACCTTGTAAAGTCTCCTCCACCGCCGCCCGTTTGACGGCAGAACCGCATCGGGACTCCACAAACACGTCTCTTACTGGGGCGTTGAATTCTATTCTGTATCCATCTCTGATCAGGTCCAGAACCCACTGATCTGAGGAAATCTTGGCCCACTCCTCGACAAAGAGGGAAAGCCATCCTCCGATGACAGGCATCGAGGAGAGGGCCGGCGCACCATCATTGAGAGGGTCACCCCTGAACTCCTGGTCTTGAGCCACCGGCTGCGGAACGCTTGTCCGAGCGAAAGGAGTTCCTCTGCTGACCACGGGCACGAGAAGTGAACCCAGCAGAACGCCCCGGGCGGTACCTTCTAACTTCACGGAAGCGAGGTCTGTACAAGGAGTGGACCGCCTGGCCCTTAGAGGAAGGCCTCTGCCTATCTTCGGGCAAGCGCTGGGGTTTTGGATCACCCAGGCCTTTCACAATTTTCTCTAACTCCTCACCAAATAGGAGAAGTCCTTGAAAAGGCAACTTCACCAACCTTTGCTTAGAGGCCATGTCCGCTGCCCAGTGTCGTAGCCACAGACGACGGCGAGCCGCCACTGCTACTGCCATTTGTTTAGCCGAAGCTCTGACAAGGTCATAAAGGGCATCAGCCAGAAAGGACAAGGCCACCTACATCCGCGGAGCCACATCCAAGAAGGGCTCCGCTCCATCTCCGGGCTGAGTTACTGCCTGTTGCAGCCAAGCTAGGCAGGCTCTCACAGTATAACAGCTGCATGCAGACGCCCGAACAGTGAGACCTGCAATTTCAAAGGACCGTTTCAACGCTGTTTCCAGCCTACGGTCTTGAACATCCTTCAGGGCAACACCTCCTTCAACAGGGAGGGTAGTTCTCTGTCACCGCAGTGACTAGGGCATCCACTGTAGGCATTTGAAAACGAGCCATATGTCCCTCACGCAGAGGGTATAACTGCCCCATAGCCCTGGAAACTCTCAGTCCCTCGGGGTCAGCCCACTGAGCCGAAACAAGCTCTAGGATGGAGTCATGCAAAGGGAAGGCCCGAGCAGCTTTCTTGGTACTAGCCATCCTAGGATTACCCGAGGAGGCCATGCCACTGTCAGGATCTTCAATCGAGAGGGCCTGCAGGGTATCTGAAATAAGCGCTGGCAGCTCATCACGGTGGAAAATCCTCACCGCGGAGGGATCATCCAGATCCTGTGGTAAATCCGTACCTGACTCTGGTTCCTCAGACCAAGAACGTCTGTCAGAGTTCTCCGAATCCTCACACCCCGACCACGGGGAGGGGAAAAGGTGCACCACAATCTGAAGGGGAATTAACCCTTCTGCGCTTATCTTTAGGCCAAGCATCCGGGAAAAAAGCCTCACTGGGCAGTCCCAGGCCAGAATCCATAGGGGGGGGCAATCAGAGGAGCCTCAGGCGACCCTTGAGGAAGGGCTCTTTTCATCATGTATGCTTTATGCAGCAAAAGCACAAAATCCGGGGAGAAAATCTCACCCTGGGCACCCAAATCCTGTCCGGTGCTAGCCACTCCTGAAATAACCTCATCTCGAGGTGCCCCACCCGGCTCAGGTCTCTCCGTGTCCACGGAGGCCGCGCCATGCGGTGTAAGCAAAATGGCGCCCGCTGCCAGCTCAGAGCGGGAAGGAACATCGCTCGCCATGCTCGGGCCAGCTCCTACGCCAATACAGCACGATTTACAGAGCCCTGCTGCTGATTCGCGCTTGCCACAAGTGGAACAGCGCTTTACATTGTCCGCAGCCATCGACGAAAAACGGCGGTAAAATCCAAAATGGCAGTTTCATGCCAAAATCACCCCGATCGCGGGCCCACCCCGGAGGAGTTGGAAAACACTCTTACCTCAAAGGATCTAGTGTACAACTATGATCCTGCTGAAAATCAGGTCAAAAACCTCTGTTCCAGCGTCTCTGCGTTTAAAAACGCGACGTGACTTTTTTTTTTTTTTTAAGCTGTGAGGAAAGCAGAGGTATTGAAGACTCCGGAGGCTCAGATGAGTGGGAAAGGCAGGGAAAGGGCGAACCTATATGCCTGCATCCACTGTTGGTGGGTAAGGACAGGGAAAACAAGGCAATATGTCCACATCCACAGAGGTATGGGTAAGGCAGGGAAAGGGCTAACCTATGTGCCTTTAAAGTGAAGCTGCTATAGCCTCCAACACCCCGGTTAACAACTGGCAAGCCAGGAACCACCTCCCGGCAGATTTTTCTGGAGCGCGAACAAGCTGCAGCCACCCTGCTAAGGGAGATAGAGAATACTGAAGAGGCAGTGGAGCTAGCTGGCCAAGAGGGCACTGTGAAAGTTTGAGTGCTCTCTATCTCCCCTGCTGGTTGATGGACATAACCCATACGTAATGGCTTCATCTGCTTGATGACAAGGAACACCAGTTGGAGTGTGGGGTATTAAGCCAGCAATGAGACAGCTAAGTTTGTTTATTTAAAGTAATGCTGCTGCTTGGAGAGTTTTTTGCACTCAGAAATGTTTGGAAGTAATGGTTTCATTGTGAATCAATTCTATTGACAAGATATGGGAAAATATACCCCATGAAAGAAAGATCACAGGCACATAAATCGTATATAGATATCAGTGTCTTGATGGTCAGACCTTGGCAGTGACCTTGGTTTCTGAGGGTATTTCCCATTTGTCATTTATTGTTGTATATTCTCCACACATGACCCTTTGAGATTGGGTTTGGCTGTTTTTCAGTTTTGTAGTATTAGATTACCTAAGTGTGACTAACAGCCCATACTGTTCATTGAACTTTGGATTAAGAAATAACCCTACTACTACTATATCATTTCTATAGCACTACTAGACGTACGCAGCGCTGTACACTTGAACATGAAGGGACAGTCCCTGCTCGACAGAGCTTACAATCTAATTAGGACAAACAGGACAAACAAGAGATAAGGGAATATTGAAGTGAGGATGATAAAATAAGGGTTCTGAACAAGTGAATAAGGGTTAGGAGTTAAAAGCAGCATCAAAAAGGTGGGCTTTTAGCTTAGATTTGAAGACCACCAGAGATGGAGCTTGACGTACCGGCTCAGGAAGTCTATTCCAGGCATATGGTGGAAGAGAAGGGTGCAGATAAGAGATTTACCCACTGAACGGAGTTCCCGGGGAGGAATGTAGGGAGAGATGAGAGTGGAGAGGTACTGAGGAGCTGCAGAGTGAATGCACTTACAGTGGTGGAAATAAGTATTTGATCCCTTGCTGATTTTGTAAGTTTGCCCACTGACAAAGACATGAGCAGCCCATAATTGAAGGGTAGGTTATTGGTAACAGTGAGAGATAGCACATCACAAATTAAATCCAGAAAATCACATTGTGGAAAGTATATGAATTTATTTGCATTCTGCAGAGGGAAATAAGTATTTGATCCCCCACCAACCAGTAAGAGATCTGGCCCCTACAGACCAGGTAGATGCTCCAAATCAACTCGTTACCTGCATGACAGACAGCTGTCGGCAATGGTCACCTGTATGAAAGACACCTGTCCACAGACTCAGTGAATCAGTCAGACTCTAACCTCTACAAAATGGCCAAGAGCAAGGAGCTGTCTAAGGATGTCAGGGACAAGATCATACACCTGCACAAGGCTGGAATGGGCTACAAAACCATCAGTAAGACGCTGGGCGAGAAGGAGACAACTGTTGGTGCCATAGTAAGAAAATGAAAGAAGTACAAAATGACTGTCAATCGACAAAGATCTGGGGCTCCACGCAAAATCTCACCTCGTGGAGTATCCTTGATCATGAGGAAGGTTAGAAATCAGCCTACAACTACAAGGGGGGAACTTGTCAATGATCTCAAGGCAGCTGGGACCACTGTCACCACGAAAACCATTGGTAACACATTACGACATAACGGATTGCAATCCTGCAGTGCCCGCAAGGTCCCCCTGCTCCGGAAGGCACATGTGACGGCCCGTCTGAAGTTTGCCAGTGAACACCTGGATGATGCCGAGAGTGATTGGGAGAAGGTGCTGTGGTCAGATGAGACAAAAATTGAGCTCTTTGGCATGAACTCAACTCGCCGTGTTTGGAGGAAGAGAAATGCTGCCTATGACCCAAAGAACACCGTCCCCACTGTCAAGCATGGAGGTGGAAATGTTATGTTTTGGGGGTGTTTCTCTGCTAAGGGCACAGGACTACTTCACCGCATCAATGGGAGAATGGATGGGGCCATGTACCGTACAATTCTGAGTGACAACCTCCTTCCCTCCGCCAGGGCCTTAAAAATGGGTCGTGGCTGGGTCTTCCAGCACGACAATGACCCAAAACATACAGCCAAGGCAACAAAGGAGTGGCTCAGGAAGAAGCACATTAGGGTCATGGAGTGGCCTAGCCAGTCACCAGACCTTAATCCCATTGAAAACTTATGGAGGGAGCTGAAGCTGCGAGTTGCCAAGCGACAGCCCAGAACTCTTAATGATTTAGAGATGATCTGCAAAGAGGAGTGGACCAAAATTCCTCCTGACATGTGTACAAACCTCATCATCAACTACAGAAGACGTCTGACCGCTGTGCTTGCCAACAAGGGTTTTGCCACCAAGTATTAGGTCTTGTTTGCCAGAGGGATTAAATACTTATTTCCCTCTGCAGAATGCAAATAAATTCATATACTTTCCACAATGTGATTTTCCGGATTTAATTTGTGATGTGCTATCTCTCACTGTTACCAATAACCTACCCTTCAATTATGGGCTGCTCATGTCTTTGTCAGTGGGCAAACTTACAAAATCAGCAAGGGATCAAATACTTATTTCCACCACTGTATAAGTCAATAAGAGGAGTTTGAAGTGTATGCGGGAACGAATAGGAAGTCAGTGAAGTGACTTGAGGAGAGGGCTAATATGAGCATAATGGCACTGGCAGAATATTAGTCGTGCAGCAGAATTTTGAACAGACTGAAGAGGAGATAAATGGCTAAGTGGGAGACCTGTGAAAGTAAATTGCAATAGTCTAAGCCATGATCATCTTTCTAACCAATGCTTTATATGTTCTAGTTTCTGGTTCAGAGATAGCTAAAAAAACACCATCCCATGAATTGTGGGCAATGACTAACGGTATATCAGCTATATATAGGTAAGCATTTAGCCCAGAAACTTGAATTAGTAATGCCAGAAGGGCAAGAAAAATGTTAATATTTTGGATAGGACCAAACCCTGAGGCACTCTGGGGCCCTTTTACTAAGGCGCGCCTAAAAGTGGCCTGTGCTGGTGTAGGCTTGTGTTTTGGATGCGCGGTCATTTTTTCACCACGCCTGGAAAAAAGGAATTTTTTTGTGGCCAAAAATGTATGTGTGACAAAATTAAAACCAGCGCGCTTCTATTTTCGGCCTGAGACCTTACCGCTACCCACTGACTTAGCAGTAAGGTCTCACACACTAACCAGGCAGTTAGCAGCCAGCGAGCGTAAATTGCCGATTACCGCTCACTAAGAACCATGCGGTAGAAAATATTTTCTACCGCGTGTTTTGGCCGCGCATCAAAAATGGAATTATCACCCAGGGCACGCAGTAGCTGGGCAGTAGTTCCAATTTGGCACACATTGGACCGTCTATGTGATAGCGGTAAATGTGGACAAGACAGAAACCCCAAGAAAAAGTCTGGGGATTATTTTTCTAAATTAGAATTGAAGGTGTATGGAGTCACAGTGCCCTTCACCCAACAGAGTGTGAGATTTAGGAGTGATTTCTTCATGCCTCCCCAGCTCTAATTTAAACACACACAAACCGTGTTGTATTTTCAGGGATTGGAATAACCAAAAAGAATTAAAACGCCTCTGCCACTACCCCTTTTATTTATATTTTTCCAATGTTTGGGGTAGCAAAATGACAGCCATACTTATGGTCAGTGGTTATTAACAAACCTAGTTACACCTACTTAGAATATACTGGCTTATGATGTATTTAATTTTAAATGTGTTTAGAAGGAAAGTGACTTAAAAAGCAAATATTTTACTAACATTTTTCATTCTATGTATTTGGATGAAACAGTACTTACTCCTGGGGAAATTCTGCACAGCTGAACATTGCAAAAATTGCACAGAATTCCCCTGTGGCCCAGAAATTACCTTATTCCATGCAGAATTTGCCTCGGGGGTGGGGTGAGGTGGGGGAGGAGGAGGGGGGGAGTAATATGGAGTCCTGGTTCAAACTCAGCTGTTATGGCAGCCTTTCTGTACCGCATGACTCTTCCAGCATACTATCACTGTAGTGCACAGGTCATGCTATTCTCATGAGAATGAGAATAATGCAGAGATTCAAAGACCACATTGATCATACATTTCAAGAGCTATGAGGTGTAGGAAGGTTGTGGCAGCCACCAAGTTTGAAAGATGTGCACAGATGCCATTATAAAATTAACACCCAGCACTCGGCATCAGTGCACCTAAATGGAGGTGGCAATTTATACACAATTGCCTCCAAAATGCATACTTTAGACAGCAATTGTGAAAAAAGTGAAGATTTTTTCCAAGATACCGTATCGATATATATTTTAGCATCCAAAAATTAGAATGTTATTGATAAATATATAGAACATGTTGCTGGTTTGTAAATATCAAAGCTGAATCCTCTACAAAATTATAGAGCTGTTACCCACAATTAGTGCAGATAGTTTTAAGATAAAGCTATACAGTAAAACCTATCAGATAAACATTACCTTCTTTTAAGTTCTTCACCCACAGGTACCTGCTGTCTGCACTGGGAGCAAAAATGTAAAGCGTATTAGAATCATGCACAACCTGAAAAAAAAAAAGGAAAATTTGTTTTAGTTGTTATAATATGTTTTTGTATCAGACTATTTTAGAGATTCCATTCTATCATGCCATTTTTTTTTTTATTATATCCCAACAAAAAAGGGGCATGTATAGATCTGTACGTAGGTGTAAACCATTATACTGAATCTGAAATAACCCAAAGACCTCAGTTGCTTGACAACAAAAATCAAGAGTATCTTGAAATCAAATAAGTGACTCATCATTAAAACATTGAGCAGTATATTCACAGGTCTAAAAAACCTCCTCCTCATTTATGTTTTTAATATAGTGATTTTACTTCATTTAACAAAAATTATTATATATTCCTCTTAATTTATTTTTGCTTATTTGCTTAAAGAGCTTAATTATATTGCAACAAACTTGGCTAAAGAACAGCAACTTATCTGGCTGATCAGTCCCCGCTTGACAGAGCACTGCTGTTTTGCAATGGCTTCCTCAAGAGCTTCGCCAATCTCTCCAACAAAAAATACTATTTCATTACCAGTGTTATTGACTGTGGGCTAAGTATAAACACAATCGGTGTACTGCACAGGTCCTGGGCTATTCCATGAGACTGAGAATAATGCAGGGTTTCAAAGATCACACTGAACATACATTTCAAGAGCTATGAGGTGTAGGAAGGTTGTTGCAGCCACCAAGTTTGAAAGATGTGCACAAATGCCATTATAGAATTAACACCCAGCGCGCGGCATCTGTGTACCTAAATGGAGGTGCCAATGTTTATTAATAAAAAATATGAGAGAGAGAGAGAGAGAGAGAGAGAGAGAGAGAGAGATTTTAAATTAATTAACTTTAACACTCAAGGGGAGGTTGTTTACTAAAGCTTAGCTTGAGTTATCTGCAGCAGGGCCCATTTTATTCCTATGGGCCCTGCTGCAGATAACTGGAGCTAAGCTTTAGTAAACAACCCCCTGGGGTTTTAAAATGGAGGTGCCAATTTTTAATTTAAAAAAATATATTTTTTAATTAATTAACTTTTAACACTCAGGGTTTTTGCTTGCTTGCTTATTTGTTTTGATTTGAACACAATCTTCCAAATCCAAGTCAAAGTGAGTTACATATCAGATACAACAGTTAGTAAGTTCCCTTGAAAAGGAAACTTAACAGCTTAATACAATAAGCTGTCATTAGAACACTGCACTAAGCTTCAGGGCACACTATTCTAATGCACTCACTAAAAAATTCTTTTACTCTCAATACAGTAAACTAATAGAATGTAAAATTACTGTGACACTAAAAAGTGTGCAATGACAAAAAAAAAAATAAGTGCATACCATCATGATAACCTGCAGCAATCTGACAAAAAGGGAAGCAGTTTGCTTGTAGTGAACCAGAGTGTAAGCTAGGACTCACTCATATACAGAAATGGAGACATTTGAAGGTTGAAAAAAAAAAAAAAAAAGAAAAAAAAGACTGGCAACCTGATCCCTTCTCTATCCTTACCACCACCTTCAAGTATTTCCTTGTGGCCTCCCTGCCACCCCTCTGGGCTATCTGGTTAAGGGTACCTCTGGCCCAAGCAACTGGCACATCTAGGCCCTCAATCAGAGAGCCTCCATACTTCTGGACACTCCTATACCAGTAATACTCACCTGGACTGGGGAGGTGTGAAGCAGCATCTCTCTCCTCCTGCCACCATCTTCCAAAATGGTGGCACCTGACCCCTTAGTGAAGTGTGAAAACACATTGCTAGGGTTCAGTCTGCCAAATAAGAAAAGCATTCACTCAGCTTGGTACACTGAACCCTACTGTTGTGTCCCAAAGCACCACTAGAGGGTCAGATGCTGCCATTTTGCATCATAGTGGTGCCAGAGGCAGGAGCAAGTGGGCATCACTCCTTCCTCCTGATTTTGAGGTAGGAGGGGACAGTCAAGCAGAGGATCTTTTGCCTTGGGCCACAAGGGGTCATAGGCAAATAAGGTCATCTGAGGTAATGTGCCACATTTCATCTCAGATGACCCTTTTGCTCATATGCTGCATCTTCAGCCCAGCTCAGAGCTGCTATAAAGATTTTAGCATATTTTTTACATCAAGAGCAATTTAAAATTCATCCTTTTGTATGCCCACCATTATATCTTTTTGCGCAGAAATTTTACTGGTGATTTTCCCATACTAAAATTTTTTTATTATATCGGGAATAAGATTAGCACAAGAAAATCAGGCATAAAGCATTGGGCTAAAGGATAGCGTAGCTTACCATACTAGCCCCTACGTTTGGGCCTGAAGCAATGAAGGACAAAGTGACTTGCCCAAGGAGAAACAGTAGTGTAGTCAGAAAGCAATTTTGGGGTAAGGTGATGTGTAACTTGGGTGGGCACACATTTCTTCCCTCCCTCCCCCTACCCCCCCCCCAAGTTTAAAAAAAATAAACACCTTTCCTAGCAGGAATTTCCAAGCTCCACTAGCTGAAGAACCCCAGGGCCTGCTACCCTCTTCCCCACTAAAACTGCGGCAGTCAGAAGCAGCACTCTGCAGTGCTGATCTCAGCAGCTCTGAGTACTGCTGTGCTTTTATGATGAGGGAGTGGGTGGCCTCAACATGAATGCTCACTGGGTTTGAGGCAAAAGTGGAGATGCCCAGGCACATTAATGGCTAAGATCCTAGAGAGAAGTGGATTTGAACTCTGGCTTCTCTAGTTGTAAGGCCACTGTAATTTATTTATGTTATTTATTTATTTATTCATTCATTCTTCTACCCCACAATTATCCAAAAGCAAATTTCGGTTCAAAGCAGCTTACATGTTAACAGTTAAGGAAATTACAGCGATGCATTACGCTTACAAAGTATTGTGGAGAATTGTTATTACAGATTAGTTATGGAGCATCAGTAACACACATAATTAACTTGAAAGGTAGGTTTTTAGTTTTTTTCTGAATTGGAGATAGTTTGAAATGCTTCTTGTGACCTTGGAAATTGAATTCCACCATTTAGAACCCATATAACTAAATGCTACATATAGACGATTTGTAAATTATGTTTTTGCAGTTGGATAGGTAAAGAAGTAGGTAACCTCTGATTCCAGGATTTGCATTTCTTGGTGATAGTTCAATCAGGTCTAGTATGCAATCAGGAGACATACCAAGCAGTAATTTGAAAATTATAATGCTAGTTTTGAAAAATAATTTGGCCTTGATTGGGAGCCAGTGTAACATCATAAGTAATAGGGTTACTCTTTCAGATTTCTAATTTTTGAATATCAGTCTTCCTGCCATGTTTTTGACAGTCTGCAGTGATTTAGTGTGTTCTCTTTGCACCCTACATATGCTGCATTGCAATAGTCTAGTTGGGACAATATCATCGCTTGTACTATGAGATGAAGTGATTGTCTAGGAAAATAGTCCCTAATCCTCCTCAGTTTCCATAAAGTTTTGAAACTCTTTGATGTGACTTCCGATACATGGTTTTTAAGAGACGGATGTTTATCAAGAATAATTCCTGGTATTTTTAGCTGTGTTTCAATTGGGTACATTTGCGCGTTTATTGTGAAGTTTTGGTATGAAGTGGGGTTGTGCAAGCTGGATAGAACCAGGAATTTGGTTTTATCTCTGTTTAGTTGAATTTTGAAAGTTGTGGCCCAATTTTCCATAAGGTCCAGACCTTTTTTAACCTTACCCAATATCTCTGTGATGTTATTATTAAATGGTATATAAACAGTGATATCACCAGCATATATAAATGAGTTATATCCCATTTTTTCCCAACATCTTGCTGAGTGGAGTCAAAACAACATTAAACAATATCGGTGATATTGGAGAACCTTCTGGCACCCCACATTCAGAGATCCAGGAGGCTCAGAACTGATTGCACATCATTACAAGATAGGATCTAGTTCTTAGGAAACCATTAAACCAGGCTGCCAACTGCACCCATGATTCCCATGTTGTCGAGCAGGGTCATTAGTGTTGTGTGATCTACTAGATCAAAAGCACTTGACATATCATATTGTAGTATTAGGATTCTCTGACCTAGGCATATTAATCTTCTGAATTTTGTTATCAGGGTAGTTATGATTGTATCAGTGCTGTGGTATGGTCTGAAACCTGATTGAGAGCTATGAAGGATTGAGAAATGCGACAATGTTCCATTATTGTTGTGGTACTAGTCCCGCCATTGTTTTGGTCAGTAGTGGTATTGAAGCCACTAGTCTATAGTTTGCTGATCTTACTAGCAAAATTTTTAGGGACTGGAATAAGTATGTCGTCATCCTTATCATGAGGAAAATTACCATTCAGGAGAATATTCTGTGTGTTCAGTAAAGCATTCAATGAACCAATCTGGTGAGTTTGTCATCATAGAATTAGGGCAGCTATCTAATAAACAGAATGTGCATATTTTTTTCAATAATGTTTTGACTGAGTTGGTTGTAGGTATTTTAAAGGAGGACCGGATTCTGTCTGCCTTGATATGATGTTTCACATTCGTGTAAGAAATCTGTGAGGGATATTTGTGTTACAGTGAGATTCAATCTTATTTTTATCATTTTTTGCCAAAGTATTGTGCGAGCTCATCTGCAGTTGGTGTTTCATTTGATGCTAGTAGAGCTTGGGTGTTTAATACATTGTTCATTAGTTCATACACTTTTTTTCTTATTAATCTGTCCTGGGTTCACGTATATGCTGTAGTATTCTGCTTTTATGCTGTGTCTGTACATTCTTACAGCTTTGTTCACATCCAATTTGTTTTTGGACCATTTTCTTTCCAGTTTCCTACAGAGTTTTTCATCTGTAGTACCTCATTATTAAACCAGGATGGTTGTTTTTTTTGCTCCTTGTTTTCATTTTTAAGTGGTGCTATTTTGTTCAGCATGTTCTTGCTTAGTTCATCCCAGTTTCTCATGAAGTGTATGCTATTAGGTGATATGTTTGTTTGATCATTCAGCACTGTTAACCAGAAGCTATGAAATCCACCTTCCCTCTCGTTATAACAGTGTGTGGTGTCCTCGCTTCCCTATTCTTGCCATTCTCTTTCCATTGAAGTGTGAATGTGAGTTTGCTGTGATCTGACCACAGCACCGCTTCGCAATTATGATTTTCTAGTATATGGTTGTTATTGGCAAAGAACCTGTAAGCTAGTATATCTAATAGGTGACCTTTTGAATGAGATGAGGTGGCTTGTGATGTTTTTAGGTTCCATTGGTGCAAGAAGTTTCTTACAGTCCTAGTGCTGGTGTCATGGTGGTTTTCTAAGCGTAGGTTGATATCTCCTAGTAGGACATCTGAGATGTTAGTGCAAATATTAGATACAAAATCCATGAAATCATCTCGGGCATTGGACCAACTTCCTGGAGGACGAGAGAAAAATGTGCAGCATAACTGACCAGTTAATGTTGTATCAGTGATTTTGCATGCCATAATTTCAACTGTAGAGGATATGTGCTCAACAATGAGTTCTACGGTGAAGAAAGATTTATATATTAAGTCAACCCCTCATCCTTTCTTTTTGTTTCTGTTGATGTGTGTTATTTTATAGCCCAGTGGACATAAATCAAGCAGTGCTGGGTCATCTTGAAGGTGTAGCTACATTTCTGTTATAAACAGTAAACCTAGTTGTTCAGTTTCAATCCAGTCTCTAATTATGGCTGACTTTTTAACAGCTGAACTTGGAGTGGAGGAGTAGCCTAACGGTTAGTGCAGCAGGCTTTGATCTTGACTACCTGGGGTCAATTCCCACCACAGCTCCTTGTGACCTTGGGCAAGTCCCTTAACTGTATTTCACATCTGTGAGATTATTGGTAGTTTTAATTGAGGAGGAGCTTCAGCAGGATATCAGAAATGTAGAGATAATATAGGTTAAAGATATGAACTTCAACTCACGGAATTGCAGTTATGGGTTTTGTCATTATGCAGTTCCTGAATCCTGGTGTTGTTTTATGATCCAATTGATGAAGATCACTAGAGGCTTTTTTCTTTTGTTGTTGTAGATCCAGCTCATCACAGGAAAGGGAGAGGTTGCTTGTTTGTAGCGTGCAAGGAGACAAAGTTGCTTTTATCCAGTCAAAAACAATGAAATTAAACTGAATTTATTTTGAGTTTTTTTTCCTTCAATTAGAGCCGGTGATCCGACATATACTGAGCAGAAATATGTAAGAATCTGAGCAGTAAATAAGCAAAGTGTGTTATTTAGCCTGAAATGTAGGAGCCCGATGTGATGGGTATAGGTATAGATAGGGACACACATTAAAAAACTCCTGCATGATACTGCTGGCCTCCCTTGCTGTCACTGTCTCTCACAAAGCAGTTGCGTATTCAGGGGGGCTAATATGCCAGGCCATTTTGTCGGGGGCTAATATGTCAGGGGCTATAAGAGACTTAAATCAGCGGCTATTATGTCAGGAGCTTTTTTGTTAGGGGATTTTTTTGTCGAGGCTATTTTGACCTGGTACAATCTGATGTGATCTCTTTTGCTTTAGCAAGTTGATTACTTGATATTATAATTGTAATTTTAGAAATATAAAAAAAAAAGAAAAAAGAAAAGGTGAATACTGGATATTTGGCACACAAACCCAACTACATTAAAAATAAATAAACCAGTCTTACCTGAAAAGGATATTTATTCTGACAGGGAATGAAAGTACCATCATTCTTCACAATTTCCACACATTTGACCTTTGAAAGATCAACAGATCCCTTTTTGTTTTTCTTCTGTGAAAGGAATAAAATACTAAGCCAAGACAGATACAGAAAAACAAGACCTTCCAACCTAGACTAAGAACAGCTTTCTTTCCAGGTCATGCTTGGGTCCAAGAACATCACCCCAATAAAAAAAACTTGCGTTCTGACACATCCCAAAAACTTTGTATTCATAGGGCACTAAATAAATATTTGAAAGGGAGCGGGGAAAACACATGGAGACAACATATCTCTCGAGTCTCCTTTCCCTGAGGAAAAGATAGGTTAAAAATAGTAATGAGATCAGGGTAACCACCTCTGGAAGATGAACATTTCAAGCCAATATTCAAAGGCAATTACATGCTCGCCAGCAGCCAGCGATCATAATTGTCTTACCTATATGAGGTTGTTTTTAAATATATGGATAATATCGAGCCATTTAAAATGGTAAATAGCCAGATATTATCAATTTATTTGGCCTGCGTACAGGTGGAGTGAGGGAGGGCCAAACACTAATTTGTTTAGTGCTAATTTTTAGCAGGTACAATTTATCCATTTAAGCTGTAGAACAGTGCAAGCATTATTTATGTATTCAGTGGTGCTACCTATAAAGGACAGCAGCTCTGAATATATGGGTTATCTAATCTATCTAACCAAAGGACTCGTACACCACACTAATCCCAGCAAGAAGTTCAACCTCTCACAAAAAAATGAGAAATTACATCAGAAATCAGCAGAAAAAAAAGGAAGTTAAACAAAGATGCCAGCCTTTATTTTAAGCCACTGTGGCAGCTGAAAAATTACCTCCTCTATTAAGAAATACTTAAATGTTACTGAAATTATAGCATTTCTCTCTTCATTGTTAAAACAAATATTGCAATGAGTGTAATATTTTCAAGTTTAAAGATATTCACAGTTTCACTCTGAATCAAGAGGGAAACAAAAACCAAGGACAGTTCAACTGGATCCCAGGCAATGTCCATTAAGATACAATGTAACATAGTAGATGACAGCAGAAAAAGACCTGCACGGTCCATCCAACAAGATAAACTCATATGTGCTACTTTTTGTGCATACCTTACCTTGATTTGTATCTGTCATTTTCAGGGCACAGACCATATAAGTCTGCCCAGCACTATCCCTGCCTCCCAACCAGCCTCCCCTCCCACCACCAGCTCTGCCACATTGTCTGCATAGATGAAAGGGTTAAGGCCTTGGTTGGATAAGGGCTTGGCTCATCATTAGGTTGAAGAGGATCGGTGATAGCGGTGATTAAGATACAATGTAAAAATGAAGATGAAATATTTCAGGTCTTCCAGACTAGACAAATATCACTACTCCAAATAATTACAAAGACTTCTGTGTGAACAGCAATTTTTCTATTTCAGGATTAGTAAACTATTTTGTACGTCCTCAGAGTACAGTGCAGTCTCGATTATCTGACCTTCACTAATCCGACAGACACCCCTGGTGATGTCAACATATTTATTTCTATTAAAAATCTTTGCTTTAGAACTATTTTTGAAAATAGGGAACTTTATGCCTTTGTTTATGCATTGTTTTAGGGGTTCATGCATTTTTTTCTATATTATCCGTCTTTTCATTTATCCAACAACAGTTCTTTCCCATTTACATAAGAAAGAGACTGTACGATACTAGAGTTCCTAGTGAAAAACAAAAAATCACAAAAGTCAGAATTGGGTTCCTCCCCAAGTCCCAAAACAGTGACCGCATCCCTTACACACTTTGGACTAGCACAGCGGGACCCAAATTGTGCGAAGCAGTACCCTGGGGCACTGCAGCAAAGTAACAGGAGTGCCAAAGCATAATTTTCCCCACCTCCCTCCCGCCGTCACCAAAGCCACTGCTGCTGCTTCTCTAGATGGTACACAGCTCACAAGTGGTGGAAACTAACACACTAAGCGCTAACAATTAATAAAGGGGTCATCTCATATAGTCATGACCATTTATAATCTCTCATATAATCATGACCATTTATAATCATCGACTGCCCCCAACCTCCCGTAGTGCACAATTAACCAGCAGCAGCGTCGGCGGCAAAACAAGAGCAGCCACCACAGGGTCGGACTCTCCACATCTGCTGCTGACAGTCTTGCTCCCTTAGACATCACTTCCTGTTCCAGGGCACAAAAGAGCAGCCACATGAATGAAGATTTCTGCCTTGCAGTGGCTGTAGCTTGCTTTGCCACTGCTACTGGTCTAGAGAAGTAGCAGCAGCAGGAGTGTGTGTGGGGGGGGGGGGGGGGAGGGAGACAGAGAGGAGGCAGAAACAGAGGGCAGATGTTGGATGGAAAGGTGTAAGAGAATGAGGGTATGAATGGGAATGCTGGTGTCTGTGGCTGAAGCATGCCACTGATTTGCTCAATGCACAGGCAGCACAGAACGTGGGCCTGGGGCAATGGACCTCTTCAGTTGGCAGAGCTTGGGCATCCCCGCCTTCAAAGGTAGGACTCAATGTTGTTGTGGGGGGGGGGGGGGGGGAGAAGACCCGAGAGGAAATGTGTTGCCTAGGAGTGGCATGACCCAAGAAGGTTTGGGAACCACTGGACTAGAATGTTAAAAAGCCTCAGGAAAATAATTGTAGTTTTACCAACTTAAAAAGGCTTTTAAATTCAACTTGGCACCCAGTTTAAACATCAAACTACCACAAACTAGAATCAGGGCAGTCAAAAAGGAACTTCTATACATTTAATCCATCAGCTGTAAATTATAAATAACACGCAGGCAGACAGATTCTGAACTGAGGAAAGAGTATAACAATGTAGTCTCAATCCAGCTCTAACACGTACATCAAATATCTCCCCACATTACTGAGATGATCTTTAGCCCCAGGACTAAAACAGAATTCAGGAGATGAATGCACACTATATACAGATGACCCCCAACCTCAGGTGGTTTATAAAAAGACTAAACTTGCTACAGCTGTACTGTAAATCATGAGCCCGGTACTGTTCTAGGCAACGTATAGGATAGCTTCAACAGCCAGCATAAACCATTCCAGAAGCTTTACCAGTAGACTCTCAATTCTTAAGCAAATCTCCTTTATTGTAGTACACAGAACAAACAAATACAATTCAATTTACAGTTCAGTTGCTTAAAACAGAATTGTTGCCTTCTGCTCAAAGTCTCCATCTAGCCACTCCAGAGGCAAGGAGTTGGCCAGAACCTCAGCCCAGCTGATAGGAACAGCTGTAACTCTCAAAATAAATAAGGGGAAGAAACTCAGGGTAAATAAAAGGGGAATAACTTGAGATGGTGAAAAATCTTGATAGAATTAAAGCAAATTAAGGAGGGATCAGTCCCTAGAACAGCTGCTGATCACAAAAAAAAATATGCTAGCAAGACTGGGCTCTCTCACACAGGCAGCCAGCAGGGGCAGAGAGGGTGGGCTAGCTCTAGCTCTGAGCTAACAGTCAATAAGGAAAGCTTACAAGGAGTCAATCACAGGATACTGCAAACTATAGGGGGAGAGAAGAGCCACAATACACAGTGCTACCTATACACAGACAGATGGATGGACCGTGCAGGTCTTTTTCTGCCGTCATCTACTATGTTACTATGTATGTTACTATGTTACAATGCAACTGAATACAAAATACTCATATTAAATATACATAACAATGCACCCTGCCTCCATGAATACGGGGGCAGAACAAGCCCTACAGAAGAAATCCATAAAAGGCAAATAATTAACTTTTATCTAAATAACCAAATAGTTAGCCACCTTTCATGTCTATGTATGTAGCCACTCTATTGATTATGCCCAGAACAGAATACAGGAGTTACCTATTAGTAAAATCACAAAATAAATTACAATATAAACAAAATAATACATAAAATCATATATCATCAATCCCGTCCCATAAAACAAACCATTACTGCATTACTTAACCTCTTCCCTTTAAACAACCTATAACAGTGGTTCCCAAACCTGGTCCTGGAGATACCCCAGCCAGTCAGGGTTTCAGGATATCCACAATGAATATTCATGAGAGAGACTTGCATGCACTGCCTCCACTGCATGCAAATCTCTCTCATGAATATTCATTGTGGGTATCCTGAAAACTTGACTGGCTATGGTGCCTCTAGGATCAGGTTAAGGAATGACTGACCTACTAAAATTAAAAAAAAAAAGGCCCATGATTGTCCTAACATTACTCGGCATTCTCAAAGCAAGGAATACCCAGATGATTTACTAGGACCTGAAAGGCCAAGGGACTTCACACCTCCACCCCCAGCAATGCCTGCTGAGAAAATCCACTTAAACATTGTCTATGCCCATTATGTGAGCCACTGATATCACAGCAGCTCCTTGCCTGCTTGTTCAACAGAATTAGTTGAAACAAGCAGGCAAAGTTGACAGCAAAAAGTACACTTGCTCTTTTTTTTTTAAGTCTGAAAAGAGGGGGGGAGAGGTTGTCCCCAAGAGATAAAATGGGGTGGGGGTTGGAGGCCCCTTAGGCTCATCACCAGCTAGCCTAAAAATGAAGCCTGTGGGATACATCTTGACACCCCAAAGAGAAGACATCTCTGTGCTCAACCAGAGCGAGGTCCAAGGACCAGTCCCTGAGAGCAATGCCTACACCAGAGGTTCTCAACCTAGTACTTGGGACACACCAGGCCAATCTGGTTCTCATGATATCAACATTGAATAGACACGAGATAAATTTCCACACGCACTCTCTCCTTTGTTTGCAAATTTCTCAAGTCTGCCTCCATTTGCTGATATGGGTACATAACCCATCAGTCTGGACCAGTCTAGAAGGATAAGAAATCCACTATTAAAGCTATTTACAAGCATCGTTCAAATGATTCTTTTCTATGAGAGAGAATGGAATCTGTAGGCCATGCAGCATTTAAAAAAAAAAAAAAAAAAAAAGAAAGGAGTACAGAATGGCATGCACAAGCACACTGCAGGCATGACTACAGGCCTGCACTGAGGGAAACTGGGTTCAATACCAGAGTTCCTGCTGGTGCTGCGCTTGAGGAAGGAGACCAGAGCTGCTGTTGGGGAGGAATTCACCACAGTTATGTCCCATTAGAAGGAAGAGAATATTAGAAAGAATAAAGAAAAAAGGGAGATGCCAGCAGAGAGAAAGCAAAATATGTAGGATGAGGGGTAAGAGAAAAAATGTTGGGCCTAAAGTTGTAGGGATAAGATGTTAGTAAGCAAGGAAAGGGAGTCAGGAAGGCTTGAGAGGAGGATACTGGGAGAACAGAAGGGGAGCTGCTGTGGACACAGGCCATTAAAATTACAATTTTAAAGGTTGTGCGGTCCTTTACTTAAAAGTAATGTTCCGTTATTCCTTTGCTATGGTTCCTAATCTGCTTTATATGAATATTACTATACTTGCTGAGGTGCATCACTGATTAGCACATGGTAATATGATTTTTACCTCAACTCCCATTTTATGCCACAAAACCTAATCACTAACAATGTATTTAAACCATGTTAGCACATACAAAACCAGGAATGTACCTTAACAACACACTGACAAGTTTATTCTTTTTTTCTTCCTGGTTTATAGCCATCAAAATTAACTCAGATACTTACTAGGAAAAGGAGTCTTTCCAGTGATTTTCTCCTACTTTTGTTCTTATAATGATAAATTGCCAGGAAAAAAAGTGAAGGTCCTTAACTATAGAGAAGCAAACAGAACAAATGTATATACCTTCATACTCCCTATATTCTTAGCTAGGATGTTTCACTCACTTTGCCTTCAATTACAAGCTCAAACTAGGGGCCCTGTTTACTAAGCTGCGCTATAAGCGCACTAGCATTTTTAGCACACACTAATGTGACACACACACATAGGAATATATGGGTGTCTCTAGCGTTAGCGCACACTGAAAATGCGCCTTAGTAAACAGGGCCCTACATTTTTCTCAGGGACTGCACCATCTCTCTGGAATATTTTACCACAAGAACTAAAAATGAAATTCACATTATATGGCCTTTTGTAAGTGCCTGAAAACTGCTTTTCCGTTCCTTTTTTTTTTTTATTTAATTACTTGGTTTTGATCCATGTGTTATGTAATGTTTGCAGAAATTATTTTGTTTTGATATTTTGCTAAGAGGGTCTTTTACTAAGGTGCCGTGGAAGGGCATAATCGAACAGGGTGCCCAAGTTTTCCTGAGGACATCCTCGCAGAACGTCCCGGCGAAGGGGCGGGGAAACCCATATTATCGAAACAAGATGGGCGGCCAGACATAATGGAACGGGTAGACTGCGACCCTGATGTGGAATTCGGGGAAGATATGTTGAAGACTTTGAGCGCCCGGGCAATGACAACTGGCAGCTCCTCTTTCCGAACTAGGCAGCCGCTTCAGCAAAAGTGGCTGCAGGACCACCAGGGGCCCCTGAGAGAATGGGGGTCTGAGGAAACCTGAGGCACCCCTGACCGCTTTAACAGAAAAAGCTTTGTGCATTAAAAGCACAAATTCAGGGGAAAATGGAACTGATACTAGGTCAGCATCTTCTGCAACATCCCTCAATACCTCAGCTGACCCAGGAACGGAGTGCTGCTCAGCCAACGACTGCCCCGTCAGTATATCAAAGGCCTGCTATGAGGAAGAAAAAATGGTGCGAGCAGAAGCACGAACCGCTAATAGGCCTGACGTTCCCAACAAAATCAGCTCCAAGGCTACTGTGGTTTCACCCACCACAGACCTCTCAGCTGACTCTGGCGCCGCTGGGCCCTGTACACTAAACCGCGCACACATTTTGCAGCTTCCTAACGCTGCTGTACGGTTCCCACACTAGGAGCAGCACTTAGACTCTGAAGGATTAGACCTGGTGTTCCCCCAAAGGGCTGAACAGACCGCCCCCCCCCCCTTCACGGTACTCTGAGCACCTAAAGTTTGGAGATCCCTTCTCATGGTTTCTACTCCCACCAGGGTATCCACTCTATTGGCTATCTTCATGTTATCCACAAAAAGGCAAAACTTTTCCTTCTAACCCTTTAGCATTGTCTCTCACAAATATATTAAACAGAATCGGCTCCAGCATCAACCCCTGAGGCACTCCACTAACCACCTTCCTTTCCTCAGAGCCGATTCCATTTACCACCACCCTCTGCCACCTGACAAGTCAACCAGTTTCCAATCCAGTTCACTACTTTAGGTCCTAAGTTCAGCCCTCTCAGCTTGTTCATGAGTCTCCTGTAAGGGACTGTATCATGTAGAACAAGTAGAAGTGAATCAATTTTTTTACTCTTTCAAAAAGTACAAAGACTGAGGGATACTCAATGAAGTCACATGAAAATATAGGAGGAAATAATTTTTCTCCCAAAGAATAGTTAATCGCTTGAACTTGTTGCCAGAGGATGTGGTAACAGTATTTAGCTTATCTGTGTTTAAAAAAAAGGTTTGGACAAGTTCCTGGAGGCAAAGTACATAGTCTGCTATTGAAACAGACACGGGGAAGCCACTGCTTGCCTTGAGATTGGTAGCATGGAATCTTGCTACTATTTGGGTTTCTGCCAGGTACTTGTGACCTGGATTGGCCACTGTTGGAAGCAGGATACTGGGCTAGATGGACCACTGGCCTGAGACAGTATGGCTATTCTAATATTCTTATGGTGCTGACTAAGAAACTGAGCACGGATTAGGAGGGATAATGATTAGATGTACGAGTACGGCTCTGAATGTTCAGATAAATGGGGAGATGAGATGGTTTGAAAAACCTGGAGGGGTTAGAAGGCAGTTGAAAAAGGACAAAGGGCTACAGAGCAGGCAAGAAACAAATGTAGGGGGAACAACTTAAAAAAAAAAAAAAAAAAAAAAGAGGTAAGAGTAGAAATGGGGGATAATAAATGGGGAAATGAGACTGGAGACGGAAAGGGGATGAATGATGAAGAAGCTGGTGTAAATAAGGGGGTTAGAGGTAGAAGAAAGGATATGAGGTGGGTAGAGGAAATTGGGGGCTAGAAAGTGGATTAAAGATTGGGAGGGGGTATAGGAACAAGAGAAGTGGCAATGGGAGGACTACAAAAGTAAAAGTAGGGAATGGAAAGAGTGTGATTGATTTCATCCTCCTCCTTCATACTTCAGTCTTCTTCTTTTCACCTTTTTTCTACCTTCTCTTTTACCCCTTTCCCTCTCTCCCGCCCCCTTTCTTCCCATCTTAACCTGTCTATACTGCCATCTCCTTTTGCTTCTGACTGACTGCTCTATGTGAATGGAATTTTGCTCTTTCCTGTCAAACTTTTGTAGTCCCTTTTCTGAATTTTTGCTTTGTATTTTTAGATTGGGAACTGCCTTGATCTGCAAGTTAGCAAATGCGATATAGCACATATGAATAAACTATAGGTAGATAAAAAGACAGATAAGAGAAATGCAGTCAAAAAAGGAACTTTAAGAGAGATAGAAGTAAGGGGGGGGGGAAAAGGAAAAAAAAGACGAGGAGCAGTTTGAGGCATGCAATTCCTAACTTAAGGGGCCTTTTACTAAGCTGCAGCAAAAATGGGGCCTGTGCTGGCATCAGTACGTGTTTTTGACATGCGCTGAGGCCCTCTTTTACCACAGCAGGTAAAAAGCTGTTTGTTTATTTTTTTAAGAAATGGCTGTGAGGCGTGAAGCACTTGCCTTGCGGCCATTTCAGGGGGGAGCACTTACCACCACCCATTGAGATAGTAGTAAGGGCTCCCATGCTAACCGGGAAATGCGTAGCACTGCCCGATTACCACTGGATAAATACCGGCGCTATAAAAATAAAAATATTCTTGTAGTGCTAGAAATGGCGTGTGCTGTGGGTGGAAACTAAAGCCAGGCTGCTGTGGTAGCCTGGCGGTACTTCCGGTTTAGTGAATGGTAAATCTGCTTTGGGCTTACCACCACTTAGTAAAAGACTCCCTTAGTTCAACATAAGTATGTGTCAGAGAAAGTACATACTTAAAAGCCTGTTGTAGGGAAATTGGATTTGCTCTGTTTTTTTAAAAAAACACTGCTTCTGAAAATAGTAATTTAAAAATCATTCCTGGGAGAACTCCAAACAAGTCAACATTTACAGGACTATGAAATAGATCTTCCTCACACTTAAGATTTTTTTTATGTATTTCTTTGTATTTATTGGATTTTATTTTAATTACAATAAACTTACTCATATAGATAAACATTACAAAGGAAACCTGGAAAATCCCTGTATAATAATTTTTTAAACTACTCGTTTTAGAGTATTTTCTTTTCCTTATCAGTCCAATTAGATGATTATTACAAACTGCCACGCTTTATTGTCTCTGTACCAAGTCTATTATACTATCCTGTCACTGGATAAAGCACAACTGAGAAGTGAATTTTTCTATATTTAAAATGTATTCCTTGAAGTATTTTTTTTGCAAATTTTAAGAAGAAATATTCAGTATAACTTCTTTAACTGCACTTTTCTACTTTAGTAGCCAACTGTCAAATTTGACCAGAATGAATAGGAAATTCTGGTGCTCATTTTCAAAGAACACAGACTTACAAAGTTACACGGTAACCTATGTAACTTTGTAAGTCTATGTGCTTTGAAAATGAGCCTATCACTTACGAACACCAAAAGAAAAAAAAAAGTCATTTACTGTTTGCCAGAACCAGAAAAAAAAAAAGTCACAAAATTATTCACATTACCCCTTTAAATTTTTGGTATAGCTGGGGATGGAGTGGGAGGATTGCCACATTTTCCACAAGAGCTCAGGATGTGGTCTACCTTTTAGTTTAGCTGTCTTAATACACTGTCTTTTGAAACTGAAAGTGGCTTACAAAAAAGAGGAAAAGGAATTCTGAATTTAGGTTTTCATTTCACAGCTAATTATTGGGTCTTCGAGGATACAAAATTATTGGTGCTTTGGTGCTGGGTTCTTTTTCCAATGGAATCAAATATGTACATTTGTGTCAATTAAGAGTCATCAGTGCAAAAAAGCACAAAAACTGCAACTTAGAAATTCAATTAACCCAAGCACAGACTCAATGGGAGACTTAATGGAACCTGGAATTGCTATTTAGTAAATTCTCCTCTCGCCCTAATTTGGTCTTGAGTTTCTATTGAACCCTGAAATTGGCCTTCTGCTGCCTGACCACCTGGTGAAAAGGTTCGGCAAGCTCTGGAAGAAGTGCTTCGACCAAACTGGACAGTTGCCTCACCGAGTTCCGCAAGTGGATGCTCATGTAGAGCTGGTATGTTTGGATCTTGGCTGCGAGCATAGCGGCCTAATAAGTCTTTCTCCCAAAAGAATCCAAGGTCCTAGACTCTCTGCCTGGGGGCACCGAGGCATAGTCTCTAGTACTCTTGGCTCTTCTGAGAGCAGAGTCCACCACCATGGAATCGTGAGGTAGTTAGGCCTTCACCATTACTGGCTCTCCATGGACTCTGTACTGGGACTCAGCTTTCTTGGGGACCACTGGATTAGATAGAGGGAACGACCAGTTTCGCATAAGAACTTCCCTGAATGTGTTATGCAAGGGGGCCGTTGCAACCTCTGTGGGTGGAGAAGGATAGTCCAAGACCTCGAGCATCTCGGCCCTGGGCTCATCCACAACCTCCATAGGGAAGGAAATATCCTTAGACATTTCCCGAACGGAGGAAAAAAGAGACTCTCAAGGGGAGACATCCTTCTTTCAATTGGCAGAGTAGGATCAGAGGGGACCCCATAGGACTCTTCTTCAGAAAAGTATCTGGGATCTTCCTCTTCCTCCCATGAGCGCTCTTCATCGGTGTCGGACAAAAGCTCTCTAAGAGCAGCCCGAACCCGAGCCTGTCTCGACGTCAAGGAACGACAACCTCAAGAGGGATGTCAAGAAGTTGACTCCTGCCTGGACTGCGGCAAAGCTTCCTCCGCCGACGTCGAAGGAGAGTCGACCAGGGTGGCAGCTGACGCCAATGCCGCAAGCGGCACCGAGGACGTGGACCTCAGCACAGGTGAAGGACCAGATGCCGCTTCAACAGTCGGTGCAGAAGGCGCAAGCACCCCTGGCACCGAAGTAGACTGGCGCAGCAATCCCTCCAGAAGCTCTGGAAGAAGGGCCCTGATGCGCTCGTCAAGAGCTTCCATCAAAAAAGGCTGAGGGGCCGGCACAGGAGTCAGTGGCAGAATCTGAGGGGGCTCGGGAGCCGGTACCAGGCTGCCAGAAGACCAACGCATCGGCACCTCCTGTATAGAGGGTGAGCGGTCCTCTCAGCGCCGACGCTTCTCGGGTGCCGAATCCCTCGGCTCCCCGGAGCTCTCGGTACCGCGCATGGAAGGAGATCGATGACGGTGCTTCTTAGCCTTCACTCGATGCCCGTCATCGAAGATCCTCGGTACCGAAGAGGAAGACATGGAATCCTCATGCCTCCTCGGGGCCGGATCCGACGGTCGGTCCCGGGGGCCTGCATAGCAGTAGGCCTTGAGACAGGGTGGAGACCCACTTGATGCCTTGCTAATCCCAGCGCGATAAGGTCGTTCGGCAGCCATTACCTGCGCTCTCAAAGATGATGCTTCCCTCGACGTCAACGCCGCCAACCTCGGTACCGATGCCAAAGGACCGGACCGATCTGCAAAAAGTTTCTCACATTGAGCCTCCCGAGACACTTGGGTCTGCTTTTTCATTAAAGAGCACAGCTTACAAGCAGCTGGCAAATGATCAGGCCCAAGGCACTGGATACACCATGCATGGGGGTCAGTACCCAAGATGGTCCGGTTGCAGCGAGTACAATGCTTGAAGCCACTGGGAGTCCTCGATGACATGGATGGAAAAACGGTGGCTGCAAAATTAAAGGACTCGATCGTGCCAATTAAATAGGCACAAAAAAGGAAAAGAAAAGCCGGCCGCAATGAAAACAGAAGGAAACTTAAACAAGTGTATTAAAAAAACTAAGAAAATAAGGAAAAAACTAACTTCTTTTTTTTTTTAATACTTGTAATAAAATACAAAAATGAAGAAGAAAAAAAGGAGAGCGGAATACGCTAGACGAAGTCTCCTGGGCCAAAAATGAGCACAGCGAAAAAACGGGTCATTCAAGAAGCAGATAAAAAGAACTGAGGAGGGCATGCTCACGCCGTGGGCAGGAAGCCGTTCGCGCATGCGTGGTTCATTCTGCCCACGTGCCGGTGCGTTCTAGAAGTTTTTTTGTTCTCTTAGGGATTTGCCGGTCTCCTGGGCCATCGCGGACGATGACCCAATCATGAGAACAAGCAGCCTGCTTGTCCTCGGAGAAGTAGATCCTACAGTAAGTACTACTACTACTTAGCATTTCTATAGCGCTGCCAGGGTTACGCAGCGCTGTACAAGTTTAAACATGGGGAAGGACAGTCCCTGCTCAAGAGAGCTTACAATCTAAAGGTTACAAACTATGTAGTCAGTGTAGGTATCATGAATGGGGAAGGTGGTTAGGCGCCAAAAGCAAGGGAGAAGAGATGGGCTTTGAGTAAGGACATATTTACAACTCCTCCTGTCCATTCTTTTTGTTACATTTGTACCCCGCGCTTTCCCACTCATGGCAGGCTCAATGCGGCTTGCATGGGGCAATGGAGGGTTAAGTGACTTGCCCAGAGTCACAAGGAGCTGCCTGTGCCTGAAGTGGGAATCGAACTCAGTTCCCCAGGACCAAAGTCCACCACCCTAACAACTAGGCCACTCCTCCACTCCTTTCTAGGTAGAACAATCTAAGGCTCTGGTGCCACAAGTGATCTTCTTATGGACCAGATCTCCTTGTCTGCCGCCACTCTCCCAAGGTGTACCTCTCCGGGCTACTACCTTGGGCTGCAAGAGGCTCTTCCCTGTTCCTGCTCCCAGGCTGAAATCTCCTACTTCACACCTGGAGTATTCCTCCACTTCACAGTTACTGCTTTGATGGGCAGAAACCTCTTGAGTTCAGCCTTAGTTTATTTCTTCCATCCAGGACTCCCCCTCTCCTCCAGGGTTCCGGAGGGGGCAAAGGCAACCAAAGACCTCATGCTTTCCTCAACCACAACATTAATTCTAAAAACTCTTCCCTTGCCGTCATTCAACAACCAGGAACATTTCCTCCTGCACTCTCTCACAAGCACTCCCCCTTGGGGCTGGGCTTCTCATATCTTCATTACAAATCTATTTCTCTCACTCCAGTAACTCTAGGCACTATGGTTTGTGTGCTTGCTCAGAGCATTTTGGAAGCTTTGCTAAGTTCAGACTGCCATGAGTCTGTCCCCCACCCCCCCCCCCCCCTCCCGCCAAAGCCTGGTCTTGTTGACACCAGTGCAGCCACACTGTTGAAGATAAATGCGGAAGGGGCTGCCGTTTGACCGTGTTAGCTGCTGTGGCTCCTACAGAAATTACCTCAAAGCCCCAGGATATGGCATGTGGAGTGGAGAACTGATTCCTCAGTAGTGAGTATTTGCTTCTGAGGACTGGGGTTCAATGTGTTATGCTTGAGGTGGAAGAGAGACTATTCAGACTCAGGGAATTGTTAAGGAGGAGGATGTAACACTGAGAAAGGCATCTCTGTAATAGAAACCCTCAGCCAGGGGACAGGCAGGTGGGAATGCTGCTTTAGTTACTGAAAGAGATACTCAGCGCCTGGGTATACTGGAGCAAAGTTCCTTGTGGCTAAAAAAAAAAAGCCAACACAGTTTCCAGGGTGGGTCAGGCTGGGCCTTAACAGGGAAAAGTATAGCTAAGTTAAAAGAAGGTGAAAACCCAGATTGGCTCCAGGATTAAGGGCGAGTCCCAGACTGGTGGTATGTTTGTCCTCCTGCATGTGAGGAAAATGGAGGAAGAAATCTAAACGCATATGGGAGTCTGACAGTTGTAGAGTTACTAGTAATTCAGCAAATGCTGTAAAGTCAGTAGGGGAAGGGCCAGATAATAGGAAACCTCCACAGCTGTTCTGAAGTTGGAGCTCTGTAAGATGGGACACCAAGGGCCAGATGCACTAAACTTAACGAGCCCTTAACGAGCAAGTAGTAAACCCTGGCATGCACTAAAGACTTTTTTCCGACGACGGTAGCAGCTCACGAAAATGGAATGCAGATGAGCAAATTGTGTACAAACCCTATCGTAATGAGATACACTAACCTTTTCAGATTGCCTTAATGCTGGAAAATCTAACGAGAGGTCTGAACCTCTCGGGGCTGCGCGGGATAAAACTTGGCCCAAAGTAACAAAAACAAAACAAAAAAAAAATCAGGGAACAAAAATACAATCCGCTTCAAAAAAAAAAAAAAAAAAGCGTCATTCCCCGCCCCCCCCCCCCCCCCCGCAGTCTAACCCTGCTGCTGAACCCTGAAGAAGAGGTTTCCCTGCTCATCACCCCCCCCACACACAATAATAAAAACATCCTTTTTGGCAGTGCTTCACTCAGCTGAGAGACCTGGAAGTCTCTGAGCCAATCACAGCGCGTTTAGCTCGGCTAAACGCGTTGTGATTGGCTCAGGGACTTGCAGGTCTCAGCTGAGTGAAGCACCTCCAAAAAAGACGTTTTTATTATTGAAGGGGTGGGGGGGAATGATAGCCAAAATGGAAATTTGTTTTTGGATGGGCGTCCATTTTGGCCGTCATTCCCTGCCCCCCCCCCAATAATAAAAACGTCTTTTTTGGCAGTGTTCACTCAGCTGAGACCTGGAATTCCCTGAGCCAATCACAACACATTCAGCAGAGCTAAACACGCTGTGATTGGCTCAGAGACTTCCTGGTCTCTCAGCTGAGTGAAGCACTGCCAAAAAAGACATTTTTATTATTGAAGGGTGGGGAATGACAGCCAAAATAGACATTTTATTTGAATGGGCATACTCAACTGCACTGTCCTCTGGATCAAGCCGCATCGGAGGAGGTGAGCAGCCCAGCGTCTTCGGGCAGCACAGGGAGGCGTATTTGGCATGCACAGAGCAGCCAGCATAACGCTTGGCTGCTCTGCGCATGCTCGACCGGCCGATTGGCCGACTGTTTAACGATGGAATAGAGAATGCAAGTGAGCTACAACGAGCAGCTCATTTGCATTCCCTTTCCTTAATGCATGCCCATTCCTTACCGATTCGCTAAGGGAATCGGTAAGGGAAGGGCTCTAACGATTGTTCAGTGCATCTGGCCCCAAGCCTGGAATTGTGTCCTGTAGCAGACCTGGATAAGAATATTAAGTTGTCAGAAGCACTCATAAGTTGATTAATCGCTGAATATAGTAGAATATCTTGTTTACTGATTTATGTTGGACTCAAGAACCAGTATAGGCAGAGGTAATCCTCAGTGTTTGGGAGCCCAGAAAGGTGGAGATATCATCAGCTTAGGGGAAGGTTCCGTCCCTACTGCCAGAGGGGGTACTCTGACAGTGGCAATTTTTTCACTAGTGGCCAGGATCACCACACTTTAGGCAACTATGTAAACACCTTATTTTAATTAACTAATTGTGTAAAAAATTAACAGGGCAATATTCAAATGCTGAATCCATTTTAACAATGGTCACAATGTTTACATGTTATGTATATTCAGTACTGCTATCCATAAAAACTGAAGTGCTGAGTTTGCTGCTGCATATGTAATCATCACTGCTATATAGAAAGGTTGGCAATATTAAACTGCTATCCACATAGCTATATAGATAGATTTAGGATCTATCTATATAACCTTTAATACCAGGGTGGTCCAAGGACTTTTCAGCAGCACTGTTTCTGATCTGACGAAGAAGGGCAACCTTCGAAAGCTAATCAAGAAATGTATTAAGTTATGTCCAATAAAAAAGGTATCATCTTATTTTCTTTTCCATGTTTTATTTTGTTTGATTTCTATTGATAACCTTAAAGTGCCACTGAAATTCACTAATAGAGGGGGTCATAATTTAGCAGCTGCCACTAAACTTATAAACCCTTTTGAAAATCAAGCCGTATGTGTTTAACTTATTACATTATAGTATAATAGACGGTGGCAGATAAAGACCAAAATGTCCTATTCAATTAGCCCCATAGGGTTGTTAGGGATGGTAACTGCTGCTATTATACCTACTTTGTACCTCAGTGTATCTCAAGGAGCATGAAACCCTGGATAAGACTGGCTTCAGTTAAACACAACCATTATGGTTAGGACCATATAGTAATACTTGGGGATTCACAAGCTCTCAGCACTATATATCAATATAATATGGTTTGTAGCAGGGTTTAAGGAAAAAAAAATTAAAAAACAAAAACTTTGATGTAGCAACAAGAACCACCTCTTTCACAAAATGACTGAAGCCTCAGCGTGCTCCCATATTTAAGTAAATGTGCTGCTCAGCTCATTCTCTCTCCAATATGCAAACATTTAAGGAAATAGACAGTGGAAACTTTAAAACTGTTAAAGAAAAACTAAGCAAGGACAAAACAGTTTCCCTTCAAACAATTAAAGATTTAAATCACAATAAAAGGGAAGAAATCAAGAGAATCTAAAGTATCAGGACCCCAATGATATCTTAAGCTGAAAGGTTTTCAGAGAAAATTCTCCTTGTGGAGGGTTATTTTTTCAGGAAAAGGGACAGTTCAATATTCTGCACAAATGAGAAACAAATGGAAGAGAGTCTTATTTTCAATAAAGCAGTAATGCTGTAACTTCCTCTTCATTGCTTCATGATAATATCCATTCTCCATTTACTTTCTGTAACTTATTCACTATGGTAGTTTCAATATTAGCTAAGTTGTTTCAACAGTCCAAGAACTCTCACAATAAGCAATTTTCCAGTATTTAATGCAAGAAAATAGTTACAAAGGTTACCACAGTACATTTTGCAGTGTCGTCTTTAAAAATGGGGGAAAAAAATTCCACATAACTGGGTAGTAACTATGTTTTTGGGTAGTAACTATGTTTTTGCAAGACTATTACTGAAAAAGATACTCTCAAGCAGCTCTACTGTTGCCAGTTTGAATAATCTAACTGCATACTTTCAAGGTCTATTGATTCCCGCCCCAGCTCCTTGTGACTCTGGGCAAGTCACTTAACCCTTCATTGCCCCAGGTACAAAATAAAAACCTGTATATAATATGTAAACTACTTTGATTGTAACCACAGAAAGGTGGTATATCAAGTCCCATCCCCCCTTTTTTTCTTGTTTCATTTCCTGAAGTGGATGTCTGGAGCTAAATCTGGTTTAAAAAAAAGAAAAAAAAAACACTTTAAACTTTCTGGATGTTAAGAAAGCTTTCACAAAGCTTGTAACCAAATGTCCCCCTCCTCCAACTGAAATATGTTTTCTGTATCTGGTTTTCTCTTGTTTCACCAAACTGTTTAGGGAGGGAAATAACCCCACAAAAGTGTAGAAATTAGATCTGCTACGGGGGTAGAGATAAAAAAAGAAGAAAGTAGCATGATCAACACAACACTTCCAAAACACCGGGGAGACAAATGATAAAGAAATAATACTTTGAGAAACTATGTTAAAGACTCAAAAGACGCGACACAGAGCCGTGTTTCTGCGAACAACACCTGCCTCAGGAGTCTGTTTGTTGTGAAAACCAGTGAATAGAGCAACTTGAAATGACAATTAAGACTGTGAAACGAGTCAAACACAGTAGTGCCGAACAGTCTTAATTGTCATTTCAAGTTAACGTTTGGCGCATTCACCTATCACTAGTCTTTTTAAAGGCATGATTTGGTTTCCTCGCCTATGTTGCTCCATTCACTGGCTTTCACAACAAACAGACTCCTGAGGCAGGCGCTCACAGAAACACGGCTCTGTGTTGAGTCCTTTGAATCTTTAACATAGTTTTTCAATAAAGTATTATTCTTTATCATTTGTCTCCCCAGTGTTTTGGAAGTGTCGTGTTGATCACACTACTTACTTCTTTTTTTATCTCTACCCCCGTAGCGGATCTAATTTCTCCACTTTTGTGTGTGTGTGGGGGGGGGGGGGGTCCCCTAAACAGTTTGGAGAAAAAAAAGAGAAAAGCAGATACAGAAAACATAATTCAGTTGGAGGAGGGGGACATTTGGTTACAAGCTTTGTGAAAGCTTTCTTAATGAGAGCTCTAGTACTTTCACACAACTAAGCGGTTACTTAGATGCCTGTATACAAATACGTAGAGAGACTATCATTGCAATGTGTAGTAGTTTGTAGCACTTTGAAAAACCATTAAGTACCACCATACTGGGGTCAAACCAAAAATCCATCAAACCCAGTATCCTGTTTCTAACATTGGTCAATCAAGGTCATAAGTTACCTGGCAGGATCCTAAAAAGTACAGGAGTTGTGCAAGCCATATCCCACTTGAGTTGGAGCAGTGGAGTACAGAGACAGGTCCTACTTGGGACAGAGTGGCAGAGATGTAACCAAAGAAGTTCTCCTATTACCAGAACATTCCTTCTGTTCATTCCTGATAAAGGTAAGGTCAGGAGAGACTGAAGACAGCGCAAGTACATCTGTTTTATCTGACGTTACTTGTTTATTTATATTTTAAAATTTCTAGTCCCCTTACAAATCAACATACATAATAAAAACAATAAAACAGTAACAGACACTGAATTATACAATATTCAAAATAAAACAAGCAAATCAGCCCCATGCAAAAAATGATTTTCTCAGTATTTTTATGCTTAGTTTTGCTAGGGGATCACTGGGCTGAAGGTGGAAGAGCAGCAGGGGACATTGTAAAAAAAGACTGGTATTCAGGTGGTATTCAGCATAAAATCATCAGGTATATTTCTCTTTCACCTCTAAATAGGATATCTCACAGAATTTTAGTCAGTCGTTCACAAAGAAAAAAACATGGTGGCATGCCCTGGAGTGGCATTTCAAAGCAGCTTCATCAAGGGTCAAGTCTGGTAGCAGAGACTGAAACCTGAGGTGGTAGCCTGTCTTGACTAAGTTGAAATCCTAGGCTTCAACTGTTATCTCCTTCCACTGCTAAAGAAAATGCAGGTAGGCATGATGTAGAGTCTGGAAGGAAATTGACTACAAATACAGGAAAACACTCAAAAAGTGACTATTGTCCGTCTGTCTTGCATGCATTGTGTCTTTGGAAACAAAATTTGGGTAGTATGGCAGATGCATGGGGTGGTTCAAGAGTTTGGGGAATCTGGAACAGGAAATTTCAAAAGAACAACTTTCTGATATGTTTCACTGTAATTTTCTATGTCGGAGAAACTGGAATTCTTTCCCAATAGAACTACCTTGGGCCATGGGGGGGGGGGGGGGGCTTATTTTACTGGAACCCCTCAGTCCAATCGGGCCCATTAAAAAAAAATTTTTTTAACCTCTTCCTTTGTTTTCAACACCTTTTTCATATTTCTTTTCAATGTCAGTTGGACTGGAAGAATAAAAAAAGACAAGCAAACTGTAGTAAGAAGATTACATATGAACTTGTTCACAGGAAATTTGGAAGCATGTGCTAAGTACAGAAGTATTGTCATACCGGGACAGACCAAAGGTCAATCAAGCCAAGCATCCTGTTTCCAACAGTGGCCAATCCAGGTCACAAATACCTGGCAAGATCCAAAAAATGTACAAAACATTTTATGTTGCTTATCCCAGAAATAAGAAGTGGATTTTCCCCAAGTTCATTGAAATAATGGTCTATGGCCTTTTCCTTTAGGAAGCCATCCAAACCTTGTTTAAACGCCACTAAGCTAACCGCCTTTACCACATTCTCTGGCAACGAATTCCAGAGTTTAATTACACGTTGAGTGAAGAAACATTTTCTCAGATTCATTTTAAATTTACTACTTTGTAGCTTCATTGCATGCCTCCCAGTTCTAACATTTTTGGAAAGAGTAAACAGATGCTCGACGTCTACCCGGTCCACTCCACTCATTATTTTATAGACCTCTATCATATCTCCCTTCAGTCTTTTCTCCAAGCTGAAGAGACTAGTCGCTTTAGCCTTTCCTCATAGGACAAGTTATTATAACAAGGTTTAGTAAGTACTCTATACATCAAATTCAGGAACTAACAAGTAAAGGGGTCCTTTTACTAAGCTCCCATAAAAAATGGCCTTAGTGCATTCTTATGCTTGTCATTTCCATACACTAAGGCCATTGCCACCAACTGTAAAAACTTTCTTTTTTTTTTTCATTAATGGCTATGTGCTAATGTCACCATTAGTGTGTGGCTTTTTTTTTTTTTAATTACTGCAGGAGTGCTCACCGTCACTTATGCTATAGGTGGTAAAGGCTCTTGCATTATCCATACACTAACCAGTTAGCACACACCAATACAGATGTGCTATTGGTTAGTGTAGGAATGCCTACTCCCTACCCCTGACACACACCCCTAAAAAAAAAAAAAAAATCTAGCATGCACGTGTCCCCCATGTTAGGCCATTTTTGCTGCCTTAGGCATACGTTAGGCACCTGATACAGCTTAGTACAAGGGACCCAAAGTTTGTTATAGTTAAAGGTGAATGCAATTCCTAATATTCCAGAACAACCAAGCTTGATGAATTAAGTCTACCACCTACATGATGCACCTTACCAAGCTTCTTATAATTTGAATGAACAATGAGCCAGACTTCAAAGTTCTAATTTAAGTTAAATCTTTAGAGACTGGAATGAAGTAAAAATATCAAATCTAATATTACTGTCATTGAAGGTATCACATGTCTGTCTGCTTGAATGCCTTTTTGTTATAAACAACATGTTCCACTTCTGTAAGCTCATACCAGGTGCTCCGCCTCACATGTTCCATAATCTATACAATACTTTTTGATTAAAAAAAAAAAAAGTTTAAGAAGTTTAGGGTCCAATTCTGAGGAAAAGGTTTAACTAGACCTTTACTCTCATTAGTAATGTACTTTAAAAATGTGCATGCCATGGGACAGGAATATTAGAGCCATAGACAGCTAGGATAATGAGAGAAATACCTTCTCCTCTCTTGTCCATAATTACTTATCTAGTAAACCAACTACTGTCAGAAGGTAACATGCTAACTCGGTTCAAATTCTGTTGACTTCACTATTAAAAGGCTCTAAATTAGACCATTCCTCCTGTTTCAACTATAGACCTGTGGCCAAGCTTCCCTTATGAAAGTTGTAGAAGCAGCGGACTTTTTGGATTTTAATGTTTTTGTATCTTTTAATATGATCAATGACTTCTTGGGATTATAGACCAGTCTCTTATCTTTTTGTGATTTGCCTTGTGCCTTCATTTGGTTAAGCGGAACATAAAATCATATTAAATTAGATTAGGAACCTTATGCATGTCTTGGCACAGCAGAGATGTGCATTGCGGTTTATTTAGAGAGAAGTTATTTCTAAAATAAGGGCAGTTCAACCAAATGGACTTAAAGTATCTTTCTTTTAATATCTCTGGCTTTTAATTCATTCAGGTTTTTATTTTTCAAATCCATCTCTCTAAGCAAAAATAAAGTGCTGAATATCTAATATTGTAACTTTCACATTTTTCTTTTTAGCCATTTAAATAAAATATGAAAAGCCACAGAGATGAACACAAAACACAAATTCATTCATTTCTTTATATAAATAAATATAAAAATAAAAACAGGTAAAGACCATATGGCCTATCCAGTTTGCTCATCCATGCCATCTACTACTACTACTACTACTATTTATCATTTCTATAGCGCTACAAGGCATACGCAGCGCTGTACACCATACACAAAAAGAGACAGTCCCTGCTCAAAGAGCTTACTCTCCCTTTCACTCCCTTAGGAGATCCTATGTATTTGTCCCAAGCTTTCTAATATATAAATTATATACACACACACATTATACATACAAAACCTTGTTTTAAAATAACGTGTGTGTCATGAAGTTCATGCACAGAATACCCTATGGATCTTAAATATATATCTAGGTACTATGTTAGGACTTTAAATCAGGCGTGGATATTGTTTAAAAATACCATCGTGAAAGCCCACACCAGATGTATTCCACATATTAAATGTGGAAAGAACAGCAAACAACAACCAGCGGGGTTAAAAGGTGAAGTGAAAGAGGCTATAAGAACAGCATGCTTCAAAGAATGGAAAAAGAACTGAAATGAAAAGAAATAAGAGACATAAGCCGTGTCAAGCTAGATACAAAGCACTGCTTCTGCAAGAATTGACAGTATAATAGAATACAATAAATGATAAAGAAGGCGAAAAGAGAATATGAAGAAAAACTTGTTTTAGAGACAAACACTCATAGTAACGCAGGTACATAAGAAGCAGAAAGCCTGTGAGGGAATCTGTGGAACAGTTATATCATGAAGGAGCAAAAGCAGCACTCAGGAAGGACAAGGCTACAGTGGAGAGATTAAATGAGCTCTTTGCTTCAGTCTTTACGGAACAGGATGTAAGAGATCTACCTGTACCGGAAATGGTTTGCAAGCATGACGATACGGAGGACCTGAAAAATCTTGGTGAACCCAGAACATATACTGAGCCAAAATAAGTTAAAAAGATAAATCACCTGGACCAGATGGCACACGCCACAGGGTACTGAAAGAACTCAAACATAAAACTGATGATCTGTCAGTGATCTATAACCTGTCATTAAAATCATCCACAGTACCTGAAGATAGGAGGATGGCAAATGCAACGCCAATTTTTAAAAAGGGTTCAGGGTGATCCGGGAAATTATAGACCAGTAAGCCTGACTTCAGTGCTGGGGAAAATAGTGGAAACTATTACAAAGAATAAATTTAAGGAACACATAGACAAACAGGGTTTAATGGGACAGAGTCAGCATGGGTTCAGCCAAAGGAAGTCATGCCTCACCAATCTGCTTCATGTCTTTGAAGGCGTAAGTAAACATGTAGATAAAGGTGAGCCTGCTGTTGTAGTGTATCTGGATTGTCAGAAAGCTTTTGACAAAGTTCCCCATGAGAGATTCCTGAGAAAATAAAGTCATGGGATAGGAGACAATGTCCTTCTGTAGCTTAGGAATTGGTTATTGGACAGAAACCAGAAGGCAGGGTTAAATGGTCATTTTTCTCAATGGAGAAGGGTGAATAGTGGTGTGCTGAAGGGATCTGTAATGGGACTGATGCTACATAACATATTTATAAATGATCTAGAAAAAAAATGGAATGAGTGAGGTGACAATTTGCAGATGACAAAACTATTCAAAATTGTCAAAACACATGCGGATTGTGAAAAATTGCAGGAAGACCTTAGGAAATGGGAATCCAAATAGCAGATGAAATTTAATATGGACAAATGCAAAGGTGATGCACATTGGGAAGAATAATCCAAAAATCAATTACCTGATGCTAGGGTCCACCTTAGGAGTCAGCACTCAAGAAAAAGATCTAGGTGTCATTGTAGACAATACGCTGAAATCTTCCACCCAGTGTGCGGCTAGGAATTATTACTGCACGAGCCATCACTGCCAACTATTTTATAGGTGGTAAGGGCTCACGCATAATCATACGCTAATCAGTTAGCATGCAGCAATGTAGCTGCGCTGTTTAGCGCAGACATGTGCTCTTTGCCCCCAGAAATGCCCCCTCCGGAAAAATATTTTAGTATGTGGTTTGCACACAAACATCTAAAAGTTACCACGTGAGTGCTTACCACAGCTTAGTTCAAAGGATGCCTAACTTCCTATATAATAATTCTCACCTCCAACAGGATGTGCTTGGGACCTTGCCTGCCGGAAGTGGTCTGCTAGGCAGGCACGCACTGACCTCAGTGACAGACAATTTGGCAAAGCAAAACAATCTGAGTGCTGGCCATTAGGGTTGATAGGAGAGTTTTAAAAAAGACTGAACGAACCAAAAGTGTTAAACTGGAGAAGGGGGGGGGGGGAGTTGTGAATGACTGAAAGACATGCAAATTTGGGACAGGAAAACAATCTCAATGCTGGCCATTAGCACACAGGGTACATAGGAGAGTTTTAAAAGACTGAAGGAACCAAAAGTGTTCGGGGGGGGGGGGGGGGGGAAGTTCTGAATGAATGAAAGAAATGAAAATTTACGAGAGGAACACAATCTGAATGCTGGGCATTTGTACACAGGGTAGATAGGACACTTTTTTAAAAAAATGAAGGGCGTGAAAGTATTACATCTTGGGGGAGGGGTGAGGAGGAAAGCGGTGGGGTATCCGGATACTGGGCGTTAGGGCCACGGGGGTACATACACTTTTGAAAGCCTTAAAGAACCCAAAGTGTGGGAAGGAGGAGGAAAAGGAGGGGAGGGAACAGGGTGAGTGGCATTAGGAACAGGGGAGGGGGCCCTGTCACACACTCTCATTCTCACACACACACTGTCACATAGACAGTCTCACTCTGTCACACACCCGCACATTCACTCTGGCTCTCTCTCATTCACACACTCCCAGGAAAACCTTGCTAGCGCCCATTTCATTCGTTCCAGAAACGGGCCTTTTTTACTAGTTTTGAATAAAGTTTTGTTCTACTGTGAAATGTTTTTGGTCTATGACCAATGATTGTTCAAATGTAATGCCTAGAGAAATTGAGGTAATCACTGACAGTTTCTCTGATTTGAGAAAAGTAAACAGTAAATTAGAATAATTGTAAGTATTAACTATCACTGGAATTAGACTAACGGTAGAAAATGAGAAATGTGCATTATACATCCCAAAACCCCAAGTTAACAATGAAGTGTCCAGTTTAACTTCACTGAAACTAAGACTATGGCATTATTGTACTTGCACACTCTTACCTGCCTCTAAGAACAAAAAAAAAAATGTAGAAAAAGGCTTTCTTTCTTCATGCACTACTCACTCATACTGAAAATGTTGAGGTCAGGTCAATTTATTAGAGTTTACTTCTGATGGAATTTCACACAACTGCATAATACATAATTCCCCTCCTGTGCAGGATTCTGCAGAAGAAACTGCTCAATTCCACAACTCCCCCCCCCTCCACTTCCCCACACCACACTGAGCATGCAAGACAACTCAAACTGCAAAGGGTGATAAGTGGAGACTGCTGCATATTGGGTCATGTTCTTTTCCTTTGCTGCCCGGAGTCAGACTGCCGATTTCAACTGTGTGGCTCTAGTGCTTTATTTAATAAATCCTTAAAGACGGGAGAGGTTCCGAGGGATTGCAGAACGACGGATGTGGTCCCTCTTCACAAAAGTGGTGATACGGAAGAAGCTAGAAACTACAGGCCGGTAAGCCTCACTTCGGTTATTGGAAAAGTAATGGAAGCGATGCTGAAGGAAAGGATAGTGAATTTCCTGGAAAACAATAAGTTGCAAGATCCGAGACAACATGGTTTTACCAAAGGGAAATCGTGCCAAACGAATCTCATTGAATTCTTTGATTGGGTGACCGGAGAATTGAATCAGGGACGTGCTAGACGTAATCTACTTAGATTTCAGCAAAGCTTTTAACACGGTTCCCCACAGGAGGCTCTTAAATAAACTGGACAGGCTGAAGATAGGACCCGAAGTGGTGAACTGGATTAGGAACTGGTTGACGGACAGACGCCAGAGGGTGGTGGTTAATCGAGTTCGCTCGGATGAGGGAAAGGTGAGTAGTGGAGTACCTCAGGGATCGGTGCTGGGGCCAATTTTGTTCAATATATTTGTGAGTGACATTGCCGAAGGGTTAGAAGGTAAAGTTTGTCTATTTGCGGATGATACTAAGATTTGTAACACAGTGGACACCCGGGAGGGAGTGGAAAACATGAAAAAGGATCTGTGGAAGCTAGAAGAATGGTCTAAGGTTTGGCAATTAAAATTCAATACGAAAGAAATGCAAAGTGATGCACTTAGGGAGTAGAAATCCACGGGAGACGTATGTGTTAGAGGTGAGAGTCTGATATATACGGACGGGGAGAGGGATCGTGGGGTGATAGTATCTGAGGATCTGAAGGTGACGAAACAGTGTGACAAGGCGGTGGCTGTAGCTAGAATGTTGCTAGGCTGTATAGAGAGAGGTGTGACCAGCAGAAGAAAGGAGGTGTTGATGCCCCTGTACAAGTCGTTGGTGAGGCCCCACCTGGAGTATTGTGTTCAGTTTTGGAGGCCGTATCTTGCTAAGGATGTAAAAAGAATTGAAGCAGTGCAAAGAAAAGCTACGAGACATTTTTGTATTGTAATGATGCTCAATAAAATATTCAAACATTAAAAAAAAAAAAGAAAAGCTATGAGAATGTTATGGGATTTGTGTTACAAGATGTATGAGGAGAGACTTGCTGACCTGAACATGTATACCCTGGGGGAAAGGAGAAACTGGGGTGATATGATACAGACGTTCAAATATTTTAAAGGTATTAATCCGCAAACAAACTTTTTCCGGATATGGGAAGGCGGAAGAACTAGAGGACATGAAATGAGATCGAAGGGGGGCAGACTGAAGAAAAATGTCAGGAAATATGCTTGGAATGCCATCCCACGGGAGGTGGTGGAGATGAAAACGGTAACGGAATTCAAACATGCGTGGGATAAACAAAGAAACCCAGTTCAGAAGGAATGGATCCTCAGAAGCTTAGCCGAGATTGGGTGGCGGAGCCGGTGGTGGGAAGAGGGGCTGGTGGTTGGGAGGTGAGGCTAATGCTGGGCAGACTTCTACGGTCTGTGACCTAAAAATGACAGATGCAAATCAAGGTAAGGTATACGGACAGACTGGATGGACCATGCAGGTCTTTTTCTGCCGTCATCTACTATGTTACTATGTTAGTGCTTTTTAATATTTTTTGTGGCCATGACCAGATATTTTATTTATTTATTGGGATTTCTCAACCGCCTTTATGAAGAGATTCACCCAAGGCCGTACACAGCAGGTACAGTTTAACATAAAACTTACAATTTTGTTAACAGCATAACCATATTAAAATCCAAATAAAACTGTGTGACCCCTTGAAGGTGCAGAATAGTGGCGCACCTATGGAGAGCCCACCCAGGTCGTGACCCAAACATGGGTTTGGTGACCCCATTTGGGAAGCTGCCTTTTTTTTTAGGGGGAGGAGGGGTGCGACAGGAGGGGTTGATAAATATTTTCATGATGCCAAGGACCATGTCACTAGTCTGTGGTTCTTTTATCACCTCTTAGAATGAGTGGATTAACAAGTCTCCACGTACAAGCTCTGTGTGGTCTCTGCATGAGGAAGACTGGCATAAAGGAGGCATTAACATTTAAGACTGCAGAACCCCAAATCAGATATTACAAAACGTGGACGTAGCCTTTTGATTTTGTGAGAAGAAACTTTTCATTAAAAGAAATTAAAATATGATCTTTAATTTTAACTATAAACCACATTGATTCTCCTTTTCCTGTTCTTATTCCAAAAGAGATACAGCACTTTTTTTGAGAACACCTCCCAGTTAGCCATTTCTATCATCATAAATGTAAGAAATTCACATCACTATGCCAACCTTCATTATAAACAACCATGCAGGTATCACACTAGCACATACAAAGCACAAAACACACTATAATCCACTCAAGCACAAATTCGAAGGAGGTATGTAAGAATACCTGGTAGGTAGATAAAGAGGGATCATTCCCCTCTCATTCTAAGAAAAGGCACAAGCTCACATATATGGTCAAAAGGAGAAGCAGGAGTCAAATAGGCCAGTTATTTTGAGGCATGTAGCTTTTCTTTTTTTGACATGAATCAGCAAAGTCAGTGCAAAAAAAGGGAAGTTTTTAATACCATATCACATGAGAGGTCTGCCCAAACTACACATAAGGTCTGCAGTTAACTTGCCAGAGCTGCACAAAAATTTACACTAATCTTGCACATTTGCACTCTCAAAGTGAGATTTTATACAAAGCAAGGTTTTTCAACTGTCAGATCCTTCTGTGACAGCACAAAATCTTGGTACTTTTGTCATTTGGTTTAGATAATTGTTTCAAACCAAAGGAAAAAATAAACCCTTTGATATCGTAGGAAAAAAAAAAAAAAAAAAAAAAAAAGAGTATTCATAAATCAAGTAAAAACTAAAGTAAAACTGCTCAATACCAACTAGAAAATTAAGTTTTTCGAGTCATTGCTGTTGTAGGCAGAAGTCAGGCCTATACTTACTAATTTTCAGTAAAGTCTAATGGAAGAGATACGCTGCTGACAAAGCAAACACTTTGCCTGATGGGCACCTTCTATTCACTAGCACAACTAAGGAAGACCTTTAGTAGGCAAGTAGACTTATCTGTGGTGAAGATCAGCAGGGAAAATTAACTATAAAGTTCTGTTGGCTTTGTCTCTCTAACTGTAGTGAATGCAACATTACAACAAATGTTGGGTTGAGAGTACTGGCAACTGACACCTTCCAGTTAACCTCAGCACACAGCAGCAGCGGTAAAAGCTTCCACATAACACTATGTGCCTCAGCCCTGCAAAAATACCTTCCAAATATCAACCAACATGGAGAAATTTCCTTGGAGTGCAATATGCGCCCTAACAGCAAGTGTAGACCAAAACACAACTACTTCCACTGAACTGTTATTACAGCTGCCGCTATAATGCTAAGGGAAGAAAAGGTTAACAGGATGGTACAATGTGTTTAAATAGACCCTTCTTCAACAACAGATTCCTAAGGATCTGTGAAATGGAACAGCAGGACTACCATGATCCATGACTTTAAAAAAAAAAATCAATTATTACCCTAATACTAACCATTGATTCAATCTTTCACATGCATGTTCTGGAACTCAGCAATTTAGGTCCACACAGAAAGATACAAGAATAAATAGTAATGTTACAGTCAAACAGCATGACCCACAATATGAAAATTAACAAAAAAAAAAAAAAGCCCAATCATCTTTCAAAAAAGAAAAAAAAATGTTAGTTATTCTAGTCCCCTTACCTCTGATCGCCCTTCATAATATGTTAATCTTGATTTTGTAAGTACAAAAAACCTTTCCTTGTAATTTAAAGGAGATGTCCTTTTCTTCTGCTGAGATCGTTTAATCAAAATCTCCTCAAGGATGATTTCCGAATTCATTTCGGCCTCTGGGTTGCACTGTCTCCTGCCATTGAAGTTCCAGCTCTGAAATCTGGACAGACTTTTCAAAGAAAACTGCAGAACTCCTAGGAAAAAGAATAAGAGCATGAAATCATTAATACAGTCAAACATCTTTAAAATAGAGTCCAAGGAGAGGGAGTGTCACAGTTAAGTCTTTGAAGAGACCTAAATGTAGGTATGTTAATTTCCCAGTTCCCGAGATCACTGATCTTTGACCAACTGAAAAAAGGAAAACAATTTAGATGTACATACTGTACTCAAATCTTTGTGAGCCTTTTTTTTTTTGGGGGGGGGGGGGGTAAATCTGACTTCATACCACAGACCAGGAAACAACTTTCAGCTTTCAAGTATGTGGTATAGAAGTTGCCTTTATAAAATTTCACTGAATGCCAATGAGCGTCAGGTCACACTATCTCCAGGAAATCATGTTAAAGAAACAGAAGGCAACAGACACCAGTATGGCATATGGAAGGATTCTGTTCCATCAACCAGAACCATGGAAGGATTCTGTTCCATCAACCAGACCCAACATGGCCACATATCAGCAACCTCTATAAAAAAATAATACATAACTTATTCTGCTACAAAAAGTCAAAATGCCCTAGACATAAAAAGCAGCCATACTGGTGAAACGCACAGGCGCTATTGACCACTAATACTGAACGTTATATTAAGGATTAAAATGTTTAGGGCCCTGTTTACTAAGCCACACTAGCATTTTTAGAGCACGCTAATGCTAGGGACACCCATAGGAATATATAGATGTCTCTAGTATTAGCGTGTGCTAAAAATGCTAGTGTGCCTTAGTAAACAGGGCCCCTTACGTTTCTTTGTCAAATATGTTTAACAAGTACTCTATAGCTTCCAGTTGCCTTCAGGTTGAAACCATCTAGGTCACTATTTGTTAACTGTCAGTGTGCTTCAGCATCTTCTTTGGACTAAAAAGCATCTCATAGAAGTGTGATCAAAAAGAATGTACAATATTTAACTTTGTTTTTTTCAACCAAGGAAGTACCTCTCACTAGGTAACTTTCAAATTTTACATTTGCAGATCACTTCATGAAATAGTTCAACAAGCTCGGTTCTATTAATTTATAAAACAGTCAGTACCTATGGGCACTACTGTTCAGAATGTCACACAGACCAGCAGCTTAAAAAAAAAAAAATCCACACTGAATCCTAGCTTCTGTGTCTGAGCACTTCTCCAGCAGTTCAGGATCTAGAAAGCACATTCTTCAGTACCATATAGTTTGTATAGGAATGACTAACAGTGTAGCCAAAAAAAGTTCATTAAAAAAAGCGTGAATGCCAAGACTGTCACCTAACAATTTGACATACCCTGTCAGCCTCCATCCTGTCTCCCTACCCATCCCCTTAAAGTTGGCTCCTCCCCCCCACCTCCAGTTTTTCTGAAGGCTTCTTTGCTGTGACACCTTTTGAACAGCTATTCTGTTCTCTTCCAGCACCACATAGCTTGCAGTGAGTTTAAACAGCATAGTGCTCTGAGTGAAGAGAGTGAGCCAGCCAGGGATGCCATAGCACTGTTGGTTGAGGACCTTGGGGTGCACCATTCCTGGGTGGGGCTCGGCCCACCCATGGTGCTCTGTCTTGTGGCCTAGAGTGGGATTCTGGACAGCACATAGCAATTCACTGACAACTGCATGGTACAGGTATCAAGCCTAATAACCGTTAGGGAGGTATGCCAGCAGCAAATCTAAAGAAAAAGTGGGGGAACACTATGAACAACACTGTTAAAGTGAGCAGTTTGAGATACAGAGGCACAGTGCAAATAAATGGTTCCATTCACTTCTGATATAACACAAGAAAAATGAATGGAAGAAAGTACCTTATTCCAGACCATTAGATACCACAAGGACCTTCCCCGTCTACTACTCTTCAACACTTACTTGAAAGCATGGAGAAATGATATCTTACCCAATCATTTTCTTTCCTTTAGTACTACTACTACTACTATTTAGCATTTCTATAGCACTACAAGGCATACGCAGCGCTGCACAAACATAGAAGAAAGACAGTCCCGGCTCAAAGAGCTTACAATCTAATAGACAAAAAATAAATAAAGTAAGCAAATCAAATCAATTAATGTGAACGGGAAGGAAGAGAGGAGGGTAGGTGGAGGCAAGTGGTTACGAGTCAAAAGCAATGTTAAAGAGGTGGGCTTTCAGTCTAGATTTAAAGGTGGCCAAGGATGGGGCAAGACGTAGGGGCTCAGGAAGTTTATTCCAGGTGTAGGGTGCAGTGAGACAGAAGGCGCGAAGTCTGGAGTTAGTCCTTAATACTATTCCACAGAAGCAGATGTTGTGTCCATTGACAAGCTGATGGAGATAGAAAACCCAAAATTGCAGTGTGCACTATAAGACCTGTACCTGGGGGTCACGTGACGCCATGTTCGGGAGCGGGTGCTGAACACCACCACTCCTGCCATCCCACCGCTAAACCTGCCATCAACATTGGGTTTTTTTTTTTCGACCGACAAGACCTGCATACGCGTTTGAGATCTTTGCCTGCAGACTTCGGAGCTGTTTGAGAAATTTTCACAAGGGACCACGCAAGGAAAAAGAGAAAGTCAGAGTGCATGAGGACAAAATGGTGGCCCGGGCGAGCCCGGCCACATCCACAATTGGCTCGGCATGGGTAGCAGAGGTGGTGGCCGAGGTAACAGGAGCCGTGGAGGTACTATTTGATAAGCGACTGAGGCCAATCGAATTTAAGTTAGAACAATTACAAGACCATAAGGGGCAGCTCAGTAAGGATTTGGTAGCATACAAGCAGCATCATTGGATCTTAGAGGACCGGGTAACCACAATGGAGAAGGATTATGCCCGTCTGAAAAATAAGGTGGCAACATATAAACAGAAAATAGAAGACTTAGCGAACAGATCCCGAAGGAACAGCCTGAGATTTGTGGGCTTAACAGAGACATTGAGAGAGGGAGACCTGCGGAACTTTCTGGAAACATGGCAGCCACAGCAATTAAAGCTGCAACCCTATCGTGGGGACCTCTGTGTGGAAAGGGCTTACCGTGTGGGTCCCCGCCAACCATCTCCACCAAGACCAAGAGTAGTGATTTGCCACCTACTTAATTTTGCACATGTAAGCTATTTTGTAAGCACTAAGAAGCGGCCAAGAATTACAGTATGAAAACAAGAAAATAATATGTTTTCAGGATTACTCTGCAGCAGTTGCAGACCAAACACGGCGGTTTTCACAAGTGTGTTCAAAACTTTTTGCCTTGAATATACGCTTTGCCCTGCAATACCCAGCTAAATTGAGAGTGACTTATCAAAACAGCAACCAAAGTTTATCATACGGTGGAGAAAGCACAGGAGTTCCTACTTTCAGTGGATTCAGGGCCTTCCAGGGGAGAAAGTCCAGATCATTAACTTGAGATCCGTTATTATCATTTGCTGGGAGAGATCACATTACAATCCCAGGGGCCTTGAGATTTGGGATGAGCTAGCCCATGGACGGACGGACTGGACTTGGGGAGCGCTGGATGGTCCAAGACTGGAGGCTTAGCCTGGTGTATGGCCAATGCTGTGAGATTGCTGCTGAATTAAGTTGTTATAAGCCCCCTTTTTTTTCCCCTCTGTCACTTTGGTCAATTAAGCTATAAATGCATATACTTAGAGGGATATGCTGTGGGTGGTGTCTAACGTGACGGTTCCATAGGGGACCCTTAGGTGGGATGGTTGGAGATGTGGAGATAGCAGGCAGAGGGGAGGTTTGGAGGGAGTCAATACTCAGGATTAGAATTGGATGGGGAACTTTTTGCGATTCAATGCAAGATTGTTTGGATGCGCTTAGATTTGCAAGTGAGGCCTGTGGAGGAATGCGCTCTGTGGGGGGGGGGGGGGATGTGGGCTGGGGCACCCCTCCCCGACCATTAGGTTTATTATTCTGAAATGTTATGGGTCCTGGTGTGAGGTGTACCACTGAAGGTGGTGACTTGGAATGTGGGAGGCATTAACTCTCCTATTAAACGTTCAAAAATACTGCAACATCTTCAGCATCACCATATTGATATTGCCTTGTTACAAGAGACTCATTTATCAGCCCTTGAACATACTAAGCTCAAACAATGGTGGGTGGGTAATTGTGTTGCAGCAGCAGCCCAGGGGAAAAAAGGTGGGGTAGCAATCCTGTTTAAGAAAGGGGTGGCGGATAAGGTTACGCCTCTCTATACGGATACTGGGGGTAGGTTCTTACTATGTGAAGTGTTAGTGCGGGAAAAGAAGTTAATCATTGGGAATGTGTACGCCCCCAACCAACATGATAAACAATTTTATAAGATGGTCACTTCTAAACTCTTGGCATGCCCCCAAGAGGGGGTTTTAATTCAGTAATGGACCCTCAACTGGACAAATCCCACCCTGGAAGGACTGGAGCTCTTCATGACAGCAGAGGTTTACCTAATTTATGCCACCAGTTGGATTTAGTGGAAGTCTGGTGAGTATTACATTCTCAGGAGAGGGATTTCACACACTTGTCTCAAGCTCACTCTACCCATGCCCGCATTGATTATATACTGGTCTCAAGGCAGTTCTTTAACTCAGTGTTCAAGGTAGATATCGGGCCTTATGCAATCTCAGACCATGCGTGGGTTTGGATGGATGTCAAGTGGTCTCAGCCTCCTCTACAGGGGTGGCATTGGCTTTTTTCAGTGGAATTATACAGAGATCAGGCCTTTCGGGATAGACTTCTCAAGAGTTGGAGGGACTACAAAATCCATAATGTAGAGCATGAAGCAGATCCGGTGTTGTACTTGGAGGCAGCGAAGACGGTGTTACGGGGAGAGATCATTAGTTATACAAGCCAACAAATAGACTGAAAATTCTGCAGGAACCAGAACACATCATGGAATCCCTATGGATTGAAATTCCATGAGTAAAGAGGAAAAAGATAGTAATAGGAGTGTACTACCGTCCACCTGACCAGGATGAACAGACAGAGGTAGAAATGTTATCAGAAATTAGGGAGGCTAAAAATGGGTGATTTCAATTATCCCAATATTGACTGGGTAAATGGAACATCAGGGCATGCTAGGGAGGTAAAATTCTTTGACAAAATTAAGGACAGCTTTATGGAGCAGCTGGTACAGGAGTCAACAAAAGGAGGAAAAAATTCTAGACCTAGTCCTTAGTGGAACATATGATCTGGTGCAGGAGGTAATGGTGCTGGGGCCGTTTTATAACAGTGATCGTAATAGGATCAGATTTGATATTAGCTTTGGAGTAAGTACACACAGAAAATCCAATACGTTAGCGTTTAACTTTCAAAAATGAGACTATGATAAAATTAGAAGAACGGTGGAAAGAAAAATTTCAGGAGCAGCTGCGAAGGTGCTATTCAAAAATACCATTCTGGAAGCCCAGGTCAAATATATTCTGTGTATTAAAAAAGGAGGAAGGAAGACCAAACGACAGCCGGCATGGTTAAAAAGTGAGGACAAGGATGCTATTAGAGCTAAAAGAAAATCCTTCAGAAAATGGAAGGATCGACTGAAAATAATAAGAAAACAGCACAAGGAAAGGCAAGTCAAATGCAAAGTGGGACTTTGGAAAAAAAAAAAAAAAAAAAAAAAAAAAAAAAAAAGATTGTGTTGGAAGCAAAAAATACATAGTAAAAAACATTTTTAGGAATATTAAAAGCAAGAAGCAGGCAAAAGAATCAGTTAGACCGCTAGATGACCGAGGGATAAAAGGCTCACTCAGGGAAGACAAAGCCATAGCAGAAAATTAAATTAATTCTTTGCTTCGGTCTTCACCGAGGAAGATTTGGGAGAGATATCAGTGCCAGAAATGGTATTCAAAGCTGATGAGTGGGTGGGAAGCTGCAGCAGCCACCACTGCCCTCAAGACAGAGGACCCAAACTCAGTATCTGTCAAGATTGTGACTGTTTTCTCACCTCGCCCTCTGGTGGCCGGAGCCGGTGGCTGCTGTGGACTGTCTTTCTATACATTCCAGACTTACTTTCCGGTCCCGTCCGGATATTCTAGCCCTCCGGACTTGGTTTGAAGTTTGGCAGCTAGCCTCACCCTTAGCTGCCTTGAGATTGCTGCAGCTGAGCCTCAGCTGTTGATGGACTTTATTAACCACCTGGAAACTTTCTGTTTGGCCTTTGCAACGCCAAAGGTCCAGGTTGGTGTTTGTGCAGTTAGCACTTCTGCCTTGTTTCTTAGTTAGTGTTCCTAGTCTGTGTTTCTTGCCTGTTTGAGTCTCCTGAATCCTGTCTTGAATCCAGTCCTGATTGCTCCTTCCTTGTCTGCTTTTGGTTTCCCTCCCCTTTTGGTTGTGAACCTTGTATCCCTGTCTGTCTGAGACCCTGTATCTTGAATCCTGTTCTAGCCAAGCTTGTGTATGTATTTCTGTTTGAGACCCTGTATCTTGAACCCTGTCTAGTCTAACTTGTTTCTCCTCCCGGTCCAGTAAGTCCTGCCGGCTGCCCACACCTAGGGGCTCAACCCCAGGAACGGCGGTCAAGCGCAGGTTCCAGTCACGCTAGTTCCTGATTCCTGCTTGTGTTTCCTGATTCTGGTCCCTGCCAAACCAAGTTCATTACAGTTCTGCTTATTCCTGCCTTGCCTGCCTACAGCTTCTACTCCAGTCCTGTTGGTCCAGTCCTGGTTGGAGGGTTTTGCCTGCTGCTGCCGCTCCTCGTCAGCAGACCAAGGGCTCATGATTCCAGACTACCCTTGAGAACCTGACAGTATCCTTGCGCTTGGCAACATCAACTCTCTAATGCTTCCTAAAAGAGTGCAGGGAAGACCAGGTTGCCACCATGCAAGTCTAAGACAAACCAAACTTTGTTCTACCCAAGAGGCGGGCGCACTCTTCGTAGAGTATGCTCACAAGGCTCCTAGCACCTGACCACCAGCAAGAACATAGGCTGACACTACGGCCACCAAATCCCTATGAAAAGGGCCAATGAGGACAAAAAGCATGTCAGACCATCAGAACTTGTTGGTAACCTCCAAATTTCTGCACCCTGTGGCCACCCAGAAGATGTAAGATCCCCACAATCTTCCCTGCAGAAGGAAGGCAGGTCAACCGACTAGTTCACATGATCTTGAATAAAGTCCTGGGGGCCATCGATATCCTGGAACTGAAGTGTTGTCCAAGAATTGCAAAGCGAAGAAACTGCTGATGAGGAGACAAATGAGAATACACAAATAGATCTCCTTTACATCCAGAGACGTGAGAAACTTTCCAGGCACAAGGTTTCCGTCCAAAAATGTTGGAACTCCAAAACACCTGTTGATCTGTTTTGAGATAGAGGACCAGACTGAAGGAGCCCCCCTTTTTTGGAGCCACAAAGTAGATAGAATATCTGCCCAGGCCCCGTTTATGCCCCAGCACTGGGACTACTGCTCCCAGTTCCTGCAACGAGTGAAGTGTGCTTAACAGAGCCTCCCATTTGCGGGGGGGGGGGGGGGCTTTGCAGGGGTTTCCAAGAAAATCTACAACTGGGGAGGCAAACCAATTTATAGCCATCTTGAAAAATGTCCAACCTTGGTCCACTCCCTAAAAAAAAAAAAAAAAAAGGGACAGCTGTCCCCCTATTTAACACAGAAGAGAATTATTATTATTTGTTACATTTGTACCCCACATTTTCCCACCTATTTGCAGGCTCAACGTGGCTTACATAGTACCGTCAAAGGCGTTCGCCAAGTCGGTTAATAACAAATACAATACAAATACAAGGTTATATAGTGATCGAATGAGGTAGTTGTGAAGGGTCGAAAGGAATGAAGATTGTATGTTGTCCAGTATGATCATTGGTCATGCTGTGTTGCTTGGTGTAGGGGGTTTACGTTGGATCGTTGGGGGTAGGCCTTTTTGAAGAGGTTGGTTTTTAGTGATTTCCTGAAGCTCAGGTGGTCATGGATTGTTTTCACAGCTTTTGGGAGTCCATTCCATAGTTGAGCGCTTATGTAGGAGAAGCCGGATGCGTAAGTTGTTTTGTATTTTAGTCCTTTACAGTTTGGGTAATGTAGGCTTAGGTATGATCGTGATGATCTGATTCTGTTTCTTATTGGTAGATCTATAAGGTCTATCATGTATCCTGGGACTATTCCATATATAATTTTGTGGACCAGAGTGCAGATTTTGAAGATGATCCATTCTTTGATTGGAAGCTAATGCTGCTTTTCTCGGAGGGGTTTGGCACTTTCGAATCGGGTTTTACTATATATCAGCCTGGCTGCTGTGTTTTGGGCGGTCTCAAGTTTTTTTGTGAGTTGTTCTTTACATCCCGCATAGATTCTGTTACAATCAATAGTCCTAAGTCACACAGATTATTGCATTAGGTTTCGAAAAAAGGTTCCCTTTGCAAGAAAGGTTTTACTCGTTTTGAGTTTCCACATTGAGTAGAACATTTTCTTTATTAAAGAGTTTACTTGGCTCTCGAGAGTAAGGTTGCGGTCGAGTGTGACGCCGAGTATTTTTAGGCTGTCTGAGGTAGGGAGGGTGTGTCATGGGGTTTTTATGGTTGTGGGTTTGTATTTGTTAAGTTGGGAGGCGAAGATGAGGCAGTGTGTTTTTTCAGTGTTCAATTTCAGTTGGAATGAGTTTGCCCAGGAGTCCATGATGTTCAGGCCATCATTGATTTCATTGGTTATTTCTCTCATGTCATTTTTGAAGGGAATGTAGATTGTAACATCATCTGCGTAGATGAACGGGTTGAGGCCTCGATTGGATAAGGACTTTGCCAGTGGGATCATCATCATGTTGAAGAGTATTGGTGATAGTGGTGATCCTTGAGGTACTCCACAGGCTGCTTTCCACGGTGGTGATATGTTTGAGTTTGATTTTACATAATATGTTCTGGTGGTTAGAAAACCTTTGAACCAGTTAAGTACATTTCCATCAATCCTGAAGTGACCAAGGAGCCTTAGTAATATGGTGTGGTTTACCATGTTGAATGTGCTCAACATGTCGAACTGGAAAAGTATGTTTTTACCTATGGCTATTTCCTGCTTGAATTTGGCCAAGAGGGTGACTAGGACGGTTTCAGTACTATGGTAGTAGCAGAATCCTGATTGTGAATTGTGTAGCATTGAGAACTTGTCCAAGTCGCCGCATCTCAAGAAAGATATAGTAGAATTGGAAAAGGTGCAGCAAAGGGCAACTAAGATGACAGCGGGGATGGGACAACTTCCCTATGAAGGAAGACTAAGAAGGCTAGGGCTTTTCAGCTTGGAGAAGAGACGGCTGAGGGGAGACATGATAGAGGTATATAAAATAATGAGTGGAGTGAAACAGGTGGATGTGAAGCGTCTGTTCACGCGTTCCAAAAATACTAGGACTAGGGGGCGTGCGATGAAACTACAGTGTAGTAAATTTAAAACAAATTGGAGAAACGTTTTCTTCACCCAACGCATAATTAAACTCTGGAATTCGTTGCCGGAGAACGTGGTGAAGGCGGTTAGCTTAGCAGAGTTTAAAAAGGGGCTAGACAGGGGCTACAGATCAAGATGGCGTCCGTGAGAGGGAGCGTTGTCTGAAGGCTCCTGGAACCCAGCCGATTTACCCAGCATTTGATTTCTTGTTCACCTTTAATATGGTGAAAAGAAAAGGAAAAACGGGAGTTAAAGCCGCATCTAACCCCGCGAATACCTTAACGCCGTGTCAACCGACTTTGGAAGCTTACGGGATTCAGACTCGTGGAAGTCAGACTCCTGCCCAGGTTGGATCCTCAGTACAGCTCGAGGATCTTGGCGTGGAGGCGGAGGCGTTGTCGCTGAGTCCGCCTACCCAGACTGCCCCTCTGAGACTGGGTGGAGTTACGGAGCCGGCTGGAGAGCCTCGATTGGGATTTTCTGAGGCGGATAGCGGCCCAGTCGGATTTTCGACGCCAGAGGACATGACAGCACAACGGAGGGAGAGAAATGATGATTCTCTCCCCTCTTTTTCCCTGGCGTCTCCCCCAACGGAAATAGGAGTAAAGGTGAAGCCGGCAGCCGTGACTGTTGAGGCTCTCTGGGAGGTAATTCAAACTATGAATACATCGCTACTCCAGTTATCTTCCTCGTTTAAATCTGAAGTGCAAGAATTAAAATACCACCAACAGACCTTGGAGACAAAGGTCCAAGCACAGGAAGAAAAAAGTGAGTTTAACTTGTGTGAGATAAAAAAATTACAACTAGCTATCGGTAATATGGATATAGAACGGAACACTGCACAAAGGAAGATTGAATACTTAGATAACCAACTAAGGCGTAACAACCTAAGGATTTTAAATTTTCCAAAGGTGCCTATGAGGCATATTTTCAAAACACTTTGGGAGGCTAAGTTCCATAGGTTTCTATGGAGGCTAAGTGCTTTGAAAATATCTCCAGTGGAAATGCTGAAAAAAAATATTTCTCTGATGTTTTAAAAATTCCTAAAAAACTTTTGCCACCTATAATAAAAGCATACTACATTACCGGTACTAAAAAATCATCAGTGGAGACACCAGAACTGAATTTGACTCAAGTACTTGAAACATATCTTGAACTTGTTACTGAACGCACGACACTTCTTGTGTTCTTCGCCTTTGAGACTGATCGTAACAACATTTTGAGATTGTACTTCAGATCTATTTCAGCCCAATTTTATGGGTCAAAGATACAAATCTTTCCTGATATTAGTAAAGCAACTCAAAAAAGGAGACTAGAGTTTTTGGGTCTTCGGCCCCGAATCCTCTCATTAGGGGGTACTTTTAAACTTAAATTTTCATGTAGACGTCTTATCTCCTTAAATGAGACTTATGTGTTCTTTGACCCAGACAAACTGCGGCAACTGATTACAGCTAGAGAAAGTGGTGGTATGGTAGTTTTGAATGCCCCAGAGACAAGCTGAAACCGCTGGCAGGGGTCTGCTTCTTACCCTCTCAATTTAGTTTGTTTAGAGATTATTCTCGTTCATTACCTTATTTGCTTTGTATCTTGATCATAGTTAGTGGACTAAGTACTAAAAAAATTGCTTATTCCTTGTTTATTTGAAGGAAGAGGGTATATTTTCTTATGCAATTTCCTGTATTGCCTACATTTATGTTAAATGAATGTATTTTTTTTTTATTCACTTTATTTATAATTTCAAAATAAGGGGGCTAGACGGTTTCCTAAAGGACAAGTCCATAAACCACTGCTAAATGGACTTGGGAAAAATCCACAATTCCAGGAATAACATGTATAGAATGTTTGTACGTTTGGGAAGCTCGCCAAGTGCCCTTGGCCTGGATTGGCCGCTGTCGTGGACAGGATGCTGGGCTCGATGGACCTTTGGTCTTTTCCCAGTGTGGCATTTCTTATGTACTTATGTAAGTATTCTGTAAGCTGTTTGGTCACTAAACTCTCCATCAGTTTTACTACTAGTGGGATAGACGCAACTGGGCGGTAGTTGGTGAGATCGTTTATGCTTTTCTTGGTGTCTTTTGGTATTGGGGTGAGTAGGATGTTGCCATATTCCTAGGGGAAAAGACCTTGTTGTAGCATGAAGTTTATGTGGGATGTGAGGTCTGCTATGAAGCGGTCGGGGGCGGATTTAAATAGATGACTGGGACATGTATCCAGTTTGCAGTAGCTGTTGGCGAACCTATGAGTCGCTTGTGTAACTGATTCGGTGTTGAGATTAAATGTTGTCCAGATACGGTCAGATGGGTATCCATCAGGGATTAGGTCCAGATCGTTGAAGAAGTTTTCAATGTTGGTGTTGCGATGGGGAAGTGTACTACGTAATTTTATTATTTTTTCATTAAAGTAATTAGCAAGTTTGTCTGCTGGTGGGATGTCTGTATTGGTTGTGGTGATAGGGGTGGTGTCTAGTAATTTACTTACGAGTTGAAATGGTTTCTTTAGATCTTTGTAATCCGATCCTAGTTTGGTTTTGTAATAGGACCTTTTGGTTTGTCTTATTGCATATTTGTATTTTCTATGTATTTGTTTCCATGCATTGAGTGTGTGTTCATCTTTAATTTTTTTTCCATGCTCGTTCAAGTTTCCTGGATTGTGTTTTAAGGACCCCACCATTGTGAAGGTCAGAAGCCAGGAAGCTCAGGCAGGCTGACCAAAGCAGCGCTTATCGGAGTGAAAGACCTGCCTCTGCTGATATCTAAGGCTCTGATAGGCCCAAGACTGAGCTGGTCGTTACCTCTTGGAATACTTTAGGCAAGATCAAGCCTGAGATGCCCTACAGGGACCCTTAGGTTTGTCCTCGGGCAAGCACCAAGTCTTGGAGTCTCTTAAGCCAACCGACTTCAAGATCCTTGCCAAACAGAAGCTTAGCACTAAAAGGCAGCTTCATCAGACATTGGTGGGAGGCCACATCTGCCACCCAGTGGTGCAGCCACAATAAACGACATACTGTGACCGCCAAAAGCCATCTGCTTAGCCAAAGCCCTAACAAGATCACTTACGTCCCTCACCTGAACAGCGGTCCGCACAGCCGATTCGCCGCCGAGCCTTGTCCCAGCAGCGATAGCCGGCCATGCGGGTTGTCAGCGGCAGTCCTGTGGGGTCCAGTGCCGATGGCCGGCTATGTCGCTCTGGCCGTGGGCGCGGGTCCAGCGGCGTTCCGGAAACCACGCCGGTTTCCGGTGCGGGTAGCTCGCATGGTTTGGTTGCACAGGATTGGGCGCCTTTTCCCGAGGTTCCACCTTTTCCCTTGCAGGCACCAATCTGGAGCGTTCCCGGCAGCTGCCTATGGTTACTGCTGATGCGAGGACTACTTAAGGCCGGCAGCTCCTTGCATACCTTGCTTCGGCTTCTATACTTATAGAGGTTTGGTGCTCATCTCGTGCGCTCCATTGCTTGACTGGCTTATCATTACTTGACCCTTGGACTGGACCTTATACTTCTTGTTTTGCTGCCTGCCTTGACCCTTGGACTATATCGGCTCACCCTTTGAGTTTTCGCCCGCCTTGCTTCTAGCCTGGTCTGGGCGGCCCAACCCCATCCGGTTCCCGAAGTCCTGATGGCCACCTGCACCTGGGGGCTCAACCCCTGGGGAACGGTGGTCACTCCCCAGGTGAAGCTACGGATTGTCTGGCTGCCTGACCGAGCACGGCGTGACTCTACACACCGTGCTCAGTCGGGGCACAAGAGCTCACTGCCCAAGTTCCAACAGGATCATAACAGGAAGCTGAAGCCATGAGCTCGACGGTCAGGTCCGAGCTCCCGGACTTGGCCCAGGTTTTACAGCAGCAGCAGGCTCAACTGAGTCACCTGTATAGCGTCCTTCAGGATGTATGCAACTAGTTGCCCGTGATCTGGCAGCAACTTGCTACCTCTCCTCCGGGCCCACGGGCGGAGGCTCCAGCACCGCGTCTATGGCTTCCACAGCCACCCCGTTTCGACGGGACCCCTTTGGCATGTCAGGGGTTCTTGAACCAGTGCCAGATCCTATTTGAACTTCAACCCGAGGCATTCCCGTCGGAGCGGGTGAAGGTCACATATATAATATCGCTGCTCACCGGTCCCGCCCTGGCCTGGGCCTCTCCACTGTGGGAACAGCGAGATCCAATGTTATCGAGTTTGGAGGAGTTCCTGCGGCAGTTTCGTCTGGTGTTTGATATACCGGGCCGGCCCTCAACTGCTGCCAAAGAGCTGTTACGGATTCCTTTGGGGCCTATGCGGTGCAGTTCCGCACCCTCCCGTCCGAGCTTCGATGGAATCAAGAGACCTTGACCACCATCTTTTGGCAAGGACTAAACAGTCAAGTCAAGGATGAGCTAGCCGGGAGATTCCTACTAACCTGGATGCCCTCATCTCCATCTGTACACGAATCAACATCAGATTCCAGGAGCGAGCCCAGGAGAGAACCGCCCAACGGGCGGACCCGAGGTTCTCGGGTCGACCCCGCCGGTCCGAGGCGCCCAAGGTCTGTGAGGAGGGTTCGACTGGAGATGAGGAGGAACCCATGGTAATGGGGCGACATCGACTTTCCAGAGAGGAGAGGGCCCATCGTCGTAGGAATCATCTATGTCTGTATTGTGGGTAGCCGGCCATTTTACAGATACCTGCCCGAACAAGCCAAGAAAATCGGGAAACGCTCCAGCCCAGGCCTCGTGAAGGGAGTGGCTCTAGGTCAGTTATCTTCCCTTCCTGACAACCTGCTCTCGGTCCCCGTACTGCTTCAAGGAGAGGGATTCCAGGCCCAGACGATGGCCTTGCTGGACTCCGGGACCGGGGGAAATGTTATAGATGCAGATTTCCTGTCCCGGTTGGGAGGCTCTACTGTGCCATGCCAGCCGGTTCTCCGGGTCACCTCCATCCAGGGGGACAGGCTTCCCGGTCTATCACCCGGATCACTTCGCCCCTGTGTATGCGGGTAGGGGAGTTACACCAAGAAGACATCCAGCTCCTGGTGCTCTCCCGAAACATTCACCCTGTGATTCTTGGTCTACCCTGGCTTCGTCTTCATGCCCCAGTTATTGATTGGTCCACCGGGGAGACTGGGCAATGGGGTTCCCGTTGCTTTCAGCACTGTCTCTGGCAGGTCAAGCCGCCCATTCCGGTCTGCTCCACCCAGCTCCAGACTCTGCAGGGGAGATCGCCCGGGCTGCCTGAAGAATACCAAGATTTCCGGAACATATTCAGCGCACAGGCTGCAGACGTGCTTCCTCCCCATTGTACTTTTGATTGTGCGACTGATCTGCTTCCAGAAGCCAATCCATCCAGGGGACGCCTTTACACCTTGTCCCGGGAGGAATCTCGGGCCATACGAGCTTACGTCCATGAGAACCTACTAAAGGGGTTCATTCGGCCCTCTACCTCACCAGCAGGAACCGCCTCTACCTCACCAGCAGGGACTGGCTTCTTCTTCTTGTCCAAGGACGGGTCCCTTAGCCCCTGCATCGACTACCGGGGCCTTAACAAGATCACCATTAAGAACCGGTACCCGCTCCCATTTATCCCGGAGTTGTTTGACTGGTTACAAGGGGCCAAGATTTTCATAAAGTTGGACTTGCGAAGAGCCTATAACCTGGTGCAGATCAGGGAGGGTGACGAGTGGAAGACAGCGTTTAACACCCACGAGGGGTATTTTGAATACCTAGTGATGCCATTCGGTCTCTGTAATGCCCCTATGGTGTTCCAGAATTTTGTGAACTACATCTTCCAGGACCTGCTATACCTCTCCGTCATAGTGTACCTTGACGATATCTTGATTTTCTCGTCCTCATTGTCGCAGCACATCACACACGTCCGCACAGTGTTACAGCGACTCAGGGAGCACCGGTTATACGCCAAGTTGGAAAAGTGCTCTTTCCACCAGCAGAGACTTCCTTTCCTGGGATACATAGGCTGCAGATGGACCCAGATAAACTGAAGGCGATCCGCAACTGGCCGGTACCCCAGGGTCTTCGGGCTTTACAGAGATTCCTGGGGTTTGACAATTACTACAGGCAGTTTATCCATGACTACTCCCTGATCACGGCTCCCCTGACAGCCCTCACTAGGAAGGGGGCTGATGTGAAAAACTGGACCTCGGAGGCCTTCGCCACTTTCTCCACCTTGAAGGACGCCTTTCTCTCTGCCCCAGTACTCCGCAGCCCGGACCCAACCAAGCCTTTCCTGATAGAGGTGGACGCCTCCTCTCTGGGAGCCGGGGCAATACTCTCTCAGACTCTTACGTCTGGTAAGAGGCATCCCTGATTCTTTTTCTCACGTAAATTCACCCCGGCGGAGCAGAACTACACAGTGGGGGACCGGGAACTCTTGGCTCTTAAGCTGGCTTTCCAGGAGTGGCGTTACTTATTGGAGGGAGCAGCGCATCCAGTCACGGTGATAACGGATCACAAGAACCTACTCTATCTCCAGACCACCACCAGACTGAACCCTCGTCAGGCCCGGTGGTCTCTGTTTTTTGCCCGGTTTGATTTTCGCCTGATCTTCCGGCCGGCAGAGAAGAACATCCAGGCAGATGCGTTATCCTGGAGTTTTGAGGCTCCCAAGGACCGGGAGGAACCCTATCCGCTGCTGAATCCAGCGTCTAGTCCATCCATTCCCGGGGCCAGTGCACCCTGTAAGAAGGCCGTTCCTGTTTGTCTCCGAAGGAAGGTGCTGCATTGGGGACATTCTTCTGAGTTTGCTGGCCACTTTGGATTCCATAAGACCCTGCACCTGATCTCCCGGTCTTATTGGTGGCCCCGGATAGCGCAGGATGTCCTTCAGTACGTTTCCACTTGTCCAATGTTCGCCCGCAGCAAGGCTTCACACCACAAGCCGTGGGGATTGATGCAGCCCATGCCCGTACCACAACAACCCTGGCAGGACCTGTCCATGGACTTCATCACAGATCTGCCGCCCTCTCAGGGCAACACCGTCATATGGGTGGTAATTGACTGGTTCTCTAGAATGGCCCACTTTGTTCCTATGGGGTCTTTACCCACTGCAGCCACTCTTGCGGCCAACTTCATTACGCACATCTTCCGGCTTCATGGACTGCCCCAGAGGATCATCAGCGGCTCACAGTTTACCTCTCGCTTTTGGAGAGCTTTGTGCTCAGCCTTTGGGGTAACCACGCTGTTCTCGTCAGCGTAGCATCCCCAGACCAATGGTGGATCGGGTAAACCAGACCTTGAAGGCCTTTCTACGGGCATATACCAACCAATGGCAGGATGACTGGACCACTGTGTTACCATGGGCTGAGTTTGCATACAATAATAGTTTGCATTCGGCTTCACAGATTTCACCCTTTTTCACCATCTAAGGACGGCATCCTCGCCTACCTCCGCCTATTTCCCCAGCGGAGGTTTCGCCTCAGGTGCTATCTGCTGTCAGCTCGCTCCAAGGTGCTTGGACAAAGGTCCAGGAGCAATTAAGACAGGCAGCGGCCAAAGGAGAGACAAGCAGCACCTACGTTCCTGCCAGGGGAGAAGGTATGGCTGAGCACACGGTACTTGAGACTTCGGCTCCCGTCTCTGAAGTTCGCGCCACGATTTATTAGACCCTTCGCAGTGCGCTCCAGGATAGGGGCAGTGACTTATCGATTACACCTACCCAGTCAGCTCCGGGTGCATAACACGTTCCATGTGTCTCTCCTTAAGCCTTTCCGCAGGTCCAAGTGGCACCCACAACCCAGGAGAGTGGCCGTACCCGAGAGCAATCCCGATCCGGAGTATGAGGTGGATCGGATCCTGGACTCCAAACTGCGTGGAGGAAGGCTGTTCTATCTCCTCGCTTGGAAGCATTTTGGCCTGGAAGACAACTCTTGGGAGCCAGCAGCTAACGTGCATGCACCAGACCTGGTCTGTGAGTGCCACTCCCTTCATCCTACTAAACCCAGGCCGGGGCGAAGGGGGGAGCTTCCGGTGGGGATACTGTTACGTCCCTCACCTGAACAGCGGTCCGCGTGGCCGATTCGCCGCCGAGCCTTGTCCCGGCGGCAATAGCCGGCCATGCGGGTTGTCGGCGGCAGTCCTGTGGGGTCCGGTGCCGTTGGCCGTCTATGTCGCTCCGGCCGTGGGCGCAGGTCCAGCTGATTGATTGGACAGCCATCGTGCGGTTTCCGGTGCGGGTAGCTCACATGGTTTGGCTGCATGGGATTGGGCGCCTTTTCCCGAGGTTCCACCTTTTCCCTTGCAGGCACCAATCTGGAGCGTTCCCGGCAGCTGCCCGTAGTTCCTCCTGATGCGAGGACTACTTAAGGCTGGCAGCTCCTTGCATACCTTGCTTCGGCTTCTATGCTTATAGAGGTTTGGTGCTCATCTCGTGCACTCCATTGCTTGACTGGCTTATCGTTACCTGACCCTTGGACTGGACCTGATACTTCTTGTTTTGCTGCCTGCCCTGACCCTTGGACTGAATCTGGTACTTCTCGCTTGCTGCCTGCCCTGACCCTTGGACTGAATCTGGTACTTCTCGCTTGCTGCCTGCCCTGACCCCTGGACCGGCTCACCCTTTGAGTTCTCACCCGCCTTGCTTCTAGCCTGGTCTGGGCGGCCCAACCCCGTCCACATTTAACACTGTGGATCATGATATCATGCCAGCACAACTGACAGAAATGGGTATCAATGGAACAATACTTGCCTGGTTCAGATCCTAACTATCAGACAGGCAACAATCCATGTTTGCAGCGACTCATCGCCACCATCGGCACTGACCTGCAGGGCAAGGACTGATACTGTCAACTATCTACCTCAAACCACTAGCTAAGCTGATTCGGTCAATGGACACTCAGTTCTACATCTAAGTGGATGATGTGTAGCTACTCATACCCATTGAACCTGACTTAGCTACAGCCTTGAATAAACTGATTACCTGTATAACATCAATTCAAGAATGGGTTAAACACTACAAACTTTGCCTGACCCGAAGTAAATCCGAGTTTCTCTGGGTCCCTAACCCAAGTGGATACATACCTGACCTCAAAATCTCTTTTGGGAAGTACGAACTCCCACTCAAATCACAAGTCAGGAACCTTGGCATACAGTTAGATTCAACGCTTACTCTGATTCCCCAAATCCAAGCAACCTTCAAGAGCTGTTTCTACTATTTGTGACAGCTACATTGCCTCTCTCCTTACATTGAGAAGGTAAATCTTATTCCAGTTGTGCATGCCATGATAACATCAAGACTGGATTACTGCAATGCACTATACAACGGTCTGACTACAAAGGGCTTGCACCAGCTCCAATTGATTCAGAATGCTGCAGCAAGACTCACAGAAGGTTGCAAAGCGACGTGGCCACATCATACCATTTTTGCAAAAACTTCATTGGCTAGCAGTACAATACAGGGCTAAATTTAAAACTCTGTCTGATCTTCAAGGCTCTGAAAGGAAATGGCCCTGAGTACCTGAATAGGATGATCTTCTACATACCTCCAAGGATACTAAGGTCCTTTCAAGGACTATCACTAACAACACCCTCTCCAAAAGACATTACACGATGTGATACCTGCAAGCGAGCCTTCTCCAGAGAAGTCACCACATTCTGGAATGCACTGCCTGAAAGGCTCCGCTTGACTTGTTTACTTCAGGAAGCAGGTGAAAGTGTGGCTCTTCAACCAGGCCTTTAATGGAAGTAACAACTAACTTGTTGTTCTCATTCACACACACAAAGACTGACACGGGCTGCACATACTGCAGCATGTTTATCCACTCCTACCCTAGCTGAGATAATATTTAACCATCTCTAACCTCATGTGCAACTTTCTTTAAATTAGTCACCTTACTTTCTAACTCATCTTACTCTCTCACCAATCTATATGTTCTATCTTTGCTTCTACCTTTCACTGTCAATTAAAATGTTCTATTACATATTGTGTTGACATTGTAAATAGTATACTATCCAGCTTATTTTCGAAAGAGAAAGATGCCCACATTTCGACCCGAATTGGGAGATGGGCGCCCAAATCGGTATAATCGAAAGCCGATTTTTGGCACCTTCAACTGCACTCTGTCGCGGGAACGAACAAAGTTGACGGGGGCGTGTCAGAGGCGTGGTGAAGGTGGGACTGGGCCGTGTTTATCGGCCGAGGAGAGATGGGCGCGCTTGGCCAATAATGGGGAAAAAAAGGGCACCAGAAGCGAGAATTTGGGTCACTTTTTTTGGACCCTTTTTTGTCACGAACAAGTCTCCCAAAAGTACCCCAGCCTGTATGCCAGCCTCAAATGTCATACCCAGCTCCATCACAGCAGTATGCAGGTCGCTGGAGCAGTTGTTAGTGGGTGCAGTGGACTTCAAGCAGGTGGACCCAGGCCCACCCCCCCCCTACCTTTTACACTTGTGCTGCTAAATGGGAGCCCTCCAAACTCTCCAGCGTTTGGACCTATCAGTAGCCAATTCCACAAAAGAAGTTTCAACTCTTGTAAGTAAAATGGATGTACTAACTAGTAGTTTACAAGCCACGATCTAACGTGCCGCCATCTTGTCACGTGATCCGCCCCCGGTCAATGTGGTTTAAGAGGGAGAGAGAGATTTGGGAAGGAACAGTATCAAGAGAAATTGTACTGGAGCCATTGGGAATAGCAGAGAGAAAATATAAACTGTAGAGAGAAAATGTTTTGTGCGCCATACCTGGAGCAGAGGCCCTGGGTGGATCGGGGTGGACCTGGGAGTCACTCTGGAGTAGGCTGGGAGGATATGTAGATGGTGTGCTAAGGTCTTGTGGCGTTACTGGGTCCTTTCATGTAGCAATCAGGCTCTATATCATGCCTCTTCTCCTGAGGTTAGGGTCAGTGGGGTGACTTGGAAGCCTTTGCCGTCACTAAAGGGATCAGGCAGGGGTGTACTTTGCACTTTTATTGTTCGTATTGACATTCGACCCATTGATCAGGGATATTCTGGTTACTGGATGTCAACGGAGTCCAGCTGTGATCTACTACTTGTCTTCAGCAGACAAATCCACACTTTTGGGTTATGATCATCTACCAGCAGATGGGGTAGAGAGTACTGAACTTGAACTCTGTAGTATAGGATGGTATGCTCCTTGGCCAGTCAGTATCTTCAGGCAGATGGATGGTCTCTCTCTCGAGCTCTTGGTTTGGTCTCCTGCTTAGTTCCTGTCTTGGGTCTCCTAATTCAATTGAGTTTGGGAGTATAGGCTAACTTGGTGCCTATTTCTTGGTTACACCTGGTGTTGCCAGGTCCCTACTCTCCCCCTGTCCCCCTTCCTCATAAAAAGGAGAATTTGTGTGGCAAAACTATGGTGGTTTCACTGCTGCTGCAGCTCAAATTAAAGGGGGAGGTCTCTCGGCTCTGCTCACAGCCCAGTCCCTGCAAGTAAATGGCAGGCTTCACTTCTCACCTGGTTGTGGTGAGTACCACAAGTGACAAGGCAAAAGATGTAAAGACTGGAAGCAGTGCAAAGAAAAACTACAAAAACATACAGCTTTGCAAACTGTATAAGGAGAGATTTGCCGACCTGAACATGTATACCTTGGAGGAAAGGAGAAACAGGGGTGACATGATACAGATGTTCAAATGTTTGAAAAGTATTAATCCGCAAACAAAGCTTTTCTGGAGATGGGAAGGTGGTAGAACTAGAGGACATGAATTGAGGTTGAAGGGGGGCAGACTCAGGAGTAATGTCAGGAAGTATTTTTTCACAGAAAGGGTGGTAGATACGTGGCATGCCCTCCCGCGGGAGGTGGTGGAGATGAAAACGGTAATGGAATTCAAACATGCGTGGGATAAACGCAAAGGAATCCTGTTTAGAAGGAACAGATCTACAGAATCTTAGTGGAGATTGGGTGGCAACGCCAGTTAATTGGGAAGCAAAACCAATGCTGAGCAGACTTCTATGGTTTATGCCCTGATCGTAATTGAATAGATATGGATGGGCTGCAGTGTCAATTTTAAGGGGCTTCGATGTTGCTTCAGAACTTTTAGTACAAGAACAGTGCTGGATAGACTTCTACACTTTGTGCCCTGAGAATGGCAAGGACAAATCAAACTTGGGTTTACATATAAAGTATCACATACCTTGTAAAATGAGTTTATCTTGTTGGGCAGACTGGATGGACCATTCAGGTCTTTATCTGCCATCATTTACTATGTTACCGCTTTAAAACTTCTATTCTTTTTTTTTTTATTGGGGCTGCACTCGCGGTATGCAGATTAATAGTGGCAGAGTTAGTAAAGTGCTGCTCCCACTGTGGGAAGAGGTGAGCAGTGTTAGGGAAGTGTTCAAGCTACGAGCGAGTCAGTTGGTGGGGCCTTTTTCCCATGCTGGGGATGTTCTGGTGCCACTTTCTCTTCCCCTCGCCAGTGCGGTGACCCCAGCAGCTATATTGGATAGCTGTTTCTTTCCCCAATGAAGAGGGCAGACAGGATACAGCTCAGTCTGAAGCTGCTGCACAGTTTTCTCCCTTGGGACTAAGTTCTGCAGATATGGTTGGGCTTCCCACATTTTCTGCAGGCCAGGAGCCTTTTTTACCTGAATTTGTTTTACTGCTTCATCAGGTGTATCTCCTCAAAAGGGTTCATCAGGCCCTTGTTGCCCAGGCTTCTTCCCTGGTGTAACAGATGGCTTTTCCTCCAAAAGAAAGAGAATGGAGATGTTGTCTAAGGGAGATAATGCCTCTCCTCTTTCTCCTGGGCCATCAGAGGGAGGTGGATCTGCTATCTCCATGTCTTCACTCATCTTGGACACACTGGAAGAAGGGCAGATTGTATGCAGACTAGGTAGATGACCCTACAGCAGTTGGGGTTTTTCGTAAGGAGGAATTGCTCTCCGTCATCAAAGCTGTAGAGCAGTGGTTCTCAACCAGTGTGTTGGGACACTCTAGTGTGTCCCTAAGAGATGGGAGACGTGTCACAAAAAAAATTGGTGTAGACAGCAAGCCTGTGTTTCCTTTACAACTATCATTACCTGCAAGCTGAGAAGACCAGCAATCTTGACAGTTAGATTCTTGAAATCCCCTGTAACTGGTCCCTGTTTCTCCACTACCTCCAATAGCGACTGCTGCCTCTAGCCCCAGCTGAACATATTTCAGGTTTGCTGTTTGCTATATAGTTTCTGTGTAGCATATTTGCAGGTTTTTCTGTTGCTTCACAGTATCTGGCAGTTGACGGATTTGGTGTTGCTGTTACTGAGAATTTTAATATATATGTTTTGTATGATAAATGAGAAATTGGGATTTGTGTTGCATACAGTTTTTTGATATGGGATAAGCAAACTTAGAATTGAACAAACATTTTGTCATGCTTTGTTCAACTGTGAATTTTAGTGTTGGGTGTGTCACAAGAGAAGAAAGGTTGAGAACCACAGCTCTAGAGGTACTTTAACATTGCGTTCTCGGTAGTCCTAACTCTAGCAGTGGTTAATCCTAAAATGGCTAGCACTAAACAGTTGCCTACGTACTTTCTGGTTCATGAGGCCATTCAGGAATTAATTACAGCTCAGTGGTCCAGTTCGTTCACTAGCTTGAAAGTGGCAAGAGCTATGTCCTGCCTTTTTCCAATTTCTCCTGATGAGTTGGAGAAGTTAGTCACCCAAGGTGGACTTGTTGGTAGCAGCTGTGACTAAGACTACTCTGCTGCTGGAGGGTGATGTCGCACTCAAGGATCGCAACCTGGAATCATATCTGAAGCTCTCCTTTGAGGTAGCTGCTCTATCCCTGAAGACAGCGGTCTGTAGTTTGTATGCTGTCCGAGCTTGTCTCCATTGGGTTCAGCAGGTGGTAGATGCCTTTTTGGATTCTGAGGCCCAGGGGGCCTTGGAATTTCCAGGCATGGAAACCAGATTGGTGTATTTAGTGGATTCCCTGTGTGATTGTTATGATCCTGTTGGAACTTGGGCAGTGAGCTCTTGTGCCCCGACTGAGCACGGTGTGTAGAGTCGTGCCACGCTCGGTCAGGCAGCCAGACAACCCCTAGCTTCAACCTGGGAAGCGACCACCGTTCCCCAGGTGTAGGTGGCCACCAGGACTTTGGGAATCGGACGGGGTTGGGCCGCCCAGACCAGGCTAGAAGCAAGGCGGGTGAGAACTCTTGCAGTACCAACACCGAGGCAAATCCCCTGTCTTGGTTTCTGTGAAGATCATCTAGTATTTTAATTACTGTAAACCACTTAGGCACTAATGTATTTAGCAGTATATCAAATTATTAAATTGAATTCTAACCTTTGAAGGGCTGCCTCTTTACAAGATCCCATTTTTTTTTTTTAAGTTCTGAGGGTTAGTACTGTTTGGCAGATTTGCAGTATGATTCTCAATGACCTTTGCAGGGGCTTGTGCTACAAACTCATATTACCCAGCACTGCAAAGTATAACTGTTAATCAGATGGTGACAGAATTTGCAAGTGGATCTTCTGTGGAACTGAAAGTTAATTGGGAAGAAAGCAGGCAAGCACAAGGCTCACCTGGGATGTTTAATCCCCTTTCATCATTCCTGACAAAATGGATGAATACACAGAACAGCCTCTCAATAAAAGTGTAGGGCAAGAACATTAATGCATTGAAGGTTGCATGGGAGAAGCACAAGAACCCTTAATGGCAACAAAATGAAGGCAAATTCAGAAAATCTTATGTGTAGTGGGCTAAGAACCTGGGAAACAGTTTTATTCTCACTGTGGCTCCTTGTGATGCTGGCCAAGTCACTAAGGGGTCCCTTTTACACAGGCGCACCTTTGGCAATAAACTTTTGAATGCTCTTACTCAGCTGTTTGCCTTGGTCATTCTGAACATTCCCTCTGCCACCTTCTGGTTTTCTACCACTTTTCAAAATGCAGTTAACAGTCCAGAAGTTTCCTGCCATCAAAGCAAAAGTATATTCTTACATCCTCTCTCCAGAAATTGCAAGACATATACTTGCGTGTCATGGTGTCATAAAACATGCTCCTAAATTACAGTGTAATTCTAGATTTTTGTTAACTATAAAACTGGATTTTCCTGTTGTTGTTGGCATACTAATAGAACCTGAAGTTAATGAAAACATAAGCACATTGTGAATCATTCCATAACAGTTTACTGATGACATTGCACACAAGCAGGACTGCAAACTCAGATAATGCTCACAGGATTTCCTCTTTTGATCATTCCTTGGTGGTGGCGGGGGGGGGGGGGGGGGACATTGAAACCATAAGGGCAGACATGGAACAGCACTACCAAGTCACACACATCCACGCACAAAATGTTCCTCGTTACAACACCCAAAAACAGCATGCATGCAACACTATCTTAACCTTAGAAGTCTTGTGCATTGTTCATATGGGGGAGGGGGGAAAAATGTTGATATCCACAAGGAAAACCTGGCTTAGCTCCCACCCATCTAGTTGCAGTCAGTGTCTGCTCAATTAGTCTGCTTATTTAAAACACAATGCATAGTTTTCTAGCAAATATTGCTATTGTGCTTGTATGCTTGCTACATAAATTGTAAAACAGTTTTTTGTATAAAATTGTTTAGACTGTCTAGCTTTTGAACATTTTCAAAGCTAGAAATGGGTCTGCATCACTTCAATCATGTTATTTTTATTCTGGTTCAAGAAGGGGAATGGGACTTGATACACCGCCTTTCTGTGGGTTACAGTCAAAGCAGTTTACATATTACATACAGGTACTTATTTTGTACCTGAGCAGAGGAGTGGCCTGAGAAACCAGGGAATAGGGTTCAATTCCCACTGCAGCTCCTTGTGACTCTGGGCTAGTTCCTTAACCCTCCATTGTCACAGTACAAAATAAGTACCTGTAGATAATATATAAACCTTTTTTACTGTAACCCACAGAAAGGCATATATCAAGCCCCCCCCCCCAACCAGATTAAAATAAGGTGGTTTAAGTGACTCAGACCCATTTCTAGCTTTTAAAATGCCCAAACCTAGACAGTCTAAACAATTTTAAAACAAAAATATCAACTTACACAATTTATGTAACAAGCATACAAGCACAACAGCAATATTTACTAGAAAACTGACTGTTCCAGACAAATGTACTTTAGAAGTTAAAGATGGCCAGATTTCTAAAGTTATGCTACAAAGTAACGAAAGCCTGAAGCTTGATGGAGGTAATTGTTTCATTCTTCCACCACTAGTCCATTTTAGACAAGCATTTCCTTTAAACAACGGCCTTTGAAACGGTCCTATGACTGAATTCACTGTCACTAACGACATCCCAGGGATGGCGTTATACTTGGGGGAAAAAATACTACAATATCTCGCTTTTCATTTCTCGAAGGATTAAAAGTTAGCAGGAAGTAAAACTGGCAGGAAATTTAGGAACTGCACTCTGTACTCGTCCATTCAAAAGGCAGATCATGTTTGATTAGAGCCGTTCGAATACAACAGTCAGAAAAATGATTTTTTTAAGGCTCTTATTTAGCGATTGAGTATAGTCGAAAAGGCAAAATAATTAATAAAACACAATGTAGTTGTGTCAGTCAGAGTTTGTTTCTTAGACGAACTCTTAGAAAATGAGGCCAAGACTTACTGCACTAGATCTCCCCTACCTCCACACTGCACCTGCCATCACCATACTCCGAGATTTACAGCTTACCCAGGTGAAAGTGGGGGGGGGGGGGGGTTCAAATGAGGATAACTTTAGCACATATTTCAGCATCACAAGCCGCCTTTTCACAATACATTGGGGGGGGGGGAGGAAGGGACGCGAAGGTACTTGCTAGCACTAAAGCACGGAATTACGCCACGCACCCTCTCGTCCCCACTACGAACTCCCCCCTTCATCTTTTCTCACCTGTCTTCGCTGTATCTCAACTCCTCTACCACCCCAGGACAGCTTCGGTCTCTCCCCCCTTTTCTATCCGGTTACTTATGGTTGGCACTTACCTCACTCACCGGTCACCGCCAGCCTTCCGATACAAACTGTGCAGGGGACAGGCAAGAAGCGTCTCTCACTGCAGCCTATGGGAAAGGAGCTACTGGTGCACCTAACAGCCAATAGACGGCGACTGCAGCAGCTCAACCGCCCGCCCACTCTGCTCTTTAGTCTTCAAGGTCGGTGGGCACGGCACCGAGGGGCTCAAGTACTAACAAGCGGCCTCAGCCTGCATCTTCTTAGCTCTTCTACCTTTAAATCAATGGGACTGTCCGTCCATTTCTATAGCATGCAGCAGTTGGGTGGGTTTTCAACCAGGCTAGTTTTCAATACTGGAAGCGGCAAGTTTTCGGCGCTAGCGGTTTTGGGGGGGGGGGGGGTTGTGCTACTTTTTTTTTTGCAGAGTATGCGGTCTTTTTGGGCGGTATTCAGTAGTCAACGCGTGCTATTCCGGCTCTTTCTGCGTGTCAGACTTCAAATAGCTTCTCTAGGGCCCTCATGATCAAAAGCAAACTCCGGCGCTAGAGGCTGTTAACGCCATACTAGCGCCGGAGTTTGCAAACCACCCATGATCAGAACCCTCGAGCGCCTGCAACAACGCACTTGAGGGCTCTTAACGCAAGTAGCATGCAAATGCATGCTAAACAGGGCTTCCAGCATTCATCCCCAATGATCAGCGGCCAGCACGCCAAAGATTGGGTCGCTGGTCGCGGCAAAATCAAGCTGGCGTTAGACTTTGCGGATCATTGGGGAGGAATGGTGAGCCCTGTCCAGCATGCAGTTGCATGCTGGCAGGCCCCCGTTCCCCCCCAAAGCAAACGCAAACAGGGGACTGGAGGTCCGGTGGCCCTCCGGTCCCCCCGACGATCCGAGCCCCTCCATGCCCAGGGAGGGCTGGAGATCCGGTGGGTCGCCAGCCTCCCCCCCCCCCGAACCCCCATAACGCGTGGTGGCCGCCTCCGGCCAAACGCTATCCCACCCTCCTTCCCACTCAGCGACGGGGGGGGGCTGGAGGTTCGGTGGGTCTCCAGCCCACCCCAACTCCTCCCCCCCCCGAGCGTTCTGAATCCATGGTCCCCCCAGCGTTCTGATTCCCTGGTGGTCCGTGGTCACCCACCCTCCCTGCCGGCCCCCCTACCTTTTGTTGGATGAAAGACGCAGCCTGCCTGCCTCCCTCCTCTTCCTGTCGACGCCGCTGCAAAATGGCGGCGCCCAGCCCTGCCCATTGCATCCTGGGATGCGGTGGGCGGAGCTACAGACCATGTAAGGGAGCGATTCCCTTACATGGTCTGTAGCCCCGCCCAGCGCATCCCAGGATGCAATAGGCGGGGTTGGGCGCCGCCATTTTGCATCGGCGTCGACAGGAAGAGGAGGGAGGCAGGCAGGCTGCGTCCCTCCTCCAACAAAAGGTAGGGGGGCCAGCCGGGGGGGCCGGCAGGGAGGGTGGGTGACCACGGACACCAGGGATTCTGAACGCTGGGGGAGGGGAGGAGTTGGGGTGGGCTGGAGGTCCTCCACCGGACCTCCAGCCCCCACCCCCCTCCGTGGATGGATAACAGGGTGGCGGCCACAACAATTTCTTGGGGTTTGGGGGGCTGGACCTACAGCCCCCCCCCCCCCCCGTCGCTGGATGGGAGGGTGGGAGAGGGTTTGGGCGGCGGCGGCGGCCTCAACGTTTTCTGGGGGTTTGAGGGGGGGCTGGAGACAACTGTTTGACAGGTTTGGGCTTTTGACAGCCCAGACCTGTCAAACAAGTGCGGGAGGATTGTGCTGAGCGCATGCTCAGGCGCAATTCTCCCGCACTTCAACACGATAATCAAAGATAGCGCTGCTTAGATTAGCATGCATTATCTTTGATCATCGATGCAGAAAAGCCCTGCGCTGTCCAGGCGCTATTTTTAGGGCGCTGTTTTGAACAGCATGGGGCTTTTGATCATGAGGGCCTCAAAGAGGGAGAAATCTTGAATGATGAAGTTGATGATCCTACAGCAGTTAGGGTCTTCTAAAAAGAGGGATTAACTTCCTTTTTTTTTTTTTTTTTTTTATAAACGCTCTAGAACAGGGTTGTCCAACCTTGGTCCTAGAGGACTGCAATCCAGTTAGATTTTCAGGATTTCCCCAATGAATATGCATGAGATCTATTTGCATGCACTGCAAATAGATCGTGTGTATATTCACTGGGGAAATCCTGACGACCTGACCTGGCGAGAACCGAGGTTGAACACCCCTGCTCTAGAGGTTCTTAATATTTCTGCTCCTGCTTCTCCTCTGCCTCTAATCCTAAAATGGCTAGCACTAAAAAGCCGCCAAAAGCCTTTCCTGTACATGAAGCTATGCAGAAATTGATTTGTGCTCAGTAGTCTAGTCCAGAGCCATGTCTCATCTTTATCTAATTTCTCAAGGAGAACTTGAGAAATTGAAATTGCCAAAGTGGATTCCTTGGTAGTGGCAGTAACAAATAAATAAATAAACCAAAAAGACCACTCTTCGGCAGAAGGTGGGATAGCCTTGAAAGATGTGCAGAATCGGAAACTAGAGTCCTACTTTAAAGCTCTCTTTCGAGGTTTCTGTTCTTTCCTTACAGGCTGCCATCTGCAGTTCTGATGCAGTCAGGGCGTGACTTAGCTGGGTTCAACAAGCAGCAGATGCATTGGCAGAATCCGATTCACAACTATCCTTTGAATTTCTTAACATGGCTACAGGTCTAGCCTACCTCGCGGACTTCTTGTATGACTTTATTTGCGCATCTGCCATGCAGATGGCATTGGTGGTAATGGCTCACTGTTTTATTGTGGGAGCAACACTGGTCTGCAGATGCTGCCTCCAACCAGCACCTCACAAAACTCCCCTTTAAGGGAAAGCTTCTTTTTGGGGAGGATCTACAGAAACTGGTCAAGGATCTAGGTGACTCCAAAACTTAACGTTTGCTGGAGAACAACCCTACGGGCTCCTTTAGATCTAATCAAGCTCATTTGCGACTTAAAGATTCCAAACGATATCAGCCTGGTAGGTCATCTCCTCTTCAGAACCCCAGATTTCAACCAAAGCAACCCTTTCATTTGGACAAGTTATCTTCCAACCAAGGTTCCAGATTCTCTTTTCCTCACAATGATGGGTTTCCGGTTCACTCTTTGTCGTAGATGATTGGAGGATGGTTGACCCATTTTTTTCTAGGAGCGGGCCAAGATTACAACAGATCAGTGGGTTCTAGAAATTATCAGACTGCTACAAATTAGAATTGCTCGAGTCTGGCAAATTTTTGAAACATGGTTTTCAGAACAGGCCTTGAGGCGTATTTTCCAAGCCCTTATTTATTTGCTGCCTTTTTGAAGGAATTCATTCAAGGCAGTGTACAGTATAAATAAATCAAACATGAGCCTTTCTGAGGTTTTTGCAACTATATTCAAAGTGGTTTACATATATTTAGGTACTTATTTTGTACCAGAGGCAATGGAGAGTTAAGTGACTTGCCCAAAGTTACAAGGAGCTGCAGTGGGAATTGAACTCAGTTCCCCAGGATCAAAGTCCACTGCACTGACCACTAGGCTACTCCTTCGCTCCAATTAGGCAATTACAGCAATAAAAATAATCAAATAACAATACAAAGTATGGCATAGAAATACTACTTACAGTGTCAACAAAATACATAGTATTCTAGAACATTTTAATTGACAGTGAATGGTATGAGCATTAGACTTACAAAGTTCCATAGTCTCCCTTCCATGCTTCTTTACACCAGATTTTAGCTTTCTTGCAGGAAGGCCTTAAAAGTCTGGCCTACAATTCTCTTAAGAACTCAGTTAGCAGCCCTAGGCTATTTATATTGGGACATATTTGTAATTCCTCCTTAGCCAATCTTCTGCATGTAGTGCGTTTTTAGAGAAGAGATGGTCATCATTAGTCTTCTCTCAGACATCCTTGTGCCAACTGGAATCTTAACCTGATACTTTGATCCCTACAAAATACACCTATTGAATCTCAAAGGAAAGCTGTTCTAAAAGACTTTGCCCTCAAGCCTGTTTTTCTTGTCGCATCTCATCTGCGTGCAGGATGTCAGATCACAAGCATTGCCTTGTAGAGATCCATTTCTTTGTTTCTCTGAAGCAGGAGTAACCATTCATAGAGTTCCTTCTTTTCTGCCGAAGATGGGGTCTGCATCAACCTTTGTTTCTTTCTCCTTTTCAGGAGAAGGATTATAAAAAGGACTTTAGAATGCTGCTTTTACTGGACGTTCGGTGGGTTCTGCTTCGATACCATCAATTTACCAATGAATTTCATCACTCCACTTACTTTTTCATCTTCCTTTCAGGCCTGAATTGGGGAAGTGCAGCCTCCAAGCCAACCATTGCTCACTGCATTAAGGAGGCTATAACTTTAGCTTATATTTTTTTCATGAAAGCAGCTCCTGTTTTCTCTGTGAGCTCACTCCACTAGATCCCTTTTGACCTCTTGGGCAGAATCTAGGGCTTACTCATTAGAAGAAATCTGTAGATCGGCCACCTGGTCCTCTTTGCACACTTTTTCCAATCACTATCACCTAGATATTGCAGCTCGGTCGGAAGCATCTTTAGGAGCATCTGTTCTCTCCACGAATGTTTCTGATTTCTGCCCTATGTAAGGCTTCTTTGCTACATCCCACAAGTCTCTGGATTTATCTGTTGTGATTAAAGGAAAGAAAATTATCAGATAAGATGCAATTTGTCCCTTTTAGTGTCCACAAAAAGTTAAGCCTTAATCTAAAGCAGCTGCTAACCTTATGGTGCTCATTTTTGAAGGACATGGATATCTCGCAATGGCAAAAAAATGTCCATCTACTAAAAACATCCAAATGCCAATTTTCGAAAAGCAAAAATAGGGACATATTTCACTGCGCTTCATCCAAATAGCAAAGGGATGTGTTGACTATGGCAGGTACAAAATTAGAGAAGAAATCCACCGAGAGACGGAGAACTCAGAGCGCCCCACGGTAAATACAACAGTACAACAAAAAAAGTGAGAGAGTGACCAAGGATACCAAAGACTGGAAGATGTATGTAGATAAAAAGAGTTTATTGAAGCATGGATACTCACAAAATTAGGACATCTTTCAGCGATAGTGGAACAGGAAGACACATCTAAGTTAAAAAAAAAAATTTTAAGACATTTGGATGTAGACCTGTTTCAATAATGTCCAAGCAACAAAAAGGTGCTCTGATGACCAGCTGACTGAGGAAAGAGATTAAAGCATGACCCTGCCACCCCCTTAAAAAGTGAAACTGAAAGAAGATACTAGGTGCTGTATGACAGCATCAGGTATTATGGGCATAGCCAACAAAAGCCTAGTCATCAGTGCAGTGGGTTCTGAACAATGGGATCAGGTTCAAATCCCACTCTACCTAGTATATTTGTGGTAGAAATTGTGAGCCCTCCAAAACCATCATATTAACCTACTGTACCAAAATATAGGAGACACCCGTAGGGTGGAAGACGATTGTAATGGTGTACATTAGGTTTTATTCTGTTCCTGGAGGGCTCACAATACAAAAACAGAGTTATGGTGGGAACTGTACCTGGTTAGGGTGGTGGACTCTGGTCCTGGGGAACTGAGGAACTGAGTTCAATTCCCACTTCAGGCACAGGCAGCTCCTTGTGACTCTGGGCAAGTCACTTAACCCTCCATTGCCCCAGGTAAAAATAAGTACCTGTATATTTAAGCCGCATTGAGCCTGCCATGAGTGGGAAAGCGCGGGGTACAAATGTAACTAAAATAACATAAAAATAAATACCTGGGTGGCATTGTTTCAAGTCCACTGTACTAACTACTAGGCCATTCCTGGGAGATACAGGGACGTCTGTCTCTCAAAATGATGCCAAAAAACAGGCAAAAGAAGGTCTGGCTGGCATTTATAAGTTGGATGTGTCAGTTTTGAAAAAGGGCTCTTTTTTTAGATTTTTTTTGTGCAAAAATGTCTGTCTGTGAGACATTTTTTTTTTTTTTTTGAATTTGTATGAAGTCTTTATTGTTCATTGAAACAACACAAAGAATGCAAAATACTATCCAGCAGATTACATTTACCTTTGACTAATACAGTATTCCACTAGTGCTTTGTACAGTATAACTCATCATAGTTTCAACTTTCCGATATCAACATTTTTAAACTTCAACATTTTTGTTTTTTTCCCAACTGTTTAATAGAACAGAGGTTACCCTCCCTCCCGCCCCCCTACCCCTCTCCGCCAAGAGAGCACCGCTGAGCACTACCTCTTTTTTTTTTTTTTTTTTTTTTTTTTTTTTTTTTTTTTTAATATATTTAACTAGGCACTCTTCTCTCAGACATATTAGTTCGTCAGAGCGTCTACAGGAATGTATTTCCAAACAGAGTGCCATTTCCCCATTTGTTGCTTATGCTCAGCCACCAATCTTTCCATTTCACGTACATACCTCAACTTATTAAGCCACTTAGCCAGCGGGGGAACTCCCTCCCTCCTCCATTGTGAAGCTACAACCACCCTTGCTGTACCAACCACATACTTTGCCAAAGTTTGTTGACAGGATAGTAAGCCTGCAATCCTAGCTGAAAATAGGAACACCTCAGGGGCCCAGGGCACTGTACACCCTATCCAAGCCTGCAGCCTGTAATGTACCGCCTTCCAAAAGGCACGAATTTTAACACAATTCCACCATATGTGTCCCATGGTACCCTCTTGGCCACACCTTCTCCAACACATGCCCGAGGCATTTGGGAAAATCCGCCTCAATCGGGCAGGCGTGAGATACCACCGATATAATACTTTCATAGCATTCTCCTGCAGGGGTACATGGGTTGACACCTTCACAGCTGCTTTTTCTATGCTCTCCCACCCAGGGTCTCCCAAACTCGTCCCCAGCTCTCGCTCCCAGCTTTTCCTATGTGCCCCGTAACTGGGCGCCTGCTTGCTTATATTATGGTACAGGGAACCTATCAATCCCCTAGATGAAGCATGTCGCTCACATATCCCCTCCAATTCTAATTTCTCACGCTGCATCACCTCCCTCACCGCCTTGCTTTTAAGGAGAGATACTAATTGACGGTATGCAAAGTCACCTCCCTCCACCCCAGGATATCTGCCCCGCAATGTGTCGAAAGATACCAGCTTATCAGCTTCAAATAATTGGCCCCAGGTTCTCACCCCTATCTCATACCATTTAGTAAAGATCCCCGTAGCCGTCCCCGGTAAAAATAAAGGATTAAAGGCTATCGGCGTGTAGCGAGTCAATATACATTGTCTCTTAGGGAACAAACTATCCCAATAATGGAGCGTTACCGCTATGGAGGGACAAGCTCTTTCATTTATACTTCTAAAGGATTTTGGCAGCCACATTAATGCACTCAAAGGTTTGTCACCCACAGAGTGTTGTTCTATTTGCACCCATTGGCGGTCCGGGTATTCTTGATACCATTCCAGTGCTGCTTTCCCCTGCGCTGCCCTGTAATACCATGCAAGATTAGGTACCCCAAGTCCACCCCTTTTCCTTTCCTTATATAGGAGCGACCTCGCTAGCCTAGGACGCTTTCCTGCCCAGACGAATCGCACCAGCCTATCTTGTAAATTAGCTAAGAATCGCCTGGGCATTATCACAGGCAGCACCTGAAAAAGGTATAACAGTCTTGGCAAGACATTCATTTTAAGAATAGCTATCCTGCCAAACCATGATGTTCCCAAATCTCCCCACCTCTCTAGATCTTCCATGATAATTTTACCCAACCCCTTATAATTTGCATTAAAGAGCTCCGAAGGATCCCTAGTCAGATTCACCCCCAGGTATTTTAAATGTTTGTGGGCCCACCGAAATGGGGATGAAATCTTTAAAGACTCCACCACATCCTCCGGAATTGTCACATTCAGGGCCTCAGATTTTGTCATGTTGACCCTAAATCCGGACACCGCTGAATACTGCTGTATCATGTGTTCTAAGTGCGGGAATGTGGTCAAGGGTCTAGTGACGAACAATAATACATCATCTGCAAATAAGGCCAATTTATGTGTTCTATCCGCTATCTTAGCTCCCGAGATATCAGGATCAGACCGCACACGGGCTGCAAAAGGCTCCATTACCATTGCAAATAATAAGGGAGACAAAGGGCATCCCTGCCTAGTACCTCTGTGTAAATTGAATAAGTCTGAATTTCCTCCATTGACCCGAACACAGGCCTTAGGGAACTCGTAAAAGGCCCGAATCCAGCTACGAAATTGTATTCCAAACCCCATATTTTCCATCACCTTATACATGAAGGGCCAGTGAACCCGATCAAAGGCTTTTTCCGCGTCGAGGCTTAAAAGACATAACGGCTTCTGATTGTTTTTTGCCAAGTTCATTATATCCACCGCCCTTCTAATATTGTCCATCGCCTTTCGGTACTGAACAAAACCCACTTGGTCTGGATGAATAAGTACTGGCAAAATAGGGGCCAGACGGTTCGCCAGTACCTTAGCCAATATTTTGACATCTGCATTAAGCACAGAAATAGGTCTGTAGGATCCGCATTCAGAGTGATCTTTGCCTGGTTTAGGCAAGACCGCTATCCATGCCTCCATCATTGATTGAGGTAATGACCCCCCTCTCCCCACCTGATTAAACAAATCTGCTAGGAGCGGAGCTATTTCAGGGGCAAACTTCCTATAGAACTCATTGGGCAACCCATCAAGCCCGGGCGATTTATGTGAGGGGAGACTACTAATTGCTTCCTGGATTTCCACGGGAGTAATTGGCTCATCTAACATTGTCTGCTGCTGGTGACTCAGAGAGGTAAGTTCACTATCCTGTAAGTAATGATCTATCAATTCCATCGAAGGGTTGAGCTCCTGGGCATATAGATCTTTATAAAATTCCCCAAATCTGTGTCGTATTTGTTCGGATGTACTTAAGGTATCTCCTCCACCATCTCGTATCTTTATGATATTCCGCTCAACTTTTTGCCTGCGCAACTTAATGGCGAGAAGGCGCCCTATTTTGTTAGCATATGCATATGAGCTCACCCTATTCTTTGCCTGTAGCATGCTTAGGTGTTCTGAATATATGGAGTCAAGGCGCATTCTCTGGGAATTAAGTTCTCTCAGAACCCTAGCTGCGCCAGTAGCCTTATGCTGCTCCTCTAGCAAACGAATGCTTTCCAGGCATTCCGCGATCTGCGCCCTACGAGCTTTCGATCGTCTACTGGCCAATTGTAGGAAATATCCCCGGGTCACCGCCTTCATAGCATCCCATATTATACTAAGCTGGGGTCCTGAGCCTAGATTAAATTCAAGATACTCTTTCAACACTTGCTTGTAGCCATCCACCACTGTTCCCTCCCGCAGAAGACCAGTATTCAGTGTCCATCTTTTATTTTTTTTTTCGGCCCTAATATTTGGTAGAGTCACCCATATGGGGGCATGATCCGACAGAGTCACATTACCTATCCCTGCTTCAGGACCATGCTCCACCAGGGTTGCATCCACAAATATATAGTCTATGCGTGAGTAAGAGTTATGTACTGCAGAGTAAAATGTGTAGTCTCGTACCCTCTGATGTTTTACCCTCCATAGGTCCACTGTGCCCAGCGAAAGCGCCAAAGACTTCAAGGCCAAAGATTCCCTATGACCCTCGCCTCTGGGGAGCCCTGAACGATCTATGCTCGGGTTCATCACTGTATTAAAGTCCCCCCCTATTACTAGTGAGCCCTGCGCAAAAGTAGCCAAGGAATTTCTAACCTTCTCCAGGAACCCAGCCTGTCCCGTGTTAGGCGCATATATAGAGGCCAGGGTTAAATCCACATTATCAATCTTGGTATGCATAAAAATATAGCGTCCACCCACATCCCGTTTTACCTTAAGAACCTGCGCCCCAACCGCAGCATGAATCAAGATCGCAACTCCTCCTTTCTTTGACCCAGTTGCTGATGCACAATACACTACTGGGTACTCTGGATGGGAAAGAAGCCTTTCATGTCTACCCACCAAATGCGTCTCCTGCAGGAGAACCACATGTGGTCTATGCTGCTTTATTTCCTTATAAAACTTTTGCCTCTTCTGAGGCATGTTTAGGCCCTTTACATTGTAGGAGAGAATTTTTAAGTCTGTATCAATCACCGTAGTTTGTAATAAAGCTGTTCTATCGCACCCCTGCATGATATCTCTATACAGTGCCATAATGCAAAATATACTCCCTGCATACCCAGCAGTGCCCCTCTCTCTCCCTTATTTTCCCATATCTCACTATCCCCCCCCCCCCCCCCCCCCCCCCCCCCCCCCCCCCCCCCCCCTCCATTCACACCAATTGGAAGACCAATGTCCTCCAAGTGGGTCTTTGGGAAGTTATTCACCCACCACATAGTTCCCAAACCCACATCTATCCCTCCCCATCAATATCAGCTCATTCACGATCCCACTTAATCCTCACCCTTACATCTTTCATTACTATGCCCTCCCTTCAATTTACCATTTCAACATTCTTCAAAATCATACATTTTAAGGTTGTTGTCAACCCTACCATCAATGTTCAGAGTCAACTGGCATTTGCGGCAATGCCTACCCATCAAGGTAATCTCCTGGAAGCATGTCCCCAGTGTCCCGATCCAACTTGCTTCAACGCTTCTGGTTATTATGCCTTGCGGGTCCCGGGGTTCTCTGCCATCGCTGAAGCCTCGTCTTGGTAGCTGGCGCCATCACTCCAGGTGCAGTCTTTGTGGACACCATCTCAGCTGCGTGCAAGGCGTCCCATGCCTCTTGAAGAGTTTGCACCCGATATTTGGTGCCTTTCAGAGAGAAATTTAATGAGAAGGGGAAGCCCCATCTATATTGTATCTGTTGTTTGCTCAAAACTTCCAGCGCCGGTCTCATCAGCCTCCTCATCTGGAGCGTGAATAACGAGAGGTCCTGATAGACCTGAACCGGGGCTCCACCATACTCCAGGCTCTTTGTCTTCCTAGCTGAGGCTAAAATTCTCTCCTTAATCTCATATTTGTGAAATCTCACAATGATGTCCCTTGTCTGCTGCTCTTTTCGTGCTCCAAGAGCTCTGTGCGCTCTGTCCAGCTCGCATCTCATTTCATCTGCCTCAGGGCCCAACAAAGTAGAGCACAATGTATGCACTATTTCTGCCACGTTCTCTGTGTCTCCACCCTCTGGGACTCCTCGGAAACGGAGATTATTTCTTCGTCCCCTGTTTTCGATATCATCTAGTTTATATTGCAGGAGCTCATGTTTTTGTTCCATAGTCTGTAACATATTAGTGTGCTTATCAAGCAGTTCAGCGTGCTCATCTAGTTTTAACTCTGCCTCCTCCACTCTACCGCCCAATTCTCTGAGGTCCGCGCTGAGCGTATCCATGCGCTCTAAAATTTCTACTTTTGACTGCTTAATCTCCGACTGTATCGTAGCAGTTAACTTACGGAGCTCAACGGACAGTCCTTTCTTGGAAGGGGGGGCTCGCGTCTCAGCCATAGATAACGCTGAATCTGAATCCGAAGGAGACCCGCGCTCCGGGGACTCGCGGTGTCTGGAGGCCTTACTCGCCACGCTTTTCTCCGCTTTTTCCATCTCCTTTTTCCGGGTCGAGGCCGCTTTACTCATAGCGTCTGTATGCCAGGAAGTATTTTCTTACAGTTTTGCAATTTTTATCGCCGTTTGGATCGTGTTGTTTCCAATTTTACAGCTTTGGGGAAGGGAGCTGTGAATTCAGGCTACCATGCCGTCGGCTGACGTCACTTCCTCGTCTGTGAGACATTTTTGAAAGGGAAACCCGGACATTTTTCCTATTTTAAAATGGTTGTGAGATAGACAGGTTTTTTGGATGTAATGAGCAGAACATCCCAATTGTGACTTGGATGTTTTTTTTCGAAAATGCCCCTTCGTGGCTTTTCAATAAGCCCACAGTAAATAGCAAGTAAAGGTTGGCATACCATATCCATGCAGCCCTTTGACAGTGCCAACAGTACAGCAGATGCACTCTGCAGTTTTGGGCAGATGTTTTAGTTGCATTGGATGGATATTATAATGAGAACATTTAAGAAATTTGAAGAATGATTTTTGATGAACTTAAATTTTTTTGTGCAGCTTGTTCCCCATGTTGAACGTTAGGCAAGCAATGACAAGATAATAGTATACTGATGTATATCTTGGCACCGTAGTTGATGAGGGCACCTTTCTTCCCCCATTTGACTTTTAAAGGCTAAATATTTTAAAGATATTCATATTATCAATTTTAATTAAAACATTAAAATGAAACAATATTTGTGTATTTTCCTATAATGAAAATTAACATTCATAAATCTGCATCAGTCACAAACAGATTGTTTAAGAAACTAACAACTCAAAAATATACTGCAATACCCACTCTGTTATACCATGCAGAAACCTGGCCAGTAACAAACTCTCTTAGACTAGCTTAAGAAGAATCCTACATGTCAAGTGGCAAGATAAGATTAAAACTGAAGCAATAAGAAATAAGAGGACAACTAAACTGCCACCAGTTATTAAGATACTACAACAATGGTAACTTGGATGGTTTAGGCTCCTACAGAGAAAGGATGCACAGTACAAGCCATGAACTAGAAACCAAAAGGAAAAAGAGGTCCAGGAAGGCCAAGACAGATGCAGGGTGGACTTCTATGGTCTGTGCCCTGATCGGGACTGTATAGATATGGAGGGTCTGGAGTGTAAATTTTAAGGGGCTTTGACATTAGCTTAAGAACGTTTAGTATAGGAACAGTGCTGGGCAGACTTTTACGGTCTGTGCCTTGAGAAAGGCAGGGACAAATCAAACTTGGGTATACATATAAAGTATTACATACCATGTAAAATGAGTTTATCTTGTTGGGCAGACTGGATAGACCATTCAGGTCTTTATCTGCTGTCATTTACTATGTTACTATGTGGTGTCAAACAGCTGAAAAGGATCTCACTGAGCTGGATACCACTTGGTCCGAAGCAGTTGATGAAACACAAAACCAACAAGCCTACTGGCTCAAGAAGACAATAATATTTTCCTATAAGTTTTAATTGCACTGGCCTACTCACTTGGAATTCTCTTCCTGTTGAGGTAGGGTTATGTGGGGAATATGTAGTGTTTATACTAGTTTCCAGACAGTTATTTGCATCAGTATTGGGTACATGGTTTTGGGGATAAGGAATAATTGAGATTTTTATAATTAGGTTTTTTTTAATTTAGATTTTGCTCACACCTTTTTCAGTAGTAGCTCAAGGTGAGTTACATTCAGGTACACTGGATATTTCTCTGTCCCAGGAGGGCTTTCAATTTAAGTTTGTACCTGAGGCAATGGAGGGTTAAGTGACTTGTCCAAGATCACAAGGAGCAGCACTGGGATTTAAACTGGCCACCTCTGGATTGCAAGACTGGTGCTCTAACCACTAGGGCACTCCTCCACTCCCTGTTAGATGCTGTTATTCCCCACTGCTGTGAATATTTTCTGGTCATATTACCCTACTTTTCTGTTTCATATGTCATCATTTGCTCAATTCTAACTTTCTTCTTCAGATCAGAAGGTATTGCCTTTGAAAACTAGTAAAAATATTATTGTTAGTCCAATAAAAATGGTATCATCTTTATTTTATTTTCTTTGTTGTGTTTTATTTGTTATCAGAACAGGCTCAAAGGCTGCAGATTCTGTTCTAAGATACTGGTGAAACTTGAGATGCATTAACCTGCAGGTCTCAATTTCTACTTCTAAAACCTGTCCAAAATGGGGCTGAAAACCAGTGAGGTCTTTAGGGGGTACTCAGAAGCACCGAGTCAAACTATTTTATGAAAGAGTGTCTCTTAATGTGAAAGACAACTGCAAAGAAATCCCCCTCAATGAGAAACTGATACCATATTGCTGCACACTGTGAATCAGCCTTATGATGAAGTGTGCAGTGCTGCGTATGTCTAGTAGCACTATAGAAATGATAAGTAGTAGTAGTAGTATGACCAGTTAAACAACATCTTATAACATCATTTCTAAAATGTATATTTACTACAATGTCCCCTTTCTGTATATTGACTCATGTGATTTCTGATCATACATTTTGGATTCTTTTCTTGCATAAACAGCAGCTTTCTAACTCAGTAAAGCCTTTTTTATAGGTTCTGTTGCTGACAATATCATTACTAACCCTTTCTGAAGTTTCACAACCTGAAAAGGATGAAGGAAGTGAGAAGAAAGGTAAATTAATTGAAATGGGCATGGCTCAGTGACTACCTGCCTAAACCAGAATGTCAAGATCTTTGGCTTTTTGAATTGTGAACACTGAAAACACCCTAACCTAGGAAGGTATGCAACCCGTCATCTGGGGATGGAGTGTTTTATCTATCCTGATAAGGTTGCTGAAGTAAAAGGTGAGGGTCCTGGTGGGTGGAGGAGGGAGATAACTGCTTCGAGACCGTCATTGTGTTAGCACTCAAAACCAATTTTTACAATTCTGCCAATGTCTCCCAGAAAATTTAGTCCAAGCATCTGTTTCACTTTTCTTAAAAAATAACCTTTACTGGAAAACTTCCCCCAAAACAAACTGCCCAATATTCAGCCCGCTGCAGTATGCGGTGTTTGAGCTGCAGGCTGACCTGACTCCGGATCTTCAATGCTGGGGCATGCACGACTCCCAGCATTGAATATCTGAGTCTCGGCATTCGCCTGGAAGTTAACTAGGCAGTGGCTGCTATTTAGACCAGTGCCCGGTTAACTTTAGCTCATAAAGGTAGGACAGCTTTTTGTCCTAACTTTATGTGGTTACTTAGCCGGTTAGCGGACTGAAAATTGCCGCTAACCAGCTAAGTAGGCACCACCTACAGTCCACTCCCAGCCCGCTCCTGTCCCAACCGGTTAGGGGCGACATTCAGCAGCACTAACTGGTTAAGTGCCACTGAATACCAGATATCAGCTGGGTTTAACAGAGCAAGAGCCTCTCGTGCCTGGTTAGAAAGCCTTTTGGCTATTAGGCCCAAAGACCACAGTGTAAATAAAAAGGGTGGCCACAGAACAAAATTAATACCAGAGAGTTCTGAAAAAGGGAAGTTGATAGTGTAGCTTGCGGCTGGCTGCAAGACCTCGCTCAAACGTGGCCCACACATGCCCAGGTTGCAGGTAAATAGTCAAAGTACTTTTATGTACATACAAGGAGAATATTCAGCCCTGTTTCCTCACAAGATTGATACTGCCAACAAAGTCTCGCCAATATAGTCCCAATTCTAGTAGCCTGCTCCTGGCTTGGTTACACTCTTCAACATACAATAACTTCCTTTATCATAGCCACAGTTCGATAGCCAAGGGATAATTAGCCTACCTTGGCAGCCTTCAGTTACCTCACTTGTGATCACACAACCCCAGGATCCCTGGAGGCATAAACTTAAGACTTCTTATCATACAGGAATGCAAGGGTCTGAGCTAGGCTACTACTCTTCCCTGGAACTCTTTTCAGGTACTGCAGCTAGGCCAGAACTCCTTAGCAGGATCCCTGCTCAGGAGTCCTCCTGGAGACCTCTTCCCTCAGGACCTCTCTGGTTCTACACTCTTTCAGGGTATTTAACCTTCCCTCCCTCTGAGCCCTGCCCTTCTGATTCAGGGCCTTCTTTGGCAGTTTAGTGCCACCTGCTTTCAAGCAGTTAAACTGCATCCTCTTAACGCTACCTGCTGTAAGATGGCTAACTACCTTCAGTGAGGGAGTGTTCCTAGGGACACCTGCTGCTATACCAATCGTTCCCTCCCAGGAAGAATAATTGAAAACTCATAATTTCTGTAGATCTTTGCTGTAGCTGGATAGGCAATATCCTGGATCCTCTTCTAGCCACAGGACAGATTGGTTCACACTTTCCACTTGAAGTTCTCTTCTTTTAGAACACAACTGCCTGTTGTGAATTTCCAAGAGGCCCACAATCTCCTTTACTACTTGATAGATACCCACAAAAACGGATACTCTAAACACTTAACACTTTTCTTCACAGCACCTAGGCAGAGGGCCTTAGTGTGTCTGTGCTGAGGCTCTTCTCGCCAAAAATCCGCAAAATACAAGTACTTTTCAAATCTTTGTACCACGGGGTAAAGGCAACAAAAATATCCAAAATTTGGGGTTCAGTCCAATATAGCCCAGACTTCAAACTTCAAAGCAATTAACTGGAATGTACTCCTGGGTCTTAGGGTTACCAGCTTTTTAAAAGATGAATCTGTAGCCTGCTGTGGCCCTTTCCCCACCTCTCACTCTATTTCTGCCCCACTTCCAACAAATAACTGTGGTGAGAGCAGCACTGCAGACTAGACAGTTGCACGAGGACAGAAATTCACCCATCCCCGCTGAAATCTAACCTGTCCCCGCAAGTAATCTTACCTGTCTTGTGTTAAAAAACCCCAACCTATGCCATTGTTCTGGAAATGAAAGATATCAGAAATGCATATTTCCCATACCTGATGTGGTCCAGTTGATAAAATAAAATATTTTTTCTACTTTTGCATTTTGAGCATTTTATTTTTCCATTCGATTTTGTCTGTATCTTCAGATTTGTATTTTTTTCCTGCCTTTCCAAGATCTTCTGTCTATTTGCATTTCTTCTTTCTCCATGTCTGTTGTTCATCTTCTCTGTGTCCCTATCTGTCCTGTGAAGCACCTCTCTCCTGTGTCCATGTTCCTGTCTACTCCTCATGGGTCCAGCCTCTCTCATGTCCCCCTCCTCATCTTTCACTCAGCTTCTCTCATGCCCCCTCCCTAGCCTTCCCCCAGTGTCTCTGCAGCCCCCTTCATCCTTCCCACACAATCTCTCATAGCTCACCTCTAGCCATTGCTCAAAACGCTACTTCAAACCCTTCCTCTTCCCCTGCACTGCAATGGGGATCTACAGAGATTTGAGCTGCACGGTACAGGAAGTTGGGGTAGTCTAGCAATTTGCAGTCCCATGAGACTTCCCAAGCTTCCTGCACTGTGCATCTCAAGTCTCAGTGCAGAATTCGATTGCCATACAAAGGAAGAGGAGGAGTTTGAAGCAGCGCCGAGGATTAGAGAGGTAGGCTGGCGTGGCGGTACACTAGTGTGGGAATCCCGCAGGACCCGTGTCCATCCTCGAGGGGATCCCCATTCCCATGCATCACCCTAGTGCAGACTTCAGCATCTGAGGCCACATTGAGGAGGAGGGACAAGTAAAAACATTGCACTCTTCATCCCTTCCCTTAATCCTCCAATGCACATATATTGTCCACACAGAAGCCTTAGCCATTCCCCAACTAAGGATGTAGAGCACAACTAGAACATTTCCCTCTTAAAATAAATTGTGGGGTTGATATGCAGCATGGTTTGAGAAGGCAAGAGAGGTTCCTACTTGCTTAAACCACGCTGAGTGGGTTGGACGCTGATATTCAGCAGCACTTAACTAAGCAGTGCCACTGAACACCATCTCTGACCGCCATGGAATTGCTTAGTGCCAGATCAGTCCATGGGCGGAACTTGGGTGGAGCCAGCATTTAACCAGTTAGTGGAAATATTCAGACTGTTAACTGGTTAAGTACATAAAGCTAGGACAGCAAAAAGGCTGTCCTAAAAGAATGGAACCAAACAAACTTAGGGGTGCTTAGATGGCAACTCCAGTAATTGGGAAGCAAAGCCAATGACAGGCAGACTAATACAGTCTATGTTCTGCTTATGGCTGGACAGATCTGGATGGGGGCTTCGATGATGGCATAACTAATTGGGGAACAAGGCCAATGCCAAGCAGACTCTGAAAATGGCAAGGTCAAATCAAGATCAAGTATGCATATGTAATATTGCATCATACCTTATGCTATTATCTTGTTGGGCTGACTGGATGGACTGTATAGATCTTTATCTGCCATCATCTACTATGTTACTAAGGGGCTCATTTTCAAAAGAGAAAAATGTCCAAAAAGTGACACAAGTCTGCATTTGGACATTTATCTCACAAAAACATCCAAATCAGTATTTCTGAAACCTCTTTTTAGACGTTTTTCTCTGAAGTCCATTAGAAGGACATCTAAATCTCAAAGGAGCGTGCCAGGGGCATGTTCAAGGTGGGACTTGGGCATGCCTAAGACGTCTTTCAGCCATAATGGAACAAAACAAATGCAGCCAGGACTAAAACTTGATGTTTTGAGCTAGACCTGTTTTTATAACAAATAGCTGCAGTGGGAATTGAACCCACTACCCCAGGATCAAGGTCCACTGCACTGGCCACTAAGCTACTCCTCCACTCCACACAAGAAGATGCTCTTGCTTCCCCAGTGGTCACTAACCCCCTCCCACCCCCCCCCCCCCCCCCCAAAAAATGTGATTAAAAATATTACTTGCCAGACTCTGATGTTATACTCAGGTCCATTAGAATAGCATGCAGGTCCCTGGAGTAGTCTAGTAGTGGTGCAGTGCACTGCAGATGGACCCAGGCTTCTACCTCCCCCTACCTGTTACACTTGTGGAGGAAACTGAGTCCTCCTCCAAAATCCACTGTACCTCTCTCTCTCTCTCAAATGCTCATGAGGGACACCCTTCTTTTTTCCATTATCGGCCGAGGATGCCCATCTCTTAATCACGCCCCCACCCCGCCTTCGGTACACTGCTGACACGCCCCTGTGAACTTTGGTCATCCCCGCGACGGAAAGCAGTTGAGGACACAAAAAAATTGGCTTTCGATTATGCCGATTTGGGCGGCCTTGGGAGAATGACGCCCATCTCCCAGTTTGTGTCAGAAGATGGGCGCCCTTCCCTTACGAAAATAAGCTATTTGGGCACCAACTGTCATCATGTGACGCACAAACATGATACAGCTGCTGAAGTTAGAGCACTGTGGAATTAAGGACATTTCCTCAAAGGAAGAGAAAAAGTTTCAACAAACTTGGGAAAGATTTTGGGACACTTTGCAACCAGTGGCACGCAGTCGCATTCTTAATTGAGAGTATTAATGTCTCCTTGAGGTGATTGCTACTACTACTACTACTACTATTGCTGAGTAATGGGAATGTTACAAGGGAGGGAAGGGCAGGAGGGGAGGGGGGAATTGGGCAGGCAACAGGGGAAAGGGAGCACAGGAGGGGAAGGGATGGACAGAGAAGGGAGGAAAGGAGGATGGGAACTTAATACTGTAGGTGATGTTTGCAATTATGATGTACATGTTCTTGTTCTACAATTGAATACAAATGATTGAAACATACATCATATAACTTCCAGATGCCTGCTGATTCAAATCCTGGGAAAAGACTGTATGGCCCCTAGTTTAGAGGGAACAGGAGGGGGCGGAACCATGGGATTTGGGGTACTTAGCTTAGGCCAAAAGTGCCAGAACACAGTTCCACCCTGTTCTGTCACAAATTAAGCCCTGAATCTATCACTGTGTGTTAAGTATGTTTCAGTAAGCTGAATGGCTTGATCCTGAGGAATATTGGTATGTAATGCATTCACATTTAGGGTTATCAATATTGGTGAGCGATGAGTGGGAATCTGCAATTCATTTAACATATGTGTTGAGTCACAGACATAAAAAATAAGTAAATATACATCCACATTTATTGCCCTGTACTGGGCACTCATAGATTCAGGGTCTGACCTGATTGGAGCCTCCTGAAGGCAATCTCCGTCGGTCCCTTACTCACTTGGCAACTACTGCCTCCACCTGGGGAAAGAAGTGTTGGTGGCATGGGCGTAGACTGGGGGGGGGGGCGAGGGGGGGCATTGCCCCCCCAAACGCAAGGCCAGAGGGCCGGCACAACGCTGCTCCCTCCCTCCCGAGTCCTCGTCTGCCCGTCTCTCCCGTCCGCGTGGGCACTCACTGGCCTGAAGCCTGCCTTCTCCGTCTCCCTCCTGCGCAGCACCGGCGATTCAGTCAGTCAGCTTTCTGGCAGCGTCAGGGCCTATCTCTCCTCAGGCGCGTCCCGCCTACTCTATTGCAACTTCCTGTTTTCCGCAGAGGTGGGACGCGCCTGAGGAGAGAGAGGCCCCAACGCTGCCAGAAAGCTGACTGACTGAATCGCCAGTGCTACACAGGAGGGAGGCGGAGAAGGCAGGCTTCAGCAGGCTTCAGGCCAGTGAGTGCCCACGCGTCGCAGACAGGAGATCGGCACACGAGGACTCAGGAGGGGGGCGGGAGAGAGAGAGAGAGAGGGGGGGAGGGTTCTGGAGTCAGGGAGGGGGATTGATGGCGGCAGGCCAGCAGCGAGAGAGAGAGAGGGAAAACAGAGGGTGTTGGCAGGGGGTTGATGGCAGCGGAGAGAGGGGAAACAGGGTGCTGGGGAGGGGGATTGAAGGCAGTGGAGGGAGAGAGAAGAAACATAGGGTGCTGGCAGGGGATTGATGGCAGTGGAGAGAGGGGAAACAAGGTGCTGGGGAGGGGGATTGAAGGCAGTGGAGAGAGAGCGGGGAAACAGAGGGTGCTGGGGAGGGGATTGATGGCAGCAGAGGGAGAGAGGGGAAACAGAGGGTGCTGGCAGGGGATTGATGGCAGCGGAGAGAGGGGAAACAAGGTGCTGGGGAGGGGGATTGAAGGCAGTGGAGAGAGAGAGGGGAAACAGAGGGTGCTGGGGAGGGGATTGATGGTGGTGGAGAGAGAGAGGGTGCTGGGGAGGTGGAGGACAAAATATAGGTGGAGGACTGAGGAATGAGAAGATAAAATCTGAGGAGAGAGACAGAAAACAGAGAAAGAGGAAACGAGTCGGAGACAGATATAGTGAGGGAATAGAAGAAGATAAGAAGGAAATGGAGAAAGGACAAATGGACCACACCCACTGGAAAGACAGCAGAAGGCAGACAGAAGAAACTGGGACCAACATGCAAATAAAATACCCAGACAACAAAGGTAGAAAAAAGTATTTTATTTTCAATTTATTTGGTGGTGTGTTTTTCATGTGTGATCAAGGTACAGTATTCTGCTAGTATGTAGTATTTGCAGCCCTTTTGTTTGTTTGTTTTTTCTCATTAGGTAGTGTACTGGTGTTTTAGAGTGCCGTGTAATTACAGTGCTGCCTTTCCACGCATAAGGTTGCAGCTCGTCCTGTCCTTGGAATTAGTGCTGTTATGGTTTGGTAAGGTTATGAGTGGGTTTTTGCACAAGTTTGTGTATAGTGTTTTGCAGTGGAGAGATTGTGTGTTGGCCTTACTGAGGTGGCACCAAAACATCAGAAAGGGTGTAGAGCCTAAATCATGACACACTACATATGGTCGTTAATAAAAGGAGCTCATTATGAACACTATCCACCCTAACTTCTTGAGTTAACTTTCCAGTTCAGTATTTTGCCTTCATACATATTCATTATGGTTATTCCCCCAAAAAGCCAGCTCTTTTTCCCTTCCTTCCTCCATATTAGCATATTCATTTGCATATATATATATATATATATATATATATATATATATATATATATATATGCAAATGAATATGCTAATATGCTCCGCCCCATCCTTTGCCCCCCCAAATGAAACAGTCAAACTACACCTATGGTTGGTGGGTTTGATTACCCTCTTCTCCCCCAAGGAAACAAAAAAAAAAAAAAAGAAAGAAAATACAAGTCCAAATGAAAACTGTGGGGAACAAGGCTGGCTATTAGATTAGGCAGGTTTGGGAGACACTTATATTCTCTCAAGTCCAAGGAACACTCGCGAGACAGTTGCTTATGCAAACTCAAACTGTTTATTCTTCAAACTCTGCAAAATTAGGAACATCAACCTTTATGAACTCTCTAAACATTCAGTGTAATTCTTAAAAAAAAAACACACAATCCTTCCATTGTTCCTCAGGGGAACTCCCGTACCACTTCTTCTTTGAATCTGTTTACAGATGCCTCTCAGCAGAACTATGTACACATTTTACAGGCTCCTGTCCATGCTTATCCCCGAGAATAGTGTCCCAAAGGCTGGCTCCTCTCAACTTTACAGGTCCAGACCCCCTGTGGCCTGATCTCCCTCCAGGGTGACCTTTACTTCGGATCCACACTGGTCTTGGGATGGGCACTCCCTGGCTCTGATCCTACGTTCCCAGCCTAGGTCTCTCCTCTGCCCACCCATAGCTCTTCTCCTCCACAGTTGCCATTTTGCTGAGTCACAACTCTCCTTTACATCCATTGGTCACACTTCTACTATTTGGGATTCCCCTTTACTCCTCCAGGTCAGTGGCAGGGGACCATCGGGCAACCAAAGACCCCTCTAAAGGGCAAACACACCTCCTTATCCCCTTCCAAACTCCTCTCCCTGTCAGTCTTCAGTCCCAGGCACTATCTCTCTGCATTTTATTTCAAAACTACACTCCTTGGGCTGGGCTTTCTCCCACTCAGGGACCTTCCAGTCACTCCCCCCAGTGACTCTCCACGGGGACTTAACTCTCTCAGTAATCCCCAATCTAACAGATGATTGCACACATATTGTGACAAAGGCTCCAACACTGATCCACGTCTGGATACAATAGGACAGGTACTGGTACTTCCAATTTGGGGCTGATTGCCCTTTTGACACACATCTGCAGTAGGATTGCCAACTTTTTAAAAGAGAAAAAAAACACCTGCCACACATGTGAAAGGCGCAGCAGAGGAATAAATGTATGTATTGTCATGGGCTGTGTAGATTTATATTCATATCCACAGGGCAAATTTAAGGCATAAGCAAACTAACCATATGCCTAGGGCCCAAATGTTTTAATGGCTCTCCAGGCACATTTTTGCTCTGGTAGGTCAGCTACTGCCAGAAAAAAGAGCTGGGGGGAGGGGTGAACAAAGCTACCAACATAGGAACCCCGTATAAGAGGCTTGGAGAGCCCAACCATGACCTTCCCCTAGCTGCTGCCACCCCCAAATGCAGGGCTGGCGCAGCGCTGCAGCCAGGCAGCTCTCGGAAGGTCCCTCATTCCCGCCCTCAGCTCCCTGACCGACAGTCCTCCTCTCTGTTTAACCCTTTTACTTTCAGTTGCAGCAATGTCAGTGAAGAAGACAACAGAGTGGGCTCGCCTCCAGCTTCTCCCTTCCCTCACACAGTGTCCTGCTTTCTGTGATGATGTATTTCCTGTTTCCATGAGGGCGGGACACTGTGTGAGGGAAGAGAGAAGCTGGAGGCGAGCACGCAGTGCTTTCTTCTTCACTGCCGTCGCTGCCACTGAAAATAAAAGGGTTAAACGCGCAGGGGGGGAGCAGGAAAGAACGGAGAGGAGGGTTGTTGGGGAGCTGAGGGAGGGCAGGGAGAATCGTTGGATATGAATGGGAGGGGAGGGCAAGGGGAGAGAAGAGATCGCTGGAGTTGGAGAGGAGAGGAGGGGAGGACAGAGGGAGAGAACAGATCGCTGGAGAGGGAAGACAGAGGAAGTAGACTCATTGCTGGAGAAGGTAGTGATGGTAGCTGGCCTTACTGAGTTTAAGGGGGGTCTGGACAGATTCCTGAAGGAAAAGTCTATTGGTACAGTAAGGTTCTGAGTGTGTTTTTGCACAAATTTGTGCATAGTGTTTTGCAGTTGAGCAATTGTGGTTAGTATATGCTTTGAGCAACCACTTTATTCTTTGACATATGATACATATCTAATATCTAAATTTAATAAAAGGTATTAATTGTGACTATTTTATTTTTACTTATTTTTTTTTCTGTGTGTTGTCAGACAATTATGGATGTAAGCTCCGCCCCTGGCCCCACCCCTAACCCCACCCCCTTTAGCCTTCCCAAACAGTTGGGCCACCAACCGCATATGGCTACCAGTGCCTGTTCTCATCATTTTCCTCTAGTTGGCAGAGCTTTTTACTTGTTGCTTCCTTCTCTGCTGGTTTTGTTCTGCAATCAGAACCATGCAAGGATCCATTTGTGGGAGTTATAAAATGTATTTATATTAAGAAGAGAGGCTCAATGCAATTGCTTGCTTAGGGCCTATCAAAAACATAACCCTGCCCTGTGTTATCTAGCTGATCGGGAGCTCAGTGAAGCATCTCCTTTCTCTTCACATGTCCCTAGGCTTTAATTCCAATTCTCCATGGCTCCACTCACAAAGGGAAATGGCAATTCATTTTTTTTCCATGTAGTCATCAATGCTTAACATGTAAAACCAAAGAAAAGTCCCAGATTCACCATTCCCTGATATAGAGCTCATGCTTCTTAACAAAACAACTGCCTCTATATATATCTATATCTATGTCTATAGATGAAAGCTACTTCCAGATATGCCAAGTCACATGGTCCCCTTCTCCAGATCACACACTAAAGGGACCTCCTATCATGCATTCTCGCCCTACTCCTGCACCCCCTCCCCCAGGACAACAACTCTCTCTCTCTCTCCTCCCCCCAAACCCCATGGCAGGTCCAGCATCTCTCTCTGCCTCCATCTCTACCCCCCACCCTGTGGTTCTCCAAGCTTGTGTTCCTGCAGTGGCAGTGTTGATTAAACTAGGCTGCCTCTAGCCAGCCCTAGAGCCTTCCCTCTGCCATTTCCCACCTCATCTGATGCTTCGTCCTGTTACTGCATGAGAGGAACCCAGGAAGATTGATAACAGAAGATGGCATAAGCCTATCTGGCCCATTATATGGGCTGAAGCTAGTAGGAGGAGCTTGTTGCCCTATCAATTTCATTGATTTGGGTGTACCAAGATGGCAGCAGCTCCATTGGTGAGAATTAAAACCTCCTTGGGTGGAGTGGGTGGAGACTGTCTTCAGCCTTGTGATATGCCATCTCCTATTATAAAACCTCCTGCAGAGGAACACAGTACAGGGAAGGCCCTGGGGCTGGCTGGATGCAGCATGACTTAAATGTGGCCAGTGAACGAACACAAATTGGAGGACCATGGGTAGGTGGAGGGATGGAAAGGGAGAGATGCTGGATCCACTGAGAGAGGGTGGAGCAGAGGGAAAAACAGAAAGACAGAGACCTGAAGGAGGAGAGGGGGAGAGGGAAAGGGAAAGTTGCTGGACCTTGGGGAAGGGGTGGGAAGAGGGAAAGATGCTGGATCTTTGGGGAGAGGTAGGGAGAGAGGGGGAGATGCTAGCCCTATGTTACAGGACCAGTAGAAGAGAAGAGAGAGGGGATAAGCTGGACATGGGGAGGGACATGGACACAGAGAAGAGACGCTGGGCATGGAGGGAACATAAGGGTAGGGACACAGGGGCAATGCTGAAAAAGGGAGAGATATGGTTACAGATGGTATATGCTGGACAAGGGGTGGTAGAGACATAGAATTGATGCTTGAAAAGAGGGAGATAGAGACACAGAGGGGTGATAGTGGATACAGGGGGGAGGGATAGGAACACAGAGGTGATCCAGGAAATTATAAACCTGTGAGCCTGATGTCGATGCCGGGCAAAATGGTAGAGACTATTATAAAGAACAAAATTATTGAGCATATACGTAGGCATGGATTAATGAGACAAAGCTAGCATGGATTTAGTCAAGGGAAATATTGCCTCAGTGATTTACTACATTTCTTTGAAGGGGTGAATAATCTGGATAAAGGTGAGTCAGTCAATATTGTGTATCTGGATTTTCAAAAGGTGTTTGACAAAGTACCTCATGGATGATTCCTGAGGAAACTAGAAAGTCATGGGATAGGATGTAGAGTCCTATAACTCGTTAAAAGATAGAAAACAGAGAGTAAGGTTAAATGGTCAGTATTCTTAATGGAGAAGGGTAGATAGTGGGGTTCCCCAGGGGTATGTGATGGGACCGCTGCTTTTTAACATATTTATAAAAGATCTAGAGAAGGGAATAACTAGTGAGATAATTAAATTTGATGATGATTCAAAGTTATTAAATCATAAGAGGATTGTGAAAAATTGCAAGAGGACCTTAGGAGATAGGGAGACAGATTACATTTAATGTGAGCAACTGCAAAGTGATGCATGTCATAAAGTGGAACCAAAACTAGCTATGTGATGCAAGGTTCCACATTAGGAGTCACGACCAGGAAAAGGATCTAGGTGTCATCACTGATGATACGATGAAACCCACTGCTTATTGTGCAGTGGCAACTAAGAAAGCAAATAGAATGTTAGGAATTATTAGGAAAGGAATAGAAAACAAAACTGAGAATGTTATAATGTCTTTGTGTCATTCCATGGTATGATAGTACCTCAAATACTGTGTGCAATTCTGGTTACCACATCTCAAAAAAGTTATAGTGGAATTAGAAAAGGTTCAGAGAAGGGCAATGAAAATGATAAAGTGGTTGGAATGACTTCCCTATGAGGAATAGCTCAAGAGGCTAGGGCTCTTCAGCTTGGAGAAGAGATGGCTGAGGGCATAGGTGCCGACTCTGTGGGTGCTGTGGGTGCTCAAGCACCCCCAATATTTCACCCACCGGAAGTTCGTTCCCCCCCCCTCCGAGTTCCAGGGTCGTACCCCCCTCCAAGTTCCAGGGTCGTCATCCCTCTCTTCCTCCCTCCCTCCCTTCAAGTTCCAGGCCCCCTCCCTCTAAATTTTAAAAGTCATCTTGACTTACCTCGTCGGGGTTATGGCGGCCAGCAGCAGCAGTAAAAAGCGTGCAGGCTCGGCGCTTACTTCAGTTTTCCCTTCTCTCTTTCAGCTCTGGTCCCGCACTTGCAGAAACAGGAAATGAGGGCAGGACCAGAGCTGAGAGAGAGAGAAGGGAAAACTGAACTAAGGGCTGAGCCTGCACGCTTTTTACCGCTGGTGCCGGCCGCCGTAATCCCCACAAGGTAAGTCAAGATGACTTTTAAAATTCGGAGGGAGGGGGCCTGGAACTCGGAGGGAGGAACGGAGGGAGGAAGGGAGGGACGATGACCCTGGAACTCGGAGGGAACGATGACCCTGGAACTCGGAGGGAGGAAGGAGGGGGGGATCCTGTGGAACTCGGAGGGAGGACGGGGGCCCTGTGGAACTCGGAGGGAGGGACCCTGTGGAACTCGGAGGGAGGGAGGGGACCACCCTGGAACCGGGAGGGAGGGGACCCTGGAACTCGGAGGGAGGGGGAGGGAAAGGAGAGAGAGAGGGGAGGGAGGGGGACCCTGGAACTCGGAGGGACTGGAACTGGGAGGGAGGGAGGGGGCCTGGAACTCGGAGGGAGGTGGAGGGGGGACGAGGGGGGGTGGGAAGAGGGGGGGACAAAGGGGAGGGGAGACGGGGGGAATGCACCACCTGTAAAAAAAAATTTTTCAGCACCCCCAATCATTTTGAAAAGTTGGCTCCTATGGCTGAGGGCCGATTTGATAGAGGTCTATAAAATACTGAATGGAGTATAGCTTGTTTACTCTTTCAAAAAATAAAATAGAGGGCATGCAATGAAACTACTACATAGTAAATTTAAAACAAGTCAGAGAAAATATTTCTTCACTCAATGTATAATTAAACTCTGGAATTTGTTGTCAGAGAATGTGGCAAAAGCAGTCAGCTTAGTAGGATTTAAAAAAGGTTTGGATAATTTTTGTAAAAGAAAAATCCATAAACTATTAGATTGACTTAGGAAAATCCACTGTTTATATCTAGGATATGCAGCATAAAATCTGGTTTACTCTTTTGGGATCTTGCCTGGTACTTGTGACCTGAATTGGCCACTGTAGGAAACAGGACACAGGGCTTGATGGACCTTTGGTCAGTCCAGTATGACAATGCTTATGTTCTTATGAAAAACAGAAAAAGACACTGGAACCAAAGCAAATGGAAAAATAAAATGTTGCAACAACAAAAGTAGAAAACAGTATTTTATTCTGAATGTATTAATTGAAGTGTATCAGCTTTGGGAACTGTGCTGATACTTTGCATTTCTGTTTCTATATCTCTAATACTGCTATAGATGCAAAGTCTGATTTCTGGAGGTTTCCAGTTCAGTTTTGTTGCCTCCATATTTATTTAATTGGATTTTGCTCACACTTTTTTCAGTAATAGCTCAAGGTGAGTTACATTCAGGTACACTGGCTATTTCCCTGTTCCTGGAGAGCTTACAATCTAATTTTGTAGATGAGACAATGGAAGGTTAAGTGAGTTGCCCAAGATTACAAGGAGTAGCAGTGGGATTTGAACCAGCCACTGCTGGCTGTCAAGACTAGTGCTCTAACCACTAGGCTACTTCTCCATTCATATCTTTATTAATCTCTATTAATACCTTTTGGGAGTTACAGACTCCCCCTTAAATCACAGGCGCCGAACCTTGAGCTATAGCTAGACTCAAAGCTTACGCTGATCTCCCAAATCCAAACAACCTTCAAGAGCTGCCTTTATCATCTGTGACAACTGCGCTCTCTCCATACATTGAGAAGGAAAATCTTGTCATAGTGGTTCACACCATCATAACATCAAGGCTCAATTACTGTAATGCATGCTATATTGCTATGAGCACAAAGAGTTTGCACCAGCTGCAGTTGATTCAAAATGCTGGAGCACGACTGATAGAAGGTTGTAAGCAATGTAATCACATCACACCATTCCTACAAAATCTTCACTGGCTACCAGTACAATACAGGGATAAATTTAAAACTCTGTCTGATCTTCCAGGCACTTAAAGGAAATGGGCCAGAGTACTTGAAGAACAAGATCTCTCTTTATATACCTCCAAGGTCCCTCAGGTCCACCCAAGGAATATCCCTAAATGCACCCTCCTCCAGGGCTTTTTTTGAAGGGGTACTTGGGGGTGCTGAGTACCGGCACCTTCTCCATTGTTTGCTAAAATTGACCCATGGTCCCCAAGTTTTAATGAAAGAGCTCAGGCTCTACACACTAATTCTGCTTTGTCATAGATTCTGTGACTGGCTGCAGAGGGCCTGGCTATTGTGGGGTGGGTCCCCATCACCCCCATCACCCCATCCCTGAAGGGTGGCCTGGCGTTTCAGTACTGGCACCTTTTTCGCTAGAAAAACGCACTGTAAATCTCACTCCTCGGGTGGGTCAACTTTGTCTTCTCTGTACTTTAGTCCCAATCATGGCTGCCAAAGAAAGTAAGACACCATCCTTCATATCTTTACAAACAAAGCTTACCTTTTCAAATGAAGTTAGGACAGTTCTCCTTATCCAAATCAATAAGTTCCAGTAACAGACCAAGTGATTTCAGAATTTTCCTCATTCTGATAAACACAAGAATATTTTTTTGGGGGGGGGGCCTTCTACAGTTATATTATTTAAAGAGGCATTCTTGCTTAACTGATTCAAACATTTTCAAGGCTGAGAAGTTCCCTGAGGATATATGGTCTTAGAAGATATAACATCAAATGCAATAAAGAAGAACAAAAATGAATTTCTGCTAATTTTTTTTTAATCCAGGCCTTTGGGACATTCTTCCTCATATGCTGTACATGGCTTCCCTCTGCTGGTCATAACAAGGATCTACTGTACTTGTATCTTCCTCCTGGCATTTTAGAGCTATGCATTCACAAGGGACTAGCCTGATCAACAATGTAGGCAACCGTTTGCAAAGGTAAGCCAGAATGTGTAAGTTTCAGACCTGCCAAGTCTCTCCCGCTTTCGTAGATCATCTCCCACACTCCCGCTGGGAAGCGGAGACCTTCCACTGAGTGGCCTCCCCGTCTAGCAGCAGCAGGAAACGCCTTCATAAAACGGCATCTATTACGGCCACTGGAGGGGAGGCCACTTCTTTTGCCGCTGGCCACGAATTGGCTGTGCAGGGGCGGAGCAATGGATGGGGTGGGCTGGGGGTGGGCCCTAAATTTCCTGTTGAGTGTGTTGGCCCCCTTGGCATCTCTGAAGTTTGGGCATTATGAATGTCATTTTATAACTGCATGCATGTGTAAGACATATGTACATACTCTTTCCTATGAACTTCCTGGATTTTCAAAATTTAAGAATGCACATACTTCACTTTGATAATTACCCAAGAAAAATTATGCACTTACATTTATAGCTGCTTCATGATGAATTCAGGTTTTCCAAGTTAATTTGTGCACAAATGCTTGAATTTTTAAAAGTATGCACATTAGCAGAGACCCCATCTTAACCTTGCTCTCTTTGCTTGGTGGGTAAAAGACAGCTTTTTAAAAATTAAATCATCTTTATTGACACCATCAAAATGTGGTTGTGAAACAGTCATACAGATGAAACCCAAAGAAATTAACCAAAGTCTCTGACAAGAAAAGAATATACAGTGCAAACTCATGACGTCAGTTTCCTTATACATTGTAAGAACAACCAACCTCCCTCCCTCCCACCCTCCCCTCTCAACCTTCTATATACATTAAGCATTTAAGATTCTACTTCATGCAGGGCCGTGCCAACACGGTAAGCGGGGTAAGCACCGCAGGGGGACGCCTGCCTTCAAGGGCGCCGCTGCGGTGCTGCCCCGCCTCCCACCTACCTTTAAAAATTTTTTTGTGAAGCCGAGTTGCAGGCAGCGCCTCGCGTCTGCCCGGCTGCTTGTAAAACAAGTAAATCTCTTCTCCTCGTCATCGTCGGGCCTCACTGTGTCCCGCCCTCCTCTGAGGTAACTTCCTATTTCCGCGAGGGCGGGAGACAGTGAGGCCCTATGATGACGAGAAGAGTTTTATAAGCAGGGCAGATGCAAGGCGACCTCAGGTATGAGTTTGAGTCCCCACCTCCTGATCCATCCTGGGGTCTGCACTGGTAACCTGAGCCCCGGTGGCAGGATCGGGTTCTTCTGCCTTCCAGAGCAGCTCCTGGAAAATAGGGATTTATTATTACACTCTGAACAGCTTTCCGCGAGTGATCAGAACTGTTTTTAAAACTGCCATGCAACCCTATGCAACCCCGGCGAACAGCAAAGTAAATATTTGAAGGTTCACGCATTATTTTGGAAGCGAGGGCGCGCTGGGCGCTTTCTGAGGTGCTGTTGTTGGTGCGGGGGACGGGTCATCTGTCAGTCAGCAGAATGATAAATCTATCAGTGTGGGAAAGCTCTAGCCAAGTAAACTTTTGTTTCGTACGTGCAGGATGGTTTGATTTTTCACTGTTGAGACAGAAACCCTCGGGAACTTCGTGACCCCAAAGGTTCCTGAGGTTCCAAAATACAATCTTAGTAACGACAACCTAATTCCTTGAAGGTATGGAAAGTAAGAAAAATGTGCACGCAAATTATTAGCACTCTCTGCGTTGCACTTGTTTCATTTTGTCTAGTTAGCACCTGGGCTTTTTCTCATCCTTCTGCCTTCCTTGCAGATCTCTAGGGACGCAAGAGTCAACTTTTCAAAATATTTGGGGATGCTAAACTCAATCCTAATAATAAACTAAATCCTAATAATAATAACACAAATGAGCCTTCATAGTCACGATGAGTAAGTTTGATGCATACTGGGGTGCTACTGCACCTATTGCACCCTCAAAGCTGAGATGCCTATGATGGAGACCCAGACCCTGTTCACCCGTCTGTAGGAAAAACTGTTTGGTGTCTGTCGAGAAGGTAGGTGTGTCCTGCCGAAATTTTTATTAGCTGAAACAGGACATCTATTTAATAGTTATATTACCTTTTTTTTTTTTTTTTTTGCGTGATAGAGTAGATTCAGACATTTGTACGTATTTGGAATCCATTTGTTCCGAGTATCTGGGGAAACGAGCTGAGACTGTCCACAAATTTGCAGTATTGAGCTATGCATAGTCTGGTGGTGCGTCGAAGTGGAGGTGCACCGACTGCATTTTATGCTAGATGGGGGAGGGGGGGGCGCCAACTGATAGTCTGCAGGGGGGCGCCACAGACCCTAGGCACGGCCCTGACTTCATGTGACTAATGTAAGAGTGTCCCAAAATGGTGCCCATGTCCTGCAAAAATTATCTCCACTTTTCAAGGACAAGTCTGAATTGCCTTTATATTCCAAAGAGCACATTAAGATCATGGCTGGATAACAGTATACCACTGTAGGGCACTCCACACCCAGCCAAAACTGCAAAATCAACTTTTTTTTGCCATCAATACTGAACATTTCAAAAAAGCTTTGAGGCCTGCTGGAAAAGGCCCACCAACTCCAAACTCATCGAACAGCTGTCACACAGCGGGTTTCCAAGAAATCTTCCAACACAGTGACACATGTTCACTAAGTTTGGTCCAAAAAATACACTGCAGGACAGGTCCAAAACATGTGACCCAAATGTGCTCCCCTGCTGCGACACTTAGGACTCTTGTCATCCTCCCTTAAAGTGGCTTGAAAGACCTGATGCGGAGACACATACAATCGAAATATAAATTTGTATTGCAATTCCCACCAAACAGCATTCTCCGTCATTAAGCAAGATTTCAACTGTTTAGCCCAAATCTCCACGTCCAACTCCCCCGACCAAAGCTGAGTTAGCGGAGCATAATCATAATCCTGAATGGTGTCCCGCAAATATGAATGATAGTATTTGAGAGGGATAGACAATTATGCATCTAAGCCAAACATTAAATTCAAACTTTCCCAGACCTCCGCAGTTAAGGAAGCAATGGGCAGAGTTTGGACATAATGCTGCAATTGAGCATAAGCAAAAAGTCCCAGGGGCCCAGGTGGAACTCCTCACAAACATCTGCAAATGGTTTCAGAGTCTCTTCCTCTGTCAGAACATGATATAAATAATGTATTTCGCGGTCTGCCTATCGTCGGAAATATCGCCTCCCACTGAGAAGTGTTCTCCCATAATGGCGAAGTCTCCCTATTGAACCCATGAAATTACATAACCAACGCCAGGTTTGACGCAATAATCTGAAGAGTATAGCAAAAGGTCCACATGATTGTCCCTTACCAACTTGGACCTGCAACCAATATGCAAAATGTTGGGGGTGAAACAGTTGTATCTCTGTGCAGGTACAGGAAAAAAATTGCGAGTTCTGAAACCAATCTGACAGATGGTATATACAATTCGCTACTGAGAAAAATGTTATATTTAATAAGCCAAGTCCCCCTTTATCTCAAAGAAGCATCACAAAGGACACCGGAAGCCAGACCCTCTTCCCCTGCCACAAATAAACAGATAATGTCTTGTGGAGCCATTTCTTATCGTTATGTTTCAACAAAAGATGAAGTATCTGAAATATGTAAACCCACTTGGGGAGTTGAATCATATTTATTTATTTATTTGGATTTTGCTCACACCTTTTTCAGTAGTAGCTCAAGGTGAGTTACATGCAGATACATTGGATATTTCTCTGTCCCAGGAGGGCTCACAATCTAATTTTGTACCTGAGGCAATGGAGGGTTAAGTGACTTGCCCAAGATCATAAGGAACAGCAGTGGGATTTGAACCAGCCACCTCTGGATGTCAAGCCTGCTGCTCTAACCACTAGGCTACCCCTCCACACATTATGTGATACATTAACGAGAGAAGTAAGTTTTGCCACCCCTTCAGCACCACTCCAGCTTCTTCTTCAAAGGGTTCACTATTACAGCATAGAAATGAGATTGTCCTTTATAGCAGGCTGAATTGGTAAGGCCACAGATTTTTGTAGATTTAAGCTGTGACAAAACAGTGGGGTTTCAGCCTGTAAACTGTATTATTTCTTGAAGTGTATTTTTCTAGTTTGGCCAGCAGGTGGTGCATGTTTATGTTTAAAGCTGTTACAGAGAACTGGCAGTTTTTTCGTTCTAACACAGATAACAACTAAGATACAGTATACTTTTAAAAACTTGTTGTTCTGGGCTCTGATTAGCCCAGGAGCTCAATTCATCTAGGATATACTGGCTTTTTTTCTCCAGTCTTAGCCAGGGAGAAGAGAAAGATCTCTTTGCTGAGTCCCTGTGAACAGTTATATTTGATAACCTCTGAGCAGCTATATGTCCTGATTTCCCCAGGTACTATTTAGATAATATACAAATGTTTACATAGTGTTATAATTGATCCACATTTCAGTTACCTGAATTGCACCTTTTCTGTTCTAATTTTTCATGACAATAAATATTTGTAGTTTATTGCCTCTGCTTGTCTGGAATGACTAAGAATCCTGGTGGTTTGTGTGTTGGGTCTGTGAGTGCTTCCTAGAAGCTGTGGGATCACTGGGAGTGTGACTCCAGTAACCTAGAAATCACTGGTGTTAATTTGAGAGTGGGAGACTCACCCGTTGGGACCCAGTCGGTGGGAGGAGGGTGCTAGTGTAGAGACCAAGTGACAGGTGCAGGCGGACCTGAGCTGTGCTAGGGATATACCCTCTGATTGGTCTTGAGGTAGCCTCATGTAGGTGGCTAGGCGTTTGGTGACAAACCTGTCTTTTTTTGTGGCAGTGGTGGGATTGTTAGGCTCAGTGCATGGGTGAGGGTCACTGTCTACTGAGTGGTTCAGAGTTTTTATCTGTAACCTCCAGACACAGAGCACAGTGATCGAGTGCAGCAGTAACAGAGTCCCTTCAGCATTCAGTTTTTTTTGGTAGTGTTATGAAATTAGCAGTGTGCCTATGGTGACTGGTAGCAGACCTTAGATACCAGATATGCCTGACCTAACACAAGAGCAACCGGATGGCCTCAGCAAGGAGGAGATGCAGGACCAGCCTGTGCAGAGTTCTCCTGAGGGGAGACCAGACTCCTTGTGGACAACGGCCCATTCATTGGCAGGACCAGGTGCCATGCCAGCTGAAATCCAGCAGATCTACATGATAGAGCAACAGTGGCTAGATCAGCTGTGGCATGAGGAACGGGAAGAGCAACAGCAGCAAGAGGAGCATGAATTCCAGCTGCAGAAAATGAAGCTGAAGATGGAAATGGCTCATATCCAAAGCTCCAACCCATCCCTGTGCCGAGGTCAAATACATGGTCCACATCTCAGGTCGGGCCCAACTTATTTTTGCAGTTTGATGATACCCGGGGTGACATTGATGGATATCTAACTGCCTTTGAGAAAATTTGCCACCTCAATGAGATTCCTCAGAAGGACTGGGTGCGCTGGGAGGAAAGCTCACTGGCAGAGCACTTGAGACATTCCAAGGACTGTCCATGGAGATGTGCTCCCAGTTAGAGGAGATGTGCAAAGCTTTGTTGAACCATTATGCCATTACTCCCCAAGACCTACTGACTAAAGTTCCAGACTTTGTAAAAGGGGGTGGATGATACTCACAGTGAGTTTGTGATTAAACTAAGATACCAGCATCAGCGGTGGCTCAGTGGAGCTGAAGTTAAGACCCTGGAGGACTTCCAAAACCTGATGGTCTAGAGCAGTTTCTTCAGCATTGTTGTCCAGAGGTAAGGGAACATGTTCAAGATCACCAGCCCCATACTCCAGAGAAGTCGGCTGAGTTGGCCAACATCTTTAAGGCTAACCATCCCTGGTTGGCAAAGAGAAGCCATCCTTATCCGCAGCAGCCAGGATCTAAGGGAAGCCAGGGCCCTAAGCCAAATAGTCCTGCAACCTCAGAGACTGTCAGCAAACCCTCCAGTGTTCCCCAAAAACCTAAAGACTTTAGGCATGAGCGTCCTTGTTATCAGTGTGGGCGAACAGGACATTTCAAAGCGGATTGCCCAGATAATCCCAAGCCAGCACTAAAGAGCATTTCAGTTATTGCACGAAAGCTGGCAGGTTTTTTGAGTGGCTCCAGTTCCACGGAGGCACACACAGTTGTCGCAACACAAAAAGTTACTGGTCATTCATCAAGCAAGGAAGCATATGGGTTTCCACAATACTACAGCACCCCAGTAACTGTGAATCAGACCCAGGTGGCTAGTGCTGGAAGATGCAATTCTTCCACGGTGCACTGCAGAGGTAGGGTTAGCCAATGGATCCAGAGAGACTGTGCCCATTGCTTGAGTATTCCTGGTTTGGGGTACCAAGCCTGGATACAGAGAAGTAGGAACACTGCTTTTTTTGTGTCAGTATGTGCTGGTACAGCGTACCAGCACCTTTTTTTTACCTCTCGAGTTCCCTTCTCACTGCTCCTGTTTCCTTGCTTGACAGTCTGGGTCCCCGATCAATCAGTACAAGACCTGGCCAGCACCAGCACACTCAGCCTTCGAGCCTATCCGCTCGTGGAGGCCCTGTTGGTACCGCCCCTCTGACACATACGTGACGTGTCAGAGAGGGCAGAACTAACAAGGCCTTCCCGAGTGTGTGGCAGTGGCGCAAAAGCTCATTAGCACTTGTGCCAGGCCTTGTACTGGCTGATGTTGGGGGCCCAGACTCTCAAACAGGCAGGCGGCGGGAGAAGCAAGATGGGCAGGCGGAGGGAGAATCCTCTGGACATGGATAGCAGGAGAGGACAGGGAGGGGAGGAGAATTGCTGGACATGGATGGCAGGGGAGGACGGGGAGGAGAATCTCTGGGCATGGATGGGAGGGCAGGGAAGAGAGAATCGCTGGACATTGATGAGAGAGGAGAATCACTGGACATGGATGGCAGGGGAGGACAGGGGGCAGAGGAGAATCGCTGGACATGGATGGCAGAGAAGGACAGAAGGCAGAGGAGAATCTCTGGACATGGATGGGAGGGCAGGGGAGAGAGGATACATGCTGGATATGGATGGGAGGGGAGGGCAGGGAAGGGAAGAGAGAATTGGTGGACATGGATGGGAGAGGAGGGCAGGGGAGAGAGGAGAATCACTGGACATGGATGGCAGGGGAGAGCAGGGGGCAGAGGAGAATGGCTGGACATGGATGGGAGGTAGGGAAGGAGAGAGAGGAGACATGCTGGATATGGATGGGAGGGGAGGGCAGGGGAGAGAGGAGACATGCTGGATATGGATGGGAGGGGAGGGCAGGGAAGGGAAGAGAGAATTGGTGGACATGGATGGGAGGGGAGGGCAGGGGAGAGAGGAGAATCGCTGGACATGGATGGCAGGGGAGAGCAGGGGGCAGAGGAGAATGGCTGGACATGGATGGGAGGAGAGGGAAGGAGAGAGAGGAGACATGCTGGACATAGATGGGAGGGGAGGGTAAGGAAGAGAGAATCGCTGGACAAGGATGGGAGGAAAGGGCAGAGGAGAGAGAAGAAATGCTGGAAATGTATGGCGAGGAGAGCAGGAGAGAGAGGAGAATTGCTGGACATGGCTGGAGGGAAGGACAGGGGGCAGAGGAGAATTGCTAGGCATGGATATAGAGGAGAGCAGGGAAGAGAGGAGAATTGCTGGACATGGGTGGATGGAGAGGTGGACAGGGGAAAGAGAAGAAATGCTGGACTTGGATGAAGGAGAGGGACGAGAGAATTATTGCTGGATATGGATACAGGGGAGGGAAGAGAGAGGAGAAATGCTGGACATGGATGGAGGGGAAGGGGAAATGCTGGACATGGATACAAGGGATGTGAGAGAGGAGAAATGCTGGACATAGAAGGAGGGGAGGAAAGAGAAAAGAAGGTGCATATGAATGGAAATGAGGGAAGAGAGGAGAAAAACTGCACAAGGATGGAGAAAATAGGCAAAAGCTGGATCCATATTATTCCTCCTCCAGTCAGTTCCACTGAGGAGGATCCTAGTGGTTAGTGCAGTGGACTTTGATCCTGGGGAACTGAGTTTGATTCCCACTGCAGCTCCTTGTGACTCTGGGCAAGTCACTTAACCCTCCATTGCCCCTGGTACAAAATAAGTACCTGAATATATGTAAACCGCTTTGAATGTAGTTGCAAAAACTTCAGAAAGGCGGTATATCAAGTCCCATTTCCCTTTCCCTTATGGATGTAAGGCAAGAAAAGAAGAAGAAAGGAGGAAAGTACAGAAATAAATGGAAAGGAAGTCCTGGAAATGGAGTTAAGAGAACAGATAGAGAGCAGCAGAATCAGAGACTGGGACCAACATAGTAACATAGTAGGTGACGGCAGAAAAAGACCTGTATGGTCCATCCAGTCTGCCCAACAAGATAAATTCATATGTGCTACTTTATGTGTATACCTGACCTTGATTTGTATCTGCCGTTTTCAGGGCACAGACCATAGAAGTCTGCCCAGCACTAGCCCCGCCTCCCAACCTCTAGCCCCACCTCCTAACCACCGGTGCTGCCACCAACCTCTGCTAAGCTTCTGAGGATCCATTTATTCTGAACAGGATTCCTTTATGTTTATCCCACGCATTTTTGAATTCTGTTACCGTTTTCACCTCCACCACCTCCCGCGGGAGGGCATTCCAAGTATCCACCACTCTCTCTGTGAAAAAACACTTCCTGACATTTTTAATGATCAGAAAAACAAAGTCATCAGACAACAAAGATAGAAAAAAAATCATTTTATTTTCATTTTAGTGTTTGGAATGTGTCCAATTTGAGAATTTACATCTACTGTCTTATTTTTGCACTGGGTATACTGGAGCTGTGCAAACAAGAGGTGGAAGAAAACCAAGTCCAAGTGACCAGCCAAATAAACCACAGGAGTTAGAGTTCCAATCAAGGTTTTATTAGGACCCTACACGGTCCGTGTTTAGGCAAAAATGCCTTCTTCAGGGGTCTAAAAACACAAAATTTAAAATCAATACACAGATAACAATGAAAATAAACCCAAACAAATGAATAAATTTATAAATAAATAAATAAATAAAAGAGACTACAATATTGAAAACTACGAAAGATGTACCAGAAATAAGGAATAAAGATAAAAATAAAAATTTAAAAATAAAAATAAAAATCTAGGAGTGGCCTAGTGGTTAGGGAGGGGGACTTTGGTCCTGGGGAACTGAGGAACTGAGTTTGATTCCCACTTCAGGCACAGCTCCTTGTGACTCTGGGCAAGTCACTTAACCCTCCATTGCCCCATGTAATCCACATTGAGCCTGCCATGAGTGGGAAAGCACGGGGTACAAATGTAACAAAAATAAAATAAAAAATATTAGAAATCCAGAAAAGCATATGTTTAAAACCATACATCGACAATAAATCTGATAATAACATTATTAATGCACAAAATTTAAAAGTATAAATGCAACAAAATCAAACACATATATTAGAAATCCTGAAAGCATATGTTTGATTGCTCTTGGGGTTTGAAAGACCACCAGACACATCTCTAAAAATCAAGTGTGCCTAATGAAGGATATTTCTTTTTGACTCCCGAGTTCCAAAGCGACTTGTTTATGGTTAAGAAAGCATTATATTTGATAGTCCTGAAACCATCTGTATCCCACCAATCAATTTATATTTTATTTCTATGTATTCTTGTTGACCTATTGAATCCTCTGATTAAGACTGATTATTAACACCTTCTGATATAAGTTGTTTGTGCTATGATTGCTCATATAAACTGTATGTTCTCTCTGGAAAGCAAGATGTTCATGAAAGACAACTGACCTTAGTTGCCAGTGGTCTTTTTCCATGAAGCTTCTTCGTTGCTAGCAATACATTTTATTCTGAATATGACCATCCTGCTGTGAAGAGTTAAATCTATTCAGTCAGGATCAATCCGGTTTACATATTAGTTTACGTGTATATACAGGCACTTATTTTGTACCTGTGGCAATGGAGGGTTAAGTGACTTGCCCAAAGTCACAAGGAGCTGCAGTGGGACTTTAGCACTAATCATTAGGCTACTCCTCCACTCCTGAAGAGCAGTACATGAATTTTGGATGCCATCGTTTGGGCACATGCAGCCTTTGGGAGCTGCCATTTGGATGCACTAGCACTTGGGCCTACAGGCATGCTTAATTCTGGCACCTTCAGCAGCTAGAACAGCAAGGAGAGGCACTGGCTGAGCTCCAAGCCTAAACGCTAGATGTTATGGCACCCACAGTGAGAGGTATAGGCTGCACCCATACTGCCACTGCTGCCTTTGGTTTTAACACTTTGAAAGTCCCAGAAATTGATGGTGTTAGGGAGATTTGACAACAGAGGAGCCCAAGGACCATTATCCACACACAGAGGCTATCGAATATATATGTAAGTACACATGTAGCTTACTACTTATCATTTCTATAGCGCTACTAGGTGTATGCAGCGCTGTACACTGGACATGAAGAGACAGTCCCTGCTTGACAGAGCTTACAATCTAATTAGGACAGACATAAGTACATAAGTATTGCCATACTGGGACAGGCCAAAGGTCCATCAAGTCCGGCATCCTGTTTCCAACAGTGGCCAATCCAGGTCACAAATACCCGGCAAGATCCCAAAAAAGTACAAAACATTTTATACTGCTTATCCCAGAAATAGTGGATTTTCCCCATATCCATTTAATAATGGTCTATGGACTTTTCTTTTAGGAAGCCATCCAAACCTTTTTTAAACTCCGCTAAGCTAACCGCCGTTACCGCATTCTCTGGCAACGAATTCCAAAGTTTAATTACATGTTGAGTGAAAAAAAATGTTCTCTGATTCATTTTAAATTTACTACTTTGTAGCTTCATTGCATGCCCCCTAGTCCTAGTATTTTTGGAAAGCGTAAAGAGACGCTTTACATCTACCCGTTCAACTCCACTCATTATTTTATAGACCTCTATCATATTTCCCCTCAGCCGCCTTTTCTCCAAGCTGAAAAGCCCTATCTGCTTTAGCCTTTCCTCATATGTAAGTCGTCCCAACCCCTTTATCATTTTTGTCGCCCTTCTCTGTACCTATTCTAATTCCACTATATCTTTTTTGAGATGCAGCAACCAGAATTGAACAAAATATTCAAAGTGCAGTCACACCATGGAGCGATACAAAGGCATTATAACATCCTCATTTTTATTTATTTTACATTTGTACCCTGTGCTTTCCCACTCATAGCAGGTTCAATGCGGCTTACATATTATATACAGGTACTTATTTGTACCTGGGGCAATGGAGGGTTAAGTGACTTGCCCGGAGTCACAATTTGCTGCCTGTGCCTGCAGTGGGAATCAAACCCAGTTCCACAGGACCAAAGTCCACCATGCTAACCACTAGGCCATTCCTTTCCTAATAATACCTAACATACTATTTGCTTTCTTAGCCGCATTAGCACACTGAGAAGATGGTTTCAACATTTAATCAACGATGACACCTAGATCCCTTTCTTGGTCTGTGACTCCTAACGTGGAACCTTGCATGACGTAGCTGTAATTTGGGTTCCTCTTTCCCACATGCATCACTTTGCACTTGCTCACATTAAACCTCATCTGCCATTTAGACAAACAAGATAAGAGATAAGGGAATTACTAAGGTGGGAAAGGTAAAACATGGGTACTGAACAAGTGAATAAGGGTTAGGAGTTAAAAGCAGCATCAAAAAGGTGGGCTTTTAGCCTAGATTTGAAGATGGCAGAGATGGAGCTTGACTTACCGGCTCAGGAAGTCTATTTCAGGTACTTTTAGTGGCATGTGCAGTACCTCTGAAAATATGGTTAAGCTAAATATCAATTTACACGTATACAGAAAAAAACTGTAATGCTGTTTATATGCAGCAAAAATCATAGCTGTTTAATGTGTAGCCTGGAACTCTAAAACACTCTATACTTAGCACACTTAACCAGAATGGTTTTTTTTTTTTTTTTTGTTACATTTGTACCCCACACTTTCCCACTCATGGCAGACTCAATATGGCAGGCAATGGAGGGTTAAGGGACTTGCCCAGAGTCACAAGGAGCTGCCTGTGCAGGGAATTGAACTCAGTTCCTCGGGACCAAAATCCACCACCCTAACCACTAGGCCACTCCTCCACATATATAGAAACAAATATATATTCTGCAAAAAAAAACCCAAACCAAAAGAAAACAAAGGAGATGCAAGGTGCTCACCAAGGAACAAAAGGATAAAAAGCAAGAGCCACATCAAAATAAAAGTACTTATAAGCTGCACTATGGTTCTTACTTTTTATTTTTACCATATATCTTGCATCCACAGAAACCTGCCCCCCCCCCCCCCCCCCCCCCCACCAACAGTGGGTGCAGAGCAGAGACAGAGCATTTCTCCATAAAACTCAAGTGCCAGGCAGACTGTGAAGTCCTGAAATACAAAATCCTACAGGGTCACTTGGAAACTATAGAACAAAGTGAGTTATAACTATATGTAAGTAGTACAAAAATAAACAGAACTCTACTTTATAGATAAACAAACAGCATACGGTGTTCCAGAAAGGAAAATATAGACACATTATTGGTATCTCTATTTTAAACAAGCTGATGCAAGTAATGTGAAAGCAGGTAATATGAAAGCAACTCACATCAAAAAGCAGACACTGAGAGTATTTCAACCATACAGAATCAATAAGCAAAAGGCAACAGTTTACAAAGAAATAATGGAAATGACCCACAACAAAGGGACAAAAAATGAATACCAAGGGTACCTCTGTAGTGCAAAACAAAAAACACAAAGCACGCAGTGCACAGAAAAGTGAACACAATATAGTGAAAAATATAGATTGTCTGTTTTAGCATACTTTGATACTGATGTTAAGAAACAGATGCCATGGGTGCCTCTGCGATGCAAAACAAACCAAAGAGCATGCAGTGCACAAAAAAGTGATGTAAACACAATGTAGATGAGGGCTATGGATTATGTCTGATTTCTTGTGTTTTAGTATTAATGCTAAAAGTGTATGGAGAATACAGAGATATGAAAATGTGAGAGAGGAGCAGAAGACTGTCAGATATAATTGGACTGCATCAATAACCAACACACAGTGGAAAACAGTAATGTCCATACCAGAAAAATACTAAGCAATGCAAACTTGATAGTGTGAACAGTGAAAAATATATCAGTGTAGATTCACTATAAAATACATAAAAATATATAAAATAATTATATCTGCAACATAAAAATTAAAACCGAAACCACCAGGAAATACAAACATGAAACTATTGAACAACTCGGACATCCTATATAATAATTCTCACCTCCTACGTTCTATGGGTCTTGCTGCCTGTGTTCGTGACTTCTTCGGAGTTGGTGTGCTAGGCTCTGTAGCACAGGCTGACGTCACCATACCCATAATGATATCAACATCAGAACCCGTGAAAAAAGAAAAAAAAACCCACATGCATGCCTCACAGCTGATCCACCCCCCCCCCCCCCCACACACACACACACACAAAACTGGCTCGCGCATATTTGAACCACCATACAGCTTGACAGCAAAAGAAAAAAAAAGTGGCTCAACAGCCGCCCTCCCGACTTATCGCAGTGGCTCACGTCAAGGTGGTCTTCCTGCCACCAAACACTACCTCTCTGATCCAACCTATGGATCAGGGCATAATAGCCAATTTCAAACAACATTATCGGGCTTTTGTGCTACGTCGTCTGATGAGCGTTATGGATGACCAGACTGGCAAGGATAAACATGCTGTTGAACTGGCTCGTAATCTATCACTGTTGGATTCCCTACATATGCAGAAGGAAGCCTGGAATCATGTTACACAGGAAACAATTGTGAACTGCTACAAGCGGGCAAGCTTTGTTAAGGATGTGGAGTGGGACGAAACAGGTGCAGCTGTCGCAAACGTGTCAGATAAACAGGTTATTGACATCCCAGCTGGTGTTACTGAAGAGGAGTTTCATCGCTACGTAGCTGTTGATTGAGCCTTAGGAAGGGCTAGAGAGGGGAGGACGTACGCTAGTTGAGTTCTCGTTTTACACCAGAATGCCTGAAGAAGAGGGCGCGCTCCCCAGAGAATGGGGAAGAGAAAAGCCAAAGCTGTGGTGCTGTCCTCCTCGAACACGGCTGGGGTTCCCACCACTTCTCAGTCTATTTTGGAGAGATTCGGGGTCATAACGTCGGGGATATCGGTTCTTGCTTTGGGGAACAGCAAGGCTTTATTGCCGAATCTCAGTGGAGGGAGTGACTTTGAGTCCCCCTGTTGGCACGACCCTTCCAAGACCCGGAAATAGTAATGCTTCGCTATGGAGGTCAATAATGGAAACGCCCGAAGTAGGTTAGGATTTTCACGTGACCCAAGGAGGTCCTGGCGCAGCATCGACTCGGATAATAAACCAACTGGGGGATTGGAGAGTGAGCTCTTCCCCCCGAAGATATCTGGAGCGGTTTCTGTGGAGAAATTGGACTTGGTGAAGCCAATAATGTCATAATGGACATACTATAGGAACTGCAGCAGAATGTGAATAACTCTCTTCTTCAGATGTTTACAATTTTTCACTATGTGAGTTAAAGAATTTATATTAATACTTATCTAACAAAGTGGAAGTCCAAGATATAAAAATAGAGACTTTGATTACTGAAATGGCTTCTCTATGAAAATCAGATAATTTGGTAATGAAGAATAGTTATCTTTCTTGTAAAAATTGGAATTTCTGGAGAACCAATTAAGGGAAAATAATTTGAGAATGATAAATTTACCTATAATATCCTATATATCAGCTACTGAATTCTTGAAGAAATATTTCTCTGATACTTTGCTAATACCTTCTGATAGCCACCTTTTGGTGACTAAAATTATATTTCCTTTAAAATCTTCTTTATCAGAGAAAAGAGATGTAAGTTTAACTGACATTTTGGAAAATTCAGAAGTTATAGATAGAGTTATATTGTTAGTGACTTTCGTCTTTGATTTAGATAGGAATAATGTTTTGAAATTGTATTTCCGATACATGGTTGATAGTTTTTTGGGTTCAAAGATGCATATATTTCCTGACACTTCAAGGGAATCGCAGACTGGGAGGTGTGAAGTCTTGAATTTTAAGCCAGGAAACATTGCCCTAGGTGGGACCTTCCTAGCGTGATTCCCTTGTGTTTTATTTCCTTATTACTTATTTGTTTGAACCTAAGAAATTATAAGAGTTTGTGGAAACAGATGAAGAATCCTCTTCAGCAACTTCCTTCAGTTACCACTGTACCGGCTGCAATAACGATTAACCTTCCTCCCTCAGAAAATGTGAAGTGTAAGGTTAACCATTTTGAGTTTTTCTTATTTTCTTTAAGATTGTTTTCCTGATCTTGGATCTTCCAATTGTGGACAATTATGTAAATATATATTGTTGAGAGAAAATGTTTTCCTTTTTATATTAATTTCTGTATTTCCTTACATTTATGTGATAAATGTGAATGTAATTAAGTAAAATGATAAAAAAAAAAAAAGGAAGGGCTAGAGAGAATGGGGCCAGAGACATCGTGGCTTGCTTTCAAAATTTTAAGCTGAAGGCTACTTGAAAGAAAGAATTGTTTGTGTGGGACACGTTTACATTGAATCTTTATTGGGATGTGACAGCTAACACATTACGTCGGAGGGGGGAACTCTGCTTCCTTACAGAAAAACTACAAGCGGAGGGAGTGAGGTATTGGTGGCAGTTTCCTTTCACTTTGATATTTACTCGGGAGGACCAGTTATATTGAATCCGCTCCAAGGAGGAGGCATTGAAACTCTGCCCTCAGGATGCACTGGCTGAGGGGGAGGCTCTGGCGGTGCGAGATGTTAAAAAGATACCAGCTAGATCCAAGTGGCAGCGAGCGTACAGTACCAAGAGCCAACGATTACAGCACCAGATTTCAGCAACGGGTCTTCCGGGAACTCCCCCACACTATGAGTATGAGTAGTTTATACTTAATAAGCAGTTTGGATTTTTTTGTGCTAAAGTTTTATATTTTCGACTTAACAGCTATTATACTGATATTTGCCTAATTATAAGAGTTCAGAGGTGGTTTCATGGTTTTGCAGGGGCGTGGGATATGCTGGATATGCTAGACATGTAAACTGTTTGTTAACCGATACGATTGAAATCTCGAATACATGCGCGATTGATGTGAATGAGAGAGTGGAAGCGAGATGGATGTGCTGACTGCGAAGGGAGTATGTGAGAGTATTGTGGGAGGGCTATTTTTTTCTTATCAATGAAATTGTATCGGTGGAGGGGGGAGGAGGTGTCTTGTTTCCACTTCTCAATGAAAATTTGTGGAATACCCACAGGGAGGGGGTAACAGGGATGGCGTGTGGGATGGGGTAGGAGGGGAAGAGGTAAATGGGGTGGACGGGTGGGCTGGGTTACAGCTAAGGGGGTGTGGGTGGGAGATGGTTTTATAAGTTCCCTTAGATACTGTGACTATCCTTCTTTTAATGGTCTTCTAAATGTGGGAGGCGGATGGTGCAGGGGAAAGGAGAGAAGTACGGTCTGTGTCAGACAGAAGCAGCTCTTATCAATGAAAGTCTCAAGAGACTACGGGTGATTTTAAGGTAGTTTCTCTAAATGTCAAGGGGCTTAATTCACCATATAAAAGACATTTTGAGGCATATTTTCAAAGCACTTAGCCTTCCAAAGTTCCATAGGTTTCTATGGAACTTTGAAAGGCTAAGTGCTTTGAAAATATGCCTCTACGTCTGTTTAAGGAGCTATCTAGATTATTAGCCTCAATTTGTTTTTTGCATTTACTGAAACGTCACCAACCTCTTATGTATCCGCTGCAATTTTTTGCATCCCATCCCTCAGCAAAAAAGCAAGTTCCCTTAACCCGCAAGTGAAACAGGTTGTAAGTGACCCCCAAGGTCATTTTCTGGCTGTACAAATTGAACTCCAGGGACACGAGTATAATTTGGTATCAGTATATGCTCCCAATGTAAATCAAAGGCCCTTTTATTTAGAGCTCAAGAGGTCCCTACTGCAATGGTCTGCAGGGTGGTGGGTTATGGGTGGTGATTTTAATGTGACACTTCATCCCCAGCTGGATTCTACTGCACAACTGGTTTATAAGCAGAATGACAGGAAGGCCTTGTTTGATTGATTGGATCATATGGGGCTGGTAGGTGTGTGGTGCCAAGTTCATGGTTCATGTAGGAAATACACCTGTCACTCTGCTTCACATGCGTCATCTTCCCATATAGATTATTTTTTTCTAGACAAGAGTTTTATGTCATGTGTGGAAAGGGTGGAGATAGACACAGTGGTGTGGTAGGATCATGCACCAATCTGGGTACAATATAAGGGTCCATGGGCTGATCGGAAACTCTGTTTCTGGAGATTTAATTAAACTTTATTGGATGAGGAGTGTGTAGTGCAGGACCTTCACAAGGAAATACCTCTGTTTCTTAAAGATAATTCTGATCCAGAGATTAATTTGGGCACCATTTGGGATAGTTTGAAAGCTTATGTACAAGGCTGCTGTCACGTCTGTGGCCGTGACCACCCTCAGCCTTACCTTCTTTCTGGGGGTCAGCAGCTCTGCTGGCTTCTGTCTGTGTTTGTGTTTGTCTTGTCTCTAGTCTCTGGGCTGATTGCTTCACTAGACCTCACCTGTGTGGGCTATGCCTCTCTAGGGAGCCAGCATCTAAGATGGCTGCCACCGGCTCTGTGCCAGCTTCCAAGATGGCTCCTGCTTGTCTTTCCTGTGGGCTCACTTCCTATGTGTGTCAAGCCTCTCTTTGGGGTCAGTGTACTTCCTGCTTCTGTCCTGCTGCTGGTGACTCATCAGTGAGAGCCTTCATAAGGAAGTGCTGTGCTTGCAGTCAGGGCCTTTGCATAAGTGTTATGCTCTTAGGCCATGTCAGGTTAGTAAGTGTCTGCTGCACTACTGCTTAGCCTCTCTCTGAGTTCCAGCCCAATTTCTTTCTGTGTCTGTGTCTCTGTTGTCCTTCCGTTGGGGGATCTTCCCTGCCACTGTCTGTCTGTGGACTGCGGGTCCTTCCTGGCTTACCCTGTGTTTGGGGTAAAGCCTCTGTTCCTGGCTTACCCTGTGTTTGGGGTGAAGCCTCTGCTCCAGGCTTACCCTGTGTTGGGGTGAAGCCTCTGTTCCTGGCTTACCCTGGGTTGGGGTGAAGCCTTGGTCCGGGTTTGTTCTCTCTCTGTATGCGAAGCCTCAGCCTTTGTGGGTTCCCCAGTCAGTGTGTGGAACGGCTGTGGCTTCAGACCCTTGGCCTGTTCTTCCTGGTTACTCTGTTTGCTGTGCTGCCTGCCCAGACCCTTGGCCTGTTATTCCTGGTTTGCTTTCTTTACCCTGAACCCTGCCTTGCCTAGCCTGTGTGCCTACCCTGCTTGAATATCCTGAGGGAATATCCTGAATCCTGTATCTGTCTGGCTAGTGTGTTTTCCTGAGTGATTATTCCTGTATCCTGTCTCTACCTAGCTAGAGGGTTTACCCTGTGGGTATTCCTGGATCCCCGTTCTGCCTAGTGTGTTGCTGCCCTAGTCCTTGCTCCTGCTAGCTTCTGTACGCCTTGTGTTCCTTGGTCTGTCTTCTGGGCCTTGCTAGTGGCTGTGCAGCAGCACACTGTCTGAGTCTAGTTCCGTGCCCTGTCGCCCTCGTGTATCCCAGACCCAGGGTGGGTCCTCTGGATCTTCAGTTCCTGCCTTATCCTGCAAGTCCTGCCGGCCGCCTGCACTTCGGAGCTCAACTCCGGAGGAACGGTGGCTAGGTGCAGATGAAGCTGTTCCTGTCTCATCTGTTCTAGTTGCCTGCCTTGTACTACTCCAGTCCAGAGTTCCAGTACTGCTCTTCTGTGTTTCCAGTCCCAAGGTGGTCTTGCCTGCCGCTGCCGCTCCTCGGCAGTGACCCAAGGGCTCACGAACTCCAGTCCTGCCTCGAGGACCTGACAGAATGCCAAGGCCCTCGAGAACACAACAGCTGCCTTATAATGTGGGCTAGTAAACTGAAGAGAGAGAGAGGGAGAGTCAAGACAGAGATCTCAGGCAACATCTGACCTGGCTGGAATACAAATGTACCCAGGCCCCGATACCACATTTGATGTACCAGATTACTGATCTTTGGAAGTCCTTGCAAGCTCCATGGGTGGATGAAGTTGTATTTAATATGCATAGGGCAAGGCAGGTCTATTTCTAGGGGTGGAACCGAGCGAGTAGGCTGTTGATGTCCCAACTGAAGAGGCAGCAGGCTCAAGCACAGGTCGTGTCTCTCCATGAAGCAAATGGGAAAGAATACTCCATGCCTGAAGATTTGAGGGCCTGTTTTGTGCATTTTACTTGACCCTATACACTTCTGAAAATAAGGCTACGGTTTCTAGTATACAGGATTATTTGGCTGAGGTGGCCTTGCCGCATTTAACAGTTAATCAGTGGGAGAGTTTTGATTCGGAAATTAGGGTTGAGGAGTTAGAACTGGCCATTGGAGCTCTGAAGTCAGGCAAGTCTCTAGGCTTGGATGGCCTCACAGCCAAATTTAACAAAATATTTCAAGGACTGGTGGCACCTTTGTTGATTCAGGTCTTTAATGGGGTACTCAATGGGAACACCCTACCTAAGTCAATGATGGAGGCAGGTATTACTGTTCTGCCTAAACCAGGGAAGGATCCTAAGCAATGTGACTTCTACTGACTGATTTCTCTCCTCAACTTAAATGTTAAATTGTTGGCCACTGTGCTTGCCAAGTGCTTAAATGGCTATATCTCTAGTCTTATTCATGAAGATCAATGTTGGTTTATCCTTCAGCGCACGCATAGGCGGTCGGTGGCCCAACTGTTTGGGGAGGCTAAAGGGGGCAGGGTTAGGGGTGGGGCCAGGGGCGGAGCTTACCTCCATAATTGTCTGACAACACACAGAAAAAAAATAAGTAAAAATAAAATAGTCACAATTAATACCTTGTATTACATTTAGATATTAGATATTTATCATATGTCAAAGAATAAAGTGGTTGCTCAAAGCATATACTAACCACAATTGCTCAACTGCAAAACACTATGCACAACTTTGTGCAAAAACACACTCAGATGCTTCCTGTACCATAAATATTACAATGGGCAGACCCTAATACACCAATATACCACCCATACGGAAAATGCAGACCGTCAACAATATGAAACAAGGGATCATAATATCACAATTCTCATGTAGAGCCACAAAACACCCTTTTAGGGTGAATAGTGTTCACAATGAGCTCCAACTTGTCTTTTAGACCGTAAGGGAGCAAGATTCTCCAAGCTGTGCTTTTTAAGTTTAATTTAGTAAGGAAATAGTTATTACTTGGGTCCTTCAGATTTTAGGATGGTAGTGCAGTCACTTGTTTTACCACATGCTGACTATTGCAACCTGATACTATTGGCTTACCCAACTCATTTCTGAAGCCATTGTAATTAGCCCAAAATGAAGTGAAATAACTTCATAAGTAATATAAGGAGTAGGAGAGATGTGATGGGGAGAAATGAAAAATAGACTTTTACTTCAGCAGATTTAGCCCATACGCAGCAGAGCTTTAGAAGTGTTAACTCCCATTTTTTTTCTCTCTCTCTCTCTTTCACACAGACTCTTGAATAAAAAAAATTTAAATTACTCTCTCTTCTTTAACTTCCAAACAAAAATGATGTATACTTACAGTTTCTTCAGATAACTATTTACATCATACTTGCAGTAGACATGGTAAAACTACTGAATACAAAAATTCTGTCAGTTGGTTATCATACAGCTTGAAGAGATGCTGACACAGACTGACTCACTCACAGAGCAACTAGAGTGACTCAGACACACCCACAAGACATTACACTATATCCAATGACATCATAGCTCATAGAATTGTTGACAGTTAATGCATGCAGCACTTGTCTTTCACATATTCCTACATACCCCTTCACATGCATTATTGTCCAACAATTCAATTCTTATATATTTATTTATATACGTACATACAGTCCTAGTTTTTCTCGTAGATTTTCAAAATTTCTTACAGCTAGCGGTTTCGTCAAGATATCAGCAATCATTTGGTCAGTTTGTTTATATTGCAAACTTATTACTCCTTGCCTTGACAATTCTCTGACATTATGGAATTTTGTTGCAATATGTTTTGTTCTAGACTGTACCCTGTCATTTATTGACAACCTTATACAGCTTTGATTGTCTTCAAAAATCTGTATCGGTCTCTGCTGTTCTATACCAAAATCTATACACAGTTTTTCTATCCACATTAGTTCACGACATGCTTCAGACACAGCAACATATTCTGCTTCTGTGGATGATAAACTTACAATGGTTTGTTTATGACTTGCCCATGAAATAGATGTTTTTCCATACATAAACACATACCCACTTGTGGATTTGTAATCTGAATGATCTCCAGCCCAATCAGAATCACAGTAACAAATCAATTTCTGATTACTATTTACCGGAATCACCAATTTACAGTCAATTGTACCTTTCAAATATCTTACCACTCTTTTTACAGCAGTCCAGTCAGTCTTAGTAGGCTTGTTCACTCTTCTACTTAAAATTCCTACAGCGCTATATGAACTCTGTAAGTGGTAGTTAGATACAAAAGTTTTCCTATTGCAGATCTGTATAGAATGTTATCTGGTAATGGTTCCCTTTCAGTTTCATCCCTCTGAAAATCTGTGGTCATAGGTGAACCTACTGAGTGTGCTTCCTGCATACCCATACTTTCAATAAGATCATTAATCTTTTGTTTCTGACTTATTAAATAAGAACCATCTTTATGTTTTTCAATATTCATACCTAAATAGTATGACACATTTCCAAGTTCAGTTATTTCAACATTCTGATTTAAACACTTTACAATGTCTTTATACTCTTTTTCACTTTCACTTGCTATAAGCAAATCATCTACAAATGCTAAAATGTACACACAATGACCTTCCTTTTGTCTAGTATACAAGCATTTATCTGCTTCTCCTTGCTTAAAATCTAAATCAGTTAACATTTCATGCATTTTCTCATTCCAGCATTTTGCACTTTGCTTTAAACCATATAAACCTTTGTTCAGTTTACACACTAAATGACTGTTATTTGTATCTATGAAACCTTCTGGTTGTTTCATATACAAGTCTTCAGATATATCTCCATGAAGATATGCTGTTTTAACATCTATGTGTTTCACTTGCATTTTCTTTGATGCAGCTATGCTTAGGAGAGTTCTGATTGTTGTGTGTTTCACTACTGGTGCAAATACTTCATCATAATCTTCACCATATTTTTGAAGATAACCTTTTGCTACCAGTCTGGCTTTATATCTTTCTACTTGTCCTTGTGCATTTCTTTTCAACTTAAATACCCACTTGCATCCTATGGCCTTTTTGTCATGGGGTAATTCAGTTAAGTTCCATGTTTTGTTTTTATGCAACGCGTCGATTTCATCTTGTGCAGCTTTTTTCCATTTTTCTACTTCTTTTTCAGACATTTGATCAATTTCATCCCAAGTTAAAGGTTCTTATGCATCTGAGATCGAGATTTTATCTCCAATCATTTCCCCTTCATCAGTGGTACTGTCTTCAGTATAAACACTTTCTGTATCTATTTCATTTTCCTGTTCCTCATTAGAATCAGAAAAATTATTATCAGACAATTCTAGTATGTTAGTGTTTATAATCACCGGGATATTGATTATTGGTTTCTTTTCATATTCTGGATGATAAGGTTCATTTGGAATTTTCCAGTCTTTATCAATTTTTTTATTTTCATCAAAATATGTGATGTGTTTCACACCAACAAATCCAGTGTTTAGATTCAGAATTCTATAACCTTTGTGACCTGAATCATAGCCCACTAGAATTCCTTTTTCTGTTGTGGAATCCAGCTTATGTCTCTTCTGTTTCGGCACATGAGCATATGCTGTACTTCCAAATATTCTTATATGTGACAGATTTGGCTTTTTACTATGCCACATTTCATGTGGGGTGCGATCAGTCCCTTTTGTAGGTAGTCTGTTCTGTAGGTATACTGCTGTGAGAATTGCTTCTCCCCATAATCTCTTTGGAAGATTACTATCAGATAGCATACATCTTGTCATTTCTACAAGCGATCTGAACTTTCTTTCAGCTACAGAATTTTGTTCTGGTGTATATGCAACTGTCTTTATGTGCTGAATACCTTCTTGTTCTAGAAATGTTTGTATGGTATGTGAAGTAAACTCACCACCGTTGTCAGTCTGTAGAATCTTTGGTTTTTTATCAAATTTATTGCTTACCAAGGCTACAAACTTCTTTAACATATCAGCAACTTGATTCTTTTCTTTTAATAGATAGGCCATACAGTATCTAGAGAAATCACCCACAAATATTAATGCATATTTGTTATTCCCTAGTGATGGAATATTAAATGGTCCACATAAGTCACACTGTATCAAGTCCAGTATATTACTACTTCTTTTTCCTTTATATGATGGAAATGAGGGTCTTACCCCCTTTTGAGTAATACAATCTATGCATTTTTCCATCTTACCATTACTGGCACTTATTTTTATGCCTGTTGCAAGTTGCTTACTTTGCAGCTCCAAGATCACCTTTGGATCTCTGTGTCCCATTCGACGATGCCAGGTCTCAAGATTACATTCTGTATTCTTCTTTGTTTTTATAAGATGTGATGATTCATCTGTAATATTTAACTTATAGACATTGTTATTCATATAACCTTCAGCATAAATTTCATTACCATCAGAAATTGTACATTTACTATTTTCAAAATGAATTGAAAAACCTTTCTTGTCTAATGCTGATACACTGAGCATATTACAAACTGCTCGTGGAACATATAAGACATCTTTTACAAGAGTTTTTTTGACTCCATCTGATACTATGCATTTTAAATGTCCATTTCCTTTTCCTTTGATCATTGTTGAGCCAGCATTTGCTGTGTGAAGACTACCATCTTCTGGTCTCATATCTGTGACAAATTCTTTATTATTGGTTATATGTTTTGTGCTGCCAGAATCTAATATCCAACTATTTTTATCTGAAGTGTTCTTCATTATATTAAAAGATTTTTCTGTCATTATACAGCTCTTATTCTTACTGTTGTCATGGTCATAATTTTTTCTTTGACCATGCTTATTCTCCATTGGCTTAAATGAGCTAGAAGGTGTTAATAATAATGAACAGAAATATAATGAGAAACTGTTGAATAGTGTGAAGTTCCTATGGTCAGTGGAATGTAAGCATTAAGGCAAACGAGATATGAGTCACAGGTGAAAGCAATGAGGGAGTCATATTAACCTTGAGTTGAGAAGCAGCTTGGTGGAAAGCAGAGACAGTCTGTGCTGGAACAGAAAGAATGTTGATTGCACCCATTTGTAAGATAAGAAATGTGAAAACAAGCTTCAGAGGGATGACGTACACATTGGGTTCAGTGTGAAAGAAAGTGAATATAAACAGAGCAGCATATATGTGACTTGAGCAAAGCAATATCAAAGCTGAGCAAATATATCTCTGTATTCCTGCTAAGCATATATATATAAATATCTTTGTATTATTGATAAAAATAGATTTTGCTTCCATCTGGGCGTTCCCCAGATGCTTCTGTCCAACGGGGGGCAGTCGACAAAAATAAAAATTTTTTGATTATTCTTTTTATAACAGGTGTCAGTTTCTTTATTTACACACATATAGGGTGTAAATCATCAAAGGGGTGTGGTTTTTCTTGTTACAGTATTTTGATACATCCCTCTTTACCACATGAATAGCAAATCAGCTTGTTTCTGGGCAGGCTTTTTTCATTATAGCTCCGCCTCCTACTATGCATCGCTGAGAAAAATGTTTCATTCTGGTTAATCTCTCTTGGTGAACAGATCTCCTCTGTTATAATACATTCTTGTCTAAGCTTAGAGACAGCCTGTTCAAAAGATTGTCCCTCAATTGCTTCATTCACTGTCCTGAATACTTCAAAACTTTTAGACAGAGATGTAAACATAAAAGCTCTCTTTAAAGCATCGCAGATAGGTATACCCGATAATTCTAGCTTCTTAAATAATGACATTAAATGTGTTATATGATCATTACATTTTTTCTTGTCATTCAACTTCAATTGAATTATTTCTGATAACCATATAGGCTGTTGTTTTGTATATGAAGTACCATACATGGTTTTCAATTTTTGCAATATTTCTTTTGAGGTGTCTGTTCCATCAATCAATATTGCCTGTTTCTCTGTCAGAGCTTCATAGAGCATACTTCTGACATAACAGTCTGCAGTATTCCATTCTTCAAAATTGTCAGCATTTCTTACTTGATCCAAACATATATTTAGCTTCTTTGCTTCAATAATACATTTAAATCTCATCTCCCACTGAATATAGTTATATTCATTCAGTTGGGGCACTTTGAGAGAACATAGTAATGGTGCAGCTGCCATCTTGTCTTTTGTGTGGAGAGATTAAAAAAAATGTCTTAATGTTTTCTTTTTTTTTTATTTATTTTAGTGGTCTGGGCCCATAACCCAATATGATGGGGAGAAATGAAAAATAGACTTTTACTTCAGCAGATTTAGCCCATATGCAGCAGAGCTTTAGAAGTGTTAACTCCCATTTTTTTTCTCTCTCTCTCTCTCTCTCTATTTCACACAGACTCTTGAATAAAAAAAATTTCAATTACTCTCTCTTCTTTAACTTCCAAACAAAAATGATGTTTACTTACAGTTTCTTCAGATAACTATTTACATCATACTTGCAGTAGACATGGTAAAACTACTGAATACAAAAATTCTGTCAGTTGGTTATCATACAGCTTGAAGAGAGATTGCTAACACCATCTTATGCTGACACAGACTGACTCACTCACAGAGCAACTAGAGTGACTCAGACACACCCACAAGACATTACACTATATCCAATGACATCATAGCTCATAGAATTGTTGACAGTTAATGCATGCAGCACTTGTCTTTCACATATTCCTACAAGATGAACATATAACTCCTACTCTTATGGATTTCCATTGGTTGCAAGTGAAATACTGGGTATTTTTTGCATGTTCAACTTTACTTTTTAAGTTCTTAAATTTCCATTCCATTCCAAGAAATGAGCTATCTTTTCACGTAGAGATGTATGCTCCCTTTATGTTCACTTTGGTCAGCTTTACAGGCATTATTAACTTTACCTGCTATTTCTGTGGTACACATAGAAAAGATTGAGAATCTCCTCTCCGTCCGTACAAATGGATAACTCTGAGCTCGTAGGTCAGCCCTTACAAGTGGGTCTTAGTCAGAAGACTGAGACACAGGTGGAGGTATCACTTGAGAGAGAAACTTTGCCGATTTCTGAAGCCATTGTAATTAGCCCCCCCCCCCCCCCCCCCGGTCACTTGAGAGAGAAACTTTGCCGATTTCTGAAGCCATTGTAATTAGCCCCCCCCCCCCCCCCCCCCCCGTTTTGCTAACCTTTTACTTTCCGTTGCAGCGATGCTGACGTCAATGAAGAAAAAGGCACAACAGGCTCGTCTCTGGCTCCAGCTTCTCCCTTCACACAGTGTCCCGCCGCCCTCGCGGAAACAGGAAATGCATCATCGCGAGGGCGGGACACTCTGTGTGAAGGGAGAAGCTGAAGCCAGAGATGAGCCTGTTGTGCCCTTTTCTTCATTGACGTCGGCGTTGCTGCAACGGAAAGTAAAAGGTTAAAATGAGGGGGGGCAGCTATGCCGGTCGGGGAGCCTAGAGCGGGAAGGAAGGAGGGAGAGCTGCCTGCCTGGCAAAAGCGCTGCGTTTGTGAGGGCAGCAGCAGCCGCAGCCGCCAAGGGAAGTCCACGATTGGGCTGGGGAGGCTTAGCCTCCCCAAGCCTCTTATACGGGGCGCCTATGAGCGCACGACTGGAGATAACGTTCGTAGGGCTATTCAGCTCAACTGGTTTGAGAAAAGTGAAGGGATCCCTATGGTCTTATTGGCTCTCGATGCTGAAAAAGCATTTGATAGGGTGGAATGACCCTTTATGCATGCTGTGTTAGGGACCATGCGGTTTGGCCAGCATTTTCAGTCTCGGCTCTATACGTGTCACTTGTGGCCCATGTTCGGGTGAATGGGGTGTATTCTGAGGCATTTAACTTGGGACGTGGAGTATGACAGGGATGCCCACTATCTCCTGTTTTGTTTGCCCTGATGGTGGAACCCCTAGCTGTGTGCATACATCAAACACTAACTATTTGTGGGCTGAGGATGGGGTTAGATGAATATAAGATCTCTCTCTTTGCGGAAGACATTCTACTCTTGGTTACAGAGCCTGCGACATCCTTGCTTCTTATAGTACAGACTCTGCACAATTGTGGTATGTTCTCTGGCTTCAAGATGAATGCTAAATCAGAGATTTTAAAAATTAACCTGGAGGTTTGCAGAATGTCATTATTATGTTCCTCTCTGCCTTTTGGTTGGGCAAAGCAGTTTATTCGGTACCTAGGAGTTAATATATGTCCAGATTACAACAATCTACATAGATACAATTACAGGGGGGGGGGGGGGGAGAGTGCTTCAGGAGCTTTCTTTAGCTTTAGATAGGTGGCATGGTCTAACCATACTTGGATGGAACATGTGGCTATTTGTAAAACGATGTTACATAGAGTAGCCATACTGAGTCAGACCAATGGTCCATCTAATCCTGTATTCTGTTTCCAACAGTGGCCAATCCAGGTCACAAGTACCTGGCAGAAATCCAAATCGAGGCAACATTCCATGCTACAAATCCCAGGGCAAGCATTTGCTTCCCCATGTCTATCTCAATAGCAGACTTTTTCTCCAGGAACTTGTCCAAACCATTTTAAACCCAGATACACTAACCACTGTTACCACATCCTCCGGCAAAGAGTTCCAGAGCTTAACTATTCGTTAAGTGAAAAAAATATTTCCTCCTATTTGTTTTTAAAGTATTTCCATGTAACTTCCTTGAATGTCCCCTAATCTGTGTACTTTTGGAATGAGTAAAAAATTGATTTACTTGTACTTATTCTACACCACTCATCCTATTTGCTTTTTTAGCACACTGAGCAGAAGATTTCAACGTATTATCTACAATGACACCTAGATCTTTTTCTTGAGTGCTGTCCCCCAAGGTGGACCCTAGTATCAGGTAACTATGTTGTTGCCCCTCTTCCTGTACTTGTGCCAGACTTTTCCGGTGCCTGTACCATAGTAGGTATTGGGTAATTTACAATGAGGCTCATTTTCAAAGCACTTAGCCTCCCAAAGTTCCATAGAAACCTATGGAACTTAGCCTCCCAAAGTGCTTTGAAAATATGCCAAACTGTAAACTATTTCAGTATATTTGGAGAAAGAGACCACAGTGGATTTCCAAATGGGTATCAATAAGAAGACAGCAGGATGGAGACTTGGGAGTTCCAGATGTGAGGCACTGCTATTGAGCAGCTCACCTTCGTTCCTTAATGACCTGGGGAATGCATGCTCCTGTGCCTTGGGTGAGCATTGAGTAGGCCATGTTGGGAGCGAATTCGTGTCAGCAACTCTTTTGGCCCCCCCTGGAAGTACCCAATAGATGGCATATCACAAACCCTATTATCCATGGCTCTTTGGCTCTATGGATTTGTTGGTTTTGTATCCTTCTTTGGGGAGGGATGTATTTTGCGATGTGCCCCTCTTGCTGTTTTAGCTCCTCTTCTTGAGGGCTAGGCTAAGCGAGCGCTATATCGGTGGGAGCAGAGGGGTCTGATATCTCTGGCTTACATCCTTGGGGATGGGGGGCTCTTGAAAGCGTTCTCAGATTTGCAATATACTTTCCAAGTAGATGGGCATGATTTTTTTTTTGTATTTACAACTTAGACACTTAATGGGTATTGAACGGTATCAGGCGAGAATACGAGCTGAGGTGACCCTTTTTGAGGAATTCATAGCTAAAGGCCTTCGTCAGCCAAAAATGATCTCGTCCTTGTATGATCTCCTACAATTCCCACAGCATCAGTGGATACCCTCCCATGTTAGTCAGTGGGAGAAAGATATTGAAAGAGCATTGACTCCACAGGAGTGGGAGAGTGCGTATGCTAACTTATCTCGCATCTCTGTCTCTGCTAACCTTCAAGAGAACAGAGCTAAGTTGCTATACCACTGGTACAGAGCACCTGCAATGATAGCCCGTTTCTGTCCTAATGTGGCAAAGGGGTGCTGGAGGGGATGCAGGGGAGAGGGGACATTTTTTCATGTGTGGTGGGAATGTCATGACAAGGATAAGGAGGAAGAGAAGCAAGAGAAGTGTCTGCTGCTGGCTCCTAAGTTTTTGTGTAGGCTCCTAGATTGTGTGAAAAATTGTTGAGACCTCTGCTAAGCAGTGACCAGTGGAGTGATGCAGTGTTAAATAGTAACTAAGTAGATGTTACTAGTTATTATACTTATGTAAATATTTTGTTACTTTTACTTGTAAAGAAGTACAGGATAACATTTGTTACTTTTACTTTTAGTGAAGTAATAATTTTGCCAATTTTTACTACTTTTACTAATTTACATCCAATGCTTGCAACTAAAAGTAAAAGCAGAAGCAAGATATAAATGATGATTCCTCAGTAAACCAAATGAAATAGCAAAACCAGGAACAGGATTTTGCTATTATAGTGGATCATCTCATCTTAAACAGTGTATCATCTCATCTTAAAGTTTGCTTTGGAGTTTCCTATATTTGTTGAACTGGTTACGGGTCTCCAGTCAAACAGAACAGTGATGTTGGGTCATTTTAAAGCATAGGTGAAGATGAAGCTGGTTGCAATTCTTGGTGAACAGACATAGGTCACTATCATAACAGACTACTGGCCATCCCACGGAAAATTTTACATCGGGGCAACTATCCACTAGATTGATAGAGTCTTTAGAGGAAGTCTAGTTGTCTGGCCTTGAGAGTGAAGGGTTCCCACACACAGCTGAAGTTCTTGCATCAGTTCTCAAAGATATTCAAACAAAGGGCCATTAGATAAAAATTTGTTAGAACAACAACCACTGATTCCAACTTTGTGAAAGTTTTCTTTGTAATGGGACAGCATGAGGATAATAATAAACATGAAGGTGCAAGAGATGAGTTAGACAGTACCACTTCTAATGCAGATGATAATGACAATAATGATGGTAATGTATTCTTTGCTATATGGAAGTCAAGTGTTTCAGAGATTTCCTTGATTAAAACCTGCAGTCCCCAGCTCAGTCAGAAGACATCAGTAATAGTGGAACCTGGCCTGATTTGAAGGAACATTTTATAAGACTGAACAATGAATCCACTTTCTGCTAATATAGCTCATGTACACTTTTGTAGCTGTGCTGCATTCGCAAGTGTACTCACATGAGTGACAGCCATTTTCAAAAATTTAGTTTTACTAAAAGCAAAGTGAATTGAATCGTAGAACAATAAAGTTGTTGGTGAAAAAAAACGTTCACAATAGTTGCATTAATTGTAGCTGTGGTACTTCTACTTCTACTCAAAAAGTATTATATTAGGCAATACATTTTTTAATGTGTTCTTCACTGTACTTTTACATGTGTTAAAATATACATTTATTTTTACTTTTACTTAAGTATTCTGACCAACACTGATAAGATGGTAGTGGTAAAAACAGACATGGTTTATGGAGGATAAGATATTTTATTGAATAAAATATAAAATCAAACCCAACATGGCCGTGTTTCGCCCAGCAAGGGCTGCTTCAGAGGCTAAAGCAGTACCTTATGGTGTGAACCTTTCACTTCATTATAGGCAATACAGGACTGCCCAACTCGGGGAGGGGGGGAAGCGGAGTGTCTCTTTCTGTCCCTGAAGCAGCCCATGTTGAGCAGAACACAACAGTAGGGCTTCATTTTATATTTCATTCTTCAATAAAATATCTTTTATCCTCCATTAACCATGTCTGCTTCTACGACCGTCCTGTTGGGACTAGCACACCATTCCTCTACCTGTTTAACTTAAATAAAAAGTATTGTTATGCCATTTCCTGAATTCAGTATACAATTATGATTTGCAATATCTTTCATAACTGTATGTCTACATTAACATGTTTCCTACAATATATAAAAAAAACTGTGTGTGTGTCTGGGGGGGGGATTTTAATTTTAATAGCTTAAAAGTCAACTACATTGACATTTTCAGATAAATATTATGCCATATGTTTTCAAATGCATAAACTATTGCTTCAACAGATGGCTTTCTGTCTGCTACCCTCATGTCCTCGCACCCCGTCATCTCATCATCGTGTGGCAGCTGTGCCAACAGCTTGTGTGTAGTCCAACTTCCCGAGGGCCCGGGGTTCTTGCCCAAATCAAAGATGGCCGCAAGCGCGCCTTGCCTGATCAGGTGATAATCATCATCACCACCCTCCTCCCTCTTTAGATCATCTCGAGGGCGTGGCCAACAGCCCTTGCGTGCTGGTATGACGTCATGGAGGGCGGGGCCGGCGCTGGGAGCCGTGGCCCCGGCTCTCTCCAGCTGCCGCTGTTCAGCTGCGGAGGTTGTAACGGGCTGGCGGAGCGGCACTGATCGGCAGCGGGGCTGCGGGCGGAGCCGTCATGGAGGACGTAAACTCGAACATTAGCGCCGACCAGGAGGTACGGAAGCTGCAAGAGCTCGTGCGGAAACTGGAGAAACAGAATGAGCAGCTGCGCAGCCGCTCCGGGGCTACCTCCGCCGCCGCTGCCGGATCGGGCCCGGCCAGCCCCAGGCCACCGCCCTCGGACACCTGCCAAGCGGCGGCGGCGGCGATAGTTGCTGGGGAGAGCCGGTGCCTGAGCTCCAGCACAAAGTTGCCGCCGTCGCCTCAGGGCGGTGAGGGGGACCCGGCGGGGCTCAGCCTCAGGCTGGCCGTGGACGGTGAGAGTTCGCTACTGGAGGACGTGGAACCCCTGAGATCCGACGAGCTGGAGCGGCTGACCGAAGGCGAGCAGGACGAGAGCTGGTAAGTGTGGAACCGGGTAGGGGAACGGGCTGGGTAGGCTGTCTGGGCTGGAAGGCAGTATGTGTGTGTGTGCATCTTTTTCTCCTCTCCCCTGTTAGGCGCTGCCTCTGCGACTGTCTGTGTATTTTATTCTCATTTTCTCAGGCTGTCTCCACGTGTCCATTTATCTGTTTTCGGATTATGAAGTGTGCAATTGGTAACTGTTCCGCCCTTCCTGGGCGAATACAATATTGTTGTTTAAAACGTGACTGTCAGGTTTCCGATTTGCGCGGTGTCTTCTTCAGAGAATGCCTTTCAAGCTGAAAACTTTAGTGGGCTGGGTTGAAGAAGGCTGGACAGTAGGCACTGAAATCCTCTTTTCGGTTGTTGATGTAGAAGGCGGAGTCGGTTAACAAGTGAATTTAAAGTACACCCATTAAGACAATACAACTTCACCTTGTTGATTGAAGGGGGTGAACTTAATCTTTCTAACTGCTGCTTTATTGGGAAGCTGATCTCCTGCTCTTCAAAATCCAGGCTGGCTGGGTAGATTAAGGTTTTTCTTTTTGAGTCGTGTTGCAGCCTGGCTAAGAGGAGTCCCAAAATAATGACGGAGTTATGCTGAAGTGCTGGTTGTAATGCTAGGGCCAATGTTCTATTGTAGGTATAAAAAATCGAGCTAGGGTTGAATCCTTCGTTTACATAAACAAGTGGTATTAATTTATAAGGTACACAAAGAACATAGAAAATTATTTTTTCTTGAGAGCTAGCTAAATAGGAAATACCCTAGAAAACTTAAATATTTAAAACAGAAATGTAATAGTAATGAATGTGTTCACTGACCACATATACTTTTTAATAGCTTATAGAGGAATATAGAAATAGTAAGTAAGATCAATTAAACCTGAGAGCATTAGATATATATACACACACACACAACTTTTTTTTACTATATATAATTACACAATGTGACACTGCATCTTAGGCAAAAGTACATAAGCATTTCTGTCTGTATTGGGACAGACAGAAGGTCCATCAAGCTCAGTATCCTGTTTTCAGTAGTGGACGATCCAGATCACAGGTACTTGGCAGGATCCCAAAAGAGTAAAATTAGATTTCCTGCTTATGGGCATAAGCAGTGGATTTTCCCCAAGTCCACGTTAATGGTTTATAGAATCTTCCAAGACACGTGACAAAACCTTTTTTTAAACCCTGCTATGCTAACCTTTTACCACATTTTTTGGCAATGAATTTGAGAAATTAAATATTGAGTAAATACTTTTTCCAGTTTGTTTTAAATGTACAACTTAGTAATTTCATTGTATGCCCCCTAGTTCTTTTACATTTGGAAAGAGTAAACAAGTGATTTTGCATTTACCAGTTCCATTCCACTCATTTTATAAATATATATTGTATCTCCCCTCAGTGGTCTCTTCTCCAAGAAAGAAGTGCCCTAACCTCTTTTGCTGTTCCTCATCCCATTTATTATAGTTGATCTTCTCTGTACATTTCTAATTAGCTATATCTTTTTTTTGAGGTTCATTGACCAGAATTACAGTATTTGAGGTGCAGTCACACCATGAAGTAAGGAATTGTCTGTTTTCCATTCCTTTCCTAATGATTACTAGCATTCAATTTACTTTCCTGGTGTTTGCTCCACACAAAGCAGAGGATTTTAGTGTATCTCCAGCAATAACACCTTGATCCTTTCCCTGGGTGGTGATTCCTAATGTGGAATCTTGCATCACACAGCTATAGTTTGCATTCCTCTTTCCTGTGTGCATCAGTTTTGCACTCACATCAAATGTCATCTGCCATTTGAATGCCCGATCTCCCAGTCTTGCAAGGTTCTCTTGCAATTTCTCACAATCCTCTTATGATTTAACAACGTTGAATACCTTAGTCATCAGCAAATTTGATCACCTCACTTGTTCCCATTTTCAGATCATTTTAAAATGTTAAAAAAGTTTCACCACAGACTACTGGGACCCCCCCCCCCCCCCCCCCCCACATACACACACTATTTTTCCTTCTCGATTGAGAAGATTGACAATTCTTTTAACCAGTTAACACAGTAGGATATTGCCTCATATCCTATTACTTTTTAATTTCCACAGAAGTATTTCATGAGATACTATCAGGTGAATTTTCGAAAGAGAAGGGCGCCCATCTTCCAACACAAATTGGGAGATTGGCGTCCTTCTCGCAAGGTCACACAAATCGACATAATCGAAAGCCAATTTTGGGTGCCCTCAACTGCTTTCCATCGCGGGGACGACCAAAGTTCATGGGGGCATGTCGGCAGTGTAGTGAAGGCGGGACTGGGGCATGCTTAGGAGATGGGTGTCCTCGGCTGATAATGAAAAAAAAGAAGGGTGTCCCTGACGAACACTTGGGTGACTTTACTTGGTCCATTTTTTTTCACGACCAAGCATCAAAAAAGTGCCCGAACTGACCAGATGACCACAGGAGGGAATTGGGGATGACCTCCCCTTACTCCCCCAGTGGTCACTAACCCCCTCCCACCCTCAAAATAAAATCTTTAAAAATACTGTTTTGCCAGCCTCAAATGCCATACTCAGGTACCTGGAGCAGTTGTAGTGGGTGCAGTGTACTTCATATAGGCGTACCCAGGCCCATCCCCCCCCCCCACCTGTTACACTTGTGGTGGTAAATGTGAGCCCTCCAAAACCCACCAGAAACCCACTGTACCCACATATAGGTGCCTCCCTTCATCCCTAAGGGCTATGGTAGTGGTGTACAGTTATGGGTATTTTTTTTTTTGGGGGGGGGGGCTCATCACCCAAGGGAAGGGAGCTATGCACCTGGGACCTTTTTCTGAAGTCCACTGCAGTGCCCCCTAGGGTGCCCGGTTGGTGTCTTGGCATGTCAGGGGGACCAGTGCACTACGAATGCTGGCTCCTCCCATGACCAGATGGCTTGGATTTGGTCGTTTTTGAGATGGGCGTCCTCGGTTTCCATTATTGCCGAAAACCGGGGACGACCATTTCAAAAACGACCTAAGGATGACCATTTCTAAGATTGACCTAAATTTCATGATTTGGGTGTCCCCGACCGTATTATCGAAACGAAAGATGGATGCCCATCTTGTTTCAATAATATGGGTTGCCCTGCCCCTTTACAGGGCCATCCTGCGAGGACGCCCTCATGAAAACTTGGGAGCGCCCGTTTGATTATGCACCTCTTTGTCAAATGCTTTCTGAATAGCCAGGTAAGCAATATCAACGTGCTTAGTCACACCTTCAAAGAAATGTATCAGACAAGCAAAGTTTCCCCGGCTAAATCCATGTTGTGTTTATTCCATTAATCCATGCCTATGTATATGTTCAGTAATTTTGTTCTTAATCTCTACCATTTTTCCTAGCACAGTTTATATTTTCCCAGGTCACTTTTTTTTTTAAAACTGGCATCACATTAGCCACCTTCCAATCATGAGTTTAAAGATAAGTTACAAATTACTAATAATAGAACTACAAAAATGAAATTGAAAATCTGTTAGAACTCTGGGATGTATACCATCAGGCTTATTTTCGAAAGAGAAGGGCACCCATCTTTCGACACAAATCGGGAGATAGGCGTCCTTCTCTCAGGGTCGCCCAAATTGGCATAATCGATAGCCGATTTTGGGCGTCCCCAACTGCTTTCCGTCACAGTGACGACCAAAGTTCCCGGAGGAATAGCGAAGGCGGGATGGGGGGCGTCCTCGAACGATAATGGAAAAAAGAAGGGCGTCCCTGACGAACACTTGGGTGACTTTACTTAGTTCATTTTTTCTTAGGACCAAGCCTCAAAAAGGTGTCCGAATTGATAACCACCTCCCACCCCGAAAAAAACAACTTTAAAAACTTTTTTTGCCAGCCTGAAATGTCATACTTGGGTCCATCGCAGCAGTATGCAGGTCCCTGGGAGGGGGGGGAGGGAGAGGTGGAAGTATGTGTGTGTCAGCAGAGGCATAGTGAAGGCGTGAATGTCTTGAACTGCCTCCTCCCCCACAGGGACGGCCAAATTTCAAGGGAGAGGAGTGGCCTAGTGGTTTAGAACACTGGTCTTGCAATCCAGAGGTGGCCGGTTCAAATCCCACTGCTGCTACTTGTGATCCAAAATCCAAATAAATAAAGGGTGTCGGAGGCATAGCAAAGGCATGGACGTCCTTCTCACAGAAACATCCAGGTATGGACGTCCTTCACCCATACTCTTTAAAAAAAAAAAAAAAAAAAGTCCCTGAGGAGCACTTGGATGTTTTCACCTGGACTTACATTTTTTAAGGTTGTAGACGGCTATTATACACGCAGCTTATCTGTGTGTATGAAGCCGTCTTTGGCATGCGCAGAGCAGCCATGCATAATGCTTGGCTGCTGTGCACTGGCTTCCCCTCCTTAGGAAGGAAATCATGTGCAAATGAGCAGCTCATTTGCATGCGATTTCCTTCATGCATGCCAGTTCCTTTCCGAATCGGTAAGGGAAGGGGTTTTTCCGTTCAGTTAGTCCACTGCAGTGCCCTCTAGGGTGTCCGGTTGGTGTCCTGGCGTGTCAGGGGGACCAGTGCACTATGAATGCTGGCTCCTCCCACGACCAAATGAGTTGAATTTGGTCATTTTTGAGATGGATGTTCTCGGTTTCCATTATCGCCGAAAACCAGGGACGACCATCTCAACATTAAGGTCGACCTGATGTTGAGATTTGGGCGTCCCCGACCATATTATCAAAACGAAAGATGGTCACCCATCTTGTTTCGATAATATGGGTTTCCCTGCCCCTGGCGGGGACATCCTGCGAGGACACCCTCAGGAAAACTTGGGCGCCCTGTTTGATTATGCCCCTCCACGTGATCTAAATTATTTGCTATTGTTTAGTTTGTTTGCCCTAATTATATCTTCCAAGTTTACAGAAATTAATCAACTCTGTTCCCAGACCAGTCCGTTGGGGGGCGTCAGTCAGACAGGATATCCGCAATGAATATTCATGAGTTAGGTTTGCATCTACTGCCATCATTGCATGCAAACCTAATGTGTGAATATTCATCATGGATATTCTGAAAATCTAGAACAGGTTTGGGAACCATTGTTACCAACCCATCAGCTTTTAAATATTTCGGGCAATTCCTACACATCTTCCACAGTGAAGACCAAAGTAAATAATTAATTTATTCTTTCTGCTATGGCCTTGTCTTACCTGAGTACCCTTTTTATCCTTTGTTCATCTAGTGTCCAATTGATTCTCTTACCAACTTCTTCAAATGTACTTTGATGTTTTTTTTGTCTTTGAGGCAAGCTTCTTTTAAATGTTTATTTGCCTTCTTTATTAGTGCTTTGCATTTAACTTACCATCCTTTATGCTGTTTCCTGTTATCTTCATTTGGATCCTTCCATTTTTTAAGAATGTTTTTTAGCTCTAATAGCTTCCTTCACCTTGCTTTTTAACCATGCTGGCTGCCATTTGCCTGTCTTCTTTTTTTAATACATGGAAGCACAAGAAGAGCACAGAGCAGTAGGATATTCAGCATACCACTGACGCATTGCGATTAAAAAAATTTTTTTTTACTACATTTTATTTTGTGTAAGATGGTCTGGGCCAGTCCACACATTAAGTAATACTAGGTGGTCAAGTAGATGGACATCTTTCTGGGAGCAGCATAGAGCAACTGTAGTCAAAGCAAATCAGTAGGTTCTGATATCTGCTCATATTTTAACCTGCATTTTTATATGATTTTTTTGTGTGGTGATCTTGATTGAGTTCAGTTATCAAAATTGTGTGTTTGTGGGGGGGGGGGGGGGTGCAGACTAGGGGTGTGAAAGCTAATGGGGGGTGGGAGCCTGCAAAGAGCTGGGAAAATGTGGGATGCAAATGCAATAAATAAAAAGGGTAAAGGTTCACCTAGGGTGCCCACTACCATTGCCATCAGCTTTGGGGAAGGTGGTGGAAGAAAGTGTTACGCTCACATTCCCTGTTTGTGAAAGTCTTCTGTAAAGTCCACTGTTGATGCATTAATTTTGAAAGCCTAACATCTGCAGAGGTTTACTTATTTTGTTGTTGTTACATTTGTACCCCGCGCTTTCCCACTCATGGCAGGCTCAATGCGACTTACATGGGGCAATGGAGGGTTAAGTGACTTGCCCAGAGTCACAAGGAGCTGCCTGTGCCTGAAGTGGGAATCAAACTCAGTTCCTCAGTTCCCCAGGACCAAAGTCCACCACCCTAACCACTAGGCCACTCCTCCACTCCACTTATCTTAACTTCCAACAGAGTAACAGGAATCTATTTGTGGTCATTTTAAAGGATGCTTAGTTTTGTTGTGGAATTAACAAAACTATTACATTCGCTGCTCTCTTAGGTTTTGGATTCCAAATTTGACAAATCTGAGTTTATTGTGCCTTTCATTCATTGTCATCATTATGGAACATGCCTTAATAGCCATTAGATTAGTAATGGAATTCAGTAGTAATTAATCTCCCATTTTCAGCAGTCGACAGGCTTGAGGGGGCGTGCAAATGAAATGGAATAGTTCAAGGTTTTAGCCAGTACTTTGCCAGTGAGAGAAGTCTTTTATGAAAAGTTCCCAACATAATTTGATGTACATAATTTGTTTAGTTTTTAGCTGGAAATTTATTAGTGGAACTTTTGTTTGACTGTAGAAGGCTCAGTTCTGTGGTGGTTAAAAAAGAACATGAACCTATATGGTGAAAATCAGTCACTGAGGCAGACTGCCTCTTTTTAGAGTTTATGTAGCAGTCAGCATCAACAAACAGCTTGTGATACTTTTTATTGGGCTAGTGCAGTGATGGTGAACCTTTTAGAGACCGAGTGCCCAAACAGCAACCCAAAATCGAATTATTTATCGCAAAGTGCCGGAACTCATGGGCGGGGTCACCACATATGACTCCACCCCTATGATAGCCACACCCCTTACACCAGCCATGGCGCATATAAACAGACATCATTGAAAATATTATACTAGTACAGGAGAAAAAATAACATGATTTTCTTCCATTATAAATCATATCTGTAAGCTGTTACAGCTCCAGTATACCCAGTGCAAAATAAGACAGCAGATGTAAATTCTCCAATTCGACATATTCCAAACACTAAAATGAAAATAAAATGATTTTTCCTACCTTTGTTGTCTGGTGATTTTGTTTTTCTATCCATATTGGTTCTAGTCGCTGATTCTGCTGCTCTCTCTCTGTTCTCTTAACTCCGTTTCCAGGGCTTCCTTTCCATTGATTTCTTTACTTTTCTCCTTTCTTCTTCATTTCTTGCCCTCCATCCATGTCCAGCAACCCTCCTCTCCCCTCCAGCCACAAATGTCCAGCAACCCTCCTCTCCCCTCCAGCCACAAATGTCCAGCCACCCTCCTCTCCCCCCTGCCCTCCCTCCCAGCACCTGGCAGCACCCAGCACCAGGCCTCCTCCCACCCAGCACCCGCCATCAGGCAGGCTTCCCTCTCACCCAGCACCCACCATCAGGCCTCCCTCCCACCCAGCACTCACCATCAGACCTCCCTTCCACCCAGCACCCACCATCAGGCAGGCTTCCCTCTCACCCAGCACCCACCATCAGGCTTCCCTCCGACCCAGCACCCACCATCAGGCAGGCAGGCCTCCCACCATCAGGCAGGCAGGCCTCCCAGCACCAGGAACCCCCCTCCTCCTAAAATTTAAAAAGCATACCTCCTTGGAGTCGGGGTTAAGGCGGCGTGCTTCGGTAGTGGCAGCGAAGCGCGTGAACTTCGCTTGAAGCGCCTTCGGCCTTCCCTGTCTCTCAAGCTCTCTGATGTAGAATGAATAGAAGTGAATCCTTTTTACTGTTTCAAAAAGTACAAAGACTAGGTGACACTCATTGAAATTACATGGAAATACTTTTAGAACAAATAGGAGGAAATATTTTTTCACTCAACAAATAGTTATTCTCCGAGGACAAGCAGGCTGCTTGTTCTCACTGATGGGTGACATCCTCGGCAGCCCCCTCCATCGGAAAGTTTACTAGCAAAGGCCTTTGCTAGTCCTCGCGCGCCCATGCGCACCCCGCATGCGCGGCCGTCTTCCCGCCCGAAACCGGCTCGAGCCGGCCAGTCTTCTTTCGTCCGCGCTCGGTACAGTCGTCTTACGCCGTTCGTGCCCCAGAGAGTCGACCTCGCGCGTCCTTTTCGACGTGTTTTTTCCTTGTTTTTCGTTGAAAAAGTTCGGGAAGCGCTCCGGAAGTGTTCCGGAAGACCCTTTCGGGTTTTCTGCCCTTCCCGTAATTTCCACAGCTTTTGCCCCGTAAGTTTTCTTTCGTTGTCGGGGTAGGCCTAGTTTGGCCTCGGTCGAGATTTTTCTCCCTTTAAATTTTGGTGCTTCAATTTTCGCCATTTCGGCCTTTGATTTCGCCGGCGTGATTTTTCCGCCCATGACATCGAAGCCTTCCAGCGGCTTCAAGAAGTGCACCCAGTGCGCCCGGGTAATCTCGCTCACTGATAGGCACTCTGCGTGTCTTCAGTGTCTAGGGGCCCAGCACCGCCCTCAGAACTGCAGTCTGTGTTCCCTGTTATAAAGGCGGACTCAGGTAGCGAGATTAGCCCAGTGGAACGTTTTGTTCTCGGGCTCTTCGTCGGCATCGGCACCGGAGGCATCGAGTGCATCGACGTCGTCAGCGTCCGGACCATCTTCCTTGGCTGCCGCTCCATCGACTGCATCGAGGCATAGGACCTCTGCATCGGCGCCGAGGCATCGGGCGACTGCATCGACGTCGGTGGTACCGAGACTTCGTCTGCTGATGTCGTCGGACGGAGGTGCATCGTCAGGAGTGCAGGTGAGGGCTGTCCATTCCCCTGCTGGTGGCGGTGAGCCTTCGGGTGGGTCTCCTCCTACCCTGAGGGCTCCTGCGGTACAGCCCCCCCGGGATCGACCCTCTTCGGTCTCGGCCCCGAGGAAGCGACGGATGGATTCTACGTCCTCCTCGTCGGTGCCGGGGAGCTCCGGTGACATGCTTCGGAAGAAGTCGAAGAAGCATCGACACCGGTCTCCTCCCCGTGTCGGCACCGAGAGCTCTGGGTCGCCGAGGGAGTCGGCACCCAGCAGGCATCGGCACCGAGAGGACCGCTCACCCTCTGTTCAGGAGGTGTCGATGCGCTCCACTCTGGACAGCCCGGAACAGCCTCCTCGCCCGGAACAGGTTCTGACGTCGACGCCTGCATCGACCTCTCAGCCTTTTTCTGCAGCCACTCTGAACGAGAGCCTCCGGGCCGTTCTCCCAGAGATTCTGGGAGAGCTGTTGCGCCCTACCCCTCCGGTACCGGCGGTGCTTGCGCCTCCGGTACCGTCGAGCGTGGCGCCGGCTGGTCCATCGCCCAGGTTGAGGTCCCCGACGTCGGTACCGCGTGCGGTGCCGACCGCGGCCACCTCCCTGGAAGGCTCCCCGACTACGTCGGCGGAGGGAGCTTCGCCGATGCGGGCGAGGGAGTCTACCTCTCGACGCCCCCATCGTGGACGTGGCTCCACGGAGTCGAGCCGGGCGAGGTTGCAGACACAGGTCCGTGAACTTGTGTCTGACACCGAGGGTGAGGCCTCGTGGGAGGACGAAGAAGACCCCAGATATTTCTCTGACGAGGAGTCTGGGGGTCTTCCTTCTGATCCCACTCCCTCTCCTGAAAGGCAGCTTTCTCCTCCTGAGAGTCTGTCTTTCGCTTCCTTTGTCCGGGAGATGTCTACGGCCATCCCCTTCCCGGTGGTTGTGGAGGACGAGCCCAGGGCTGAAATGTTTGAGCTCCTGGACTATCCTTCTCCACCTAAGGAAGCGTCCACTGTTCCCTTGCACCATGTCCTGAAAAAGACATTGCTTGCGAACTGGACCAAGCCATTAAGTAATCCCCACATTCCCAAGAAGATCGAGTCCCAGTACCGGATCCATGGGGACCCAGAGCTGATGCGCACTCAGTTGCCTCATGACTCTGGAGTTGTGGATTTGGCCCTAAAGAAGGCTAAGAGTTCTAGGGAGCATGCTTCGGCGCCCCCGGGCAAAGACCCTAGAACCTTAGACTCCTTTGGGAGGAAGGCCTACCATTCTTCTATGCTCGTGGCCAAGATCCAGTCCTACCAGCTCTACACGAGCATACACATGCGGAACAATGTGCGGCAGTTGGCGGGCTTGGTTGATGCTCTTCCCCCTGAGCAAGCCAAGCCTTTTCAGGAGGTGGTCAGGCAGCTGAAGGCGTGCAGAAAATTCCTGGCCAGAGGAGTTTATGACACTTTTGATGTTGCGTCCAGGGCCGCTGCTCAAGGTGTGGTGATGCGCAGGCTCTCATGGCTGCGTGCCGCCGACCTGGAGAATAGAATCCAGCAGCGGATTGCGGACTCGCCTTGCCGTGCGGACAACATTTTTGGGGAAAAAGTCGAGCAGGTGGTAGAGTCTCTCCACCAGCGGGAAACCGCATTCGACAAGTTCTCCCGCCGGCAGCCTTCAGCATCTACCTCTACAGGTAGAAGATTTTTCGGGGGAAGGAAGACTGGTCCCTATGCTTCTGGTAAGCGTAGGTACAATCCTCCTTCCCGACAGCCTGCGGCCCAGGCTAAGCCCCAGCGCGCTCGCTCTCGTCAGCAGCGTGCGCCTCAGCAAGGCCCCGCGGCTCCCCAGCAAAAGCAAGGGGCGAGCTTTTGACTGGCTCCAGCAGGGCATAGCCGACATCCAAGTGTCAGTGCCGGGCGACCTGCCGGTCGGGGGGAGGTTGATAGCTTTTCACCAAAGGTGGCCTCTCATAACCTCCGATCAGTGGGTTCTGCAAATAGTCCGGCAAGGATACACCCTCAATTTGGCCTCAAAACCTCCAAATTGTCCCCCGGGAGCTCAGTCTTACAGCTTCCAGCACAAGCAGGTACTTGCAGAGGAACTCTCCGCCCTTCTCAGCGCCAATGCGGTCGAGCCCGTGCCATCCGGGCAGGAAGGGCTGGGATTCTATTCCAGGTACTTCCTTGTGGAAAAGAAAACAGGGGGGATGCGTCCCATCCTAGACCTAAGGGCCCTGAACAAATATCTCGTAAAAGAAAAGTTCAGGATGCTTTCCCTGGGCACCCTCCTCCCCATGATTCAGCAAAACGATTGGCTATGCTCTCTGGACTTGAAGGATGCCTACACTCACATCCCGATACTGCCAGCTCACAGACAGTATCTGCGATTTCAGCTGGGCGCACACCACTTCCAGTACTGTGTGCTACCCTTTGGGCTCGCCTCTGCGCCCAGGGTGTTCACAAAGTGCTTGGCTGTAGTAGCAGCGGCACTTCGCAGGCTGGGGGTGCACGTGTTCCCATATCTCGACGATTGGCTGGTGAAGAACACATCCGAGGCAGGAGCCCTGCAGTCCATGCAGATGACTATTCGCCTCCTGGAGCTACTGGGGTTTGTGATAAATTATCCAAAGTCCCATCTTCTCCCAGTGCAGAGACTCGAATTCATAGGAGCTCTGCTGGATTCTCGGACGGCTCGCGCCTATCTCCTAGAGACGAGAGCCACCAACTTGTTGTCCCTCGTCTCGCGGGTGCGAGCGTCCCAGCAGATCACAGCTCGGCAGATGTTGAGATTGCTGGGCCACATGGCCTCCACAGTTCATGTGATGCCCATGGCCCGTCTTCACATGAGATCTGCTCAATGGACCCTAGCCTCCCAGTGGTATCAGGCCGCTGGGGGTCTAGAGGACGTGATCCACCTGTCCACGAGTTTTCTCAAATCCCTATATTGGTGGACGATTTGCTCCAATTTGACTCTGGGACGTCCCTTCCAAATTCCTCAGCCACAAAAGGTGCTGACCACGGATGCGTCCCTCCTGGGATGGGGAGCTCATGTCGATGGGCTTCACACCCAAGGAAGCTGGTCCCTCCAGGAACGCGATCTGCAGATCAATCTCCTGGAGTTACGAGCGATCTGGAACGCTCTGAAGGCTTTCAGAGATCGGCTGTCCCACCAAATTATCCAAATTCAGACAGACAACCAGGTTGCCATGTACTATGTCAACAAGCAGGGGGGCACCGGATCTCGCCCCCTGTGTCAGGAAGCCGTCAGCATGTGGCTCTGGGCTCGCCGTCACGGCATGGGGCTCCAAGCCACATATCTGGCAGGCGTAAACAACAGTCTGGCCGACAGGTTGAGCAGGATTATGCAACCTCACGAGTGGTCGCTCAATTCCCGTGTGGTACGACAGATCTTCCAGGTGTGGGGCACCCCCTTGGTAGATCTCTTCGCATCTCGAGTGAACCACAAAGTCCCTCAGTTCTGTTCTAGGCTTCAGGCCCACGGCAGACTGGCATCGGATGCCTTCCTCCTGGACTGGGGGGAGGGCCTGCTGTATGCTTATCCTCCCATACCTCTGGTGGGGAAGACTTTGTTGAAACTCAAGCAAGACCGAGGCACCATGATTCTGATTGCTCCCTTTTGGCCGCGTCAGATCTGGTTCCCTCTTCTTCTGGAGTTGTCCTCCGAAGAACCGTAGAGATTGGAGTGTTTTCCGACCCTCATCACACAGGACGAAGGGGCACTTCTGCATCCCAGCCTCCAGTCGCTGGCTCTTACGGCCTGGATGTTGAGGGCGTAGACTTTGCCTCTTTGGGTCTGTCCGAGGGTGTCTCCTGCATCTTGCTTGCTTCCAGGAAAGATTCCACTAAGAGAAGTTACTTCTTCCATTGGAGGAGGTTTGCCGTCTGGTGTGACAGCAAGGCCCTAGATCCTCGCTCTTGTCCTACACAGACCCTGCTTGAATACCTTCTGCACTTGTCTGAGTCTGGTCTCAAGACCAACTCTGTAAGGGTTCACCTTAGTGCAATCAGTGCTTACCATTACCATGTGGAAGGTAAGCCGATCTCAGGACAGCCTTTAGTTGTTCGCTTCATGAGAGGCTTGCTTTTGTCAAAGCCCCCTGTCAAGCCTCCTACAGTGTCATGGGATCTCAATGTCGTTCTCACCCAGCTGATGAAACCTCCTTTTGAGCCACTGAACTCCTGCCATCTGAAGTACTTGACCTGGAAGGTCATTTTCTTGGTGACAGTTACTTCAGCTCGTAGAGTCAGTGAGCTTCAGGCCCTGGTAGCCCAGGCCCCTTACACCAAATTTCATCATAACAGAGTAGTCCTCCGCACTCACCCTAAGTTCTTGCCAAAGGTTGTGTCGGAGTTCCATCTGAACCAGTCAATTGTCTTGCCAACATTCTTTCCCCGTCCTCATTCCTGCCCTGCTGAACGTCAGCTGCACACATTGGACTGCAAGAGAGCATTGGCCTTCTACCTGGAGCGGACACAGCCCCACAGACAGTCCGCCCAATTGTTTGTTTCTTTTGATCCCAATAGGAGGGGAGTGGCTGTAGGGAAACGCACCATATCCAATTGGCTAGCAGATTGCATTTCCTTCACTTACGCCCAGGCGGGGCTGGCTCTTGAGGGTCATGTCACGGCTCATAATGTTAGAGCCATGGCTGCGTCGGTAGCCCACTTGAAGTCAGCCTCCATTGAAGAAATTTGCAAAGCTGCGACGTGGTCATCTGTCCACACATTCACATCTCATTACTGCCTGCAGCAGGATACCCGACGCGACAGTCGGTTCGGGCAGTCAGTTCTTCAGAACCTGTTTGGGCTTTAGGATCCAACTCCACCCCCCTAGGGCCCTGTTTGTTCTGTTCCAGGCTGCACTCTCAGTTAGTTGGTAAATTTTTTAGGTCAATCTCAGTTATGTCCTCGCCGTTGCGAGGCCCAATTGACCATGGTTGTTGTTTTGAGTGAGCCTGGGGGCTAGGGATACCCCATCAGTGAGAACAAGCAGCCTGCTTGTCCTCGGAGAAAGCGAATGCTACATACCTGTAGAAGGTATTCTCCGAGGACAGCAGGCTGATTGTTCTCACAAACCCGCCCGCCTCCCCTTTGGAGTTGAGTCTTCCCTTGAAGTGTATTGTCTTGCTACATACTGGACTGGCCGGCTCGAGCCGGTTTCGGGCGGGAAGACGGCCGCGCATGCGCGGTGCACATGGGCGCGCGAGGACTAGCAAAGGCCTTTGCTAGTAAACTTTCCGATGGAGGGGGCTGCCGAGGACGTCACCCATCAGTGAGAACAATCAGCCTGCTGTCCTCGGAGAATACCTTCTACAGGTATGTAGCATTCGCTATCTCTGGAACTTGTTGCTGGAGGATATGGTAATAGTGGTTAGTATATCTGGGTTTAAAAAAGATTTGGTCAAGTTCCTGGAGGAAAAGTCCTTAGTCTGCTAGTGAGATAAACACGGGGAAGTCACTGTTTACCCTGGGAATGGTAGCATAGATTCTTGCTACTATTTGGGTTTCTGCCAGGTACTTGTGACCTGGATTGGTCACTGTTGGAAGCGGGATACTGGGCTAAATAGTCCATTGGTCTGACCCTGTATGGCTGCAATTTTCTTACGGTAAAACTACATAATGCCAAAAAAGGTAAATAAATACACCACATAGCTGAAGATTTTCATAATCTTGTTACACTTAAGAACATACAACAATTTTAATCGTTGCCATACTGGGATAGACCTAAGGTCCATCAAACCCAGTATCCTGTTTCCAGCGGTGACCAGCCAATCCAGGTCACAAATACTGGCAATTTTATGCTGCTTATCCTAGAAATAAGCAGTAGATTTTCCCAAGTCCATCTTAATGTCTTATGGACCTTTCTCTTAGGAAATCTGGCTACAAATTCCAGAGTTTAATTATATGTTGAGTGAAGAAATATTTTCTCCGATTTGTTTTAAATTTAATACTTAGTAGCTTCATTGCATGCCCATCTAGTCCTAGTATTTTTGGAAAGAGTAAACAAGCGATTCACGTCTACCCTTTCCACTCCACTCAGTTATCATGTCTCCCCTCAGCCGTCTCCTCCAAGCTGGAGAGCCCTAGCCACTTTAGCCTTTCCTTATAGGGAAGTCATCCCCATCCCCTTTATCATTTTCGTCACCCTTCTCTGTCATTTTATAGTTTGGGGTTTCTCTTTCCATCATGCATCACTTTGCACATGTTCACATTAGACGTCACCTGCCATCATTTTTTAGCCGATATGAAGTCCAACTCCGACTAAACTATTTGTTATAGTACAATAGGAGTTTGCTCGAGGCTTTTTCCTCCATATACACACATGTGCCATACTTAATTAGAACCCTGCTTTTATTTGATTTTTCAACTGATTCTTTTGCCAGCTTCTTGCTACTAATATACCTAAAAAATTTTTTACTATGTCTTTTTTTCAACGCAGTCTTTTTTTTCAAGCTGTCTTTGCCTTCCTTATCAGCACTGTGTTTGACTTGCTATTCCTTATGCTGTTTCCTATTATTTTCAGTTGAATCCTTCCATGTTCTGAAGTATTTTCTTTTAGCCTTAATAGCTTCCTTCACCTCACCTTTTAACTATATCAGATGTCATTTGCCTTTCTTCCTCCTTTTTTTTAATACATGGAATATATCCAGTCTAGGCTTCCAGGATGGTATTTTTGAACAGCATCCACACCTGATGTAAATTTTTGACCTTTGCAGCTGCTCCTCTAAGTTTTGTATTCTTATCATTTTATTATAGTCTCTTTTTCGAAAGTTAAATGCTAATGTATTGGATTTCCTGTGTGTACTTACTCCAGACCTTATATCAAATGTCTTAAGATGGTGACGGTGTAAGACTCACCCGAGAGAGTTCCAGGCCTCAAGAATAGTGGAAGTGGACAGCGTTGGCGAGGGACACTCTCGGACGCTCTCTGAACCACGAGATGGTCGGGAGCGGGCAGTGCATCGAATCGGCGATACTAGTGGTCCTTGCGGAGCCGGTGATCTGCATTGCGGCTGTTCTCGCTTCGGGAGAGATAATCGTGGCCTCTCCACGCGAGGGACAACACGAGCCAGCGGCCACATGCCTGGCTCTACTTCCCTGCATGTCAGCCACCAGAAACGAGACAGTTGGCTGGCCCTCCCCGCGCAGACTGCCACTAGGAGCCCGCCGCTGGTGATTGTGCTCCCAGAGTTCCCCCATTGTGAGCCACCCAGGAGTGAGGCAGTCGGCAGACTACGACGAGGAGCATACCGTTGGCGATTGCGCTCCTGGACTTCCCCCGCCGCCCGTCATGCCAAGTCTAGAGCAAAACGGCACAAGGACCACCAGCATTCAGGGGAGCTGTCCCGGGATCACAGGAGCCATGGTGGCCGAACACGCGGAGCGGCTGAGTTCAAGACAGTAGCAGCGAGATGTGTGAGAGCTTGCAAGGGCAGTACCGCGGTGGCAGCGAGCAAAGCTGTAGGCCAAACAAGAGCTTCGCGTGACCCAGCACACATCATCTGTGGTGACAGGGGGTGACAAGATGATGAGAAGATCAGGGATTGCTGCGCATGAGGTACAAAACATTACAGCCACCTCAGATCCTTAGATACCATCCTATAAACTAAACCCACATCACAGTCATCAAACGCATTCAACCATCAGCCCAAAACAAGCCAGCACCACAATGAACACCGCCAAACTGTTCCTTATAATCTACTCCCTATCTCTGATACACCATACACTAACCACCTCTCTTTTAGAGACCAACGTCATACCCACAATACTCAACCTCACTAGACTGTCCAGATACAACACACCTCACCAAACTAACAACAGCCAAAACAATGGTAGATCTCCAGTATGCGCACAAAAGCAGCACAAAGGAAAGAAAGGACACAACAAACCCACACGACAGGAGAATAGACCACTAACAAAAATCAAAATAAATTCGACCTTAAATGACCCTTACCAAACAATTCAAGTGGGATACATAAACGCCAGATCAGCAGTTAACAAAGCAATAACAGACTGGATCACATCAGAGAACTTGGACCTACTATTCATTAGTGAAACCTGGATCCATGATCAAAAGGACCCCATAATTCTAGAGCTGTGCCCCCCCAGGTTATAAAATCACTCACTGGACTAGAAAGGAAAAACGAGGCGGAGGCATAGCACTAATCCATAGATCCCACTTCGCCGTAGCAATCATTGCCAAGTCCATTACACCTCAACTTGAAATCGCCTCAGTCAGAATCCACCATACATCCTTGCTCGACCACCTTAACTGTGTCTTGTTCTACAGAAAATCAGATAACTGGCACGAATGCCAATCACATTTCATGGATTTCATATCAAACACCTTTGTGACTAACTCCAATCTAATTATATTAGGGGACATAAACTTACACCTCGAAGACCGAAACTCCAATAATGCATGAGAATGCAAAGAATTCCTCCAATTATGGGGCCTTAATTGGCCAAATATGCAAGCAACCCATGTCAGAGGGCACACACTCGACCTCATCACACACAAACTATCTTCAGACCAGAACCTAATACTATCAAATACAAAATGGTCAGATATACCATGGTCTGACCACCACAAATTAAACCTAACCCTACAATGGCGAAAAAAAGGATTTAACCAAAAACAAGAAAGCACAACCTATACCACGAGAGGCCAAGTAGACCAGGTAATTTTCTGGCAACAGATTTGCAAAAACGAATGGACTTCACAAACGGACTCGATACACTATCTACTAGATTGGGACAACAGATGCAAAAACACATTAGACGAAATAGCACCACTACAAACAAGAACCTCACGAAGGCACAACTTGATACCATGGTATAACGAAGAACTGAAAAAACTAAAAACACAAGTTAGGAGGCTTGAACGAGCATGGACGAATACACACACAACGCATGGAAACAAATGCAAAGAAATTAGAAGTATGCAATAAGGCAAACCAAAAGGTCTTACTACAAAATCAAAATAGGGCCAGACTACAAAGACACCCATAACCTTTACCAACTCGTAAACAACTTACTAGATACCACACCGGTTACTGCAACCAACACAGACACCCCATCTGCAGACAAACTGGCCAATTACTTTAACGAGAAAATTGTGAACCTACGCAATACGCTACCACAGAACACCAGTAATATTGAAAAATTCACTGACTGTCTAGACCCAACCCTGGATGAGTACCACAATGCGAACAAACCCACACTTCCTTGTCATCAAGCAGATGCAGCCATTACAGATGGGTTGTGTCCATCAACCAGCAGAGGGAGATAGAGAGCACACTTTTTTCAGTGCCTCATACCAGCTTGCTCCACTGCCTCTCTTCAGTATTCTCTATCTCCCCTAGCAGAGTGGCTGCAGCTTCTTCGAGCTCCATCTAAAATCTGCCTGGAGGTTGCTCCTGTGCTTTTGCCAGTTGTTAGCAGGGGTGTTGGAGGCTATAGCAGCTTCACTTTAAAGGCACATAGGTTCGCCCTTTCCCTGCCTTACCCATACCTCCGTGGATGTGGACACATTGCTTAGCTTTCCCTGTCCTTCCCCACCAAGAGTGGATGCAGGCACATAGGTTCGCCCTTTCCCTGCCTTTCCCACTCACCTGAGCCTCCGGAGTTCTATTTACCTCTGCTTTCCTCACGTCGTGCTTTGGCGCTTAGACGCTGGAACAGAGGTTTTTCCTTGCCTTTTTCTGTGGGACCAGAGCTGTGATTCTCGGTCCAGTGAGGTAAGAGTGTTTTCTGACTCCTCCGGGGTGGGCCCGCGATCGGGGCGATTTTGGCGCGAACTGCCATTTTGAATTTTACCGCCGTTTTCGGCTATGGCTGCGGAGACAGTAAAGCGCTGTTCCAAGTGTGGCAAGCGCAGATCAGCAGCGGGGCTCTGTAAATCGTGCTGTACAGACGTTAGAGCCGGCCCGAGCATGGCGAGCGACGATTCTTCACGCTCTGAGCTGGCAGCGGGCGCCATTTTGAATTTACCACATGGCGCGACCTCCGCTGAGACGGAGAGTCCTGAGCCCGGGGGGAGGCCTCGGAGTGAGGCTGATATGGGAGCTACTAGCCCCGGCAGAGATCCGGGTGCCCAGGGTGAGTTTTTCTCCCCTGATTTTGTCTTATTAATGCATAAAGCATACATGCTTAAAAGAGCTCTCCCACAAAGCCCAGCATGGGCCTCTTCTAATGCTCCCCCGGTGGATTCTAGCCTGGGTATGCCCTCTGAGGCGTTATTCCCTGATAATTGGCAGAATATGAAGCGCAGAAGGGCTCATTCCCCTTCAGAGAGTGCTGCACCTCCATTCCCCCCCTCCCCCCCCCCTTGTGGTCGGGCTGTGAGGATTCGGAGGACTCTGGCAGGCCTTCATGGTCTGAGGAGCCAGAGTCTGGTGCAGAAGTGACTCAGGATCTGGACGATCCCTCCGCGGTGAGGATTTTCCACCGTGATGAGCTGCCAGCGCTTATTTCTGATGCCCTGCAGGCTCTCTCTATTGAGGACCCTGCCAGTGGCACAGCCTCCTCTGTGAATCCTAGGATGGCTAGTACCAAAAAGCCTGCTCGAGCCTTTCCTTTGCATGACTCCATCCAAGAGCTTATTTCGGCTCAATGGGCTGACCCCGAGCGACCTTTGAAAGTTTCCAGGGCTATGGGGCAATTATACCCTCCGAGTGAGGAGCATATGGCTCGCTTTGCTATGCCTAAAGTGGATGCCCTAGTCACAGCTGTGAAGGAGGTGTTGCCCTGAAGGATATTCAAGACCGTAGACTGGAATCAGCACTTAAACGGTCATTTGAAATTGCAGGTCTCACTATTCGGGCGTCTGCATGCAGTTGTTATGCTGCTAGAGCCTGCTAGGCTTGGTTGCAACAGCAGAGGAACTCCTTTCGCTTGGACAAACGTTCCACAGCCGCTGGCTCAAGGCCTGGAGTTCAGGGGCGACCCTCTCAATGATGGTGTGCTGGCCCTCTCCTCGAGTCCTGTCATAGGAGGACGTCTTTCCCTCTTTGCCGAGGAGTGGGCCAACATTTCCTCAGATCAGTGGGTCTTGGACCTGATCAGAGACGGTTACAGAATAGAATTTGACGCCCCTGTAAGAGACGTGTTTGTGGAGTCCCGATGCGGTTCTGCCGCCAAACGGGCAGCGGTAGAGGAGACTTTACAAGGTCTGATTCAGATAGGGGCCGTGTCCCCGGTACCTCCCGCCGAACACGGCTGCAGCCGCTACTCCATCTACTTTGTGGTGCCGCGAAAAGGAGGGTCTTTTCGCCCTATTCTGGACTTAAAAGAATTAAACAAGTCCCTGAGAGTGCGGCATTTTCACATGGAACCCTGCGCTCCGTCATTGCGGCGGTACAGCCAGGAGAGTTTCTCATGTCTCTGGATCTGAAAGAAGCTTACTTGCACATTCCAATTTGGCTCCTGCACCAGAAGTTTCTGAGGTTTGCGGTGATGGGAAAGCATTTCCAGTTCCGGGCCTTGCCTTTTGGCCTCACCACAGCTCCCCTCACTTTTTCGAAGGTTATGGTGGTAGTAGCTGCCTTTCTAAGGCGAGAGGGTATTCAGGTTCACCCGTACCTGGACGACTGGCTCATTCGAGCAAACTCTGCTGCAGAGAGTCAGCATGTAACAGCCAGAGTGGTCTCAGTACTTCAATATCTGGGCTGGGTCGTCAATTTGGCCAAAAGTCACCTGACCCCCTCGCAGTCTGTAGAATATTTGGGGGCCAGGTTCGACACAGCCTCGGGGTATGTGTACCTACCCGAGCAAAGGCGGTGCAAGCTTCAGAATCAGGTCCGTCTGCTCCTGAGGATGCCCCGCCCGCGAGCTTGGGACATTGTCCAGCTGCTTGGATCAATGACGGCCACCATGGAACTGGTGCCCTGGGCGAGAGCGCACCTGAGACCTCTACAGTATGCTCTACTCCAAAGATGGTCTCCAGTATCTCAGGATTACCAATGTAGACTCTTGGCTCCCTGCGGCCAGACTCAGCATGGAGTGGTGGCTCTCAGACAGCATGCTGCGGCGAGGAATGCCGCTGGCGCTCCTCGATTGGTGCCTAGTGGTGACAGATGCCAGTGTGAAAGGCTGGGGCGCACATTGCAAGGGGAAGCATGCCCAGGGTCTATGGACACCCGAGGAGTCGGAGTGGTCCATCAACTGCCTAGAGTTGAAAGCGGTGTTTCAGGCGCTTCTGGCCTTTCAAGTGACCCTGGAAGGATTGGCTGTCAGAGTGATGTCGGACAACACGACAGCAGTGGCCTACATAAATCGACAAGGCGGCACTCAGTGCAGAGCTCTAGCCGCGCAGGCCGAACAAATTTGCCACTGGGCTGAGCTGCATCTACAGTTTCTGTCGGCAGCTCACATTGCAGGTCAGAGCAACGTGCAAGCCGATTATCTAAGCAGGCTTCAGATCGATCCAGCGGAGTGGGAACTTGCAGACGAAGTGTTCCTGCAGATATGTGCCAAGTGGGGCAAGCCCGTGATGGATCTAATGGCGACAAGCACCACTGCCAAAGTCCCGTGCTTCTTCAGCAGACGGAGAGATCCTCGCGCGGAGGGGTTGGATGACTTGGCTGAACCCTGGCCGCCGGGCCTAATGTATGTGTTCCCTCCGTGGTCCTTGATAGGGCGAGTGCTCCTGCGGATTCGGCTGCATCCAGGAGAAGTGGTTCGCGTCGCCCCGGATTGGGCTAGGAGGCCTTGGTATGCGGACCTCCGACAGATGCTCGTAGAGGATCCCCTTCAGTTACCTCTGGTTCCCAACCTGTTGTCACAGGGTCCGGTGACCATGGAGGACGCCGGCCGATTTGGTCTTATGGCCTGGCGATTAAGAGGGTGCAATTGAGAGGCAGAGGCTATTCCAATAAAGTAATTACCACTCTCCTGCAAGCCCGCAAGTGTTCCACTTCTGTGGCTTATGCCAGGATTTGGCGCCAGTTTGAAGTCTGGTGTGCTTCCAGAGAGATCACACCCCTGCGGGCTCCTGTCTCGCCGATTCTAGACTTTTTGCAGGATGGTGTACAAAAAGGCTTGGCGTATAATTCCCTGCGGGTGCAAGTGGCAGCGTTGGCCTCCCTGCGTGGCATGGTTGAAGGCGTGTCTTTAGCTGCTCATCTGGATGTGGCACGGTTTCTTAGAGGGCTGCTTCGGCTCCGTCCTCCCGTGCGTGTGCCTTGTCCAGCTTGGAACCTGGGGCTAGTGCTGAAGGCGCTTCAGGGTGCTCCCTTTGAACTGCTTCGGCGTGCTTCAGAGAAAGATTTGACACTGAAGGCCGTCTTGTTAGTGGCCATTACTTCGGCGAGACGGGTGTCACCAGGCACTGTCCTGAAGAGACCCTTTTCTGCAGTTTTCAGAGTCCGGGGTCATGGTTCGGACCGTGCCTTTCTTCATGCCTAAGGTGGTTTCAGCGTTTCACCTAAACCAACCTATTTTCTTGCCCTCCTTTGTCGAGGAGGAGTTTCCAGAATCTTTTGGGCAATTGCACCTGTTGGACGTGCGCAGGACTCTGCTGCAGTATCTGCGAGTTACTTACTCTTTCAGGACCTCTGATCATCTGTTTGTTTTGCTATCCGGTCCTCGCAGAGGCTTAAAGAATCTATCTTTTCAGCTTATTTGCTTGCCGGCCGGCCTCCGCCTGATGCCTTTAAGGCGCATTCCACTAGAGGAATTTCCTCTTCTTGGGCTGACACTGGAACACTCTCTCTTCAAGAGATTTGTAGTGCAGCAACATGGGCTTCTAAGCTCTCTTTTGCCCGACATTACAGGCTGGATGTGGCTGCCAGGAGGGATGTACATTTTGGAGCGCAAGTGCTGGCGCGTGGTGTGGCTTGTTCCCACCCTATCTAGGGATTGCTTTGATACATCCCATCTGTAATGGCTGCATCTGCTTGATGACAAGGAAGGGAAAATTAGGTTCTTACCGTGATAATTTTCTTTCCTTTAGTCATAGCAGATGCAGCCATGATCCCTCCCTGTCTGATGCTATCTGCTGTAAATCTATTTCAGGTTCTGTTCGTGTTTCCTGGAGATTCCGTCCTTGGGAGAAAGTCGGAAAACAGTCTTCAGGATTCTTGTTCTATTAAAGGAGGATGACTTAATTCCCTCCAGTTTCATGTTTTGGAGGATGAGTTTATTCCCTCTGGGAGGATGAGTTTATTCCCTCCAGTTATGTCTCAGTGGAGGATGAGTTTATGCCCTCCGGGAGGATGTTTCATTCCCTCCATTCTGAGTTAATGCCCTTTGTTGTAGGGCCATCGTTCGCTGTGAGGAAAGCTCATGTTATTCCCATTGTGGTTTGCCATACTGCTTTTGAAGCTTCAAATACTGAAGAGAGGCAGTGGAGCAAGCTGGTATGAGGCACTGAAAAAAGTGTGCTCTCTATCTCCCTCTGCTGGTTGATGGACACAACCCATCTGTAATGGCTGCATCTGCTATGACTAAAGGAAAGAAAATTATCACGGTAAGAACCTAATTTTCCCTTCTCCCCTACTAGTGGAGAAGGGGAGAGCAAATCCAAGGTGTATGAAACGATAATTCCTGTGTATCATAAATGTTTGAATTGTTTAGCATTTTTGAAGAGGAGTTGCTGAAATGCAAAAGGCCAGCTCCAAACTCCTCTTCAAAAATGCTAAACAATTCAAACATTTATGATACACAGGGATTTTGCACTTCAGCAAGTGGTACCACCACAAGTCAAGAGAAGGTTCAGTTTTAGATTTCAGCTTCTGCTTCTCAGGCTAGCTGTGGCTAGAGAAATTGTAGAGCTGAGTCCACAGCTTCTAGGGTGGCAGTGATAAATCTCAGCCATTTGTAAAATGGCAGCATCTAGTGTTCAGACTTGTTACACATGTATTGGATCACAGAAGGAGCTATAGTTTGTGACCCCTGCTTAAGCACTGTTAATTAGATGGTTGACCTAGACACACACTCTTGAGTTTTATAAATAAAGACAAAATCCATCTAGTTGTGAGTGAAGGCTTATGTCCTGATAGCCCATTAAAGACTGATTCTGAGTGAGCTGGAAGCCCAAAAGAACAGGAGAAAACTGGGTCAGTGCAGTGGCATGGACTTTCCGGGTGTTTTGTTTTTCCTTGTCTTTAGAATTTGAAGTCCGCTGGTTTTTGGAGATCATAATGAAAAGGCTCGTAGTCCTGTTATGTGTGGGCTGAAGGTCTGAGCTTCTTGGATACCCAGACAATGCTGCCTTTTTGTGGCCCTTGAGGACTGGGGCACTGCACCCACTGCCTCAGTCATTTCCATATCGTTCTCTTGCCAGTGTGTAAATTTATAGCAAGAAAGCTTTTCTATGACAAGTGAGGTAACTCATCAGTAAATAGCCTTAAAGTGCATATTGGCTTTTAGCATCCATTTTCCACTTGGTGCATTGCTGTTTCATCATTTTATTTAAATTGAGGAAATAGAGCAGTGACATGGAGGATATAAATTAGGACAAAGCAATCAATACAAATCTATGGACATAATCTTAATTTTAGAATGTGTTGTGTAGTTGGACCACCATTAAGCTTACAGAACTGGTCTTAGATTGGCAGTTATGTTTAAATAATGCCATTGCATTGTAATTAATGTCATTGAGTTCTGTACTTCAAAAGTGAAGTGGGGTTTAGGGGTGAGAGTTAATGTATGGGCAAACATACAGCTATGCAGTATGCACTGAATCTTATTGTTCTTGATTACTCAAGGAGTTTGTCACGAAAGACTTCAAGACCATATATTTTGAGTTTCTTTGAGTTGGTGATCTTAAAATAGATTTCATATCCATGTGTTGGTCAAGGTCTGTCATAGAGATTTGATCCCCATTTCTTATGAATTACTAGTAAAAAAGGCCTGTTTCTGTTTTAAAGGAAACGGGCGCTAGCAAGGTTTTCCTCGGAGTGTGTACGTTGGAGAGAGAGTGAATGTGCGAGTGTGTGTGTGAGAATGAGAGTATGTGCCAGGGTCCCCCCTCCCTCCCAGTTGCAGGGTTGTCACCCCCCGGGTCTGTCTCGCTGTTGCAGGGGGTTCCCCCCTTCCCCTTCCCCCCTCCCCAGTTGCAGGGTCCCTCCCTCCCTTCCTCCCAGTTGCAGGATCCCCCCTCCCTCCCTCCCTCTGAGTTGCAGGGTATGTTTGTCTCCCCCCTCCTTTTGTCCTCCAAGTTTTAAGGCACTGTCTAGCCAGTTGGAAGAGCTTTAGCCTTGTTTCAGATGGAACAACATTTTTAAAACGACAGTGTCAAGCAGCTGCACGTTTTTGTTTGTTTTTCAGTGTATAGCAATGACGGCTGCGTAGGGGAGTGGAAACAGAGATTAACCAATGGGCTTCATTGCTTACCGTAGACTTGCTTTGCTGACTTCCACTTCTGTCTGTTGAACTTGCTGCAGCATCTGATAGGTTTGCAACCTTTGTTTTAAGTGAACGGGGATGACGACTGCGCTGTAGTAGGAGCCGCTCCTCTTTGTCTCCTCCGTCTTGCGAGTCGCCAGTGGACCCCGACCCCCGTCCTGAGCCCTCACCTGCCTCCTGCAGATTTGACACTCGCCGCAGGCGCTCGCTCGCCGTGTCGCCGCCCTCCCTCTTCGTCCTCTCCGATTGAGGGCGGTTAGTGTGCAGGGGTGGTTCGGGAGGTTCGCAGGCAGTGTGAAGCAATTCCTAGGCAGGGGGAGGAGTAGGTACTCCTCCCCCTGCCTGGGTCGCTGTTTGCTACTGGCTGGGTCGCGGTTTCCCTAGGTCGCTGTTTTCTGCTGGGTGGGTGGCGGTTTGTTGCTGGGCGTCGGGCTGGACTCGGAGGCGCAGCCAATCAGTGGCATTTCTTTCATGACGTCAATTTTATCTACTCCACTCCATTAAGTAGACCCCACCTCTGGCCGGAAGCCACGGTTCCAGGCAGCCTCAGAACGTTGGAGGTGAGAATTATTATATAGGAAGTGTGCTTTCTTGTCTGAAGAGCTCCCTAGTATATGAAAAGCAACACACTAAAGTTACAGCTGTGGTTAGTTTCTAAATGGTTTTTGTTTGGGGCCCACGCCAGAGCTCTGACCAAATCGAAGAACATGTTGTGGAATACAATTGCTTTACATTCCAAGTTTTTGACATTTTTCCCTGCAGATGTAATGCTGCTTGTGTTGGAAAAACTGCAGCTCTTTCACTGCTCCTGCTAGAGCTGGAATGGGCTTAAAACTGCTTCTGCTGTTAAATTAATTGGTCTTGCCTTTTTGTTGGTACATGTTGAATGTCCTCTGGCTGTGTCAGATTTTTGCAAATAGGACAATGTGTTGCTTCTTCTACATAACATTCTTCTGTTCTAATGGCCCTGTAATAATGCATATAATTAAGATGTGGCCATACCATGCAAGTCTGGATAGAGGGGAACGAGAAAATATGCAGAGAAGGGCAAAAAAAATATGAAGGGCATATAACAATTCCCTTTATGAAGAAATAAGTTGAGGCTCTTGGACTGGAGAAAAGATGACTGAAAAGGAATATGATTAGAAATTTGTAAAATCTTAAGTGATGTGGAACTAGTTAATAAAGACGTTTAATGTGAGCAAGTGCAAGGTGATGCATGTGGGAAAAAAGAACCCGAATTATAGCTACGTCATGCAAGGTTCCATGTTAGGAGTTACGGACCAAGAAAGGGATCTGGGTGTCGTCGTCGATAATAAACTGAAACCTTCTGCTTAGTGTGCTGCTGCGGCTAGGAAAGCGAATAGAATGTTGGGTATTTTTAGGAAAGGTATGGAAAACAGGTGTGAGGATGTTATAATGCTGTTGTATTGCTCCATGGTGTGACCACACGAGTATTGTGTTCAATTCTGGTCGCTGCATCTCAAGAAAGATATAGTAGAATTGGAAAGGGTCAGCGAAGGGCGACTAAAATGATAGCGGGAATGGGACGACTTCCCTATGAAGAAAGACTAAGGAGGCTAGGGCTTTTCAGCTTGGAGAAGAGACGGCTGAGGGGAGACATGATAGAGGTATATAAAATAATGAGTGGAGTGGAACAGGTGGATGTGAAGCGTCTGTTCACGCTTTCCAAAAATACTAGTACTAGGGGGCATGCGATGAAACTACAGTGTAGTAAATTTAAAACAAATCGGAGAAAAATTTTCTTCACCCAACGCATAATTAAACTCTGGAATTCGTTGCCGGAGAACGTGGTGAAGCAGGTTAGCTTAGCAGAATTTAAAAAGGGGTTAGATGGTTTCCTAAAGAACCATAAACCACTACTAAATGGACTTGGGAAAACTCCACAATTCCAGGAATAACATGTACAGAATGTTTGTACGTTTGGGAAGCTTGCCAGGTGCCCTTGGCCTGGATTGGCCGCTGTCGTGGACAGGATGCTGGGCTCGATGGACCCTTGGTCTTTTACCAGTGTGGCATTACTTATGGACTTATGACATTTATTTATCCTTCTAAACATTGTGAAGAGCAGTGACAAACCTTAAATTAGCTTCATGGAATTTTTCCAGTCAATGCACCATTGGGATATGGAATTGTCAGAAAAGACTAGCAATTAAAAGGTTGGGCAACCTTTAGGTTAAAAAATTATCTAGCAAGGTAGAAGTGAGTGTCTCCAACTCTTACTTCAGGAGATAGCAAATACTGATAGTAAAGTTTGTTCTATAATGCTGGTTATTTCCAGATGACCCAGAGAGTCCATTGGATTGACCTAGTACCGTGTTTCCCCGAAAATAGGACATCCTCCGAAAATAAGACCTAGTAGAGGTCTTGCTGCAATTTGAAAATATAAGGCCTCCCCTGAAAATAAGACCTAGCAGGGGAGGCCTTATTTTTCGGGGAAACATCGGGGTCACCCCCCCACCCGAGATCGCCGGCTCCCCCCGCCCTCAGTCGCTCCCGGAACTAACCTCTTAAACGCTTCCTTTCACCTTCGCACTCGCCGCAAGCAGCAGGGCAGGCCACTCCTTCCTTCCGTGTCCCGCCCTCGCCTGACGTTACGTTACGTCAGGTGAGGGCGGGACACGGAAGGAAGGAGTGGCCTGCCCTGCTGCTTGCTGCGAGTGCGAAGGTGAATGGTAAAAGAAGCGTTTAAGAGGTTAGTTCCGGGAGCGATTGAGGGGGGGGGGGGGAGCCGGTGACCTCAGGTGGGAGGGCGACCCGATGTTTCCCCGAAAAATAAGGCCTCCCCTGAAAATAAGACCTAGCGGGTCTTGGGGAGCAAAAATTAATATAAGACAGTCTTATTTTCGGGGAAACATGGTATAACATTTCTTTTGCGTTTATTGTTGAAAATTTTCCCTCTACCACAAGAGCATAGCAGAGAGCTTGTGTTGGCTCTAGATTACTAAAACTGTGATAAGTGAGCAAACACTGTCACTCCTTCTGTAAGGCATGACTTATCAGCGAGACCTCCCCTTCTCAAGTGCTCTGTCAACAGCAGTTTAAGTTTTGTATAGTGAGGCTTCCTAAAGTACAGTCTCAAACCAGTGTGACTTGTATAACCCAGTACTCCTGAATCTCCCTACAGTGATCTCACCCAGTCATGTTTGTGTCCTTGATTCCCTGTGTGCTGTCAGGATTCTGTTTTTGTCCATGAGAGTATGCAGTGGTATCAAGTAATTCTTAACATTATAATGAGCTGTTTCATGAGTCAAAGCAAATCATTTTCTTCATATTTAGAGCCCCCCCCTCACCTTAGATGTGGTTAGCTTTTTAACATAAATGATTGAAAAAGCTGGTTAAGCTGTTACTGTCTAGAATTGTGACATTTTAAATCAGTTTTATAGACTTCCAAAAAGAAACTGGTTTAATAGTTTTTCCTGGTTCTGGGCTTGGCATGCATCATGATCTCACTACACCCGACAAGCTTGTTTCTGTGTAGTTGTCCCTACCTTGTAGAATGCCTCTTTTTATATATTCCTTCAGAAATTTTGTTTCAGCATTTTCACCTTCCTCTTGACTAAATTTGGGTTGGCTGCCTGTGCTTTGTGGCCATAGGCGCCAACTCTGTGAGTGCTCAACCACCCCAAATAATTTGGCAGTGGCACATGACGACGGCGACATGACCGCTCCCTCCCTGCACCGTCCGTTCCGACTCCCGACTCCTTGCCCTTCTGCACCGCTGTCTGTGCTGTCCGTCCGTCTGCCCGCTCGCTCCGCCTACTACCTGGCTCCTTCCTTCATTGCTCCGAACTGACTCTCTGTGTGCAGACACTGCCTTCGCCGTTGCCGTCTGAAGCTTTCCCTCTGGCTCTGCTCTGTTTCCGGTCCCGCATAGGCGGGATGATCAATCAATCATCATCATGCTGCAACAGAGAGGCAGAGCACAGAGGAGCTTCCGGTCCCGGAGCGGAGCCGCCGTCGCCGAAGAAGCCCGAACTTAGGCAGTGGTGGGGTGGGCCAGTGGCACCGCGCGTGACGGCGTGATCATGTCCTCGGTCCTCCTGTCCTGTCCCTCCCGAGTCCCGGGCCGGCTCCCGATCCAGTCCCTGATGCTCCCTGCCATGGCCCGCCCTGCACAGCTTCATTGTTCAACTTCCGGGCCCGTGTGCAGCAGTTTCCTGTCTCGCATAGCCGGGGATCATGGGATGCTGCAGGCAGCAGAGGGAGAGCTCGGGAACGCGAAGGCAGCGGCTGTGTGGTCAGTGGTGTGCTTACCGGCGGCCCGGATTGAAGGGCAGAGACTGAGAGCGAGCCAGAGAGGACGAGGTACAGGGAAAGGTGCCAGCCCAGTCCCAGATGACGTAGGTAAGGTTGTTTAGATGTGTACACATATAAATAAGCCCATACTACTAGTTAGTTTTGAAACAACTGTAAACAATTCTTTCATACTAGAAGAATCTTTTTCAATGGATTCATTAAAGAAAAGTTGCAATAAAATATATTAAAAAAAAAAAACAAAACAAAGGTGAATGTAGTAGTCTAAGACTGTTTTTGGTGGTGGCAAGTGGAGGGAGAAAGAGAATATTTGGTTGCATTCATTCAGCACCCCCAATCATTTTGAAAAGTTGGCTCCTATGTTTGTGGCAGTTCCCCTCTCTTCACTGTCTTTCTGCCCTGAAAAGCCAGTAACTCAAATTTTTATCAAAACTAAGCTAACTCACCAAATGTCTGTAGTTCTGTGTATTAATATGGAAGCCATTTGTTATTTGGATGTGTTTTCAAGCCTGTAGCAAAAGTTCAAAACACAGCTATCTCTTGATAAATAGAAGAAATGTTATAGGACAGTGATGGCGAACCTATGGCATGCATGCCATAGAGGGCATGCAGAGCCCTCTCTGTTGGCACGCGCGCCGTCGCTGGTCCGCCCACACTCCCTCCGAGCACCAGGCCGGCCTCCCTCCCTCCCTCCCACCAACTAAGCACCAGGCCGCCCGCCCTCCCTCCAACCAACCAAGGAAGCACCAGGCCGCCCGCCCGCACTCCCTCCCTCCCAGCACCAGGGCCCCCCCCCCCTCCGAAATTTAAAAGGTGTACCTCCGGGTTAAGGCGGCATCGGCAGCGAAAAGCGTGTTCGCATGTTCTTTGCTCGGTGCGCCTTCGGCCTTCCCTTCTGTCTCTCAAGCTCTGGTCCCGCCCTCATAGGCGGGACCAGAGCTTGAGAGACAGAAGGGAAGGCCGAAGGCGCGCCGAGCAAAGAACACGCTTGCCACTGCCGACTCCGCCTTAACCCAGAGGTACGCCTTTTAAATTTCGGAGGAGGGAGGGCCCTGGTGCTGGGAGGGAGCGCAGGCGGGCGGCCTGGTGCTTCCTTGGTTGGCTGGAGGGAGCGAGGGCGGGCAGCCTGGTGCTTGTTTGGTGGGAGGGAGGCAGGCCTGGTGCTGGATGGGAGGGAGGCCTGATGCTGGGTGCTGCTGGAGGCCTGATGCTGGGTGCTGCTGGGTGGGAGGGAGGGCAGCCTGATGCTGGGTGCTGGGTGGGATGCCTGATGCTGGGTGGGAAGGAGGGCTGCCTGGTGCTGGGAGGGAGGGCAGGGGGGAGAGGAGGGTGGCTGGAGGGGAGAGGAATGTGGCTGGAGGGGAGAGGAATGTGGCTGGACACTTGTGGCTGGAGGGGAGAGGAGGTTTGCTGGACATGGATGGAGGGCAAGAAATGAAGAAGAAAGGAGGAAAGTAAAGAAATAAATAGAATGGGAAGCCCTGGAAACGGAGTTAAGAGAACAGATAGAGAGCAGCAGAATCAGAGACTAGGACCAATATGGATAGAAAAACAAAATCACCAGACAACAAAGGTAGAAAAAATCATTTTATTTTCATTTTAGTGTTTGGAATATGTCCAATTTGAGAACTTACATCTGCTGTCTTATTTTGCAGTGGGTATACTGGAGCTGTAACAGCTTATAGAAATGATTTATAATGAAAAAAAAATCATGTTATTTTTTCTCCTGTACTAGTATAATATTTTCAATGATGTCTGTTTATATGCGCCATGGCTGGTGTAAGGGGTGTGGCTATCATAGGGGTGGAGTCATATGTGCTGACCCCGCCCATAATGAGTACCGGCACTTTGCGATAGATAATTAGATTTTAGGTTGCTGTTTGGGCACTCGGTCTCTGAAAGGTTTGCCATCACTGTTATAGGAGATATGTTAAACCTGAACAGAGTACTGTATTAGTTTTGGTCAAGAGTTACATCTTGGGAATTTATTCAGTTTTTGGGACTTTTCTCATTTACATTCTCAATAGTTACTTTGGCATCTGGTATCACCCTGCCTTCCTAACATATCTTATTTATAAAATACTTCATAAGTTTTTATATTTGACAATTTGATTATTTTATTGTATTATAACTTAGGTTATGTGCTGAGTATTTTCCCCTTTATTATTATTTTGTAACTTGCTCAGTTATCTAATCATGGGCGATAATTCAAAGATAACCATCCCTTCATCAATGGTACTGATCAACCTTGCACCCAGTGCTCAAGATGTGGTTGCTCCATGGAGTGATGTAATTACAATGTTTCTTATTTGATTTTCTATTTCTCTTCTAATAATTCCTAGCATTGTTTTTTGGGGGGGTTTTTTTGTTTGTTTTTTTTTCTTTTTGGCTTCCATTACGTCAACACACAGCACAAGATTGCAATGTATTGTGCATAATGTTGCCTAGATAGATCCTTTTCCTAGGTGGTGACTGCTAATGTGGAATTTAGTATCATCTGCCATTTGGATTAACGAGGTCCTCTCGCTAAATCACAAACTGATTGTGAGATTGCAACTTTGAATAATTTTGTCTCATCTACAAATGATGTAACTTCACTCATAGTAGGTATCTTAACTCATTACAATTGTCAGACCATTTATAAATGTTACAAAGAAAAGCACTGGTTCCAGTACAGATCCCTGTAGTAGTCACTATCTTCCATGGAGAAAATTGGCTATTTAAGTCTACTGTTTTTTTACTGTTTTTTTTTCTTTTAAACCATTTCTGAATTCACAACAGGATGCTGCCTACTATCCCATGGCTTTTTAATTTCCTAAGGAGTTGCTCATGAGGGGTTTTGTCAAGCACTTTTTGAAAATCCAGATACTATATATATCAACTGGCTCTTTATCCATGCTGCTTCACACCTTCAGGAAAAAAAGAAAAAAGTAGCAGATTGGTGAATCAAGATTTTGTGCCTAAATCTCTGTTGACTGTCCCTTTAAACCATGTCTCTTAGCTATTCGGTTATTTTATTCTTTGTAAATAGTTTCTACTATTTTGCCTTACTTTGTCAGGCTTACAGGTCTGTAGTTTCCAAGATCACTCTGGAATATTTAATGCCAGTTTTTTTTTTATGTTCAAGTACTGTTGAATTTAATGAGCTGCAGGTCTATAATTTCTAATACAGTCTTGCTTATCGGACCAGCTGACATATCTGACAAATCCCAGCTGATGTCGCGTAGCTTATTTTTCTGTTTCCTGAACCTGGGACCTGCTTTTACTTCTTTGCTTCTGCATTGCTTGACTCCTCTTTCCGTTTTTTGAACCCAGGACCCTACTTTACCACTGCTGTGAGCCAGGACCTTGCTTTTGCCGCCTTTGTTTCTACATTGTTTGAGGGACTACCATTGTTTTCCGTATTATTCGACAGCGGGTTGGTCCCGTTTAGGTCAGATAATCGAGACTTTACTGTATATCATTTGTGAGTTTGTTAAATTGTACAGCGCTGCGTAACCCTAGTAGCGCTCTAGAAATGTTAAGTAGTAGTAGTAGTTTCTTCAGTCTTCTGGGGTATATACCTTGCAGCCCAGGTGATTTGCTTCTCTTTGCCTTACATCTTACAGGTTCACTGAGATTTATTTTCTGCCATGGGTAGTTCTCCTTACATCTTCCTCAATGAAGGACAAAGCATAGAATTCATTTAGGGCTCCTTTTACAAAGCTGCACTACCGATTAGCAGTGTGCCAGATGCGAAGAAGCCCAATCTGTTCCCATGGGCTTCTGTGCCTTCAGTGCACTGCTAATGGTAGCGTAGCTTTGCAGCAGGAACCCTTAGTTTCTCCGCCATTGTCTTGTTCGCTGAGTGCCCTGTTTTACATTGTGATCTTCTGATAGCCAGACCATTTGACTCCCTCACAGGCTTCCTGCTTTGAATACACCTGAATGTTTATGACCAGCTTTTGCCTTATCAGTGTTTTACATCTAAATTCCAGTGTTTATGCTGTTTTCCCACTTTCTTTGGGAATTCTCTTATACAGGCAGTGAATTCTCCCAAATACTTGGGGATTATTTTTGATTCAATTCCATCTTTTAGGGACCGAATATTTTCAGTAATGCAGATCGGGTTTTTGGTACTTCGACGTCTTCGTACTATTCAGTATTTGTTTGATTTTACTACTACTACTTAACATTTCTAGAGCGCTACTAGGGTTACGCAGCGCTGTACAAATTAATAACTAAGGACGGTCCCTGCTCAGAAGAGCTTACAATCTAAAGGACGAAATGTCAAGTTGGGGTAGTCTAGATTTCCTGAGTAGAGGTGTTGTGATTAGGTGCCGAAAGCAACATTGAAGAGGTGAGCTTTGAGCAATGATTTGAAGATGGGTAGGGAGGGGGCCTGGCATATGTGCTCAGGGAGTTTGTTCCAAGCATGGGGTGAGGCGAGGCAGAAAGGGCAGAGCCTGGAGTTGGCGGTGATGGAGAAGGGTACTGAAAGGAGGGATTAAATATGTTACAAGAAATGATTTATTTGGGGGAAAGAGCTCTAGAGCACTCGCTACTGTTTATAATTTAAGAGCAGGCGCTGTATTTATAAGTTTTAGGATATTAATTTGTCCACCAATCACCAAAGGTGATAATTGCAATAAATTAAGTATATATAAAAGATACCATATACTCAGAACACAAAGAGACCGTATTTTTAGCTTCAAAAAGGTTGATTTAATATACAAATCATGTAAACCAAACGAGAGGTAGGTCTTACAGATCTTTACAGGTAATCTGTGCTTAAGTAAAGTAGCAAGTCTAGATCAAAAGTTAAGTTACTTACAAGTCCTTGTTACATAGTATGAACAGCATGAGGTAAGCACATGTTTGCAGAAGAGGTCCTCATAGCAGGCAGGTGGGCTACAGGTCCCAGGAAGAGAAGAATCTGTGTTGCAGTTGAAGGGAAGCATCTGCTTGTCTGGAACAGCTTCTATCTTTTATACTCTTGCAAGCTGCAGGAAGACATGCCATGTGTATCTCTTTCCTGGTTTGCACACGACCCTTGGGCATTTGCAAAGCATTGTGGTATCTTGGTCTCATGTCTTATGACATCACAAGACTTGCTGTCTGGATTTTACTGACAAATGGTTTATTGTAGTGCAGGGTTTTCTGCTTGAATTTATTCTGATAAGATTTGTCTGGGGCAGCCAGCAGGTGTCCTTTGTCTTTAGTAGCTGTATTTCACACCTTTCCCACCTGCTTGTCTCCTTGCCTCTACTGGTTTTGAAACATTACACTTGCGATTGCTCTCATTTTGTCATGATTAGATTATTGCAACATAGTTTATGCAGGGGTCCTCCAGTGTCAAATCAAGCGCTTACAACTTTACAAAACACGGCAACTAGATTTCTTTGTAATGCAAAACAAATATAATCATATTACCCCTGTTTTTATAAAACTGCTTTGGCTTCCGGTTCAGTTCCTTTGTCAATTTAAGATACTTACCCTTACCCATTGTTCTCTCTGTGAAGGTACTCCTTATCTGTCCAGTCTAATTTTATATACTATAAATCACTTTAAATCACTTTTATAGCGCTACCAGTCGTAAGCAGCGCTTTACAATTGAACATGAAGAAGAAAGACAGTCCCTGCTCAAGAGCTTACAATCTAAATCAGGACAAACAGGACCAAAAAGGATAAGGGAAGGACAGACAGAAGGATACATAAGGCTAAGATAAAAGTTACAAGTTGGGAGTCGAAAGCAGCATCAAACAGGTAGGCCTTTAGCCCGGATTTGAAGGCTGCGAGGGATGGAGCTAGACGTAATGGCTCAGGAAGCCTATTCCAGGCATAAGGTGTGGCGAGAGAGAAGGAGCGGAGTCTGGCGTTAGCGATGGAGTAGAAGGCTGCAATTAGGAAAGATTTGCCCAGTGAACGTAGTTTAAGGGAAGGAGTGTAGGGAGAGATGAGGGTGGAGAGGTAGTGAGGGGCTGCAGAGTGAATGCACTTGTAGGTCAACAAGAGGAGCTTGAATTGTATACGGAAACGGATAGGGAGCCAGTGAAGTGATTTCAGGAGAGGGGTGATATGGGCATAACGACTTTGGCGAAATATTAGTCGTGCGGCAGAGTTTTGAACAGATTGAAGAGGAGAGAGATGGCTGAGTGGAAGACCTGTGAGAAGCAAGTTGCAGTAGTCTAAGCGAGAGGTGACGAGAGTGTGGATGAGGGTTCTGATAGCGTGTTCAGAAAGGAAAGGGCGAATTCTGGCGAAGTTATAAAGGAAGAAACGACAGGTTTTAGCAATCTGTTGAATATGGGCAGAGAAGGAGAGGGAGGAGTCAAAGATGACCCCAAGGTTGCGAGCAGACGAGACAGGAAGAATGAGCGTGTTGTCGACAGAAATAGAGAATGGGGGAAGGGGAGAGGGTGGTTTAGGAGGGAAGATGAGTTCAGTTTTGGACATATTGAGTTTCAGGTGGCGGTAAAACATCCAGGTAGCAATGTCAGAGAGGCAGGCAGATACCTTGGACTGGATTTTGCCGAGATTACTGGTGTGGAGCGGTAGATTTGGGAGTCAACCGCGTAAAGGTGATACTGAAATCCGTGTGATGAGAGCAAAGCACCAAGGGAGGAAGTATAGATGGAGAAAAGGAGAGGTCCTAGAACGGTTATTCCTTATGTTGTATGCATGAACAATGTTTCTCTTCCTCCACCATTGCGGGCACATTTTAAAATCAATACGCCACTCGGCTTTTTTTCTTTATAGCTCTCCTGTGGTGAAATGCTTTACCTACAATTCTTTGTAAAGAGTTATCCCTGAATAAAATGTAAAACTTTTTTTTTATTTTTTTTTTTTTACCTTAGCTTTTAGCTCTCAGTCTGGGTGAGTAGCTTTTTGTGAGCCATTTGGTTTGATTTTATATGTTTTTAGTGGGATTGTTCTTGGTGCGAGTGTGTTCTTTTCTGTAATATTAATGGAGAAATGATTCTTTTTTTTTTTCTTTGTTGTACAAATATTGTACAGTGCCTTGACTTGTAGTTTCAGAAAAGACGGTACAGCATATTAAAACATACAACATTAAAATGTGGAAATACAAGCCCCTTGTCAACCTCAGGCTCAGCCCCAGAAACACCTCCCCTTAATCTTGCAAAAGTTAAATGCATGTTATATATACACTGCTGTGTAAGCACCTAGTTCTACCAAAAAAGGCTTTTAAGGCCATTCTTTAAACATAGTGCACTTGGCTCTATTGGAGAATTTGGAGGCAAGGGCTTAAACATGATTGTGGTGGGCATACTATATAGGAGTATGTTCTGTGTTGTGGGTTTGCAAAAGATACTGTGAAGGGGAGCAGCACTGAAGTCTGTTTTAGTAGATTCTTGGAGATATGTAGTACTGAGATGTACTGATATGCTGGGAGTGGAAAGAGGTGCCACAGTCTCAGTACAACATTTGCAGTAGTTACGTGTGTGTGTGTATATGTGTGTGTGTGTGTGTGTGTGTGTATATATATATATATATATATATATATATATATATATATATATATACAGTGGGGGAAATAAGTATTTGATCCCTTGCTGATTTTGTAAGTTTGCCCACTGACAAAGACATGAGCAGCCCATAATTGAAGGGTAGGTTATTGGTAACAGTGAGAGACAGCACATCACAAATTAAATCCGGAAAATCACATTGTGGAAAGTATATGAATTTATTTGCATTCTGCAGAGGGAAATAAGTATTTGATCCCCCACCAACCAGTAAGAGATCTGGCCCCTACAGACCAGGTAGATGCTCCAAATCAACTCGTTACCTGCATGACAGACAGCTGTCGGCAATGGTCACCTGTATGAAAGACACCTGTCCACAGACTCAGTGAATCAGTCAGACTCTAACCTCTACAAAATGGCCAAGAGCAAGGAGCTGTCTAAGGATGTCAGGGACAAGATCATACACCTGCACAAGGCTGGAATGGGCTACAAAACCATCAGTAAGACGCTGGGAGAGAAGGAGACAACTGTTGGTGCCATAGTAAGAAAATGGAAGAAGTACAAAATGACTGTCAATCGACAAAGATCTGGGGCTCCACGCAAAATCTCACCTCGTGGGTATCCTTGATCATGAGGAAGGTTAGAAATCAGCCTACAACTACAAGGGGGGAACTTGTCAATGATCTCAAGGCAGCTGGGACCACTGTCACCACGAAAACCATTGATAACACATTACGACATAACGGATTGCAATCCTGCAGTGCCCGCAAGGTCCCCCTGCTCCGGAAGGCACATGTGACGGCCCGTCTGAAGTTTGCCAGTGAACACCTGGATGATGCCGAGAGTGATTGGGAGAAGGTGCTGTGGTCAGATGAGACAAAAATTGAGCTCTTTGGCATGAACTCAACTCGCCGTGTTTGGAGGAAGAGAAATGCTGCCTATGACCCAAAGAACACCGTCCCCACTGTCAAGCATGGAGGTGGAAATGTTATGTTTTGGGGGTGTTTCTCTGCTAAGGGCACAGGACTACTTCACCGCATCAATGGGAGAATGGATGGGGCCATGTACCGTACAATTCTGAGTGACAACCTCCTTCCCTCCGCCAGGGCCTTAAAAATGGGTCGTGGCTGGGTCTTCCAGCACGACAATGACCCAAAACATACAGCCAAGGCAACAAAGGAGTGGCTCAGGAAGAAGCACATTAGGGTCATGGAGTGGCCTAGCCAGTCACCAGACCTTAATCCCATTGAAAACTTATGGAGGGAGCTGAAGCTGCGAGTTGCCAAGCGACAGCCCAGAACTCTTAATGATTTAGAGATGATCTGCAAAGAGGAGTGGACCAAAATTCCTCCTGACGTGTGCAAACCTCATCATCAACTACAGAAGACGTCTGACCGCTGTGCTTGCCAACAAGGGTTTTGCCACCAAGTATTAGGTCTTGTTTGCCAGAGGGATTAAATACTTATTTCCCTCTGCAGAATGCAAATAAATTCATATACTTTCCACAATGTGATTTTCCGGATTAATTTGTGATGTGCTATCTCTCACTGTTACCAATAACCTACCCTTCAATTATGGGCTGCTCATGTCTTTGTCAGTGGGCAAACTTACAAAATCAGCAAGGGATCAAATACTTATTTCCCCCACTGTATATATATATATATATATATATATATATATATATATATATATATATATATATATATATACTGAACAATGGTGCAGAATTGAGATATGGCCATTGGGGGGGGGGGGCATTGTATGATAGCTAAAATGAATGGCTACCATGGAGTACAGGAAAAGTACAGAAATAAATTTAGAACAAATGATGGACTGATAAAGAAATGGGTGTTTGCTTTTCAGAAGAAATGCTTCTAGTAGTGTGGAAGGGTATTTTCAAAAGAATGTCCAAGTCAAAATTGGAACATCCTACTCATAATGTCCAAAAAAAAGTCTCTCTGCCATTTTTGAACAGGAATAACGTTGGAGTTTTCTGTTGAAGAAATACATGAGAAGTATGTTCTTGCTCTGAAAATGTACAAAATAAACAGCCATTTTCCAAAGTGTAATATCCAAAATATGAACACCTATAAAGCAGGCACAAAAAAAGTCTGGCATCATTTGTACAAAGGCCATGCAGATGTCCCCCTGTAGATCAGAGGAGCAGCATAATTTACGGTCAGTGTAGTGGACTTCAAACAACGGGACCCAGGCACCAATCCCACCTTTAATTCCTATACGGTGTGAGCCCTCCAGGAAAAGATAAAAACCTACTGTACCAAAAGCTACTCTATTATAATAGCTATCATGCTCAGATGTCATAAATTCAGGTAGGTATTTCTATGTTCCAGGAGGGTTTTGCATATTTGTACAGATATAAGAGAGCTAGTGGGAGTTTCATTATCGTGCTTTGGCTGTGAGAGCTTTGGAGATTTATACGATTGTATAAGGTTGGTTATCCATAGATGCTCTAAAGAGTTGTATATTTCTACATCGAAGGGACTCCTGAGGCAGGCCTTTGTGGCTGAAACACAATTCATGTCGAGTCCATTGGATATATTCCTTGACTAAAAGTTTAGTTTTGAACTACTAGAGTCCATCATCTTTTGTGTTGCCTTCTCTGTGTCTGCTTGCTTGTCTAACTTGTGCGAGGGATTTTGTTCTGTTCCCATCAGTTACACCTGTGTGTCCCATTGTTCAAAGTCCACTGCACTGACCACTAGCCTACTCCTTATACTTGCTGTTCTGTCATAGAGCCTGGTAATTCCCTGTTGCTTTCACTTCTTAGAGGGGTGGGAGGGGGTGCGTAACCAATGGAAGATGAAGGGGTCATGTATTAATCCCACTAGTGGTCAGCTGCTCAGTCAGGGAATGGATGTGATTGAAACAGGTCTAGATCAAAACAACTTTCTTTGTTGCCTTAAATGTTTTCTTCCTGTTCCATTATCTCTGAAGGACGTCTCCTAATTTTGGTCCTGCCCAAAACACACCTCCAACATGTCCTCTTACTATTTGGGCGAACTGCAGTGCAAAACATCCAAATTCTGCCTTTCAGACATTTTCAGCAGATGGACGTGTTTTGGTGATTTTGAGATGTCTTCTTTAAAAATGAGCACCACAATGTGTATTGCGTTTTAGACCTACTGTGTGACATGCAGAATTTGGAAAGAAAAGGCTGAATTGTAGATACCTTACAGGTCTTTTTGAAGTCGGGGTCAAATATTTGCTCTAGGATAACTTTAGAATTTGTTTGTTCTGGGTGGAGCTAAGGGCACAAAATTAAGATGTGGGTGGTATAGGAGGCAATGTCTTAGATTTGTAATAGGTTTCCGGTTAGGAAATAGGTGGAGTGTACCAGGGATTTGTATTGGAACCAGTGTTTAACTTGTTTATTACTGATTCTCTTCTGATCTGATGAGAGTTTTGCCTCCTCAAGGCTAATCAAGAAATGTATTAGGTTAAGCCAGTTTAAAAAAAACAAACAAACCTTTGTTTTGTTATTTCTATGCATTTGAATGGATTAACCACACTACTTTATTAAGAATCTGGAAAAGGGAGCACTGAGTGTGAGATGAGCAAAATTGCAGATGACTCAGTTACTCAAAATAGATATGATTAAAGCCATTAGATATTCAAATGTATAGGTGTGGTTTACTACTCAAGCGGATTTTCTGGTCATACTAGATCACTGTGGTCTGAAACTTCACTTTTGCTCTGCATCTGGCTACTGTTTGGGCCTTACATGACAGCTTCACAGCATATGCTCATCATCCCATGTGTGCCAGAGACAGCTTTTTTATTTTTAATGAAAAGGTAATTATATAAAGCAATTTATGAATTTTCAAATATATAATGAAGCAAAGTACATGTAAACAGCAAGGGAACAAAGAAGAAGAAAAATTGAAAATAAAAGCAAACTGTTAACACAGTTCAAGTCCATCATCATGCATGAGGACCCAGTATTACAAGGTATAATCCAAAGAGAACTATTACCCCATAAGGGAAATTCAAAACCACATAGAAGCTGAGAGGAATAATTAGCCTCTAAATGCCCTCGGTAGTGGACACCACCATAGAAATTGTCCTTGTAGGCAAAAATGCAAAGTTTGGTGTGACGGCTCAGAAAAATACTTTTTCCTTAGTGTCAACCACACTGTTCTGAACAAATGGGTGTTCTCTCCTACGAGCAGATGGAGCTAAAGAAAAAAAAAAATCTCTTTCCAGGCACCTTGCTCAGATAAGGTCTGGTGCTGATGAAAATCTCAGTATTTTTCTCTACCTCTAGCAGATGGTAAGTCTCAAGCTGGTTCTCCAGTCCCTCGCCTAGCTTCCCACTCTTCTGGCTGTAGCCATACATCAAGGTCGAGTCTAATGGCTGCTTCCAGGTTCTCTGGTGCCAAATTGGACCTGGTCTCCCCATTGCGCTGCTTAGTGTCCAGTGGGTGAGGTGTTGGCTTGGACCTGTGGGTCCCCACAGGAATGGAGCAAGTCCGGTGTGTGCCCTGTGCGGTGTGCCCCTGCCCCACCCACTTTGCAAAGGAAGCCAATGGAAGAGGTGCAGTTTTCCCACCCCAGGTTCCCTTGTACCCTGTGTAGCTGCATCCCCCTCTCCTCCTTGCTCATATACTCTGGTTTTGTTTTTTGTTTTTTTTTTGGGGGGGGGTGTTCCATCAGGTTTCCTTGCAGCCTTCAGGCAGTTTTATTCTGTCTGCTTCAACTCCCTGCTTTATTTTTTTTTTTTTTTGGGGGGGGGGGGGGGGGGTAATGCTGTAGAAGACTTAAAAAAAAAAAAAGAAACAAACTTTATTTGGAGCACACCCAAGTGAGCAGAGTTCGCCTGAATGGACAGGCAAGCCTGCACGTGGCGGTTATGTGACAGGGCAAGCCTGCTGGCAAATGCTGCTGTTAACAGCTGGCTCTGTCTGCCCCTCCTGTAACAGACCATTTCCAACTTCAAAATATGAGGTGTCCGTTATGGCCGCAGAGGTCAGATGTTAGCTTTGGCTTTGGTCAGGTTCTGAGTTCCTTCCTTTTGGTCCTGAGCCCATTTCTTAGGGGCAGTGGGTTTTGTAACCCAATAATACAACACAAGGGTGGCTTTGCAAAAGGTATTTTATCTAGAAATAGATTTACAGCACTTAGGGCAGAAAGATAATACAGCAGTGCTTCTGTGTGTTTCAGGGTCTGCCTGATGTCTGATTCTGTGTATGTCTCTGTCGTTGAATGAGAGAGCTGCAGGTAGGAGGGGTGTGGGGCAAGGTTGCCAGGTGGAAAATTTTTTTCCCACCCAAACCAGCCTAAATCCAGCCCAAAACCCGCCCCCGCCATCATCGGACCCGCCTCCCCTGTCATCAGCCCCGCCTCCCCTGTCATCGGCCCCGCCCAGAACGTCACTAACCCCGCCCAAAATGTCACTAACCCCCCCCCCCCCCCGCGGCCGAAAAAACGCCAAAAAAACCGCCCAAAACACAAAAAAGAAGCCCAAAAAACCGCAACCCGCCGCGGGCAAAAATTTCCCATGGCGGGTTGCGGAAAACCGCCCAATTGGGCGGTAAAAACGCCCACCTGGCAACACTGGTGTGGGAGTGGCCTTTTTGTTCTTCTCTGAACTCTTTTCCCACATCCTGTCTTTCACTGGCATTCCCAGGGATCAGACAAGGAGAGTGGGGGGAGGGGTGAAGAGTGCTGCTTTCCCAGTGGTCTTTTAGCTGACATTCTGAATAGGCCCTGAAGCCTTAGTTAGGCTAACTTTGGGGGTATGACCTTGCACAGCATAAGGTAATGCTGACAGGAGGCACCAGGTTCATGTCCCAGGTTCCCTGCACAGAGGCATTGAAACCATGGTCCTGATGTTTTTACAAAGAACAGTGGCCATTTTGTCTCTGGGTTTTTTTCTCTCCTGCTGCAGTTTTGTAGCAGTAGTGTTCTCGGCCCTCAGAGCTCAGAGGGATGGGAGGGTGTTTCACTCCCACCCACCCATGTCTGTCAGCAGGGTTCCTCATGGGTCCCACAGATATTTTTCTGGCTTCAGTGCTTAGTCCAGATGGTTGACAAGCCCTGCAAGCAGAAACTGGTCCCTCAACCAGTGGTGGAGGCTCCAAGGCAGGGACCAAGTGTCGACATAGGGACTGAGCTGTCTTGAACATTTCTCTGGTAAGTGAATACTATTTTGCTTTGTGCTTTGGGAACTTAAAGATTGGGGTTTAAAGGAGGAATTGTAGGTTAGTGTTAGGCAAAATAAAAATATAAAAAGCTAATTTTATCAACTAATCTCCATAGTCTTTTCCACTTAGTTTTAAAAACTTTGTACCACAGTATTAACAGAATCTAACAGGCACTGCAGGATCTAGTTTAGTATTAAGGGGGAATAAAAAGAGAAAGAAAGGGAAAAGCAAGCAGGACCTAGTTTAGTATTAAGGGGGGGAATAAAAAGAGAGAGAGAAAAGCAAGCATCATTAACTAGTTGCCATAGTGTACAAACCCTTTTCCTATAGTATTAAACTGAAACTTTCTCTAGAAATAGGCATTTTTCCCATAGTTTTAAACTGAAACCTTTTCTAGAGGTAGAAACTAAACAGCCAAAAACTCTTGTTCTAAAAGGCAGTTATTTTCTGTTCCTTGGGGTCCACAAGACCCCATCCCTTCCAGCTTCATTAAGCGGTTTTCAGAAAATTTCACTCCTTTTCTTCTGTTAGTGTTCACGTCTAGCCTCTTGGATGGCCATGTGCTTGCGGCTTGGAAGGCTGCCACCATATGACCTAAACATAAGGAGCCCAACCAGTCAGTCAGTGACTGTGGTAATTATTGTCCCATTGCCATTCTCTCTCACACTGAAGATCTGAAATGTATTGTCCATGCTCAATTATTAGATTTCCTTGAAAACCCCCCATACCCTTCAGACCAGCTTTCATCCGCATTTCAGCACTGAAATAACCTTTTTAGGCGTTAGCATATATATCTGTTATTTAGATCACGCCAAATCTGTCATCGTCCTCTCTATTGACTTCTCTGCTGCTTTCAACCTGGTTTGGTTTCTATATCAACTCCACCAAATAGGCTTAAGGGACACTGTACTCATATGGTTGTTCTCCTTCTATCTTTTAGACTGCGGCTATACAGTCCACATAAATGGGTCTACCTCCATACCATTTCCCTTAGACTCTGGAGTCCCACATGGGTTGATTCTCTTACCCACCCTCTTCAACATTTTTCTGACTTAACAATTTTTGCCTATGCAGAAGACACACAAATAGGTCCTACCAAACCACGTTGGATTCAGTTCCTCCCTTCAACTTTTCAAGATAGGTATAAAAAGCTACTTGTTCATGTACGCTTACTCTTAGGCAGGACTCTAGGATGTAAGACTGGATCGCACAGCAACCCTTGTGTTCCCCCCTTCTCTTTTTACCATTGTAGTTCTTCCTTCCTTCCCTCATCTAGGTAGTCCTTGTCCGTCCCTTCCTTCTCTTCTTGCCCCCTGTATTAGACTGTAAGCTGCCCAGATGTTTGCTTGATGGGCTGGATAATAAATCTTTAAATAAACTTGAAACTTGAAAGATGACTTCAGAAGGTTAAATAGAGAAGTGGAGAAAAAGGAAGGTTGTATGAGGCAGGCAGGTGAAGAAGTTCTTTTCATATGTGGAAATTTCTGGGTTTTACTCATCTTCAGATTTAGTGTTCATTTGCTGGTAAAGTAGTGCAGAAATCAGACCACAGGTCCCGGTGCCTCTTTCTAGCATGTAGATGACATCAGTAGAAGGCAATGGGAAGACATCTACTTTAATGCCAACCAGCAAGAGACTTGTTCAGGTGTTTTGTATATGTGGGCAAACTTAGTGTGGTAGATATTGAGGATGGAAAAAACACTTATTCCTTAGTCATGTTACATTTTTGTTTTGTTTTGTTTTTTCTTCAGGTTATACTCATCGCCAAAGAAAAAGTTGACCTCATTGCAGAAATCAATTAGCCCTTTAGTTTGGTGCAGGCAGGTGCTGGATTATCCAAGTCCTGACATGGAATGTGCTAAAAAGTCTTTGATCCACAGACTTGAACAGACAATGTCAGGTGGGTGACAGTATATGTATTATCCTACTAACATCCACTTGTGAGTCAATATATCTTTGTATTGCCACCAGATTTTTTAAACAATCTCAAGGACTTTTGGCGTTTTTATTTGACGTACTCAATGATATCCTGCCAATTCCAGAGTAATTCCTTCCTTAGTTTCATGGCTGCACCAACCTTTAGGTTGTATCCTCTTGTACTAGCAGATGGAGGTAGAGAAACTGACTCTTCCTAGTGACATCACCAGTACGAGGGCTGGTGCTCTGTGAGAAAACTCCAGTATTTTTTTTTCTACCTCCAGCAAATGGCAGGTTTTGTGCACCTGGCCTCTGGCCTGCTCCCAGCCGTGTAGTAAAGGCCACACTGCTTTTATTGAGCCTAGTGGTCTTGGACGGGACCTGTTGGAGCTTGGCTCTGCAATTCCAAGTCATTGCCCAGGTGATGATTTGACGAGGCTTTTGGCTCAGTCCCCACAGGACACTGGCGTGTGTCCCCATCCCTCCCCATTCTGCATCTCTGCACCCTGTTGGTAACAAACCCCCCCCCCCCCCCGCCTGCCTTCAGGTTCAGGCAGCCTTAAAAAAATGGCTGGGATGCTTGGTTTAGATAATTGGGGAAGGGGGAGAGGAAGCAGGCTGCTTCTGTAACTAGCAAGGGTAATAAATAAATAAAAAGGGGAGGGACAAATGGGGTGAGACTCCTACACCTGAGAGGCAGGGGGGAAGAAAAATCATTGAGTTCCAGATAGTGGCCAGCTCTGGGTGGGTAGGTAGGTCTGTATAGGCATGCCAGCAGATTAGCACTGTGCTGCCTACATCTGCCGGCTCCCTCTGCCTGACTTGTGACACTGTTCCCTACTTTGGCAAAGGTTTGGGGGTGGAGCTCAGGAGGGTGGGGGAGAGAACTTCTGTTCACATCTGAGGCTGCCCCTCCTTCAATATCAGGACCTGTGGTCTTGATGCCTTTGGAGGGAACAGCAGCCATGTTAACTGCAGCAGGATCTCCCTCATCCCCTATTAGGACTTGGGGGTGTGGGGATTGGTGTTCTTCACCTGCCCCGGGGGGGGGGGGGGTGGATGTTCCTTTGGGGGTGCCAAACCCAGAATGGCTCCAGCAGGTGGTCCTGCTGGTCAAGCAGGCGCGGCTGATTTAGCTGGCCCCTATCCGCGAAGGGATCTCCTCCAGGCCCAGGCGGCCAAACGGTGCAGAAGTGATCGTATCCTGACAGGAAGTTCTTGAGGAGGTGGGGGAACTTTTGTACCCTCAGTTGCTCCCCCAACTCAGGTTTGAAGGTGGCGCACTCCCCAGTTATACAACTTTTTCAGCGGAAAGCACTTTCCCCAGAATCTGCCCTTTTCTCTTGTATGTTTTAAAAAAAATATTATTTTTATGAAATTCATTATAGCTGTGGTGGTTTGATGGGGCATGGGTGTGGTTTATGAAAACTCCTATATGCCTGTGCTAAAGCAGTGGAAGGTATCCACAGAACACCAGCCCTTATGATTTCACTTGGGAAGTGTCAGTTTGTCTACTTCTATCTGCTGATAGGAAGGGGTTACAATCCAGTAGTCGAGATGGTACAGCTGAACTAAAGAAAAAGAAATAACAGGTATGATTAAATTTCATCATCTTTTAGAGGATTACATCACACAAAATTAAAACCAAAACAGATATACACAAAGCATAAATACAGTTAGATGGTGTGAAAGGAGAATCTGTTTTGGATTTTTAACAGGTTTAAGTGAAGTTTTACTGTTGAGCCCAAATGAAAAAAAAGCTGTAAAAAATAGGGCTAGGGATTAGGAAACATCAAGTGCTCAAGGGCTACAAAGTTTGTTGAGTATTTTAGTTATCTATAACAAATATGCATGTGAAAGATTTGCATGCTACTGCCTTCATTGCCAGCAGATCTATTATCTGTGTCAGTGATTCCTGACTCCCTCTCGAGGGAGTAAGTAAATTCCCTTATCCTTTATTTGTCCTGTTTGTCTTGATTAGATTGTAAGCTCTGTCAAGCAGGGATTCTCTCTTAAATTTTCAGTGTACAGCTCTGTGTACATCTAGTATCGTTATAGACATTAGTAGTAGAAAAGCCAGCTGCTAGTGTTTGTGTATCCCACCATGTTAAAGAGAAGGGAAGAAAGAACCATGTTTATTGTAGAGATGTGTTCCACCATGAATCAAGTCTGAGCCACAGTTTTCCACAACCATGATTTAATTGTAGGTCGAGGCTGTTGAACTGCAATTGTGGACAGCCAGAAACCTTTTGATTTTCCGGATATCCCAAGAGCTGTTATCTTGCCTTGTACTGCTGTAAATAGAAAAGGTGGAATATAAACTTTTTTTGAATTGAGTTCATGGATGTGCATAAGGTTTACATGTACTGTACTCTCAATATCTGACTTAAATAAGACCAAAAGGTGGTCTGATAATGGAAAATGTTAGACAATACAGAAAAAGTGAATAAGAGGCATATTGAATGCAGGTTTCAAATCCTTTTTAAATTTTTTATTTATCAACAGTTTAAATTTTAATAAACCAAGTAAATAACTTGTACAGAAAATTGTAGCTATCCAAATATAATTAAAAAAAAAGAAAAGCAAACTTTTCGGGTTAAAAAAAAGTTACTCAAGTCCACATTATTGGATCTAAGACTACATAAAGTGGAACACTTTATAGGAAAAGAAAAAAAAAAAAAATATATATATATATAGGAAAAGTTACACCTGACATGCTACCGAATTCCAATATTCAAAATAAAGTGAAGTCACAAGGGTAAAATTAAACCCCTGAGACCCGTTTCCCTGCGAGAAAAACAGAGAGGTGGAAGGTTCAAAAAATACATACTTTGCAGATTGGTACCTAACTACACATTTATAAGGATAGTTTAAATAAAACGTTGCACCAATCTGAAGTTCACCTGGTTTAAGCAATAGAAACTGGTGATGTCGCTTCTGAGTATCTCTTGATACATCCGGAAAATTTGTGAATTCTGAAGCCTAAAGTCTTGTCTTTATTTTTAAAGAACATTTTCATCAACCAATATTTTATGTGGTGCAAGAACAACAGTACAAGCAAAGCTGAAGCTGTCACAGTTTCGGTGTCCGAAAACTCTAAGATAGTTGACCTCTGTATGTCTCAGCTATCTTGATTCAGATTTTGCTGACCCTCCACAGGTTTTAGTGGAAGGTAATAAACTTGGGAGAATCGAGGAATTCCCAAAACTACTTCAATATATCTTTGAAGCATTTCCCTAGGAGTACTAGAAAAAATTCTGGGAAAAATTAATAAGCACAAATTATTAACTTAACAGTGTTCTCAAATGCTTCAGCCTTCCTACGAAAGCCAATTACATCCTTTGTTATAGTAGCCTGTGTCATCTGGATGTTATCTTTCTCCTGTTGCTTATCAACCTGCTTTTTCAGTTTTATTACTTCAAACAGTCTCTATTCTTCCCTGTAAAGAATATAATCTTGCCCCAGTTTCTGAACCTGGGGGCACAAGGCCTTGCTCAGGTTTGCAATCAGAGCCCACAGATTGTCAAGTGTCACTTCAGATGGCATTTTCAAGTAAAAAAGGAGGACATTATGGAGAAAATACCTGCTCCTGAGCTGAAGAAACCACTTCTCACTCACTGCCAGCAGTACTCGGCTGTCCTGCAGGTAAAGATGATCTCACTAGTGCTACTTGGTAATCCGGAACAACCTGCATTCCCTGGTCTGGCGTTGGCTGGCTCAAAGCCTCCTGGTGCAGTGATTACACTACATTTCCTGAGAGTGGAATCAGAGATGCCAAAAACAGTGAACTGCTGCTCTGCATCTGCGGGGGAGAAGCTGTACAGTTGGGGCTCAGTGACATTCAACCTTAAGGGCGCCACAGGATCTCCACTAACCATGAGCATCTCGAGTAGGCGCTTTCCGACTAATATGGAATCCCAGGTCTCACCACAAAGGAATCCATAACGCCGGTAACCTGCAGGGGTGGTCGCAGTGAGGCTCCAGCTTCCAACTTGCCCCTGCACTTTGGCATTGCGAAGAAAGAACAGCGGGAGAAGGGAGAGACACAACACTTGGATGCATTTCGCAATCTTAGATCTGGCATTGCAGGTTTCAAATCTTAATGCCATTCAATAACTATATTGTACATGTGCTTGTACTGTAACAAATTTTAATAGATATAGTTCTTAAAGAATACCAGTGCCATATACAATAGCATATTCAAGTACAGTAGTTATTTGAACAAATCATTCTAGTTAAAACAAATAATGGAGCAAATACAAAATGATCAGTTATTTAAAATAAATAAATAAATAAATTTGAGATTAAAGTTTTTCCTGTTTACTTCTTTTCCTTGTAATGAGGTTGTGCCAGCATCTCAATAACAGTAGCAGTTTCTTCCTCTTGTTCCAGGTAAGCCAGTGCTTCCTCAAAGGCCTTGATCCAGTCACTATGACTACTTTTTCTCTGTTTTATCTATATACAGTCTCAGTGCAATTCTTTTTTTTTTTTTTTTTTTCATTGTTTTCACTTGTCCCAAATCACATACAAATCACTTCTGTCAGTCAGTTCTTCTTGCTCTTTATACCTCCATTCCTTTGTCATCTTCATTTAAGTTCTCACAGCCTTTAATTTCTTGTAACAAAGGCAGCAGATTATCTACTTGAACCGCTTCATATTCAGTCTGTTCTCCTTGTCTATTTAGATCTTCTGAAAGTAACTTTGTTCATGGTCTTTCTTAGGTTGTGTGTTTGTTTCATCCCATGATTGAGGGATCCAGTAAATTATTTTCTTCAGCATTTCCAACATTTCTGTTTCCATCATCCAGTGCATAAACAAGCATTGTTAGAAGCTGGAATCGCTCCTTAATATACACACAGATAAGTGTTTGTATTTTGAATATAAAAAATGTAAAAATAGAAAACTTCCACTGGATCCATTTGAGTCACTTAGTCACGTTAAAATAAATTGCACAGTTATGATTGCATTAACAAACAGAAGAAAAAAACACATAAAAATTGATTGGATGGTAGGGGTTGTCTATGATTAAAAGTGTCATTGAAATTAGGCATAAGAGTCACACAAAAGTGTGTTGCCTGAAATGACTGTATGAGACTTCCCTAAAACATATCCATGTTGTGATTAAGTGACTTAATCTCTACTATCAGAATTTTGTTGTGTTTATATATACACTAGCCGTTGAGCCCGTGAAAACGGGCTACTTTTGGAATGGGGGGGTTTCTGAGCCCCCCCCCCCTGGAGTCGCCGCCGCCGCCCCTCCACTCGGCTTGAGCAGCACTGTAAACTTACATCAGCACGCAGCAGCAGGCACATCAGCAAAGCTGCCGTCGGAGCGGGCTTCCTTCTGTGCCTGTGTCCCGCCCTTGTGTGACGTAACGTCAGCAAGGGCAGGACAAAGGCAGAGAAGGAAGCCCGACGGCAGCTTTGCTGATGTGCCTGCTGCTGTGTGGTGATGTAAGTTCACAGTGGTCGGGCCAGATGGAGGGGCGGCGGCGGCGACTCCGGGGGGGGGGGGGGGGGGGGGGAGCGGTTCCGACGTGCAGCATGCCAGTAGAGACTTCCCTCTCTGTCCCGCCCCCATCATCACGTATTGAAACGGGGGCGGGGCAGAGGGAAGTCTCTACTGGGCATTTGCGAGTGAGTACGGTCACTCGCCGTTCATATGTTTGATTACAAGTAGAGTGCCATCAAGATTTTGACAGTGTCCTGGAAATAAGCAGGGGATTTCCCAAGTCTGTCTTAATAGTGGCTTATGGACTTTTTTTTTAACCCTACTAATCTAACTGCTTTTACCTTATTCTCTTGCAATGAATTTCAGAGTTTAATTACACGTTAAGAAATATTTTTCCTTTTTTTTTTTTTTTTTTACTTTGGCTACTTATCTTTATTGCATGCTCCCTAGTCCTAGTATGTGTGCAGAGAGTAAATGAGTGATTCATGTCTATCCATTCATTCCACTCAGTATTTTATAGACCTCTATCATATCGTCTTCTCTAAGCTGAAGAGCCCTACCCTTTTTAGCCTTTCCTCATGAGAGTCCTTCCATCTCCTTAATCATTTTGATCGCCCTTCTCTGTGCCTTTTCCAGGTCCATTTTATATATATATATATATATATATATATATATAAAATTTTATTTTATCTTTTTGAGATGCAGCAATCAGAATTGCATGCAGTACTCAAGTGAGGCCTCACCATGTAATGATAGAGACATGACATTAAATGAATTTATTCTGTATTCCTTTCCTAATAATTTCTAACATTGTTTGCTTTTTTGGCTGTTAGCTGCTGCCATGCACTGAGCATAAGATTTTAATGTATTGTCCATGATGACCCCGGAATCCTGTTCCTTAGTGGTGATTCAGTGTGGAACCTAGTGTCATGTAGTACAACACTTTGCACTTGTCCACATTAAATTTCATTTGCCATTTGGATACAGCCTCCCAACATTGTCCTGCTGTTTCACAACTTTGAATAGTTTCATGTTATCTGCAGATTTGATCATTTTCATGGTTCCCATTTCCAGATCATTTATCAATGTTATAAAACACTGATGATCCCAGCACACTCCACTATTCACCTTTCTGCATTGAAAGAATTGTCCATTTAACCTTACTCTGTTTTCTAGCTTTTAGCCAGTTTCTAATCCACAACAGAACGCTGTCTCCTATCCCACTTTTTAATTTTCTAAGGGGTTGTTTGAGGAACTTTGTCCAAAACTTTCTGAAAATCTAGATGAGCTACATGAACTGGCTTCTATTCCATCCATGTCTATTTACACCTTTAAAAAAAATGCACCAGATTGGTGAGGCAAGACTTCTTTGGCTTGAATCCATGTTGCCAGTGTCCCATTAAAACATGTTTGTGTTGGGTAATTTTTGTTGTTTATAATAGTTTCCACCTTTTTTTTGTCCAGCACTGATGTCAGATTTTACCAGTCTGTAGTTTCCCAGATCACACCTAGAACCCATTTTAGACGTTACGTTGTCCACCTTCCGGTCTTCAGGTACTATGGATGATTTTAATGACCAATTAAATGTTACCCGTAGGAGACTTAGTTTCATTTTTTCAGCTCCTTCAGTACTTTGGGGTCACACCATCTGGTCCAGGAGATGGTGCTGCTCCTCAACTTGTCCATATGGCTTTTATTACATCTTCCAAGTTTACCGAGATTTGTTTCTTCTTCTATATCACCCTTAAAAACCATTTCTGGCACACAAGTGGCTCTTTAATCGTCCTCAGTAAAGAGCAAAGTAAAGAATTCATTTAGACTCTCTGCTATAGCCTTGTCCTCCCTGACTGCTCCTTTTATTCCATGATGATCTAACAGTCCAACTGACTCCCCCACAGGCTTTCTGTGTCTGATATACCGGAAAAAGTTTTGCTGTGAGTTTTTGCCTCTACAGCAAGCTTTTCAAATTCTTTTTGAGCCTTGCATCTAACTTGCTAATGCTTATGCTGCTTCCTGTTTTCTTCATTCAAGGCTTTTTCCAGTTTCTAAAAGATGTTGGCACTAATTGTCTCCTTCACCATACCTTTTAACCTTGCCAGTTGTCATTTGGCTTTCCTTCATCCTTTTTTGATATGTGTAATTCATATGGTCTGGGCTTCCAAGATCGTATTTTTAAACAGCGCCCATGCTGGATTTAAACTCTTAAGCTTTGCAGCTGCTCCTTTCAGCTATTTTTTTTTTTTAAACCATTTTCCTTATTTTATCATAGTTGCCCTTTTGAAAGTTAAATGCTGTTGCAGCAGATTTCTTTAGTGGCCTCAGTCCTGTTATCTCGAATGTGAGATAACTTACGTTTCTCAGCAAGTCTTGTATTCCACTAAGAACTAAATATAAAATAGCACCCCCTCTTGTGCCTGAATCAACTGCGCCAAGAAGCAGGCATTTCCTAACTTTACATTTATCCTGCCAATATTGGGGTAATTGAAATCAATTAATAATCCAAAGACTAAAATCAAGAAAATTGCCAAAAATCTGTTATGTATGTCCAAAAAAAGTCAAAATTCAAATGATGAGCAAACCTCGGAATCCCAACCCACAAATATTAATCACAGCACATGAGTCAGTTGGGGTAGAGCAATCATTGGGCTTCTGCGCTCATTAATGATCATGAAGTATCAAGTAAAAAAAAGATCAGTGCAGACTTGGCTTAGCCAAAGCCAAAAAACTCCATAAATGGATGCTCAGCACTTGATTATACAGTCAAAATAGTATCGTTGAAATTTTTTTTTTGTTTCATTTGTACCCCGCGCTTTCCCACTCGTGGCAGGCTCAATGTGGCTTAGGTACTTATTTGTACCTGGGGCAATGGAGGGTTAAGTGACTTGCCCAGAGTCACAAGGAATTGCCTGTGCCTGCAGTGGGAATCTAACCCAGTTCCCCAGGACCAAAGACCACCACTCTAACCACTGGGCCACTCCTCCACTTTGAGTAACTTGTTTAGAATGAGGCAGTGTAGTTTCCCTTAAGTTAAAATATGGGACAGCAAACAAGTTACGTAGATCAGTGTTTTTCAAGCCAATTTTGGAGTACCCCATTGGTAGTCTAGTTTTCAAGATGTCCACAATGAGTATGCACGAGAGAGTTGCATACAGTGCCTCTATGGTTAATGTACTGGGTATTGTAAGGCTTACATAGAAACATGACGGCAGATAAAGGCCATATGACCCATCCAGTCTGCCCATCCTCTGTAACCCCTAATTCTTTCTGTTCCTAAGCGATCCCACATGCTTATCCCATGCCTTTTTAAATTCTGGAACAGTCCTCGACTCCACCACCTCCACCGGGAGGCCATTCCACGCCTCCACCATAATACTTCCTTAGGTTACTCCTAAGCCCATTCCCTCTTATCTTTGTCGTATGCCTCCTCATTCCAGAGCTCTCCTTCATTTGAAAAAGCATCTCTTTCTGTACATAAATGCCCTTGAGATATTTAAACATTTCTATCATGTCTCCTCTCTCCCTCCTCTCTTCCAGCATATACATGTTGAGGTTCATAAGCCTGTCCCTATAATTTTTGCATTCAAGACTGCTTACTAATTTCGCAGCCGCCGTCTGGACAGATTCCATCCTGTTTATATCTTTCCGTAGGTGCGATCTCCAGAACTGCACGCAGTACTCCAAATGAGGCCTCACCAGAGACTTATACAATGGCACTATCACTTCCTTTTTTCTGGTCATGCCTCTCTTTATGCACCCAAGTATCCTTCTGGTTTTGGCTGACACTTTTTCTACCTGTTTGAAAGCTTTAAGCTCGTCAGACACAATCACCCCCAAGTCCCGCTCTTCCTTCGCACACTGAAGCACTACACCCCCTATACTATACCGTTCCCTCGAAGGTTTGCGACCCAAGTGCATGACCCTGCATTTTTTGGGATTAAACCTTAGTTGCCAAATATCTGTCCGTTCCTCTAGCTTCGCTAGGTCCTTCCTCATGTCATTCACACCATCCAGGGTGTTCACCCTGTTCCAGAGTTTAGTATCATCCGCAAAGAGACAAACCTTACCAGACAGCCCATCCGCAATATCGCTCACAAAGACGTTAAAAAGAGCTGGCCCTAGGCAGAGATCAACATGTTGGGGTAATACCTGCTATGATTTCATATACATGCAAAAATCATCACACAGCTGAAGTGCCCTATTCTTGTTTTTTTTTTTTTTTTTTTTCTTTTTACCTCATCTTGCCTTTTAGGAATGCATTGTAAACAGTATATTTCCTGAAAAAGGATACAGAGCTGGACCTTTAGTCTTGCACATTACGGCTGTGTGAGCTACTCCAAGGAGGATTAAGACCTGCAATACAAAGCAGCTCTATGCTTGGCAAGCCTAACTCAGTCGCGGTTGTCGATGTAATAAGGTGTTTTCCGTAGACAGCAGGATTGATAAAGCACACAGTCTCTCCCTCCCACCTCCCTGGGTTGTCTTACTATTTTATGCTTTGGTACTTACTGAGGACGACTCTGTGTGGAACGTAATAACATAAGAATAGTCATATTGGGTCAAATCAGTGGTCATCAAGTCCAGTATCCTGTTTCCAACAGTGGCCAATCCAGGTCACAGGTACCTGGCAGAAACCCAAATAGTAGTAACTAGTAAAAAAGGCCCGTTTCTGGAAGGAATGAAACGGGCGCTAGCAAGGTTTTCCTGGGAGTGTGTATGTTTGAGAGAGAGAGCCAGAGTGAATGTGCGGGTGTGTGACAGAGTGAGACTGTGTGTGTGGCAGGGCCCCCTCCCCTGTTCCTAATGCCCCTCACCCCGTTCCCTCCCCTCCTTTTCCTCCTCCTTCCCACACTTTGGGTTCCTTAAGGCTTTCAAAAGTCTGTGTACCCCCGTGGCCCTAATGGCCAGTATCCGGATACCCCAACGCTTTCCTCCTCACCCCTCTCCCAAGATGTAACACTTTCACGTCCTTCTTTTTTTTTTTTTTTTTTTAAAGTGTCCTATCTACCCTGTGTCCAAATGCCCGGCATTCAGATTGTGTTCCTCTCGTAAATTTTCATTTCTTTCATTCATTCAGAATTGCCCCCCTCCCCCCCCCCCCCCCCCCCCCCCCCGAACACTTTCGGTTCCTTCAGTCTTTTAAAACTCTCCTATGTACCCTGTGTGCTAATGGCCAGCATTGAGATTGTTTTCCTGTCCCAAATTTGCATGCCTTTCAGTCATTCACAACTCCCCCGCCCCCCTTCTCCAGTTTAACACTTTCGTTTCCTTCAGTCTTTTAAAACTCTCCTATCTACCCTGTGTCCTAATGGCCAGCATTCAGATTGTTTTCCTTTCCCAAATGTTCATGTCTTTCAGTCGTTCAGAAGTCCCCCCTCCCCCCATTTAACACTTTCGGTTCCTTCAGTCTTTTAAAACTCTCCTATCAACCCTGTGTCCTAATGGCCGGCACTCCGATTGTTTTGCTTTGCCAAACTGTCTGTCACTGACATCAGTGCGTGCCTGCCTAGCAGACCACTTCCGGCAGGCACAGTCCCAGGCACATCCTGTTGGAGGTGAGAATTATTATATAGGATATGCCATGCTACTCATCCCAGGAGCAAGCAGTGGTTTTTCCTATTTCTCTCAATAGCAGACTGTGGATTTTTCTTCCAGGAACTTGTACAAACCTTTTTTTAAATCCAGATATGTTAATCACTGTTAGCACATCCTCCTGACAACATGTTCCAGAACTTAACTATTCATTGAGTGAAAAAATATTTCCTCCTATTTGTTTTACAAGTATTTCCATGTAACTTCAAGTGTCTCCTAGTCTTTGTACTTTTTGAAAGAGTACAAGATCGATTCACTTTTGCCTGTTCTACAACGCTCAGGATTTTGTAGACCTACTCATGCTCAGAACTTTACACTAAAGTTCTGAGCTCTGGGAGACTAGTTCATCCTAGCACGTTTGGGTAATGGTATCCATGTGTGTGCCTTATTAATCCTGCTGTCTATGGAAAACATCCATTACAGGTGAACAACCTTGCTTTTTTTTTTCCTTCAGCATGTGCATTAGAATGCTATAAGCTGACTCAGTTATTATTCTTACCCATGGCTGATTACATTGATCCCATTGTATGAAAATTTTAAATGTGTATTCATTGTGGATATCATGAAAACTAAACTAGCAAGAGGGTACTCTAAAAGCAGTGATAGAGGCCTTTTTCTTATCCTAATTTAGTATGTTTCTAGCTAACTTTTGAAAGTTGCATTCCCCTTTTGTAAGGTCATTGCAAAATGAGCCAAGGATAATAAAGCCAGACTGTATATGTAAAATGAACTACCTCATAATTCCTGTGGGGCAAAATATTATTTCCATTGAAAAACTGTTTGAGAGCAGCCACTTGAATATTCTAGTTACTAGCATCATCCTTAAGAATAAGACAGTTTACTTTCTGAGGTGACTGAAGGATTACCAGCTCATTGTACCAGTGAAGTTTGTAATGAACCAGTTGTATCTACAGTCAGGATTAAAGCATATGCAAACTAAGCCATGTGCCTAGGGCCCAGATGGTTAGGAGAGATCTCTCTATAGATAGATAATTCAGCTGTGATAATTCAGCTTTTCCTAAGGCAGATATTTGTCCTGGTAAATCAGCTGCTGGAAGAAAGAGGGAGAGGTGGGAGAGGAGAGATGACACCAGAGGTCTTCCTGGTGTCTCCACCACATGTACATGGTCCTGAAGTAACTGCTATATGGCAGTGCCTGCTATATGGCAGTGCCGTAACGAGGGCAGCTGACACCCGGGGCGGGTCGCTGCTGTGCACTCTTTCCCCCCCCCCCCCCCCCCCCCCCCGGAGCGCATTCTTACATTGAATTAGAAAGCGAGGGGCGGGCGAGAGGGCCGATCCGCCCCCGAGTGCACGTCGCTGGGAGCTGCGTCGGCTCCGCTGGTTCCCTGCTCTCTCTGCCCCGGATCAGGAATTAACCTGTTCCGGGGCAGAGGGCAGGGAACCAGCGGCGCCGACACCCCCCCCAGCGGCATGCACCCGGGGCGGACCGCATCACCGTTCTCCCCCCCTTCCTACACCATTGCTATATGGCTGTTTGAGTGAGGTGAATGAAAAAGAGCATGTGCGAGCTTCACGCATGCTCAATTTCACTAAAACCGAGCATACACACCAGGGCGGGAAAGCAGAGCATACAGTGCAGCACAGAGTATTGCTACAGGAAGGTTTATGCTGGTTGGGCTGGGGGATCCCCGCCCAGGCGGGGATGGAGAGCAGCGGGGGGGGGGGGGGGGGATGTGCCCCTCCACTTTGGACTCAGGCCTCCCCCTGGAAATCGAGGTCCTCTTGTGTGGAGCCTTTGCAATGGAAGGAAAATGGTTCACTAAAGGAGAGACTTCTTATGATGCACAACCCAGAAGTTATTTGTTCTTGGGAGATGGATTGTCTTGTCACAAATGGTAATTTAATGTTATACTGCTGTTGTATGAAATCTGTTTTCTGTAATGCATATTTGTTATTCTGCCACCTGCTGGATGCAAAGAATAACATTGAACCTTTTTTCTGGTACCTGATTAGGTGGCTAGATCTTGGGTAGATTTTTCTCTTGTCAGTCAGATTGTCCATGTTTTATGAGCCAGGGCACTGAAAGCACTAAACTTTGCTTGACCTGACTTGCTATTTACCTATCAATTTAGCAATTATACTCTGTGGACCCATTAGAGCTCCTGATGGCTTGAGGATGCGGAGACTGGTCTTGATTCCATTTTATTATCCAGCAAGTTCAGTGGCATAGATTCCATCCAAGCAGCCTTTGCAGTGTAAGGGGGCTCAGCGACCCTACAGTCCAGTGGCATAGGCAGAGCAAAGTAAATACTAAATTTAAATAACTTGCTGCACTGCCTTTGTCTAGTAAAAGTACTCTCATCTAGCTGCCAGAGAACCTCCCACTGCCAAGTCTCACAATAACACCTGTGAAACTAAGCTTTGCCGACAAGCGATTATATACTTTTCTGCTTATGAGGACAAGAAGAAAGGTGATAACATTGAGAGGCAGTAACTGTCAAGGAATAGAGGATGCTGGGCGTAGTTTACCTAGTTCTGTTTGTATTTCAGCTTTTACTGTATTTTGACTCATGGTACTTATACTTGTCACGTGTCTCAAAAGCTGTTGATATAAAGGATAGAAAAACAGTTGCATCACTTCTGCTTTTGGTTTGATAGTCAGTTGTTGCATAATTAAAGCACACTGGATTTAGAGTGTACCGCTGGTGCACAGTTTTTATTTTGGGTCTGCACAGTTGCTGTGGAATTGTAATTCCAAACAGTCTGTACTGTCCTGCCCTATTGACTGACTACTAAAAGAGTAAACATAAGATGAATGACAGAAATATGTGCAGAAGCACAGTCTTTATTTGGATACTATATAGTGAACTAAATATATGCTTTGAGGACAATATAAATAAGCTTTTTATTCTTTTTGTGGACATTTTAAACTCATTCTGGTGCAGTATATAGCAGCTGTGTGATGTGCTAACAAGTACTGAATACCAGGGCTCTTGTCACCCCTAGACTTAAACTGTCACTAATCTTGAGTGTCTAAACTATGCAGGGAACTTCCAGGTACTAGGCACAGCCTCAAAGGCTATGGCAGGGCAGAATAAAGGAAACGGCTCACAAACTGCAAAGCCTAGACTTCGTTTTTTTCTTTCCTTGAGCTGGGCACAGAATGGCCATGAGAACTGCACATGCTTTGCAGAGTACGAGACTGCCAAGTCCATCAGTACATGTAGCCAGGCGTATTTATAAGGATTCTTCCTAATGTGTTATTTGTAACATCGTCATGTGAAGTAGTGCTGCTTAACTACATCTTGTAGTTATTGCTTGAATCTCCTGTCTTAGTTTTTGGGAATCCCTTTCGCTCTTGAAGTGTATGTTCCACTGTTCTCCCTGTCCATGTATACAAATGCATCATAGAAGGGCAGATGTTAAGGCTAATCTTGCCTTCACAGTTTTCTTTCTGGTGTAGCACCATAAACACTTTGCCTTCGTTTCATTGATTTTCTGATTTATTCTTGAACTCTGTTTTAGCCTTCACCACCCTACCTGTAAATTATTTCTGGGTTTTGAGTCTGCTCCTTCCGTGCTGAATGACTATTTATTTATTTATTTGTTACATTTGTAGCCCACATTTTCCCACCTATTTGTAGGCTCAGTGTGGCTTACATAGTACTGGAGAGGCGTTTGCAGACTCCGGTGTAAACAAATACAAAGTGATATTCCTTAGCATCCCTCCGGACCGGCCCAGGATTGGACTGAAGGGTTGTGCTCGTCTTCCAGCAGGTGGAGACTGAGAAAAAACTCTGACTCTAGAGAGCCAATAGGAGCCTTGGTCATGTGACCCTAGCCCCAGTATTTTCTCAGTCTCCCAGCAGGTAGGAAGTGAGCCCATTAGTCTCTCTTGGTGGTTTATAGATTTTTTCTAATTGGTATTTGTTTGGTTTTTATTCTGTGCCAGAGGAATTCTATAGAGGCTTGTTAGGCATTCTGCTTTTTCATATTTCAGCCTCAGGGGTGTTATACTCGGGTGTCCCGGGTCCCTCCCCCTTTCCTCCCCATCTCCCTAAAAAAAAAAAAAAAAAAAGTTAACCTTTCAGAGGGAAGGGCTACCCCTTTGGTAGAAAGGGGTCTTGCCTTTGGGAGAGGCAGCCAGTATTATTTAAAACCTAAGGGATAGAAAAAGCTCTGCTTTCCCCTTTGACATAACGAGCAAGCAGCTCCGTTTACTGCTCTGTGTGAGTGTTTTCTCTTTTCCTTGTCAGCTGTTTAAAAAAGAAATAAATACTGTCAGTACTTTATTATCGTTGCTCTGCCGCTTTGGGGTTATATATTTTCGTTTTTTTCGGTTTGTTGTCGGTCTTCAGAGCGGAGCCTTGAAAAAAAAAAAAAAGTGCGAACCGCTACGCGCATGCACGTGTGTCTCTGACATGGCTGAGAAGCGCAAACGATGTGCGGTTTGTCAGCGCCGGGGGGTTAATGCCTCCGGCGCCTGTAAATATTGCTCAGCGCTGGAGGGTGCGTCGAGCCTTGCCCTGCCTGCGGTCTCTGCATCTTCTTCGGTAGTTTTTTTCTGCGTCGCCGTCTCGGTCGGCTACAGTTGGTTCGGAGGTATCAGCAGCGCCCCCGGAGCCCACTACGTCGAATTTGGCGTGAACGGCAGCCATTTTGAATTTAAATCCGACGTCTCCTGCGGGTGATATTTCTGTTTCTCGTCATATTCCTAATTCAAGGGCTGCTGATATAGGAGCACTGGTGCAGTCTGGGACACCTCAGCCAGGGGGTTTTCCTCCTGAGTTTGTCCTCCAGATGTACCAGGCTTTTTTGATGCAGAAAGACGGCTTAGGGACAGGTGTATCAGGAGAAGCGGTCAGATCAGTGCCCCCTGTTAAGAGGTCTAGAGAATGTGATGTCCAACTAGATGTTTGGTTGGACCAGGATCACGCGATGCCCTTCCTACAAGAGGAAGAGAACCTGGCCGAGCAGTTTTGGGAAGATCCATCTTCTGTGGCTCCTGACACTGGGTCTTTTCCCTAAGGGGATGATCCCTCTGTAGCTAGAGTGTTTCATAAGGATGATTTGCAGGAGCTCATTTCTATGGTCTCATCCACTTTGCATTTTGAGGATGCTCCTCCAGTGTCAGAGGCCCATAAGATTGATGTGTTGATTAAAGGGTCCAGGTCTTCCGGTAAAACTTTCCCTATGCATCAGGACATTTGGGATGTGATTAAAGCGCAATGGGAAGTTCCAGATGCTGCTTTTCGTCCATCCAGATCTATGGTTGTCTTTATCCGGTTCCGGAGGCAGATAGAGCGCTTCTTAGATTTTCGGTGGTTGACGCGGTAGTTTCGGCGGTTACTAAGCGTAACATTGTTCCTGTGGACGGGGGAATGGCTCTTCGTGATGTTCAGGACAGGCGGTTGGATTCTCTGCTCAAGAATAGTTTTGATGTTTTTTCTTTGGCAGTACAGGCGACTATTTGTGGTTCTTTGGTGGCTAGAGCATGTTTTCGTTGGGCAGAGAGAGTCCTGGATAGGTCAACAGATGATCTTCAAACTAGCGATATAGAGGTGGCCAAGATTGAGACGGGTTCTGCCTTTCTAGCTGATGCTGTCTACGATCTTCTATGAGCATCTTCTAAGCCCTTGGCCTTGGGTGTCGTGGCTCGCGAATCTCTTTGGTTGAAAGGCTGGTCGGCGGATGCGGCTTTCAAGTCTAAGTAAATTTCCCTTCAAAGATTCTTTTTTGTTTGGATAAGCTGGTTCATTCCTTAGGAGATTCTAAAGTTCCTCATCTTCCAGAAGATAGGCCTCGTCTGTCCAGTTGGGGCACGTTGTTTGGTCGTGGTAGAATGAGAGGTTTCCATCTGCTTCAAGCTGTTCGGGGCATTCAGCCTCAGAGATCTCGTTTTTTCAACAGGACTCGGTCCTTTCAAGGCTCCCGCAGAGGGGAGCGGGTCTCTCTGCCGCATGTTTTCGATCCCAATCCTGTTTTTCCCAATGAAGGTGTGAGGGCCTCTCCTCTGGTCCCAGTAGGAGCTTGACTTTCTCAGTTCTATCAGAGGTGGGCCCAAATCATATCAGTGGGTATTGGAAGTTATTCGAGAAGGATATGCCTTAGAGTTCGCCAGGCCTCTTTCAGACGCCTTTCTGGAGTCTCCCTGCCGCTCTCGTCAAAAGGCGGGGGGCGGTTCGGGACACTCTACAGAGGCTTATAGATCTCCGAGCTATTTCTCCAGTCCTTCTTTCCGAACACAAGCAGGGCCGATATTCCATTTACTTTTGTGGTTCCCAAAAAGGAAGGGTCTTTTCGTCCAATTCTAGACCTCAAAGCTGTCAATCGTGCCCTCCGAGTCACAAGTTTTTGTATGGAGACCCTTCGGTCGGTCATAGTGGCAGTTCGCAAAGGGGAGTATTTAACAGCTTTAGATCTGACAGAGGCTTATTTACATATTCCTATTCGTCCGGCTCACCACAAGTTCTTGCGATTTGCAATTCTAGGAAGACATTACCAGTTTTGCGCTTTGCCTTTCGGCCTTGCGACAGCACCACGCACATTTACCAAAGTTATGGTCGTGGTGGCAGCGGCACTCAGGAAAGAGGGGATCCTCGTTCATCCATACCTAGACGACTGGTTGATCAGAGCAAAGTCTTATTGAGAGTTGTCACGTCACAGACCGCGTGGTGGCATTTTTGCAGTCCCTAGGTTGGGTGGTGAATGTAGCCGAGAATCGTCTGGTTCCTTCCCAGTCTCTGGAGTATTTGGGAGTCAACTTCGACACGGCGCGGGGGAGAATCTTGCTTCCGCAGGGCAGGATTCTAAAGCTCAGGTCTCAGATACAGAATTTGATGCATCAGAAGGTGCCGTCTGCTCGGGATTATCTTCAGGTTCTCGGCTCCATGGCAGCCACAATAGAGGTAGTTCCCTGGGCCAGGGCTCATATGAGGTCGCTTCAGTGGTCCCTTCTGTCCCTGTGGTCTGCTCAAACGGATTCCCTTCTGATGATGTTGCCTCTCCGCAACCGGGAACGCATCTCTCTATTTTGGTGGCTACGGATGAAGAATCTCACTGTAGGAATGCCTTTGGAGTCCCCTCGGTGGATACCATTAACGACAGATGCCAGTCTCCATGGCTGGGGAGCTCACTGCCTAGACAGGTGGGCCCAGGGTCTCTGGTCTCCGCTGGAAGCAGCTCAATCCATCAACTTCTTGGAGACCAGGGCGATTCGGTTAGCTCTGCAGCACTTCACTCATCTCCTGGAGGGCAAAGCGGTGCGAGTTCTCTCGGACAATGCCTCGGCAGTGGCCTACATCAACCGCCAGGGAGGCACGAGATGCCGTCTCTTGTGTCGAGAGGCGGAGAGTCTCATGGCGTGGGCGTAGACTCACCTCATGGCCATATCAGCTTCGCATGTAGCAGGGGTAGAAAACGTTCAGGCAGATTTCCTCAGTCGTCACACTCTCGATCCAGGCGAATGGGCTCTCAGTGATCGGGCGTTTCATTTGATAGTGCAGCGATGGGGTCCTCCAGTTCTAGATCTTTTCGCCTCCAGTCTCAACTCCAAAGTTCCTCGCTTCTTCAGTTGCCGGAGAGATGCAAGAGCAGCAGGGGTAGACACTGTCTTGCAGCAGTGGCCCTACGACCTTCTTTACGCATTTCCCCCATGGCCACTGATAGGTCGTTTCCTACAGAGGATCGAGGAGCACGGGGGGCGGTAATTTTGGTGGCTCCAGACTGGCCTCGGCGTCCTTGGTACGCAGATCTGCAACGTCTGACGGTGGCCTCTCCTCTTCGTCTACCGGTGCACATGGCCTTTTTGGTACAAGGGCCAGTTTCACGTCCAGACCCGGCTCGATTTTGTCTTATGGCTTGGCTCTTGAATGAGCCCGTTTAGCTAAGAGGGGTTTTTCAGCTTCCGTGATTTCCACCATGCTTCGGTCTCGTCGTCGTTCCACTTCTTTAAGTTATATTCGCACCTGGAGAATTTTTGAGGCTTGGTGCACGGAGGCTGGGATTGCTCCTTTTCGGGCTTCCGTAGTTCAGATGTTAGATTTTCTACAACGAGGTTTTGATAAAGGGCTGTCCCTTCCTTCACTTAAAGTGCAGACGGCAGCTCTTTCCTGTTTCAGAGGTCGGATTCGAGGTAAGTCTTTGGCTAGGCTTCCCGACGTCGCCCGTTTTTTGAAGGGAGTTATCCTTCTTCGTCCACCGGTCAGAGCGGTCTTTCCATCTTGGGACCTTAATCTGTTTCTTTTGACTCTAAACGAGGCCTCCTTTTGAACCATTACAAACATGTTCTCTGAAGGATTTGACGCTTAAGACAGTGTTTTTGGTGGCTATTGCATCAGCTAGGAGGGTCTCAGAGTTGCAAGCTTTTTCCTGCATATCTCCATTTCTAGAATTTTCTAAGGAGCGAGTGGTCTTTCGTCTGGTTCCTTCCTTTTTGCCTAAGGTACTCGTTTTCATTTGTCCCAGTCCGTTTTCCTTCCTGTTCTTGGATCAGCCTCAGGGACGCAGGAGCAGAGGCGGTTGCGTACTCTGGATGTTAAGAGAGTGCTTAAACAATATCTCGCAGTTACTGAGGACTTTGGTCGAACGGACCGTCTTTTCCTTCTTTTCGGGGGTCACCGTAAGGGCTTGCCAGCTTCTAAGCCCACATTGTCTAGGTGGATCAAAGAAATGATAGCGTCGGCCTACCTCTTGGCGGGCAAAACAGTCCCAGAGGTGGTTAAAGTGCATTTCACTAGAGGGCAAGCAGCGTCGTGGGCTGAGTGTTCCTTGGTGCCTCCAGCGGACATTTGTAAGGCGGCGACTTGGTCCTCTCTCCATTCTTTTTCTAAACATTACAGACTTGATGTTCTATGTCGACAGGAGGTGGTCTTTGCTTCGCGAGTACTCACAGCGAGTTTGCTGGGGTCCCTCCTGTAGGACTACTGCTTTGTTACGTCCCATCAGTCCAATCCTGGGCCGGTCTGGAGGGATGCTAAGGAAGGAGAAATTAGACCTTACCTGCTAATTTGCTTTCCATTAATCCCTCCGGACCGGCCCAGGTCCATCCCGTGTCTTATTTTCTGTCTACGTTCAGAGTTTCTGTATTCAATTGTTCCTTGGTTTGCAGAGCTGTTTTATGAGTTATCACAGAGATAGTTACATAGCCGCATTGAGCCTGCCATGAGTGGGAAAGTGCGGGGTACAAATGTAACAAAAAAAAAAAAAAAAGCTGTTTTGTTGTGGCTTATCAATTAATGTTATGTATCATTATGTAATCATATACTTCATTATTTACATACTTTGTCTATATATGGCATAAGTATACAGAAAGGCCATACCGCTGCTCTGGTGAGAGTTGCCGATGAACCGTTGTTTAAGCACGTTTCTCTGAGTGCTTCCTGGCTGCTGAAATTCCTCGGGGCACAGAAGGTCGCGAATTTTTTTTTCTACTTCTTTCTGCTTTGTTATTCAAATACTGAGGCTAGGGTCACATGACCAGGGCTCCTATTGGCTCTCTAGAGTTAGAGTTTTTTCTCAGTCTCCACCTGCTGGAAGGCAAACAGAACCCATCAGTCCAATCCTGGACCGATCCGGAGACATTAAAGGAAAGCAAATTAGCAGGTAAGGTCTAATTTCTTCTTGTAGTAAGATAAAGTTCATGTGGCACAGCCACATTAGGGAATCATACAACAGAAGAGTTGTGTTATGTCTATTACGTGCTTTAGTTTTGTTGTGTTGCAGAGATCAGGCATTTATATTGGATTGATAGGGTATGCCTTTTTAAACAGGTTAGTTTTTAGTTTTTTCCGGAAGTTTAGGTGGTCGTATTTATCATGGAGGTCTTCTTTTCTTAAGGGTAGGAGTGTTAAGTTGTCAACTGCCCAATCAAGCTGGCATTTTTCCTGTTTTGCTCCCACCCTACCAGTCTTAGATATACCTTTTGCATGTCTCCAACCTGTTTACTTGTACATGTGCCTTGGTAGTTAATTTTCATTAAATAGAGAACTCTGCTTACTCTGCATTATTATGAAGTGCTTACTGTTAAGACCCCTCTACTACCATGAGTGTGACTATTAGTTTTCAAATATCACACAAAAAATCTCTCTACTATGAAGGCAAAATTAGTACTTAAGAAGGACTACAGTTCTGTGAAGTGCATCAAGCTTTAAAAATAGGAAAGGGAAAAAGCTTCTGAAATCAACCCAATCTCCAACCCAACCAAAGAATTTTAACGCTTTCAAACTTCCTGCTATAGGATCACAGCAGGAAGTTTGAACGCATTAAAATTCTTTGGTTTACTCACACTACTGTATAGCGAAACTCTGGCCAAAGTCAGTGTGTTGGACCGATTACCTACACGTGGTTTCTTCCCTGCATTTGAAAGTTGAAGTTAAGTTTGAAAATTTCTTCACAATTTTTGGGATCTGTAGTTAGTTCTGTGAAGGTTTAGCATTCTTTGCACTATATAATGGAAGGGTATTTTATGCCAGTGATTATAAGGAACCCATGATTTCTTCTAACCTGTGCCATTAAAGACAATCATCTGGGTTGGAGGTTGGGTTGATTTCAGAGGCTTTTTCCCTTTCCTATTTTTAAAGCTTGATGCACTTCACAGAACTGTAGTCCTTCTTAAGTACTAATTTTGCCTTCATAGTAGAGATTTTTTGTGTGATATTATATACGATACTCTTTTCCTTGTTCAGATATATTACTATTAGATTTCAAGACATCTTTCAGGCTTATCCTGTTGCCTTATATACACTGCTTACATGCACATGTGCAGAGTTGCTGCTTTATTAGTGCAAAAACAAGTTTTTGGTAAATTACATGAATGAAGAGGACAGCTGAGATTTGTTGCAGCACAAACATTTAGCACGCAAATAGCATGCAAACAGTCTTTATACTGGCCCCAAGCAAGACTACCCCATTGAGTTTATACTGCAGCCTGTTGTTTATGTAGGGAAGAGAAATAGCAAGTTGGTCACTAGAGTAGTAGTAGTAGTTTTATGTAACTTTTTGCTAAACTCTCCAATTATAGTATGTGAGGAGAAAGTCACCATAGGGCTTCCAAGAATTTTTAAAAGGCCATTGTAGAGCCAGGGGGACAGCTGAAATTGTTTCCTTTTAAGTTTGTCTGCTGCCATGGTAAAAATAGTCAACTATCAAACATAGTAATGACTCATAAGTAAGAACAACTTGAAACCTTTCTTAATCAGATTAACATTCTTCATCCACATCAAGCCAGTTTTCATATTAATCATAGCACTGAAACGCTACTTGTCTCTCTGTATGACACCATTCAGGTGGCACTTGGTCAATGTTCTGCTGTAATTGTTTCGCTAGATTTATCGTCTGCTTTTGACCTGGTAGACCATTCATTCCTTGAGTGTCTCTGTACTGTTGGGATCTGTGGTTCTGTTCATTCCTGGTTCACTAGTTATCTTACAAACTGCACCTTCTAGCTCACTCATTCTGACCCACGCTCAGCTGTCCTCCCAGTTATGTCTGGTGTCGCCTCAAGGTTCAATTCTCTCCATCGCCGTGTTTAATATTTTTCTTGCCCCTTTGCTAACCATTATCCAGGAGCAAGGAGTCGGCCATTTTACTGTTCGGATGACATCCAAATCCTTTACCATACTACTAACCTTTCCTCTGCCCCTGTTGTCTTGAACTCCTGCCTTTCTTCTGTTTCTACATGGCTGAAAAATAATGGCCTCTCTCTTAACCTGACTAAATATGAATCCATTGCCTTCACTGGTCCCAATTGCCCCTTGCCCCAGTTCTGGATAACTCAGCTAATCTACAAAGATTGTTAGAATCCTGGGTGTCATATTTGATTCAAAACTTACCTTCAAGAAACAAATAGACAATGTGGTCAAGTCATCCTTTTTTGCTTTATATCGTATTTGTTCTGTTTGGCCTTTTCTCTCCCCTTAATCCATTCATTCCTTTATTTTGGTCTTTGTCATCACTTGTGTAGATTATTACAGCTCTTTATATGTTGGCCTTCTGTTATCCTCTTTAAAATGCTTACAATTAGTTCAATCCACGGCAGTGAAACTCATTCATTGTGTGCACCGTTTTGATCATGTGACCTCTCCATCTGGAGTACTGGCTCCCTGTCTTATATCGCATCTACTGTAAACTACTCATGCTTACTTTCAAGGGCTGTGCAACTAATGCTCCTGCTTAGTCCCCTACTCTCCTTCTAGACTTCTTCGATGATCTTCCAATAATCTTCTATGTATACCTTCTCCTTCCACCCTTCATCTCACACACTCATGTGACACAGCATTTAGCTACTTGGGCCCCAAATTGTGGAATGACCTCCCTTCATCTCTGAATCACTATGCCTCTTCCTTCATTCAAGGCCCTTTTGAAAACCTTTTTCTATATTCTACTTTCCTGCTGCCAGCTAGCTGGTTCTCCCACCTTCCTGGACTGGCCTTTCTGAAGGTGTGATCTTGCCCAAACCTTGATCTATATTTAAAATTGTTTCCATGTTTAAGTTTAATACGGATACCAGACACAGTGAGGAAGTAGAAATGTTTGATGGAACCAGTATTCCTCCAGCAGACACAGTATAATACTGATGACCTGACACAGCTGTGTTTTGTCACAAAGATTGACTGCATCAGGGGTCTGATTAAAAAATGAGCAGCTGATGATGTCATACAGTGTTGAAGTATGAACTGTACATCAATGAATAACCTTTCAGTGTGGAAATGACAATGAAAAGGTAAACTCCAAACGCAACTTCAGCAGTGACACAAAAGCGCTGTATGGGCCTGCTTTGGATGGTTTCCAGAAGAATGACAGAACTTGTCATTCTGACATGGAAACTGCACCTACAGCAATACAATAATGTTCTACATGGAGCTTGTTCAGAATTGTTTTTGGGGTTTTTTTTCAAATTGAATAGAGAAGAGAGCACAGTTTACGTTTCAGGCATGTTATGTGCAAGCAATAGCATGTTTTGTGTAGAATTCGTCTGTCTTTCTGTTTGTCCTTTGCATCCTAAGAGAAGGTGCTTAAAGCAAGACAGCAGAGTGACATGTAGAGCCCTCCACCAGGTGAAGCTGGTACTCTAACTTCCATGGCACATAAAAGAGAATACTACTGAACAAAATAATCTCTCTAGTATAGGTAGCGAAGTACTTTAACAAAACAATAGTCCTGTGAAGTTCAATAGAACCTTGATGAGAAAAAGGGAAAAAGCCTCTGAACCCAACCCAACCTCCATCCAAAATCAATGTTTTCAAAAACAAAGGTTGAGGAAAATATATGGTTTACTTCTCTTCATTGGTATAAACATAGTAGGTGACTGCAGAAAAAGACCTGTATGCCCAATAAGTCTGCCCAATAAGATAAACTCATATGTGCTGCTTTATATGTATACCTGACCTTGATTTGCATGTACCATTTTCAGAAAGTTGTTTTGATCTAGACCTGTTTCAATCACATCCAGGGTACAAAAAGGTTCCCTGACTGAGCAGCTGACCACTAGTGGGATTAATACATGACCCCTTCATCTTCCAGTGGTTACGGATCCCCTCCCACCACTCTAAGAAGTGAAAGCAACAGGGAATACCAGGCTCTATGACAGCTTCAGGTATTATGACCATTCCTAACAGAACAGCAAGTATAAGGAGTAGGCTAGTGGTCAGTGCAAACCTTAATTCTTTGGTTAAAAATAGCTAAACATCACAGAACTGACTGTTAATGGATCCACAAAAAAAAGTAAAAGAACTACTTAACTTAAACTTCAAATTACAGGTGAGCAAAAACGTGTGTGTGGTCGGTCAGTCACACCGACTATGGCCAGAGTTTCGCTGCTGGTAGATGTCTCAAGGCGTGCATGACCTTAAAAAAAAGTGTTAAACAAAATAATGAAGTGCAAAAACATGTGAAATGGCCGCGGCGTCTTTTCTTTATATCCTAAGATGTCATTTCCGGCAAACATCATGTGATGATCATTAGCATATTCCACATAATGGGCGTCACGTATTTTCAAAATTCAAGCTGGCCTTACAATAATGTGACTGTCAAGAATAGTATAACAGGATCAAAACAGAAAGTCCCATAATCAACTCTTGTTCATCCTGCTGAGTATTGAAATTAAAAGAAACTCCTCCATTCCAATCTCAGATTTAATCCTGAGGGTTCCTCCACTTTTAATAAAAAAAAAAAAAAAATCCAAAATTGCTCCCTCTGTAGTAATTTCTTGAGTCTGTTGGGAGAATCTACTGAAATGTGATCAACCGCTCAGACTTGCATCGAGGGAAAGGTATGCCCCATTTCCAAACAATGTTGCACAATCTGGGCTTCAATTCTGGATTTTTGTTTAAACAACTCTTCTGTTCAGAGATGCGTCTTCTTAAAGGTCGAGTAGTTTCCCCAACATAAATTTTGGGACAGGGACAGATAATCAAGTAAACCACATGATCAGATGAACAAGTAGTTTTCAAATTTAAAAAGAACTTTTTATGAGTCACGGGATGAATAAAATTCTCCGTTATTTCAAGAGTATTGTGACAAAGAAAACATTGTGAGAATTTCCTATCGCTCCCCTTCGGCCTCTTTAGATGTAGCTTTAGGAAATGTCAGATGGACTCATGTGGGAGCCTTAGCTAGTCAGGTTTTCAGGATATCCACAATAAATATGCATGAGATTTGCATATCAAGGAGACAGTGTGTGCAAATCAATCTCATGAATATTTATTATGGATATCCTGAAAACCAGACTGGCTGGAGTCCCCCCACCCCAAACAGATTTGGGAAGCTGTAAGGTATGTTCTGGGCAGGTAACTTTATTCTAGGGTGACATCTTGATTCCTGTTTAAAATGGTGTACTCAGTCTCTTGAAGACCATAAACAAATGAAATACATAAAAATCATCTTCTATACATAGCAAAGTATTCAAGAGCAAATAAAAGTAATGAAAAGAAATTAGATATCCTCTTATCTTTCTAATCAAAGACCACTAATACTGTTTTGATAGCCATATTCATCTGGCTCTCATCCCACCAAAGCCAACAAGGCTCTTTATCGGATGCTGTATGTATTATTAAATTACTCCAAAGTTGCCAATATCCATTTTTAGCATATAGAAAACTGAAATGGTTTCCATGTCCTTATAGTAATAATGAGGGTTGAAAGAAAAGTAATGCCTCCACCTCCATAATTGATGTGCAGAGAGCAAAATTAATGCACTACACATGTTCACTTGTTCTTTGAAATCTCTTCCTTCTCAGTTGGCATGTGTCTGAAGAGGCTGGTTTGCTATTGCTTGTGAAATAGAAACATGTAGTGAGTACTCAGTATGATTTAGGCAACATACTATGATTGATAGAATTTCTAAATATATAGTTCTCATAAAATTTTGCCTTTAGATAAATGTAAAAAAAAAATCCCAAGGGAAAGTTTGAAAAGTCATTTGGGAGGATTTGTTTTTGATCAATCAAGACCAAACTTACTAACCAAATGGGTCAGTAGATGTGGATTGTCTACAGTATTTCATATATGTTGGCTCAGTGTTTTTCTGCTATACATGTCTGATACTGGCCTGAATATTTGCTGCAGACTTGTCCAACACATTGCAGTGGTGGAATGGGTTGGAAAAACATAAGCTTGAAGCAGAATGGTGGGTTTTCTTCCAGTTCCGCAGCCGACCAGGGTAGAGATGGTGTGGATCAGGTCAAGCTTCTTTAACTCCATCTCCTATTGCTTTCTTGGTCTAGCCTTTTCTACTTCCATTGTTCCTGATATAGCTCCCAGATGATGCCTGTCACACCAAGCCATAAAAAAAAGGTTGGACATGATGGATGTACTCAGACAGGGAAAGCATGGAAACTGTAGGTAAGAGTAGGAGATAGCATCAGCGGAGGCAAACTAAATGCTGGCATCTCATTCCAGATGGAGGTTTGCAACAACAGGGCAAACTAAATGCTGGCATCTCATTCCAGATGGAGGTTTGCAACAACAGCATCAAATGGTCTGCCCCAACTGATAACAGTAGGATAGGTGGGAGGAAATCAACATGAGTGAAAGCCAAAATGTGAAAAAAGTTGTTGAAACAGCTGATGTGACTGAACTGTGTCACAGAGAATCCTTGTATTTCACATTCCATCAGCATCTCAGTGGGCTTCTCTGGATATGTGCCCAGAAGGCACAGAAGCATTGGCTGCTCTTCAGACAAGGGCTTGGAGATTGGTGCTGATCCTAACCCTGATTCTGGCTCACAGTGGAAGCAGCAGAAAGAAGGGAATTGGCAGCAGTTTCATCTCCTACCCTAGAATTGACACACACTTCTAAGGAAAGGCGATTAAAAATAAATACATTTAAAAAGGGGGGTGACGAAGTCGATTAGAAATGTTCCAGGAAAAATCTGGGTCAGGGTCAGTCCGTTCAGCATTGTCTAAGTGATTCTTTTGATGATGATAAAAACTTTTGTTTACAGAGGTTTTGCAGCTGTGGGTGGGAAGCCCTATCCAAATTGTTAATCTGGTTTCTTGTCTTGAGCCTCAGACAGCCTGGAAGATGGGAACAATAAGTATTACCAACTGGGACAGACCAAAGGTCCATCAAGCCCAGTATCCTGTTGCCAGCAGTGACCAACCAAGTCACAAGTACCTGGCAATATACCAAACAAGTAAAACAGATTTTATGCTGCTAACCCTAGAAAAAGCAGTGGATTTTCCCCCAAGTCCATCTTAATAATGGCTTATGGACTTTATTTTTAGGAACATTTTCAAGCCTTTTTAAACCCAACTAAGCTGCTTTTCCCCAGCAGCTACTGTTTGCTGGCCATGTGACTAGTATGTCAGCCTATATGATACCAACCTATTAAACACACCTATTCATTAAAAAAATATATATTTTGTTAAAACAAAAGGGAAAAGATATATCTTAGACAGGAACCAAGAAGAAAAGAAACAACATTTATTCCTTCTTAAACCAGAAAACGTAAGGGGTGCAGCTACAACAAAACAAGGTCCATTCAGAAAACTAACTCAAAAGCAAGGCCTTACTCGTTAATTTCCCCCTTTTCATTCAGCACGCCCATGCCCAACTAAACTTCTCCTTTTGTGATCATCTTCTTTAAATCCAAGAAGGTCTTCAACTGCTCAGGTTGGTAAAAGGTATTCTTTACACCTATTTGTTTTAAATGTTACCTTGATATAAAAATCACTTGTATTTTAAAGCAAATTGTAGTTAGTTAATTTAATGTTAACTTTGTAACAAAGTCATGTTCAGTTGAGTAAAAAAACACTATTCTGTGTCTCCAAATGCTTGTATCCTGATTCCCAATCTCAGCTCGCTTACACTCCCACACAGGGACATGGATTTTCCCAGCAAACCCTTGTCCTGTCCACTTCTACCCTCAGTAAAATGAACATGCAAGAGGTTTTATATATTCAGCTGCTTGGCACCCAAAAATGGAACAAAAGAACTTCTAGAAATGTGCATGGAAGTTTGTTGCTTTAAGAACAGAAATCCAGACCCAGGCCTTTCCCAAGATTGTCTGCAGAGATTTACTGCTTCTGTCTGCCCTTAACTGTTGTAACCACGCCTTCCCTCCCTGGGGATTGCCTTTATTCCTCATTGTCATCTCTCCACCCTGCTTTTAGTGCTCTGTGTATCTGGCATCAGTTTATGTAAAAGCATTCTGCTTGGTGTTCTTGCTTCATTTCTGTACTCAGTACATTTATACCTAATGAAGATGTGCATTGTTTTTCTATATGGTATTCATATATTTTATATAATCTGCCTTACACCTTTATCCTAGAAAGGTGAAATACCAAATGAATTTACAAAAACATTATGTAGAATTGTTTTGGTTTTGTAATTATCACATTGAAAGGAGTTGTGTCGGTTTTGTTTTTTTTCTTCTTTTAGCCAGCAAGAGGCAGAGCTTCTACAACAGTCCTTACAACGTGGCCAACTATTCAAGTTCATATAGTCCAAATGCTAGTGGCAGTCCTTACAGCAGTGGTTTCAACTCCCCCTCCTCCACACCAGCGAGAGCTGCAGGGCTGAAACAGCTCGTGCTTCCAGCTAACACAGGTAAGGCTGACTGAAGTAGCTGGGTTGCCCCTTTTTTATTTTTGGTTGGGGTGTTGCCTTAATTCCTAACCCTCTGGCTTTCATTCTCTAATTCTGAGCAAACCAGATTGGGAACTGAGAGGATCAGAAGCTGAGGGACTTTGGGCCTACCTTCACAGCAGCCAAGATCTGCGCTGGTTTATTTTCCTAACCCTCCACAATCAGTTGTTGTAATGACAATCAAGTCGCACATGTTCGGTGCGGTATTGAAAAGTACAATGTATTAAACATTCGTTAAAGTGGTGTAATCCCCGTTGGTCCCTAAAGCATGCGCAGAGCAGCCAAGCATTTTGCTGGCTGCTCTGCGCATGCCACAAACATCAAAACAACAACAACAAAAAAACACAAACACGTGGCTCCCCTCTTCCCCCTGCATTAAATAGAAAGCTAAAAACATAAATCAAAAAAGGATCGGAAGGGGGCAAAAACGCTTGTCAGGAGCGTCCTATATGGACGGCCTTGCCCCCCCCCCCCCCCCCGCTTCCCCCTGCACGAAAACTCCAAATTTTAGCAGCCCCGGCCCCCCTCCCTTCCTGTTCCTTTCTCTCTACTCTCCCACTGCTCCGCCTCCCGCCACCCTCCGCCCCGCCCCCGCCGCTCCCCTCTCCGCATTACCGGGCCTTCGCAGCACCTCTCACCTCTGTATGAAGGCGCTGCACGGGCAAGAAGACCATCTGATCGTTGCAGTCTTTAGGACGTCTCTCTCCTTTCCTGACCTGGGCCCGCCCCCGTCTGACGCTGTGTCAGATGGGGGCGGGCCCAGGTCAGGAAAGGAGAGAGACGTCCTGAAGACTGCAACGATCAGATGGTCTTCTTGCCTGTGCAGCGCCTTCATACAGAGGTGAGAGGCGCTGCGAAGGCCCGGTAATGCGGAGGGGTCCCGGTGGAGAGGGGGAGCGGCGGTGACAACCTCAGGGGGGCGGGGCATGGGGCGGAGGATGGCGGGAGGCGGAGCTGTGGGAGAGTAGAGAGAAAGGAACAGGAAGGGAGGGGGGCCGGGGCTGCTAAAATTTGGAGTTTTCTTGCGGGGGGAAGCGGGGAGCAGCGGGGGGGGGGGGGGGGGGCAAGGCCGTCCATACAGGACGCTCCTGACGAGCGCCTTTGTCCCCTTCCGATCCTATTTGGATTTTTGTTTTGCTTTTCTTAATGCAGGGGGAAGCCTAGGAAGTACTGCAGCCACCATGTTGTTCTTTATTGGTAGCGTTTTTATTTAATCTCACTTTTAAACATGCCAGCTTGGATTTGTATGTTGCAGGGGGAAGCGGGGAGTAGCGGCGTGTCTTACAGCTCAGGCCTTAACGACAGCTCTGACCTCACGTAAAATATATCGTGATAAATGATTCGGTGCAATCGTCGGTATGGTTAGTGCATCCTGAATCGTCCACATTACAATGGTAGTTACTCGTTTGTATTTTTTTTTTTGTTACATTTGTACCCCGCACTTTCCCACTCATGGCAGGCTCAATTCCGTTTTCGTTAGCTGCTTGCTTCGTCGGAAAAAGGCCTTTAATGCATGCTACAGTTTAAAATTTCCTCGTTAAAGGGTCGTTAAAGTTTTGTGCATCTGGGCCTTAGTATCCTTTTTCCAGCAGTGGTTCATCCAGGTCACAAGTACCTGGCAGGATTACAAAGATTAACAAGATTCCATTCTACTGACCCCAGGTTTAAGTAGTGGCTTTTCCCAGGTCTGCCTTAACAGTTTATGAATTATACCTCCAGGAATTTGTTCAAATCTTTTTTTGAACTTAGCTAAGCTAATTGTTTTTACTACATCCTCTGGCAATAAGTTAGAGCTTTATTATGCACTGACTGAAAAAATATGCTCTCCAGTTTTTTAAATGTAATTTCATGGAGCATTCCCTAGTCTTTGTACTTTTTGAAAAAGTAAACAACTGCTTAGTGTTTACCTGTTCCACTTCACTCAAGATTTCATAGACCTCATGGTCTTTGAGCCAGGCAATGACTGTACTGGACACTCTTGGGGGGGGGGGGGGGGGGGGGATGGACATTTTTCTCTTCCTGGTGATTTCTTGCTGCTGCTTTGGGCATCCAGCTCATTCAGAACTCAGGCTAGGATATGACATCTTGAGCCTTTGTTTGCAGTTACCTGGGAACTTTTTTCACCTCATTTTTCAGTTCGGTCATTACAGTGACAGTGCTTGGCCTTAATGTACACACCAGGGCTTATGCCACAACTGTAAATGTGGCCAATACATGTTGCCATTACATAATGATTGGCTTCTACCCCTATCACCCCAGGTGCTTTTTAAATATTGCCTCCAGATTAGTCAAACCTCGGCCACCCCAAGAGGTGGCTAACCTGAGCTGGGAAATGGACACGAGCCTCTCCATATATTGCACAAAAGCTACCTCCAGCCAGTTTATGGGCATTTCTGATTGTATATGAAATGTTAGATATTTTCTTCAATTTTGAACGAGTAAGTTGTGAGAGTCCTATAGATGATTCTTTTACTTGAGTTCAGGATAGTGATGTGTTTTTCCCCTTACATGCTGCATCTCTTTTGCCTCTTAGCAGTTTAATGGATGTTTACTTTTTTCAAACAGGATGTTTTAAAAGTTCAGCAGAAAGAAATGCACCTGTCAGTCCACAGTCTTCAGTAGACAGTGAGTTAAGCACATCAGAGATGGATGAAGACTCCATTAGCTCAGGATACAAGTTAAATGACGTTACAGATGTACAGATCCTAGCTCGCATGCAGGAAGAGAGTAAGTACCACTACGTTTCAGATATGCATGCTAATGTTCAGCAACTAGCTCTCAATTTTAAAGTCTTCTAGTGGGTATTAGTGAGAAAAATGGTGGGGAACAATGCAAAAGAGCCCCACTACATGAAGGACTCAAGAAAAAATTACCTGACCCCTGTATTTAAAAAAAAAAAAAAAAAAAAAAAAAAAAAAAACAGCTCTTGCAGACAGCAGTAGAGAGACCTTTGTAAAGTAGTGGAAAGCTTGCAGTTAGGCTTTGTGACATATAGCTTGTAAAATGAGCAAGCACTCAGTGAGTCGTGCGCTAAACATGTGAAATTATTGCATAACTTCACTGTTGTTTGTGTTATAATCTCTTTGCTTTCTATCTGTGAAAAATTATCTATGCATGTCAAACCCTTTGGCTCTGCCTGCTTTTATTGTATATAAGGCATAGGGTAAATATTGCCCCATTATCTTAATTGTAAGAGGATATTCTCCCAGCACGTTAATTAAAAAGAACCATCTCATAATCCAAATAATCCATTGAAAGTTGAAGAGAGAGGCATGTGGCAGAGAAGTGGAGCAGTATGCACAAAACTGAATTTAGTTTTAGGCACATGGGTGTCTTCCTAAAAAAGTGAAGTGTGTGGGTGTTTTTGCATGTAAGAAATGTACTTGGTAGTGACAGTTGCATCTGTTTAAATTATCACTAAAAGAATTTTTTAGGGTAGAGTGAGTTGTGTGTGTAAGTTTTTGGGAAACATGTTTTCAGTCTAGTAGATGGAAATGCAACATGGTTTAAGTTCCTTTAGCAATTTCTGGCTTTGCTTTTTTCTTCTCTAGGCCTCCGTCAGGAGTACGCAGCCACAACTTCTCGCCGCAGCTCTGGTTCCTCTTGTAACTCTTTGAGGCGGGGGACATTCAGTGATCAGGAACTTGATGCTCATAGCTTAGAGGATGAAGAAGACAGCCCTCATCATAGCATGCATCCAGTTGTGAACAGGTTCTCACCTTCACCACGCCAGTCGCCACGGCCCTCACCGAGGCATTCCCCTCGAAACTCTCCACGCTCCCGATCCCCTGCCCGGAGCCTAGAGTACAGTCGAGCCTCTCCCCAGCCTATGATCAGCCGCTTGCAGCAACCTCGCCTTTCACTTCAAAGCCATTCTTCTGAGCTCCAGGCAAACACTGTTAAAAATGAGGGTAAGAAGTTGGATGTGTGAATGTTCTGTGCCTACTGTCTCACATGTGGGAGCAGAATTTGGCATCGAACATGTATGCAATGTTTAACAGAGAAAAGCTCCATTTTGTTTATAATTAAGTTTTGTTGTGAATGAGCTGGCTACATAGACGAGCCATCTTATTTGAGCCTTTCAGCAGTACGTCAGTTTGTTTTTGTTTGGTCTATTGCTGAGCACGGGGACATGCCCTTTTTTAACGGTCTTGGCCTGGCTGCGTAGTCCTGTTTAGGTAATTAGGAGGATTTGTCCAGGATTTCTTGTTCAGGCTTTAACAGTAAGACCAGGTAACTGTTTCCACACCTGCATTGCATTCATGCTGGCCCACACACAAGGCAAAAGAGATGGCAGCAAGTATAGTGGAAATCACTCTTTATTAAAGGGGCCTGTTACAAAACCACGTTAGCATTTTTAGCTGGTGGTAAACGCTTAGACACTCATAGGAATATAATGGGCATCTCGGCATTTACCAGCAGCTGATTTTTACTGCAAGCTAAAAATGCTAGAGCGGCTTTGTGAAAGACCCCCTTAATCAGAACGTGAGTAGCAAGGAATCTAGCTCATGCCCTGGCGTGGTAACAATACCATATTTTGCGGCTGTTAATATTGCAAAATTCTTTTAAGTAGAGGTTTCAGATCCTTTATGGGTTTGAATCTGTGTGTAACATAACAAATCAGTTTAAAATGCAGTGTGCAGTACCATTTCAATTTTCTTCCTTCCCTCTCCTTCCCCTATTGCCACCCAGCCCATAAGAATTGTGGCATGTCAACAATCTTTATCAACTGAATCTTTATGCAGTTGTGTGAATAAGCTACCTTAAGTTCCTGAAGGCAGTGGACATGTCTGTCAGTGTAAATTATCCAGTTCTTAAAGCATTCACCATCTTGCTCTGCAGTCTAGATGCTAATGACATACAGTTTCCAACCCTTCAAAGATGTCTACTTTTAGGGATGCATGCTTTGAGTAGATAGCCTATCCATTTTCCATACTTTGGTGCCTTTGCATTCTCCAGTAAACTAAAATAGGAGGTGCCTTAGATAGGGCAAGCTCAAGGAGGAAAAATTCATAAAAAAAAATATTAGCTGCTGGATAGACTTGGGAGAGCCATTGCTCCTGTCTGGAAATGAAATCTGAAAAATAGATCAACTTCTGGGATATGCCAGGTTCTTATGACCTGGACTGGCAAGTGTTGGGAACTGGATGTTGGGTTCAATGGACCTTGGTCTGGCACAGCATGGCTTTTTCAGAGCTGCCAAGGTACCCATGTCAGGAGAGATACTTTTTGGCCAGTCCTGGTTTTAAACTCAAATCCTGAAGCAGTGTGTGATTTGTAGTCCCTGATTCTACTCATTGTAATCAGGGCTGCAAGTCCCATAATGCAGCAGGATGAGGTTGGCAGAAATCCAGGGCTGGCCTAAAACCTCCCTCCTGGAATTGGGTAACTTGGAAGCTCTGTTTTCTTATGTCCGTATACTCTAATTGGGTTGACAAGAATATATTTAAGTTAAGCAAGGTTTCATGACAAATACGCTGCACCCAAATTAAGATTATCTGCTATATTCATTAAGCACATTTTCTTTAATGGTAGCTTTTCCCCTAGATGTTGGGAAATTCAATAATTTTACAGTGCTTCTAGAGTTGACAGCACTATTATAGTGGTGATGAGTATTCAGATACAATCTGTCCTTTTACCAAAGAGCTTAATCTAACTGGATACCAGAGGCAGGGAGAGATGGTGATTTGCTGAAGGTCATAAGGAGTGTAAGTGGGGTTTGAACTTTGACGTTGCTGTGCAGAGATGCTCACATGCAGTGCAAATATGACCCATCCATTGCATTAAGTCTGAGGCAATTCTCCAAGTCATTACCTTTGCTTGATGATCTCAGTCTGGGTGAATATATATCCTATGCATATCTAAATTGAATGAATCACCACACAGCGCTGTCCATCAGATATATATTCTGTGCAGGCTGTTAGAGAAATATTTATTCAGTGACTATCCTTAAATCCCTCTCCCACTTCTGGGTAGTGGCAGAGAAAGTATCTTTGTCTAACAAGACACTTAAGCACATAAGAAATTCTACCCCTCGACACAGTGGTGTTTAATAAAATTTGATCATATTATCCTAAGTGGAATATATTATATATGCTCAACCAAGTCTACATAATGCATCTGCAGGAATCCATAAAATTTATATTTATTATCTAAAACAAAGTGTGCTTTAACACTGTCCAGTGCTTTACTAGGTTCCTTGTTGGGCTTGGCCAGTGCTGCTTAGCTTTTTCCTGCCGCTGAAATATTTTTGTCTGGTCTTTGCCCCAAATCTTTTATTCTGTCCTCTATTCAGGTATATTCAAATCCTTTAATATATTACGTATGATAAATAAATATGGCAGACACAGTCCAAGCTGATAAGATGATTCATCTGTGCATAACCTTTCCAATGCAATTCCTTTGCACACTGCTTCTGGTTGTGTTGTGTAAGCATTTCTTGCTTTCATGCCAGTCTGGGAACATTAGAAACTAGGCACTTCTGCCTTGCCACAAAGATTTTAGATTGCATTTAGGTTTTAGACAGTTTTTATAGCGAAAAAGGTGCTGGTACTCAAATGCCAGGCCACCCTTCAGGGGTGGGGTGATCACTGAGGGACCCACCCCATGATAGTCAGACCCTCTGCAACCAGTCACAGAATCTATGACAAGGCAGAATTGGTGTGTAGAGCCTGAGCTCTTTCATTAAAACTTGGGGACCATGGGTCAATTTTAGCAGACAGTAGAAAAGGTGCCGGTACTCAGTACCCCCAAGTACCCCCTCAAAAAAAGCCCTGTTTTTAGGTGCATTTTGTATTTCTTTTCCCCAGAGAGCTTGTAATCAAAAGGGCCTATTTACTAAGCTTTATTTGCCAGTTAATGTGCATTGTTGATGACGTGTCATTTGCCCTTACTTCATGGTTTTGATTTTTTACTGCACTTTGTTAAATAATTAGCTGTGAAACCTGTGAAGTATGTAAGTATGTCATTTACTATGTCAAGTAGGTCATTATTCTTCTTCACAAGCTGTTTTTAGATATTGAAGGTAGCATCTGCCCATTAACTTATAAGGCATTGTTCTCTGAGAACAAGCAGGCATATTCTCACGTGTGGGTGAAGTCATCCACAGAGCCCAGTGTGGACACTGCCAAGTAGCAGTCTGTCGTTTTCCACGGAGCAGAGAGGTTGCTTTTTTAAACTCTCCTCAGTGTATCAAACTTTTGCCTTTTTGGTGCCATTTCTTTTTTGGGATATTTTTTCTTCATGTTCTTTATCCACATGTTTGTTCACCCCTTCAAACAAATGTAATAGATTGGTGAGGCAAGATGTCCCTTCGCTAAATCCATGGCTTGGTCTCCTTAATCCATGCTTTTGACTATGCTCTGTAATTTTGTTCTTTATAATAGTCTCTACCATTTTGCCCGGCACAGAGTCAGGTTCACCGGTCTATAATTTCCCGGATCGCCTCTGAAAAATCGGTGTTACGTTGGCCACCCTCCAATCTTCCGGTACCACGCTCGATTTTACAGATGAATTACATATTACAAAAATAATTCTGCAAGGTCATTTTTCAATTATATCAGTACTCTGGGTTGAATATCATCTGGAATCAACTATTATATAAATATGCCCGATTGCAGATCGACTTACTATTAAACAAGACAAAGCAATAAGATCTGGTGTCAAAAAAAATGACTACTTGTAGCCAAATGGTGCAACACAGTGGCGGAAAAAGCCTCAAAAAGCTTCTGGGTCTTGAATTGACTCAAAGAAGCTATAACAGGTCAAAAGACCTCACTTTCATCACAGGCATAAAAAACCGCTACTGTAATTTTACTTATACTTAACTTATGATCATCTATGATTTATCTTATACTTTATATAAACACCACACTTATCTTTGCGGTGGGTGCTTGATGACAGAGGATAGCGTGAAAATACTGAATTCTTCTCTCTCCACAAGTGCGGGGCCGACGATGGCCAGCGTTTCGCAAGGCTGCTTCAGGGCCTCTAACGCACTGTCTACGGAAAGAAATATTAAACATTAAACACGCCAAAAACAAATCTAAAACACAGAGGATCATAGAAAAACCACACACTTACTGGGATGAGAGGGCAGCTCAAATGCTCCGCTTTCCTAGCAGTTTACTTGCTACTCAAAATGGCTGCTTTATAAAAAATTTGACGTCAGACGCTGTTAGAACAAAAGCGCCAATGGGAAAGCTCTAAAAGAAATGGCTCCACTCTACCCGATGGTTTAATCCTGTCGGGTGCAAAGAACGTAATTTAAATATCCATTTTTGCTCATTTTGCAAAAGGAGTTTCTGATAATCACCCCCTCTTCTAGTCTGATTAATGGATTGAAGTACCACACATCTAAGATCTTCAAAGGTATGTTGGTGGGTCTTACAGTGCATCGCTAGTGGAAGCCCGATCCGGTTAGTGCTGATAGAGCTTTTTTGGTGTTAACTGCTTGAAGTTGCTTTTTGGTACACTTGGATGTTACGCCTAGGGGTGCCTCTGTCTCCCCAGTTCTGGGAGTGGGGCTTTGAGTGCCCTTCTGAGTGTACCACTGGCAGATTAAAAAAAGAAAGAGCACTGAATAAAGTCAGTGAAGTGTGTGCAGGGACTTGAGAGAGCTGTACCTGGGAGAAGAGTCTTTCATTACCAGCCTGAGCTTCATGGTTTTTGTGAGGTGATCGTGCGCTGGCAGAATGTTGAAACTTGGAGGCAGGTGGAACACGGCAAGTGCTGTATCAGCTGTGGTTCTCACAAGGCCACAGGGGCAGCAGGCAGTTTATACTCTGTGTGCCCAAGAAGCTAGCAGCTCAGTTTCTACCTCTGTTAGAACCCTCAACAGTTGAGAGGTGAGCCTTCTCAGAGCATGCTGGCCTATAGTAACATACATAGTAGATGACTGCAGAAAATGACCTGCACGGTCCATCTAGTCTGCCCAACAAGATAAACTCATATGTGAGATAATTAGTGAGTCACTGTACAAACTGTGGTAATTAATATAATGTTTCCACAGAGAAACTCTCAAATGTCCCTCAATCATTGGGTGCAGGAGACCCAACCTTAGCAAGAAACTCCACCATTTTTTCTTTCTGCTGCCTGCCGGTTCTTAGTTTGAAGGGGCAGGAGCTGCAGGGGACAGGAAAGCAACAGGGTTTGCTCTCTCGCTGTAGATATGTGTTCCCCTGAGTCTGTTTTATTGTCACTCATTTTGTTTAAAAAGGTGTGCAGTGCAACCAGAATTTGGACATGCATGTGTCTGAAATCTCAGATACTTCCAAAAATTATAAAGCAGCTGTGGAAGAATAGTATGAGCTGTTAAATCTGCTCTCATGGGATGTTAAAGGACCCTGTGAATCTGCAAAGGGAGCTGGGTGATTAATTTTTAGCTGAGGAGACAGTATCCCCAGGGGAAGATGCCTCTAATGGTTAGGGTCTTTCACAAGGAAGAGTGAGTTACTGGCTATTAATCTGTAGGTGCTAGCAACTTTAAAGATTTCAGATGACAAACCAGCAGATCCTGCTAGCAGAGGAAATTGTCGACAGGAATTAGGAAGTCTTCCAGTGCCTTCCCTCTCCATAGTGTGGTCCAAGATATGATTTTGGTGGAATAGGAATCCCCAGATGCTAGTCTTAAGGTGGGCTGCTCGATGTCTAATACATATGTTGCCTGAGAAGTATGAGAGGTGGCATCTCCCTAAGGTGCCTTGGTGTCAGTTGTAACCAAAAAGATGACAATTCCAGTAGAAGGGAGCAATGCAGTAAAACTCTAGCCACTGCTAAAATACTCTGTATGATGATCCTGCAGATCCTTATTTTCTGTGGTAAAGCAACTGCCAGAAACTTCATAGAAGGATTCTTCAGGCAAATCCTCTTCTGTTGAGGGCCAAGCGTAGTCTGACCTGGTGGCTGTGCCCCATCAAATTGAGACCAAAATGGAATAGTAGTCTTCATAATTGACAGTAGTCACCGTGGATGCCAGCCTTACCAATTGGGAGGGGCACATTGTCAGGATCATCTTGCCCAAGGGCAGTGGACGCTGGAGAAGAGTTGGTCAATCCATTTGTCTGGCATTGCTTAGTTTACAATCTTCTGGGTGGCAGTGGTGTATGTAAGTTGTTAAGGAAAAATGAAGTCAGCATGTAGCAGATGAGATGGACATAGTGATGCTTTGGGGCAGAGAGTCACCTTTATTTATTTATTTATTTATTTATTTGTAACACTTATACCCCGCACTTTGCCACTCATTAGCAGATTCAATGCGGCTTACATAGTACAACAGTTAACAAATAATATAGGATGGAAACAGCTGTAATATAGTAAATAAAGAGGTGGTTGTTGGATGTGGATAGGTCAGATGGGTGAGGAGGATAATAGAGGTAGGGAATGGGAGGGTGGTGTGTATTATGATTAGCATGATATTTAGTATGAGAGAATGTATAGGGAGGGATAGGAAGAGGAATATGCTAGAAAGGATTAAGTAGGGAAGCATGTTCCAGATTCTGTCTTTATGGTCTGATCCGGGTAGTGCAGGTGGACTCATAGTTTAAGTCAAGTCATTAGTGTAGGCTTGCTTGAAGAGGTAAGTTTTTAGCAGCTTCCTGAAAGGTTGATGGTCATTGACTATACGAATGGATCTTGGTAAGTCATTCCGAAGTTGGATGTGTAATAGGTTTTGTACTTAAGTGCTTTGAGTATGGTAGCAAGTCTGGTACTGTATTGGCTTGTCAAGTCTCATACTATTTTGAAAATAAAGAGGAGGCAGGATGATTTATGTTATTCAGACATGGACACGGATGAATTTTTACATTTTTATAAACACCTGAACAGCGATGAAGGGGGTGGTTTGGCAGGAGTAGATGGATCAATATTTGCATTGTATTGCTCTGCCTTCTCTGTCAATGGAGGGTAGGGTTCCCTTGGATGACCTTAGATCTATTGTGGAAATGCAATAGGAAGTTAAGACTCCAGAATGGAAAGGCATTGGGGTTAGACTGCTTTTAGGCTCATATAGTGAGTATAGAGATTGTTTGTTTTTCACCAGAAATGCCTTGGATTTGTGGAAGTGCGACAGCATTGTGCACCCTGGAGATGTCAGATTGTGGATCTCATGGCCACCTTCCAGAATGCTGAACCCTTGAGAATTTTCAGTCAGAAAAGAAAGTGGCATTCAAAAGGGAATAGATGCACTTCTACAACTGTGGCCTGTCTGAGGTCTCATGTACACTTTTCTCTGTGACCCCTCTTGAGTAGTGTTGTTCAAAAAGATAGTCATCAAGGACTGGTGATTGACCAAAGAAACCCTGATACAGAGATTTTGTAAGACTTTTGGTGGCTCCTCATCTCCCCCTTTCAGAGGTCCAACTCCATACAGCTTGGCTATTGAAAAGATGGGACTATGCAAACAGGGGTTACTCCACTAATAAAATAGTGACTGTATTACATTCCAGAAAATCTTCCCACTTGGTTAGTGACTGGAAAATCTTTGAAGCTTGATGTGGAGTGACATGCAACTCCTTAAAGCTGCTGTTTCAGATGCTTAAGTTGCTTCAGGATGTTTTCATTAAGGGGTGAGCCTTTTCTTCCCTTAAGGTTCCGTTGACAGTGATGTTTATAGAAGTTTGGTTCAAAGTCGACTCTTGGACATACCTAGATGTGTTTTTTTTCAGGGGAGTGAAGTTTCCCTTTCCCACTTTCCTTTAGACCACTGGGATGTCTCATTGTGCCTCCTTAGGATTTTAATTTAGTTTTGTCAGCTTTAGTGCACACTCCTTTTGAGCCTATTTTAAGGACACTACTTTGAAGAGTCTCATGCTGAAAACAGTTTTACTAATTGCTATCTGCTTGGTGAGAAGGGTTTCTGAGTTGCAGGCAGTCTCCTGTCAAGATCCATTCCTAGTGTTCTTTAAGGAGAAGGTGGTATGTTGGGCCTATTCCATCCTTTCTAATGTAGTTTTGCCATTTCATCTGAATCGCACTCTGCTGGTATTTTCAGAACCTGATGAGGGAATATAGTCACAAATTGGATGTGGGACACATTCTCCATTGTTACTTGTCTGGGATGAAAAATTTTAGGAAATCAAACTTTTTTTTGTGTGTGTGTGCATGTTTGATGGTGTCAAGAAGAGTGAAGCAACCTAAAAGGCCATGGTGGCATGCTGGATTAAAGAAGTGATTGCCTCAGTGCACATCTTGGTAGGTAATTTAGTTCTCTCTGTTTTGAAAGCCCATTCTGCTTCAGGTCAGGTGTCATGGGCGGAGTATCAGTTGATACCACCTCAAGAGATTTGCAAGATGGTCACTTGGGCTTCATTGCATTCCTTTGTCAGACGCTACAGATTGATGTACAAGCCTGGCAACATGCAGTGTTTGGGTTCATTGTCATCTGCAGATATCATGTCCTGTCCTTGAGAAATTCTGCTTCGCTATATCACATGCCTCTGGAATGGTCTGGAAGGGCATCAAGGAAGGTGAAGTCCCTCCAGACCATTCCAGAACCATTCCTTCGCACTTTGAAGAAGATATTTGTTTAGCTTATCTCATCTCTGTAGTTTCCTCTTAGCTCTTTGTTAGAGCTCCTAAGAAGTTTCAGTATGTTGGTCCTTTGCTGTTCCTGAGAAATATATGAGAAGGTAGGTGTTTGAAGACCTAGCATTCCACTGCTTTAAGAACATACTGGCTGGGTCCAGGCAGCATGGGATGCTATATTCAGTAATGTCATAATTTACTAGCTCTCAGTCTCCACCTGCTGGCAGGAGAACATATACTTAAGTGTTTGGAATGGTTTGGAGAGACTCAAGGAACGGAAAGTAGGAGGTAAGACCTAGTTTAACCATATTGAAGGTTAGTGTCTTCCTAGTTGACATTATTTAAAATACGATTCAGTGGGAAAATATTTTCAACTAAAGTTGTGTCACTTAAAGGTATAAGCTACATTTCAAGTCAGCCACCTCAGTTATATTAAGAAAATTTTTAATTTTCCCCATTACATTTTGTGCTGTAACTTGTCATCTCTTCATGCAGAAAAGCTAAGGCGTAGTCTTCCAAACTTGTCCAGGACTTCTGGTATCCAAACTGCCGAGTCTGTGAAAAGTAGCAGAAGTTGTGACTCAGATTTAAAAGTGCCAAATGGAGGAGTGTCCCGACCTCAGATCTCAGCAAGTAAGTGCCCATACAGTGCTGTAGTACCCAGGAATTTCAACATGCAAGATGCTCATAGGTACTGAGGCTCCTGTATGCATTGTAACATAAAATGTGTAAATAAGTTGTGAACCACTTCCCTAGCAGTGTATGAACCACCCCACTCCCACCTCCATAATCTCATTTTCAGAGGTAGTAGGTAAGTATGAAGATTAACGCCAACCAACACAGCTTCCCTTCATTGTATTTTTGATTCTGTGAGTATTCTAGTATTCATTTAATGTGTAGAAATATTTTCTTCACATTGAATCTTGATGCTTGTTGGTTGAAACTGTGTGCTAGAGGGAATTTATTTGCTTTTTATTCCAAGCTTCACTCCTGTGGGCTTGGAGTTACATAGCTAAAAATGTAAATTATGTAGTAAAACTGACATAACTCAATTCATGCATCCTATAATATCTTACAGTTAGAACAGGCGTATATTATCTAAAGCCTAACTAAAATAAAATGCCAAGCTAAATCACCATGATTGGGCTTTCTTTTTGAACACTAAATAGCTTCTTGTTGCATTTCTAAAGAAAACAGCTCTTGAGAGGTGCAAAGAATAAACTATGTGGCATAGATGGGCAAATACTCTAAGTACTTTGGCTCAGAAGGATGCCAAACTTTAAAAATGAAAACCTTAAAACATATTCTAAATTCAGCCAGTAACAACACAAACTTCATTAGGATTGTCTTCCTGAACAAACACGTTATCTTATTCTGAATAAATTGCAGTCACCCCAACAGCTTTTTACAGAGGTCCCAATACAGACCATTAAAATTGTTAAGCCTGTTAATAGTTAGGCATGCATAAGATTAACAAAGCCCTTTTCATGTAAAAGGAATCAGATCAGCCATAGAAATCCCAAACTTGCAAAACATCGAATTGTTGCTCATATATGATGAGACTTTGATACATTAGTTTAGTATCACCCTCAAATTCCCAACTGTGCTTTAAGTTCAATCCCTTAATGCATGGAACACCTATGCCTTACACTTAAAGAGTGGCGAACACATAGCATTGTTGACTTTAGGTGTTATAGTCAATTTTTGATCATGGAGCCAATTTGCTATAGCCTCTCAAGCAGGCTTTCAGATCTGTTACAGCCAGGCACTGATACATCCCCATGGTAATATGAATCTGGATATCATCAAAGAAAATGACATCCCACACTAGACTTCTCGGTCATACCTAAATAGGACCAAGATACAGGTTAAAAAGGGAAAGGAACCCAGAGGTAAGCCATACTGCAATGTCAGCAGATCAGAGCAAACATCTTGCCAGTCCACTGATTATGGCCTGTCCTTCAAAAAGGAACCCATCCACTGAAATCCCAGCTGATGAAAGACCTTGCAGTACTAAATCATAATTAATAGTGTCTAAAGTAGCAGACAGCAAAAACCCATGAAAATCTATGCCCCTATCTGTCAACCAAATATCATTCATAAAGAACACAGGACCATCTTTGTGCCATGACACTTAGGGAAACTGGACTAGTAAGAACAAAGTGCTCTGGTTTTCTTAAAAAATCAGATTTTCGAATAGGCTAGTTTTTCAATAACTAAAGTGAAGGTTTGAAAATGGCTGATAACTTCTAAAGGCCTGAGTTGCTATCCCAGAAGTTAATTCCATTTTTACGTTAATGATGAGACTTGGATAAAAGGATATATTTTTTATTGCCAAAAGATCTGCCTAATCACTCTACAAAAGTTCAGATTTAGAATGATTCTCAGATACTAGAGAAATCCCTAACCATTTGGAATAATTTCTGTGTTGTATAGTTAATTAAAATTTACTATACCGCTAAAACTGAAATCAGAACAAAGCAGTTTACAAATCAAATATGCAGCATGAAAGGAACGCCATAAATTAATAGGAAAGTAACACAAGCACTACCGAGAGAAGTGAAATAGAAGAGCAACAAGGAAGAAAAGGCTAGAGCCTAGTCAGTCAGTGTCAGACAGTCCTAGAAGTCAGTCAGGAACCCCAATTTGTATGTCCTGTTATAGTAAGTTAACAACAAAATTCTGTTTAGCCTTTTTTGTTGTTACATTTGTACCCCGCGCTTTCCCACTCATGGCAGGCTCAATGCGGCTTACATGGGGCAATGGAGGGTTAAGTGACTTGCCCAGAGTCACAAGGAGCTGCCTGTGCCTGAAGTGGGAATTGAACTCAGTTCCCCAAGACCAAAGTCCACCACCCTAACCACTAGGCCACTCCTAAATAGCAAATGTTTCTTACATCTCAACCAATCTTCAGGAGCATTTGTTCCCATCTTTTCTGTAATTGACTCCTGTGCTGTTTGTAATCATCTCAATCCTTCATGATACCATGCTGTTCTGTGAGCAGAAACTCACCATTACTCAGTGGGACCCCAGAAGCTAAAGCCAACCTGAATCTTTCATTCCACTGGCTCACCTGCTCATCAGCTGCAAGTTTGGTCAAATAAAAAAGTTTACTTTTTTACAGTTTTACATCTGTCTCCAGTTTAGTTGTGGTGAACAGTTTAGTTTCCCTGTGGATAATAGGAATTTGATATGAGATTGTGTTCTGGCATGTGTAAGACAGTGTGATCAAACCATGCGAGTGGTATGATTTGTGTGCATTTCTGCTCATCAATATCCACTCCAGAATCAAAAACAAAATGTAAAATGCCCTCTTACATGTCGGGAGTTGAACCTTTTGCAAGATTTAACTTTTAGGTTTTATTTTAGATTTGCCACTCATTACCTCCCACTGTATTCCTGAATGACTATTTACAAACTTCCCCAAGAAACCTCTCAAACATATTACACAGGTTTCTGAAAAGTATTCTGCCTTAGCTAAAGAGCAAATGAAAGGGCCATATGACAAGTAAGAGCCCAAAACTTGCTCAGCAGCAAGCATGGCTAAGAAGTATTCAAATCCAAATCTATTAGACATACCAAATTGAAAGGGGAAAGACTGGTGAAATTAAAGCAGTGCTATACCACCCCTTTTAGCCTTTGATTGAAAAAAGAATTGTTGACTGGACAAATCTGAGACAAACTGTATCCTTTTCTACCACCCATGTTTCAGTTAAAAGATTACTCTTCAAGTACGTCTGGTACTAGTGAGGCTTTATTAACTATAGATCTACTATTAAGTAAGCCTATTACACAGGAGCTATAACACCATGAAAGATGGTGTTAGGTCATGGCGGCATCAATCACTCCTAGTCTTCTGGTCCAAGCACTTTGTGTATTGCCTCTGATGAAACATAGCCATGTCTTTTGCAGAGCAGTTAGGGAAATCAGAAGATCATTGAGAAGACCTGCAATAGAAATCTTTTTTCACAAGGTGATATCCATAACAAAAGAGAAATATACCAATGTGAAAAATCACAAATGTTCTGCTTTTAAAGGAATTGGTTGATTTAATAATTTTTGTTTGAACTTCATATTCTTGTTTTCTCAGCACTATTATATGTGGCTCTTCTATGTTGGTTTGTTCTGTGCTACTGGGTGCAACACTTCTATAATGAATTTCTGGGCATTGAGTCTATGGCTCTAGCTTTCACTAATTTTGCATTTGTTGGACTGCATGAGCTAACTTTGTGAAGTTGCTTTGGTTTCTTGCTGTGGGAATAACACACTTTTGCTGTACTACATGCCACAGTGTCTCCTGGTTGCAAACTAGCTGATTAGCTCCCTTGGTTTTGTTGCACAGCTAAGTAGAGGCTGATACAAGAAGCTTAAAGAGGCTAAGTTTTTCTAAAACCCAAGCTGGCAGACATGAGCAGAAGTTGGATCTGTATATCACTGACAGGTTAGGCTGAGAGCAAGCAGGCACTAGGACACTGAAGCAGGAGAAAACTGTCTACTTGCTGCTGGTTTCCAAAAGAGGTTTAACACAGGAGGCAGCGTGACCTTATCTGGCCCATTATCTGGGCTGAAGCCAGTGGGCGGAGCTTGATTGCACCATATTGGTTTGTGCAAAGCAATAGTAAACTTGTGAAGTGTATATTGTTTTGCATTTTCTATCTGTACAGCGCTGCGTAACCCTAGTAGCGCTCTAGAAATGTTAAGTAGTAGTAGTATTAGGAGGGGATTGGGGTGGGTTAGGGAGTTTTCGAGGGGTCTGTGAGATGCAGGCACTCGGAGAGCGGGGATGACTGACAAGCTGGACTTGATGTCTGAGCTGCTGTAGCCCGTGGCTATTGTTTTTATGTAGAATTTCTACATAAAACCAATAGCCTCAGGTTGCAGCAGCAGCTTGGATGCAAAGTCCATGTGCCTCCAGCCCAGCCCAGCTTGGTAACAGAAGCTCCCACCTCTATAACAGAGAAAATAACATGCAAATGACAACATGGATGCAGCACCTGATAGTTTTTTTGGACAAACCAAGGTGGTGGCTGCTAAAATCAAGATGGGGGCTGCTGAGGGAACATACTTCAGGTTTTTGTTTTTTTTTTTTACTTCATGTTGCCTCCTGTCATTAAATCTCTTTGCCAGTTCCCCATCACCTGACTTTGATTGGTCTTGGTCAGCAGAATGAGCCAATCAGCTGCTAGAGGTGGGGAGACATTTTCTCCAACTTTTGCAGAGACAAAGCAGGGAGGCCCAGGAGAAGCACACAATAGTGTTGTGTGAAACGAGGCAGTAAAAAGAGTAAGTGAAAGGGTGAGTGCACAGAGGAAAATGCAGGTGCAAGTCTGAGAGTTTCCTGAAGTAGGGAAAATGGAAGAAAATCTGTGCAGCCCATCCCTCCCACTGCTCTTCTGTTTCAGCCTTCCCAAGCAAGTCATGTTTCAGTCACCTAGGCATTTAAAGTGATGTTTGCCCAAGCAGAATTTCTCCTGTGGCAGATTTAATAGAAAAGAAATTAATGTTGAGAATTTCTGTTACTGAAAGCTATTTTGAATTGTAATTATGATGTGGAAACTTGTAAATAAACTTGCAAATTTCTATAGCAGAGTAAAGAAGTTTTTGTGGAATGCACTTTTAAAGAGACAGTGAAAAACACCAGGATATCTAATATAATAAAACGCACTGTGAACGTTCTGAAGACAACGTTCTGAAGTCACTCAAACACTCCCTGCCTGTAGGGTTCGTGGATTCATGGTGTGAAGCCAGCCAGCCGTCTCTGCCCCGCCCTCGCGTCAAACGTCATGACGTCGAGGGCGGAAAAAAAAAAAACAAACAGATCGCACCCACGCACGGTGTTTGAGTGACTTCAGAACGTTGTCTTCAGAACGTTCACGGTGCGTTTTATTATATTAGATTTACCTCCATGGTGGCGGTTGCGGAAGCGCAGCGTCAGGGAAGGAGGCGGCGCTCCCGATGTCTCTAGCCTTCCCTTCGCTGTGTTCCGCCTTCTTCTGACGTCAAGGATGACGTCAGAAGAAAGCGGAACACAGCGAAGGGAAGGCTAGACGTCGGGAGCGCCGCCTCCTTCCCTGACGCTGCACTGCCGGAACCGCCACGGTGGTAAATTTAAAAAGAAAAAAAAAAAAGGGATGTTGGGGGGAGAGAAGAGGGTGGGCAGTAAAGTTGAACAATGGGAGCGGGAGGGCAGGGGAGAAACGACAGCATGGATGCGAAGGGGGGGGCATGGATGCGAGGGGGGGGGGAGAAGAAGGCGGGCCAGGCTGGGACTTGGGAGAGAGAGGAGCATGGATGCGAGGGGGGGTCATGGAAGGGAGAGAGGGGAATTGCTGGAAAAGGATGAATGGAGGGGGCAGGGGACAGAGGAGCATGGATTGGGAGGGCAGGGCTCAGGGAGAGAGGGGAATTGCTGGAAAGGGATGAATGGAGGGGGCAGGGGACAGAGGAGCATGGATGGGCATGGATTGGGAGGGCAGGGCTCAGGGAGAGAGGGGAATTGCTGGATAGGGATGAATGGAGGGGACAGATGGGCATGGATGGATATGGATTGCAGGGCAGGGCTCAGGGAGAGAGGGGAATTGCAGGATAGGGATGAATGGAGGGGGCAGGTGACAGGAGCATGGATTGGGAGGGCAGGGCAGGGCTCAGGGAGAGAGGGGAATTGCTGGATAGGGATGAATGGAGGGGGCAGGTGACAGAGGAGTATGGATGGGCATGGATTGGGAGGGCAGGGCTCAGGGAGAGGGGAATTGCTGGAAAAGGATGAATGGAGGGGGCAGGGGACAGATGGGCATGGATTGGGAGGGCAGGGCTCACACTCTCTCTCTCATATACAATGTCTTTCTGACTCTCACTCTCACACACTCTGTCTCACACTGTATCACATTCACTCTCTATCTGCCACACAGTCACTCACACACTCGCTTGGTCTCATACACTCACTCTCACAGAGAATCTGTCTCACACACACACTCTCTCTCTCTCGCACACACACACACACACACTCTCTCTCTCGCACACACACTCTCTCACAAACACACTCACACTCACTCTCATACACACACACTCACACTTTCACTCTGACTCTCACACAGTCACTCTCACATACACTCTCCCAAAAATACACACTCCGAGGAAAACCTAGCTAGCGTCCGTTTCATTTGTGTCAGAAACGGGACTTTTTTACTAGTTTGACAAGAATTTCCAGTAATGCTTAAAGTGAAATGCTACTACTACTACTACTTATAATTTCTAAAGCGCTACTAGATGTAGGACAAAGTATTCTTGTTTCTTTACTCACTTAGAGAAATTACAAGGAGTCGTCTTAAAATCATACACTACTCAGTTCAGTTTTGTTCCATATAGTGATACACTGAGTCTCCTGTGAAGCTGTGGAAAGAAAAAACCTGAGGGGGGTGGCACTTCCACAGAACATGAGGGAGACCAGATGATACTTAATCTCAATATTTATTTGAACTACACCTAAAGACTCGAAACAGTACTGTATTTTGGCGCTAAGTCGCCTGTCTCATGAGTCTGAAGGTATGGTGTGTACTTGATATGTAAATCTCTGTTAGCTGGTATTCTGGCGATTAACAGTCACAAAAGCACCGCTGGATGTTTTTCATCGAGACTTGTCACTCGATTTGCTTTTGCAACTTTGAATCGATTTTTCACTCTCAAAAAGTGCAAACACCATGGGACAGTGAATGAAATTACATGGAAATACTTTTAAAACTTAGGAGGAAATATTGTTTTCACTCAAAGAATAGTTAAACTCTGAAACTTGTTGCTGGAGGATGTGGTAATGATGGTTAGAGTGTCTGGGTATAAAAAAGATTTGGAAAAGTTCAGGAGGAAAAGTCCATAGTCTGTTGTTGAGATGGACATGGGGGAAACCACTGCTTGGCCTGAGGTTAGTAGCATGGAATGTTGCTACTTACTGAGTTTCTGCCAAGTACTGAACTAGATGGACCATTAGGATGACCCAGTTTGGCTATTCTTATGTTCACCTTACAGAAACCGGCAGCACTTTTTTTGTGTGCTGATTCTAGTTAAACATAAGTGAAAGCTGTTCTATTTTGAATCGCTCTCATATGTATGCTGCAGCATTTTGCATTAAATTACTGTGATCTTCTCATTGCCTGTTTCTATTTGATCCTTGATAGAGAAAGGAGTGGGAAACGTTTTATTACCAAAGAGGGAGCTGATTACCTCACACACCATTACCTACCTACCCCCCCCCCCCCCTTTCTTTTGGCCAGAGGACGTGTCTTCTTCCTCATGGTAGAGAAGCGGCTAGGGGCAGAATGAGGAGGAAGAGAGAAATTGGAGAGAGGGAATGAAAATCTAAAGAAAGTGGAAAAGGAAAGAGCAAGAGAGAAGAGAGTAAAGAAAGCAAACAAAAACAGACAAAAAAATGGTAGGGGATTTTCTTTAGTGTCTAAAACTTTTTGTTGACAGCTAAGCTTTTTTCATCTGTGGTCATACAAGGAAAGGCGAAGCAACAAATTAGTTACTCAAAAGCAGATGAAAAGAGATGAAAGGGGTTGGTGCTACCAAACAGAGGGCAATTAAGAGCAGCAGCAGTATTCTGCTATTTCTGATGCCTCTATGTAGGCCAGAATTTGTATTTGGAGTGCGATAAGCTTTAAATCTTGATGAAATAGAAGATATTGTATAACTACAAGTATATTTGAGCCAGTTACAAGATTGCCAGAGTACTGATGCTTTCAAGTGGTAAATTTGGTACCATTTAATATAATGTATGCATGGTACATTTATAAATTTAAATAAAACCAAAAGTGTGAAAACGGAAAAGTCAGTATGGTTTTAAGAGGGGGTGATGTGATCACTCAAATAGTTTAAGGGCTTTCAGAAAGAAGCTAGAATAAAATGTCTGGAAAAGCTTAGGGAGGTGGACAAAGATGGTCATGATAGCAAAGGCACAGAGAAAGATAAAATAGCTAATGTGGTAAATTAATACTGAGGAATGTTAAGGTAGAACAGTATATTTGTACAGTATCCACTGAAGATGCTGATGAGTGATAGAATTGTCCGCCATAAAAATGGAAGTGGACTTGAATCTGTTTATAGCATGGAGTGAAAAAGTGAATAAGGCAGTGGGACAGATGAGAAGTCCTAGGATGAGGTATGGCAGCATCTTGCTTTTGTGCTAATGAAGCCCTCCCACTGCTGTGCCACTTCCTTTCTTCCTGTGTTCTGGAACCACAAGCCTTTTCGGGACTTGTGGGCTAGCTTTGGTAATCTCATACATCATTGCAAAATTTTGTAAACTTGTGTGCCTGAAGGTAGGAAAGAGCAGTGTTCCTAGCAAAAGATTGTTTATGTATCAGGCTATTTTACATCCCTCTTTAGAGATGGATGTGGTTCCAGAATGAGAGAAGCATATGTAGAGTCTCATATGAAATTTAAAAAATACATATGGAGAGGGCTGTTTGACATAGGCTAGTTAGCCTAAACTCAGATGGGAATTCTTATTAAATGAAAGAATGGTGAAACATGTTGAATTCACAAATTACGAGGTCCTAGGCATGGTTTCACCACAGAAAGATCACATCAAACAAATCCGATCCATTCTTTTTATTTGATGACCAGAGAAATAGATCTGAACAGTGCAGTCAGTGATTATTTGTATTTCAGTATTCTGTTTGAAAGTGTTTCTCACAGGAGGTTCATTAACAATCCAAGCATCCTAGGGCAAGGGTTTTCACAAAAATATTTTATGACCTCTGCAGCTACCAGCTCATGCTTGTAAATGTATTGACAGTTTGTGCTAACATACTTAAGCTTAATGTTTACCTTCATCTACAGTGGTCACAAAGGGGGGGAGGGGGAACTGTTGATGGTCACACCTCTGTGAAACACTGGCCTAGGAGATGATGGTTCCTATGGTGGTGGACAAATGGTCATTACAGTATGTGCCAAAGGAAAAAAAAAAAGTGGGTTACCTGAAGGATCCAGTCTGCATCTATTTCTGGCTAATATTTTCATTCCCTGTTTGTGGGGGGGGGGGGGGGGGGGGTGGAACTGACGAGCCAGCTCTGTATTCTCACTTTAATTGTTAGAAGTTTACTACCTACAAATGGAGATGACACCCTTATCAGGCGGCTTCTTTCCACTTCTCTAGACTTCCAGCCTGGTCCAAACCAGCCCATACAAAGGCTACAGAGTTCTGATTCTTCATAGCCACTATCTGTGGGGTTTTTTCTCCATCTTTTCACCCTCTGTGTAGCTCAGTTATCGTCACTGTAGTCCTCAGAGGCCACAGTCCATGGTCCCTTCCAAAACTCGGTATGAATTAAATGATTCTGAATTGCTGTTGTACTAGGACCATATCCCAATCCTTTGCTGACTTAAGGAACAAAAGCAAAGAATTGAATCCACATCTCCCACATTTCAGTGCTGTAAAATTTTTTGGGGAGAGAGGGGAGGGGTGGTTTTCTCCAAAGATGATCAGGACAGAGTATTCTCACAGATAGGTGATGTCACCAACAAAGCCCCAGGTTGGACGCTGCCATCGTACTGAAAATTCCTGAAGCCTTTGACAGGCCCATCTGCACATGGGCAGGTGCCTTCCCACCCGGTGTACTCGTGTGGGACCATCAGTTTGATCTTTTCCATAGAGCTTATCAGACACTTGCTTCACATCTGATGTGCGGTTCACTGATATTTTTTGCCTTCCTGTACTTGGCATGAGTAGCAGGACCCTTTATTTTTTTTTTTTATTGTATTCACTTTTTTTCCCCTTATTCATTTTGTAGATTATTGTGGCCTTTGTAAAAGTTCCTTTATTTTTCACAGCTCATCGCCTGCTTAGACCTGGCGCCTCCAGTCACATTTTTTAAAAAAGTGGGGGGGCGGGGGGGGGGGGAGGAATTTTTTCCCTTTTCTCTTACAATTGAGTCATTTAATTTCGCTTTGGCAGTTTTCCTGATGTCCCAGAAACCTTCCAGTGGTTTCAAAAAATCTTAGAAGAACATGTCTGTGACCAATAGTCACAGCTGGTGTCTTCTATGCTTCGATCCTTATCACCTGCCCTCTCAATGTAAACTCTGTGCTAAAATGCACCCAGAAGAGTAGAAGGGCCCAGCACAATAGATTTTTCAGCATGCAGAAGTCCAGTCTATTGACATTGGCATTAGGAGCTGTAATTCCCTAGAGATCTTCACCGCCCTCAACATCTAGCATCAGTAGTGCCAACTCAAGCCAAGATTATCAGACCTTATGCTGAGGACTCACAAGGATGCCACTTTGTCAGTGTTACCGGTACTTGAAGCATTGGCACAGAGAGAACCGCTCAGCGCGACGCCAAGGCTTTGAGGGTGCCAGTGCCAACTGTGATGCCATTCTGGCCCACCCTGGAGACCCATGCTCTGCCTGTTGCTCATTTGACACTGGTGCTCCCTTGAACATCGCTGCCGGCACTGACCGACTGTGGTGCTTCTTTCCAGCCCATCGAGAAAGAAGACAAACCCAGAGTCTGGGGAAGGATCTGCATCTTGGTATTCTCACCCAGAGCCTGGCCTGATATCCAGTAGACCGAGGCAGGTGCAGACTTGGACTTTTTCCAGCAGGAATGTTTTGCTGAGTCAACTGCTCCTGGGGATCTCAGGTGGAGCCAGAGGACCTCTAGGAGGAGAGACCCTTTAGCCTGCTTTTAGACTCCTTCCCACCACAGGACTGGAGGAAGTCTCCCCCAGAGGAGCTCTCCTTTTTGTAAGGGTTTTTTCTTTTTAAGGGAAATGGCGGAAGCTGTTCCATTAAGTTGGAGAGCGAGGATGAACCCAGGGCTGAGATGTTGGACATCCTTGATTATGACAGTGCCCACTTACATCTTCAAGAATGTGCAGATGAGGAATTGGGAGACCCCACTTTCTGGCCAACTTGTACCAAAGAAGGCAAACTCCAAAAGGCTCCCAGATTTGAGAAAGCACAGCTGCCGCACCATTCTATAGTGGCCGAATCCGCTCTCAAAAGAGCCAGAAGTTCAAACACCCATTACTTGGCTCCCCAGGCAAGAATGCTCACACTCTGGAGTCATTTGGGAGGAGAATTTTTCAAGGCTCAATGTTCATGTCCCACATCCAGTCTTAAAAGATTTATAAGAGCACCTACTTGAACTTGGTGAGCAGTGGGCTAAACTTTATGGATATTCTTCCCCAGGAGCAGGCCACACAGCTTTACCAGCTTGTAAATAAGCAGGATGAGTCAGAAGCATATTGCTTGGGCCACTTTTGATACCTTTGATATGGTGTCCAAACTTTCTGTCATAGATATCAGCATTCGCAGACCCTCGTGGCTGCATATCTCTGACCTGGAACCAGCAGTTCAGGAAGAGTAAGTGGAAGTCCTTGCCAAGGTGATGATCTTCTTGGGGATATTGTGGAAGAGGTAGCAGACCTCATCAAGAAGAGAACCAACACTACCTCAGCCCACTCCTGCGGCTTCCACGTCTCTGAGGTTTTCATGCACAGACCGAACAAGTGCCTAGTTCTCAGAGGTGTAAGTTCCTCCCATCCTTGGCAGCAGGCCCAGCCCCTGCGCTCTTGTCCTCAGCATTAGCGGACTCAGAAGCCTCAACCAGCTCCCCAGTCTGAGCAGGGGCAAGCTTTTAAATGGTTCCAGCAGAGCATAGCCAAAGTAAAAGTATCCATCTGGGGCAACCTGCTGGTAGGAGAGAAGTTAATTTTTTTCAAAGCAAGGTGGTCCGTTGTAACTTCAGACCAATAGGTTCTGCAAGTAGTCCGGGTGGGTTATACCCTCAGCATCAACTTCCTTAAAATTTCCCATTGAGACCAGTCAAATTTCAACACTCAGCATTGAGAAATGCTTGCAGAGGAGTTCTCACATTTTTAAAGGCCCATGCATGTGGTTGAACCCATCCCACCAGGGGAAGAAGGGAAGGGATTGTAATCCAAGTACTTACCCTTGCCTCAAAAAGGTGGGGAAGGATTCCTTCCCATCCTAGACCTTAGAGTTCTGAATATCTGGTCAAAGAGAAGTTCAGCATGATTATGCTGTGCACCCTTCTTCCCATGATCCAGGAAAACAATTGGCTATGCTTTCTGGACTTAAAGGATGCTTATACCTACATCCAGATACATCCCAGTCACAGGAAGTATCTTGGATTTCAGGTGAGAAAATGCCAATACCAGTATCGCATTCTGCTATTTGGCCTTGCATCCACTCCCAGAGTGTTTACAAAGTGTCTTGCAATATTTATTGCTACGCAGACAGGGAGTTTGTGTTTCCCTGTCTGGACAATTAACTGATCAAGAGCACATCAAAGGAAGGTGCTCAAGTATCGATGCAGAAAACCATTTGGGGGTTAGAGCTACTAAGATTCATTATCAACTACAAAAACTGCAAAGAAAGTCCCCACTTAACTCAGTTAAAACGTATTCAATTTTTTTAAAAAGGAGGAAAAAAAGGATCTCTGCAACATCGCATAGACATTGCACATCTGTGCTGCAATGGTTCCCAGTTTTAATCGTTGATCCTTAGAAAAAAAAATTCATTTACTAATGTTTACATATTTTTTTAAACATTTTATACAAGAAAAAGTTGACTTTCACTAAATAACTGTTCAAATTTAATGGAACAACTCCTTAACATCATCATGCAGCCTATAACATTCAAATCAGAAAGACAGGTTCTTAGGTTTCAGTCAAAAACCTGATCCAACGGGACCCATTTCACCAGAGAAACTGGCTTCATCAGGGTCATTCAACTCAGGATAGGGTTACCTTTGAAAGGTAATTTTAAAACATGCATTAGTCCAATAAAAAAGGTAACATCTTGTTTTCTCTTTTATTTTATTTCTGTTGATTACAACAACACAGTATCTGCAATGTAGAAAGAAATAAAAAATGTCAAAACATTCTAAAAGCTACATACGAATCAACAAAAACACTTCCTACACACTTTGAGTGTTCTGAGTATGGCTTAGCAGCAGGCTGCAATTTTGAAAATGGCATTATGAACTGCCTTTCTACAGGAAGTGACATTTTTTAAAAATCTCGTTCAGATTGTTGAATACATTTTTAAATACATAGCATTAAGAATGGTTTGATTTTTGGTGCTCGATGAGGAACTTACTGTTTGTGTTTGTGCACTATGGTGCCGACATTGATTCAAGCTGTCATTTTGAGCAATTCAGCTGTAGTTAGAAAAGAATGTAGTGAGCATCCACCAGCCTTCTAATAGTGCTGCTAACGTTTGCAGAGCTCTTTTCAAAAGAGATTGAATGGTTTTTGCTGGTAAGTTTGTGTTTTGATTTTTGAAGTTAGTTTATATGTGTTTATGTAGTAAGCTTGATGCTAAGTCGATTAAGCTATTAAAGCGCATGCGTTGTTATTTGTGTGTTGGAAAGCCATTTTCAAAATTGCAGCCTGCTGCTAAGCCATACTCAGAACACTCAAAGCATGTAAGAAGTGTTTTTGTTGATTTGTATGTAGCTTTTAGAATTTTTTATTGACTTTTTGCTATTTCTGTATAGCAGTAAGGAGTTTTTCCTTTAAATTTGAATAGTTACGTGAAAGTAAACTTTTTCTGGTATGAAAATGTTAAATATGTAAAAAAATAAGTAAATGAAGGGTTGTCTTTTTTTTCTTTTTAAAGCTCAGTGATTGAGACAGAGAATCATTGCAGCACAGACTTTTTAAGTTTGGAGTGCAATGTCTATGCAAGGGTGCTGAGATCCTTTTTTCCTCCTTTATTAAATGTATTAACGCTGAGTTAAGTGCAGATTTTCTCTGTTTTCCTGTTAAATTATCAACTGTCCTAAGTCCTATCTGCTCCCTGTTCAGCAATTGGAGTACATTAGAACCAGACATGGTGCAAGTTCGAGCCTACCTGCCTCAGGTACAGGCGGATGTTCTTTGCCATTTCCACTCTGATTCAGCGCAGCCAGCAGGTTACATCTTAGCAGATGTTGAGGCTGTTAGACCACATGGCCTACATGATGCATGTCACTCACATGGCTGATCTCCTTTTGTGGGGCATTCAGTGAACCCTTGCTTCCTATTGATGCCAGGCCACAGGGAACCTTATGGATGTCATCTCGGTCACACCAGAGTTGGTTCAGTTGCTTCTCTGGTGGACAGTTAGAACCAATTTGATTCTGGAACTTCCAATTCAAATTTCTCTACCCCAAACATCCTGACCACACATGTATCCAATCTGGGATGGGAAGTTCATGTAGACAGGTTTCACATGCTAGGCCCATTCTATTTTGTTTCAGGCTGCATTTTCACAACAGGCCTGTTTTTGTTTTTTTGTTAGTGTTCTAATTGGTCTTGCCATTGCAAGACCCTATTGACCATTATTTGTTTGCAGTGAGTCTGGTAGCTAAGAATTCCCATTTGTGAGACTACTCTGTTCTGCTTGTCATCGGAGAAAGCGAAGTTACCTGTAGCAGTTGTTCTCTGAGGACAGAAGTATTCTCACATACCCTTCCACCTCCCCTAGGATTTGCAGTTTTTTTTTACTGAGGGTCCCACGCATGTACAGTAGAGCTTGTCAAAGGCTTCAGGGATTTTCTGTACACCGGACAGTGTCTGACCTGGGGCTCTGTTAGTGATGTCAGCCATCTGTGAGAATTCTTGTCCTGCTGTCCTCTTGAGAACACCTACTACTGAGTAACTTTGCTTTATTGATAGTAGTAATCCTTCAGCTTACAAGTTTCTAAGTAGTTGGGTCTGTGAGAAACATTTTTTTGTTACTTTTACAGTTTAAGAAGCATGAGACCTTTTCACCTTATTTACTGAAGATTCTTTTTCAGTAGATAGAAACTGCAAAATGATCAAGTTTAGTTATGTCAGATTAGCATTTTCTCAGTTACATTGCTCTTGCCATTCGGCATGAAAATGTTGCTTACAAAAGTTTTTTTCTTCTAATGTCTCATCAACTTTGGAAAGAAATATTCGTTACCTTGCTCTATTATAGGGAAGACAGGAAGGTGATAAGTATGTCTGTCAGTGGATTTAGAAATAGCTGTAGCTGTGACTCTTGCTTAGCATGGTTTGCTGGTGTCGTGTTTCCACTTGCATGAGAGCCATGTTGTCTTTGGGTTTGGCCTGCAAGGAGCTTTTCACTCAAGGTTCATACATATTGTGTTAGAGAGACTCTCTTTTCCTTCACAGCACTAAGTACCACTTTTACCTCTACTATTTACAAGCTTTAATTTTCTTTCACTTTTTTTTTTTTGGAATCGTGGCTTATTTTTGAAAACACTCCTGTCGTCCTGGTTTATATCCCTTAACTTTACATTTCTGAAAGCATTTCCCGGTGAAATGTTTGAGGTTTTCAAAATAAACCATGTCTCTTTAGGCAAGTATATAACCCTGCCTTATGTTTCAACAGCTTCGAAAAGGCAGATAAATTTGCCTCGTTCTTCTCTGAAAAACAAACAGGTTCTTCAAGTGTCGGCCACTAAACAAGGTAATATATGAGCTGCTTACTAAGTTTCTGCAAAACATTTGTACAAGTTGTGGATACCAGCTGAGGATATTTCAATTGCGATATAAATAAATATGAGCTGTTAAATTGTCTGATCAGCATTGTTTTAAACCCTCCACTATAGAAGTAGTTTTTCCGAGGACAAGCAGGCCATATTCTCACATGAGTGTCATCATCCATGTCGCCCAGTGCGGAGCTTTTTTAAAGTGTATTTCTTTAAGAGCGCATGCTAGCACACCCACTATGCATTTGCAAGTGCCTTCCGGCCTGCTGTGAGAGCACGGAACCAGCAGTCTCTTCTCATCCGCCATGAGGAGAGAACACACTGTCTGCAGCTCCTCACAGCATCTGGTGCGTGAGTTTTTTCAAGCATTTTGGTGCCTTCCCTGTGGGATTTTTTTTCCCCCAGTTTTTGTTTTGTTTTGGTTAAGGAATTTTTTTCTCCCTCCCTTATTGTTAGTCCCCCCCCCCCCCCCCCCACTTTTAAGTTTTATTTTTTTTTAATGTTCTTTAGGCCCTCTTAAGCAGCTCCAGTAGGGATTTTTTTTCCTGTATTTTTTCTGGAACTTTGCCCCTTTTTAAGTCACCATCGAGTTGTTTGATTTGGCCACAGCTGTTTTTCCTTCCATGTCATGAAGGTTCCCATTCGCTTCAAGCGCTGTGCACAGTGCAATCAGACCATTTCTGGAACAGACACACATTTCTTTCTATTTTTTTTTTTTTTTTTTAACCTTCCAAAAATTTTTATTGAAATTTTGGTAATAAAAACAACGTACAAACAAGCCTAAGTATTACAATATCCTCTTCCACAACACCCCAACTGCCCCCCCCCCCCACAAAGTCCAAAAGTACACTGAGAACATAGGCATTTCACAAGGATTCTTCAGGGAATGCCCCACCTAATCAATACTAATTCCCCCCCCCCCCCCAAAAGCAAATAGCAACAAAAGAACTCATAGACCAGAAAGCATAGAAGACAAACAAGTCCACTCTTCTTGCTCTGCATTGAACTGACCACTCTAACTTGGGAGGCCCAAGATTGCAATGTAGGGCCAGCTGTTTGCTTCCAGTGAGCTGCAATTTCACACTTAGCCACTGCTAAACACTACTACTACTACTACTATTTAGCATTTCTATAGCGCTACAAGGCATACGCAGCGCTGTACAAACATAGAAGAAAGACAGTCCCTGCTCAAAGAGCTTACAATCTAATAGACAAAAAATAAATAAAGTAATCAAATCAATTAATGTGAACGGGAAGGAAGAGAGGAGGGTAGGTGGAGGCGAGTGGTTACAAGTGGTTACTAGTCAAAAGCAATGTTAAAGAGGTGGGCTTTCAGTCTAGATTTAAAGGTGGCCAAGGATGGGGCAAGACGTAGGGGCTCAGGAAGTTTATTCCAGGCGTAGGGTGCAGCGAGACAGAAGGCGCGAAGTCTGGAGTTGGCAGTAGTGGAGAAGGGAACAGATAAGAAGGATTTATCCATGGAGCGGAGTGCACGGGAAGGGGTGTAGGGAAGGACGAGTGTGGAGAGATACTGGGGAGCAGCAGAGTGAATACATTTATAGGTTAGTAGAAGAAGTTTGAACAGGATGCGAAAACGGATAGGGAGCCAGTGAAGGGTCTTGAGGAGAGGGGTAGTATGAGTAAAGCGACCCTGGCGGAAGATGAGACGGGCAGCAGAGTTTTGAACCGACTGGAGAGGGGAGAGGTGACTAAGTGGGAGGCCAGCAAGAAGCAGATTGCAGTAGTCTAAACGAGAGGTGACAAGGGTGTGGATGAGGGTTTTGGTAGAGTGCTCGGAAAGAAAGGGGCGGATTTTACGGATGTTGTAAAGAAAGTAACGACAGGTCTTGGCGGTTTGCTGGATATGAGCAGAGAAGGAGAGAGAAGAGTCAAAGATGACCCCAAGGTTTCGAGCTGAGGAGACAGGGAGAATGAGAGAGCCATCAACAGAAATAGAAAACGGAGGGAGCGGGGAGGTGGGTTTGGGGGGAAAATGAGAAGCTCGGTTTTGGTCATATTTAATTTCAGGTGGCGTTGAGACATCCAGACAGCAATGTCAGACAAGCACGCTGAAACTTTGGTTTGGATGCAAGGTGAGATATCAGGGGTAGAAAGGTAGATTTGGGAGTCATCAGCATAGAGATGGTAGGAAAAGCCATGGGATGAGATTAATGAACCAAGGGAAGAAGTGTAGATAGAAAAGAGGAGGGGACCAAGAACAGAACCCTGAGGTACGCCGACAGGCAGAGGGATAGAAGTAGAAGAGGATCCACCAGAGTGAACACTAAAGGTGCGGAGGGAGAGGTAGGAAGAGAACCAGGAAAGGACAGAGCCCTGGAATCCAAGTGAGGACAGGGTATCGAGAAGTATGCTGTGATCGACACTGTCAAAAGCAGCGGAAAGATCAAGAAGAATGAGGATGGGAATATTGACCTCTGGATTTAGCCAGTAATAGGTCATTGGAGACTTTAGTAAGCGCAGTTTCGGTTGAGTGGAGAGGGCGAAAACCAGATTGTAATGGGTCAAGAATAGCATGTGAGGAGAGAAAATCAAGGCAGCGGCGGTGAACAGCACGCTCAAGTAATTTGGAGAGAAAAGGAAGGAGGGTACTTATCCCTGGTTTACCACTGATGCCCCTTCTTATTTCCCAGCCCCAATAAACTAATGTTTAGGATCACAAGGAAAAGACCCCCCCCCCCCCAAACGATTGACAGAGCAGCCCCATTATACCTGTTCAAAAGGGTCTCAAAGATGTACAAGACCATCATATGTGAAAAGATGTATTCTTGGCAACGCCAACACAGGACCGTCGTAATGGAAGGAAACATCTGATTTAGGCGCGCCAGGGAATAATACCACCTCATAAGCATTCTCCATAAGTACATAAGTACATAAGTAATGCCATACTGGGAAAAGACCAAGGGTCCATCGAGCCCAGCATCCTGTCCACGACAGCGGCCAATCCAGGCCAAGGGCACCTGGCAAGCTTCCCAAACGTACAAACATTCTATACATGTTATTCCTGGAATTTTGGAGTTTTCCAAGTCCGTTTAGTAGCGGTTTATGGACTTGTCCTTTAGGAAACCGTCCAACCCCTTTTTAAACTCTGCTAAGCTAACCGCCTTCACCACTTTCTCCGGCAACGAATTCCAGAGTTTAATTACACGTTGGGTGAAGAAAAATTTTCTCCGATTTGTTTTAAATTTACTACACTGTAGTTTCATCGCATGCCCCCTAGTCCTAGTATTTTTGGAAAGCATGAACAGACGCTTCACATCCACCTGTTCCACTCCACTCATTATTTTATATACCTCTATCATGTCTCCCCTCAGCCGTCTCTTCTCCAAGCTGTATAGCCCTAGCCTCCTTAGTCTTTCTTCATAGGGAAGTCGTCCCATCCCCGCTATCATTTTAGTCGCCCTTCGCTGCACCTTTTCCAATTCTACTATATCTTTCTTGAGATGCGGCGACCAGAATTGAACACAATACTCAAGGTGCGGTCGCACCATGGAGCGATACAACGGCATTATAACATCCTCACACCTGTTTTCCATACCTTTCCTGATAATACCCAACATTCTATTCGCTTTCTTAGCCGCAGCAGCACACTGAGCAGAAGGTTTCAGTGTGTTATCGACGACGACACCCAGATCCCTTTCTTGGTCCGTAACTCCTAACGTGGAACCTTGCATGACGTAGCTATAATTCGGGTTCTTTTTTCCCACATGCATCACCTTGCACTTGCTCACATTAAACATCATCTGCCATTTAGCCGCCCAGTCTCCCAGTCTCGTAAGGTCCTCTTGTAATTTTTCACAATCCTGTCGCGATTTAACGACTTTGAATAACTTTGTGTCATCAGCAAATTTAATTACCTCGCTAGTTACTCCCATCTCTAAATCATTTATGAATATATTAAAAAGCAGCGGTCCTAGCACGGACTCCTGAGGAACCCCACTAACTACCCTTCTCCATTGTGAATACTGCCCATTTAACCCCACTCTCTGTTTCCTATCCTTCAACCAGTTTTTAATCCACAATAGGACATTTCCTCCTCTCCCATGACCCTCCAATTTCCTCTGTAGCCTTTCATGAGGTACCTTGTCAAACGCCTTTTGAAAATCCAGATACACAATATCAACCGACTCCCCTTTGTCCACATGTTTGTTCACTCCTTCAAAGAATTGAAGTAAATTGGTCAGGCAAGATTTCCCCACACAAAAGCCATGCTGACTTGGTCTCAGTAATCCATGTACTCGGATGTGCTCTGTAATTTTGTTTTTGATAATAGCCTCTACCATTTTCCCCGGCACCGACGTCAGACTCACCGGTCTATAATTTCCCAGATCTCCCCTGGAGCCTTTTTTAAAAATGGGCGTTACATTGGCCACCCTCCAATCTTCCGGTACCACGCTCGATTTTAAGGATAAGTTGCATATCACTAGCAGTAGCTCCGCAAGCTCGTTTTTCAGTTCTATCAGTACTCTAGGATGAATACCATCCGGTCCAGGAGATTTGCTACTCTTCAGTTTGCCGAACTGCCCCATTACGTCCTCCAGGTTTACCGTGAAGTCCATAATCAGTACACACAGAGAGAATTTCTTCACTTCATAAAAAACTCATTTCCACATACTGTCTGAAAGCTTCTCCCCCAAATCTTGTTCCCAGTCCAACATAAATTTATATTTTCGAAAAACCTTCCGAACCAGAAATCTATAAAGAATCGATATGGGCCTCTTTACTTTACAATTATCCTAAACCTAGGGCAGGGGTACGCAACTCCGGTCCTCGAGAGCCACAGGCAGGTCAGGTTTTCAGGATATCCACAGTGAATATGCAGGAGATAGATTTGCAAGCACACTGGTATGCAAATCTATCTCCTGCATATTCATTGTGGATATCCTGAAAACCTGACCTGCCTGCGGCTCTCGAGGACTGGAATTGCCTACCTCTGACCTAGGGGATACTCACAATGTAAACTAGAACTCACAATGGTAAACTAGAGCAAAAAGTAATATCAGTTTAAAAAATAAATACTCTAGATTCTTTCAAAGCAATTTTTTTTTTTTTACTACAAACCTCTTGAAATAATATCAAATTATAAATATACCATTCACTCATCCATTCATTCCAGTTATACCACGCCACCATGTGAACAAAAATATTTCCCCCCAAAATTAGTAATGTCAATAAAAAAAAATCCAATGAAAGATTAAAAAAAAAAAAACCCACAAAACTATTATTCCTCTTGTAAAAACAATGAAGAGTCCACATCAACCAAAATCCCTTTTCTATAAATCCACACAGATAATGTGCTAGAGTGCAGATGTTATAATTGCTGTATGCTTCCACTCTGAAAGTCCTAAATTGCTATATCAAGCAAAGCACTTCCATGTGTCCGCTTCCATCTTATATCAAACAAATCATTGTTCTTCACAACGCATGATTTATGTGTCCAGAACGCTTCATTATTATACTACTGTAATCTTCCGTTGCTCGCCAATGTGGGGCCGCATTTCACAAGCTGCTTCTTCAGAAGAAGCAATTATAACCCTTAAACATCAGAAAAATCTGCTTACCTCCATCATACCATGTAATATATACAGTACAAATCAAATACATTAAAATTATAAACCTATCAGTGGCTGCTTACAGGAAGGATTACATCCAAATCTGTCCCACAGAAACTGCAGGCTTCAAACAGTTAACCCTTAAACTACTTCCGGGTTTAAATAGACATCCCTGGACTAGTTTTGACAGTTACAACCAATTATCACTCATCAGTTACCACTCAGCCTCCATGTTTAATCCAGCAGAAAACACTGTTTCATTGAAATATTAACCTTTGTTCTTTAACCATTAAAATCTTTTATCTTACCGCCTCTTTGTAGAATAACTTGAAGAAGCACCACACTTCTTAAGTCATCCATTGTAGAACCCGCAGAGGCTCAATGAGATACCAAAGGAGTCTCCATTTTCTGATTTTTTTAATATTGCTGACATGTTCTTCCACTCTCAGCTTCAGTTTTATGTTAGTTTGACCTATATAATATAGGCAGCAATCATATAATGCAGTAAACAGCTTGGTGGCTATCACATGTTGTACTATATCTTAAATAAAATTTATTTTCTGTGCCTGGAATACTGTAGGTATATACATAGTAGTCAGTGAAAACTTACATTTCCACCAGGTTTATTACCTCCCACAGATTGTTCCATCCTAGGTGTTTTCAATAACTCTCCAGCATTAGATCTAAGCTTATAAGCTATTTTGGGATTTTCCTGGAGGATAGAATGTACTCCCAAAACATTTCAACGATTATGTATGTTACCATTCTGCTTTGCACAATCTGAATACGGGAGCACACACACAAAAGCTACTTGTGGCATTTTCTGTTGCGGTAAAAATAGCCGTGGACGATGAGCATATAAAGCTCTTTTATAATCCTAACTGGATACCTTCATTGAATAAAACACTCAGCTGTATGGATTGCTTGAACCTTAAACTCACTCAGTGAGGAACACAACCTTCGAAGTCTAAGGAACTGTCTGATGGGAATACCAGTTTTTAAAGTAATGTAGTAAGGTATTCCTGTCCATTGATTTCTTATATATAGTGGTATTGAGTATATTTGCAGGGAACCGTTTAATATTTATATCTAGAAACTCTTATTTCCAGGTCATCCATCCTCGTGGTAAATCTAATGTTAGGATCCACTTGATTAATATAAATTATAAATCCCTGCAAAATGTTTACCAGGCTATTCCAGATCATTATCATGTCATTGATAAATCTCTTCAACATTAAAATATATTGTGCACATCTAGAGTTGTATAAATGACTGTCTTCAAATTGTGTCATATATAAGCATGCTATAGATGGCACCATTGTTGCTCCCATGGCGACCCCTTTAATTTGAACAAAAACCTGCAGGAGAGAGACCTTGGGATGTTGGTGTCAGAGGATATGAAGGTGAAGAAACAATGTGACAAGGTAACGGCCTTGGCCAGAAGGATGCTAGGCTACATAAAGATGGGTGTAACCAGCAGAAGAAAGGAGGTGTTGATGCTCCTCTACAAGCCATTGGTGAGACCCCACTTGGAGTATTGTGTTCAGTTTTGGAGGCTGTATCTTGCTAAAGATGTAAAGAGACTGGAAGCGGTGCAAAGAAATGCTACAAAAATAGTATGGGATTTGCGTTGTAAACCGTACAAGGAGAGACTTGCTGACCTGAACATGTATACCTTGGAGGAAAGGAGAAACAGGGTTGACATGATGCAGACGCTCAAATATTTGAAAGGTATTAATCCGCAAACGAACCTTTTCCAGAGACGGGAAAGTGGTAGAAATAGAGAGGACATGAATTGAGGTTGAAGGGGGACAGACTCAGGAGTAATGTCGGGAAGTAATTTTTCACAGAAAGAGTGGTAGATACGTGGAATGCCTTCTCGCAGGAGGTGGTAGAGATGAAAACGGTAATGGAATTCAAACGTGTGGTATAAACACAAAGGAATCCTGTTTAGAAGGAATGGATCTACAGAATCTTAGCGGAGATTGGATGGCAGCGCCGGTAATTGGAGAGTAAAACCAGTGCTGGGCAGATTTCTACGGTCTGCGCCCTGATAGTTGCTGAATAGATATGGATGGGCAGGAGTGTAAATTTTAGCTAAAGGAACAGTGCTGGGCAGACTTCTACGTTCTGTGCCCTGAGAATGGCAAGGACAAATCAAACTCTGATATACGTATAAAGTATCACATATCATGTAAAATGAATTTATCTTGTTGGGCAGACTGGATGGACTGTTCAGGTCTTTATCTGCCATCATTTACTATGTTACTATGTAATTACAAAATAACTGTGACAAATAACATAGAATAACAACTGTTTTAATACTCAAATCTTTGCAGCCAGAATAGCTGCCAATTGAAAATAGTGGTATGCTATCTCCAGTGCTTGTATCTGGGGAATATTAGTGTAAAGCACAACCATATCAAGTTACTAAGATAATATCATTGTCAGAGTGTCAAGCTGTCCAACTGTTGGATAAAATGCATAGAGTCGCATACAAAAGGTTTTGCCTGAGATACAATTTACCCAGTGCTGCCCACAGATCCTCCCAGTTCTCCATGTCTTATAGATTGGCACGTAACCAGACCCTAGAAACAATAAAATGCTTAATCTGTAAATAAGGAAAAAGATACCTGGGTTGTAAGTGATTCAGATCCTGAAGTTCAGAAAAAGAACAAATCTCTCCCATATCCAGCAGCTAGTTAAAACAAATCAGGCCTACTTGCTCCCAGTGTCAAAAAGTCTACTCCCTTCCCACTCAAAACAGGGGTTCTTGCTGTATGGGTGCTAAAGAGGATACCCCCAGCCCTCTACCATAAAATCTCCTAAACCAAATGGTCAAAAGATGCTTCATATAAGGATTACTAATGTGCCGTCAACTGCCTACCATTGGAAAGCCAAAGTATCTGACTCAGAGGGAACAAGGAAAAGTGAGCTTGCTCTCAGGGTCCCTGTTTCATTAGGACTAATATCCCATTCAAGCAGTTGCCACAATTGGACCACCCAATAATAGTAGTATACCCCCCCCCCCCCCCCCAATTCCACTGACTTCCACAGGAGCTGTTCAGGTAATCTATGATGTCTACCCCCTCCCCAAATAAACCCCAAGATAGCATGCTGTAAGGAGCACAAGTCTGAAGCCAGGCCCTCCAAAGAAAGGGTCTGAAACAAAAACAGTAACCTAGGGAGAATATTCATTTTCACCACTACAATGTGCCCCCACCATGGTAGCCATAAACCCTTCTATTTGCCCAAATCCCTCTTTATCTGAATGATGATCATCCCATAGTTCTGTTTATATAATATAGCCAAATATTTGGGAATATGGACCCCTGGGTACTGGAGCCGCTCCCGAGCCCACCAGAAGAGAAAGGAGTGCCGGAGCCATGCCTCCATCTCCGCATCCATACCCACCCCCAACAATTCAGACTTACCTTAGTTAACTTTAAATACCAACATAGTCCCAAACTCCTGCAATTCCCTCAAGATGATAGGCAACGTTAAATGAGGGGCAGACACATAAGAGAACATCGTCTGTGAAAAGAGCAATTTTATGATGACCGAGCCCCATTTGATAACCTCAAATATCCTCATTAATCTTGATCCTTTGGGCCAAAGGCTGTTTGGAGAGAGCAAAGAGCAGAGGGGATAAGGGCCACCCCTGGAGTGTCCCTCGCTGAATAGGAAAATCCTCAGTATACTGCCCATTAATCTTCATTCTGTCCCAAGAGACCTCATACAGTTTATGTATCCAGGTGCAAAATGAAGCTTCTAACCCCCCCTTTCTGCAGTACTCTCCACAGAAAGTCCCAGTGAACTCGGTCAAACACTTTCTCTGCATCAATCCCCAACAAAGCTAAGGAGGATCAAGCACTTTATCCGCATCAATCCCCAGCAAAGCTAAGGGAGACCAAGCCCTTTCTCTGCATCCATCCCCAACAAAACTAAGGGAGATTGAGCCCACATAGCTCCCCACAGAACATTAAAGGTGTGTCTAATATTATCAGCCACTTGTCTCTTAGGGACAGAGCCTGATTGGTCAGTATATACCAGTTGTGGCAAGACCCGTGCCAGATGCTGGGCCAAGATCTTAGCTATCAACTTATCTATGTTGAGTAGAAAAATGGGGCAATAGGCTGCCGGGTCCCTCTCTGGTTTCAACAATACTGAGATCCCTGCCTCTGCCATGCTAGGGGGCAGAGAGTTGCCCTCCAGTAAATCATTGCCCACTCTACACAACAAGGGACACAAGACCTCCCCAAACAGCTTATAAAATTTAGTGAAAAAGCAGTCTAACCCCAGTGCCTTTCCATTCTGGAGTCTTAAATTCCTATTGCATTTTCACAGTAGATCTAAGGTCATCCAAGGGAACCCTACCCTCCACTGACAGAGAAGGCAGAGCAACACAATGCAAATATTGATCCATCTGCTCTGCCAAACCACCTCCTTCATCGCTGTTCAGGTGTTTATAAAAATGTAAAAATTCATCCGTGTCCATGTCTGAATAACATAAATCATCCTGCCTCCTCTTTATTTTCAAAATAGTATGAGACTTGACAAGCCAATACAGTACCAGACTTGCTACCATACTCAAAGCACTTAAGTACAAAACATATTACGCATCCAACTTCTTCATTATAGGCAGCCAACTTTGGAATGCCTTGCCAAGATCCATTTGTAGTCAATGACCATCAACCTTTCAGGAAGCTGCTAAAAACTTACCTCTTCAAGCAAGCCTACACTAATGACTTGACTTAAACTATGAGTCCATCTGCACTACCCGGATCAGACCATAAAGACAGAATCTGGAACATGCTTCCCTACTTAATCCTTTCTAGCACATTCCTCTTCCTATCACTCCCTATACATTCTCTCATACTAAACATCACGCTAATCATAATGCACACCACCCTCCCATTCCCTACCTCTATTATCCTCCTCACCCATCTTACCTATCCACATCCAACGACCACCTCTTTATTTACTATATTACAGCTGTTTCCATCCTATATTATTTGTTAACTGTTGTACTATGTAAGCCGCATTGAATCTGCTAATGAGTGGGAAAGTGCGGGGTATAAGCGTTACAAATAAATATAATTAACTTGCAATCTACTCAAAGCAGCCCAAACTGAAATTAATTTGTGCCACACCCGCTATGTGATCTGCAATTTACGCTGTCTTTCCAGCGAACACAATTGCTCTTGAAGTGAAAGAACCTCTGTCATAAGGCTGCTTTTTCTGTGCTATCACTCACTAGCCTGTTGTCATTCTCTTGGAGGAAACGCTGAATCACCTCTTCAGTATCATGCCTGACTACCTTATCCCCCAGTAAATTTTCATTGAGTCTCCAAAAACCCCCCATGACAACATCCTCTCTCAAGAGTTACTTCCAGCCAAATAGGTGTGTGATCAGTTATTTGAATAGGTTCAATATAAGCATCCCTAACTGAAATCCCAAAATACCTGTGGCACCAGATGTGATCAGTTCAAGCATACGTGTCTTTAGCATGGGAGTAAAAAGTAAAATTTTTCTGAGTGGGGTGGTACAATGCCAGCCATCCACTAGCTCTAGCTCCTTCATTAAAGCTGATAGAACCCTGTTATGAGAGGGCTTCTTTTTGGAGAGAAGGTGAAAGAAGTCACTAACCTCATCAAGAAACACATTGATACCAAGGATCTGATAAAAAGATATTCAAAAGATTGGTATGAAAGGGGAGGTGCTACTGTTGGAAGATTTCAGTTTGTCTGACGTGGATTGGAACGTCCCGTCTGCGGAATTGGAAAGAAGTAGGGACATTGTGGATGCCTGTCAAAGTGCCTTGCTCAGACAAATGGTAACCAAACCCACGAGGGAAGGGTCGATGCTGGATCTAGTGCTCACGAATGGAGGTAGTGTTTCCGATATCCAGGTGGGTGCCAACCTATGTAATAGTGATCATCACACCGTATGGTTTGATATAAAGAAGAAGGTGGAGTGCAGACACACAAAACTCAAAGTACTGGATTTCAGACGTACTGATTTTGATAAAATGGGGGAATACCTGATGAAGGAGCTGTTGGCGTGGGAAGGCATAGGAGAAGTGGAAAAACAGTGGTCCAAGCTAAAGGCTGCTATAAATATGGTGACTGATCTTTTTGTGAGGAAAGTAAACAAAAACAAGAGAAGCAGGAAGCCTATATGGTTCTTCAAACAAGTAGCTGAAAAAATAAGAGCAAACGAGGCTTTGTTCAAGAAATACAAAAGAACACAATGAGAGGATCATGGAAAAGATTATTTGATTAAACTCAAAGAAGCGAAGCAGGAAATACGACTAGCGAAAGCGCGAGCGGAAGAAAAAATGTGTAAAGATGTAGAGGTTGCAAGACCTATTTCAAATATATTGGAGAAAGGGGAAGAGATAGAAATGGAATTGCAAGTCTGAAAGATAATGAGAATGGCTATGTGGAGAGTGATGAAGATAAAGCGAACATGCTAAACAATTATTTCTCTTCGGTGTTCACGGAGGAAAATCCTGGAGAAAGATCGTGGTTGGCTGCCGAGGGAATGTCTGGGAATGGAGTGGATACTGTGCCGTTTACGGAGGAAAGAGTTTATAAACAGCTGGAGAATCTAAAGGTGAACAAAGCTATGGGGCCGGATGGGATACATCCCAGGATACTGAAGGAGCTCAGGGAGGTCCTGGTGGTACCTCTTAAAAATTTATTTAATAGATCTTTAGAGACGGGAGAGATTCTGCGAGATTGGAGACGAGCGGATGTGGTCCCTCTTCACAAAAGTGGAGACGGGGAAAGAAGTGGGAAGCTACAGACCTGTAAGTCTCACGTTGGTGGTAGGAAAAATAATGGAGTCACTGCTGAAAGAAAGGATGGAGGAGTAGCCTAGTGGTTAGTGCAGTGGACTTTGATCCTGGGGAACTGAGTTCAATTCCCACTGCAGCTCCTTGTGACTCTGGGCAAGTCACTAAACCCTTCATTGCCCCTGGTACAAAAATAAGTATCTGAATATGTATACCGCTTTGAATGTAGTTGCAAAAACCACAGAAAGGCGGTATATCAAGTCCCAATTCCCTTTCCCTTTCCCTTAACTTTCTAGAAGCCGACGGGTTACAGGACCCGGGGCAACATTGCTTTACCAAAGGAAAATCCTGCCAAATGAATCTTATTGACGACTTTGACTGGGTGACCAAAGAACTGGATGAGGGACACGTTCTAGATGTAATCTACTTGGTTGACCGACAGGTGGCAGAAGGTGGTGGTAAATGGAATCCGCTCGGAGGAAAGGAAGGTGAGCAGTGGAGTTCCTCAGGGGTCGGTGCTGGGGCCTATTCTGTTTACTATATTTGTGGGAGATATTGCTGAAGGGTTGGAAGGAAAGGTGTGCCTTTTTGCGGATGACACGAAAATAGCCAATAGAGTGGATACCCTGGAGGGACTAGAAACAATGAGAAGGGATCTCCGAACGTTAGAAGAATGGTTGAGGGTCTGGCAGTTAAAATTTAATCACAAAGTACTCCACTAAAAGATTTCAAACAAACATTAATACATTTATTATCACCCGTATATGCACATACATTATTCACAATAACCCTCGATTTCCATGTAACTCTCTTCCACATGCCATTCACGGTGTCACTCCCACAATCAAACCAATCTCATACATTGCTCACCACATACTGCAACCCACTCAAATTGCATTATAGTGCTTACATTTAAGTTCCAGCCCAACTGTACGCCCTTGGCTTTTGATGATGTTAAAAGTATATCCTTTAAGATGGCGGCTCGAGCTTGAGGCTCTGTGGAGGCTAACGCTGAGCTCTGTTCAATTATTACCCTTTTTCCAATATGCTGCATACAAAGCGAAAAGGTGCAGTGAAGGGTGTCTTACCGTCGGCCCAATCACTCCCTCTGGGCCAGTGAACGCTCCTACAGTTTGCCACGAGCACCCCTGTGGATACTGGCATGAGGAAACCCGCTGTTGGATCCGCCGAAGGAGCGGCGTTTCCACTAGGGTCGGAGACATCACTATCCCCGCCAGATCTTAATCCGCCGCTTTGCCCTGCAGCCCTTCGGATGAGCGATGAGGACTCGATGGGACCAGAAGTCGGTAACCAAAGGGCCTCAGACGGTAGAACTCTTCCCCAGGACGCAGATGGTTCAAACATAGAGCTTCAAGCTCCCCAAGCGGTGACTCTACACTCTATCTGGGCAGCAATTCAACAACTAACAACTACGGTCACAAAAACTTCTCGAGATACAGCATTGCTGGTGAATAAGCTTGATTCTTTAACATTAACCTTAGAAACTGTTAAGACTGAACAATTTGCTTAAAAAACTGAAATAACATCGCTAAAATCTGTCACGGATGCTTTGTTAAAAGACAAAATGAAAACTTCTTTAAAATTGGAACATTTAGAGAATTATAATAGAAGACTAAATTTGAGGTTACTGAATTTTCCTTTTCAAATTGGAGTTACTCCAGTGGATTTCCTTAAAAAATACTTAATGGAAGTTTTGGCTTACCCTCAATCAGCAATACCACCTATTAACAGAGTTTACTATTTGCCAGATAAAATCTCCAACGCGAATCCAAGTGATAATAATCAAGGTCCAGAAATAAACTTGAAAGACTTATCAGCATTTCTGGAAGAATCTATTTCAGAGATAACTTGTCGAAGGACTTTATTGATATCTTTTGTTTTCGAGCAAGATCTAAATGCATTATTAAGACTTTACTTCAAGAATGCTACTAAACTTTTTCATGGTCAAAAAATCTGGATTTTTCCAGACGTGATAAAAACTACTCAGGATCGTAGGAGAGCGTTTCTAGCTTACAGAGAAGAGGTTAAAACTATGGGCGCTACCTTTTTGCTGGCTTATCCCTGCAAATGCTGTATCAAGTATTTAGGGAATAAATATATATTTTTTGAACCAGACCAGCTAAAAAGCTATCCAAGTAAATGTGTAGAAGACATTAAGAAAATGGAAAATTGACGGGGGAATATGAGCCAGGCTATTTACTTTTTGTCTATCTTCTTTTATCTCCTTAATTGCTTTATCTCCTCTCCCTCCTTCTGATTGTTGTGGTCTAAGAAAGTAGACTATGTTTCATAGTTAATATCTGTTAGGTATATTGAAATACTTATTAGTTTGATTATGTTGAATTTTTTCATGGTAATGTTAACCTATGACAATCTTACTGCTATATTTCCATTTATAAGTCTATCTTGTAAAAATGAAAAATTCAATAAAAAAAAAAACAAAAGTATATCCTTTGTTCATTAAAGTCCATCAATTTCAAAGTGGCAAACGTGAGCCTCTTTTACTTCTCAGCCACGTTCTTGTAATCCTAAGTACAAAGTCAAAGTATCAGGTGTTTTTGAGCATTCAAACTCCAAATGCTTAGCATGAGTCTTGATGTGTATTCAGACCTCAGTTATACCATTCACGACTGAGTATCATGAATTATTTTCATGGCCCACTGCGTGGCTTCTAGAAGGCTTGCATGGAAAATCGTTAGTACGGTCATCTAAATGACTATTCTTCGATATCTCTTTAGTTCCTCAATGCGAGACCGCATTTCATGGTTTACTTCATCAGGAGGAACCACTCCCCATAACCTGTAACAATTCAATAATACATGTCCATGCAAAATCTATCAAAATTTTAACTTTGTATCAAAGTAATTATAAATGCTTAATGGCTGCTTACCATCTGGGGTACTCCATAGGCGGGAGATCCAAAGGACCGCCCTCAAACATTACACCATTCTTTCCTGTTCCAGGGATTAAATGCCCCATATGATTAGAAACAGTTGCCAAAAATTATAATCATTCTACTTCCAGATTTAAGCCCTTAAGGGCCACCGTATCCCACGTGAAAATGTAGCGCTGTTCTGTAGCCAACAGTTGCTCGCTGACGCCACCACCTCTAAAAGGTGTGACTGAACTAATGCTAAACATTTTAATCCTCAATTGCATGGTTTTGGGTGTACTTGGGATTACAAGAATATGGTCCGAGAAGTAAAAGAGGCTCACGTTTGCCACTTAGAAATTGATGGCTTTAATGAACAAAAAGGATATACTTTTACATCATCAAAAGCAAGGGCGTACAGTTGAGCTGGAACTTAAATGCAAGCATTGTAATGCAATTTGAGTGGGTTGCAGTATGTGGTGAGCAATGTATGAGATCGGTTTAATTGTGGGAGTGACGCTGTGAATGGCATGTGGAAGAGGGTTAAATGGAAACCGAGGGACCTTGGGGTGTTGGTGTCTGAGGATCTAAAGGTGAAGAAACAAGGCGATGGCCGTGGCCAGAAGGATGCTAGGTTGCGTAGAGAGGGGCATAACCTACAAAAGAAAAGAGGTGTTGATGCCCCTCTACAAGTCATTGGTGAGGCCCCACGGAGTATTGTGTTCAGCTTTGGAGGCTGTAACTTGCTAAAGATGTAAAAAGACTGAAAGCGGTGCAAAAAAAGCTACAAAAATGGTATGCTATTTGCGTTGCAAACCGTATGAGGAGAGACTTGCTGACCTGAACATGTATACCTTGGAGGAAAGGAGAAACAGGGGTGACATGATACAGATGTTAAACTATTTGAAAGGTATTAATCCGCAAATGAACCTTTTCCGGAGACGGGAAGGCGGTAGAAATAGAGAGGACATGAATTGAGGTTGAAGGGAACAGACTCAAGGAAGTATTTTTTTCATGGAGAGTGTGGTGGATATGTGGAATGCCCTTCCGCAGGAGGTGGTGGAGATGAAAACGGTAAAGGAATTCAATCATGCTTGGGATAAACACAAAGGAATCACATACCATGTAAAATGAGTTTATCTTGTTGGGCAGACTGATGGACCGTACAGGTCTTTATCTGCCATCATTACTATATTACTGTGTTACTGTGTACCGACTCAGGAAGTCTATTCCATGGCATATGGTTGCAGCAAGACAAAAGGAACGGAGTCTGTAGCAGTGGAGGAGAAGGATGCAGATAAGAGAAATTTACCCAGTGTTCCTGGGGAGGAGTAGAGAGGTACTGAGGAGCTGCAGAGTGAATGCACTTATAAGTCAATAAGAGGTGTTTGAACTATATGCAGAAATAGATAGGGAGCCAGTGAAGTGACTTGAGGAAAGGGCTAATATGAGCATAGCGACACTGGCGGAATATAAGTCGTGCAGCAGAATTTTGAACAGGTCGAAGAGTAGAGAGACGGCTAAGTGGGAGACCTGTGAGAAGCAAGTTGCAATAGTCTAAGCCAGAGGTGATAAGAGTGTAGATAAGGGTTCTGGTAGTGTGCTCAGAAAGGAAAGGGCGAATTTTGGTGTTATAGAGAAATAAACAACAGGTTTTAGCAGTCTGTTGAATATGTGCAGAGAAGGAGAGAGAGGAGTCGAAGATGACCGCAAGGTTACGAGCTGATGAGACAGGGAGGATGAGTGTGTTATCCACAGAAATAGAGAATGGAGGAAGAGGAGAGGTTGGTTTAGGGGGAAAGATAAGAAGCTCAGTCTTGGTCATGTTTAGTTTCAGATGGCGGTGAGACATCCAGGCAGCAATGTCAAACAGGCAGGCTGATACTTTGACCTGGATTCCTTCTAAGATTTCTGGTGTAGAGAGGTAGATCTGGGAGTCATCAGCGTAAAGGTGATACTGAAAACCATGGAATGAGATCAGAGTACCAAGGGAAGAAGTATAGATGGAGAAAAAAGAGGTCCCAGGACAGATCCCTGAGGTACATCAACTGACAGTGGGATAGAAGTGGAGGAGGATCCACCAGAGTATACAGTAAAAGTACGATGGGAGAGAGAAGAAAAAAAACCAGGAAAGAACAGAGCCCTGAAATCCAAGTGAGGACAGCGTATCAAGGAGTAGGCTGTCAAAAGCAGCAGATCGAGAAGGATAAAGATAGAATAGAGACCTTTGGATCTGGCCAAGAACAGATCATTGGAAACTTTAGCAAGCGCTGTTTCAGTTGAATGAAGAGGGTGAAAGCCAGATTGAAGTAGATCAAGAATAGCTTGAGATGAAAAAGTCAAGACAATGGCAGTGAACAGCACATTCAAGTATCTTGGATAGGAAAGGGAGGAGGTAGATAAGGTGATAGTTGGAAGGACAGATAGGGTCCAATGAAGGTTTTTTAAGGAGTGGTGTGACTGTGGCATGTTTGAAGGTATCAGGAACAGTCACAGTGGAAAGTACTATTGTAACTGTGTTGTTAAATGTTTATAAATAGAAAATGGAAATAAGGTAATCTTTTTCTTTGACTAATTTTGAATACATTTTGACTAACATTTGGAGACCAAAACCCTCTTCCTCAGGTCAGGACAGGATACTGTAATAGCAGTATACTGTACTTACCTGATGAAGGAGGGTTTAGGCCTCTGAAAACTAAATGTATTAGTCCAATAAAATGGTGGTTATCTTTTTTCTTATTTGTTTTATTTGTTTGTTAATTTGTAAAGTGATAATTGGTATTTGTTAGTTTTTTCATATTTACACATGCTGTCTTTATATTTTGCACAGTACTAGGGGACATACATCACTATCCCTGTTTCTGTGGTGTTGCATTGTATGCGGAGTTTGGCTTCTTGGGGATTCAGTTAATTTTTGTCTAAATATTTCTATTTTACTTTATAGTTTATTTAAAATTTGCTATACTGCTAATGCTAACTAACAGGTCTTAGCAGTTTACAATGATTAAAACCAGTTTGTGGATACTTATTCTATAGTGGATTAGGGTGTATGTATCTGTCTGTGAAAAAGACATGGTTTTCTGTTTTCATTGACCAGGATCGACGATTTGTACTATTCTGGTTGTTTTAGTTTTACAATAGGTGTATTGGTGTTCTATTGGTAATTGCAATGTTTGATTCTTCCTTTTCCTAGGTACACCTTGTCTGACTCCTAGAAGTTACTGCTTATGATATGGTAGAATTACTCTGTAGGTCCTGAGAGACATTTGTTGTGTTTTGTATTCTCAGTATGCGTAGTACTTTTTTTTTTTTTGGGGGGGGGGGGGGGGGGTTAAAAATGATCGTCTCTGGGTGTCAGATACCCTAGGTATGCTACTATGCACACTCGCATGTGAGCCTGCAGAGGAGTTGAAAGAATTTCATGAATCATGCTTGGCATGCTTTCCCCACTTGTTTGTTCAAAATATGTTCGTATTATTTACACAGAAATTGAATTTTATTTGTAATTCAGTTAGAGTGGATAATGTTTTCAAGCGTGTTGGCTTTCATCTACCTCCTGTATAACAGCAATGGTATGCAGAAGGAAGGATAGGAATTGCTAATGTTTTCTGAGCTCACAAATGCTATGAAGTAAACATCAGCCCTTGCAGTATAGTCCTACTCAGTCAAAACTGGAGAGGAAGCATTAAATAAATGGAAGATGTCATTAAAGAATTTTTTTTAAGCCAGATGCCAAGATTCCTTCTTTTCAAGTACCTCTTATCAGCCCAGGCAATTTTCCATTACAGCACTTAGTTGTGTTATCTTGCTGTCTTGACTATAGGAAATGTATGTAAAGCTTTGGCTTTTAGATATGGGGTGAAAATGAGAAATTTGAGGGAGCTATGTGCAATAACTTTCTGATGACAGCCCCACTTCCACCATTGGCCAGTACTACTGCTGGGTGCCATTGCCTCTGGCACTGTGCTTTGCAGCCCTAGTCCTTCCACTCCTTTTCATGCCTGTTTGGCCATTGTGCCTCTGGCTAGCCCCTGAAGCTGCTACTACTTTTTCCTCTTTGCTCCTTGTGCTGCTGGTGTTTGTTTCTGCCTCCTCTTCTGGCAGAAGATGCCAGACGCTGAATATTAAGTAACTAGACCCCTGGGCTTTTTTCAGCCCTACTAATTTGGATTTGGGTTTAGCCGTACCTTTTCAGTACTAGCTCAAGGCATATGTACGTTGTCCTTAGAGGTTTTACAGCCTAAGTTTGTACCTGAGGACACAAGGAGTGTCGGTGGGTTCCCTAGCTCTCAGCTGTAATCTAGGGGTTCTCAACCTAGTTCTTGGGACACATCTAGCCAGTCAGGTTTCAGGATATCCACAATGAATATGCATGAAATAGATTTGCATAGAATAGAGAGAGTGCATGCACATTTATCTCTTGCATGTTCATGGTGGATATCGTGAAAAACCTGACTCGCTAGATGTCTTGAAGCCTGGGTTGGGAACCCCTTCTCTGACTATTAGGTGGCTACTCTATTCTGTGATAGTTTAATAGATAATGGTTCAAGCTATTTTTTCTCCCTTATTTGTTATATAGTATAGCATTCTATTCCAAGTTACTGCAAAAAGAGGCCTATTAGCAACACACTATTAAATTATCACCTTTGGTGACCTTTCTGACCACCTTCCTGAGCAACCCCTTTTTTATGGTGAAATATCTATCTTCTCATATATGCAACAGAGCACATATCAATCCAAATGCTTCATGAACAAAAATGTATAGAAAGGTTAATGTGTAAACAAGGTAATGACAGAATTTCATAAGATCTCCCCCACAGGGTGGTAACACTTGGTAGTATTCACTGGGAGAGCGTAGGATAATCAAAAGGCAGACTGCACTCAGGTGATAAGTGTCTGCAAATATGGGGTCTGAGCAACCCCTTTTAACTGGGCTCAAGCCATCTCTGTTTAAGGGTGTAGCATTGGGATGGTCATGTCTTCTATAGCCTTGGCTTAGTCACTAATTGGTTTGAAGGGTAAGCCTCTACTGTGCTTTTCAGGGCTGACCTTGATTCAAACACCAGTTGGTATCTTGCTTTGACACAAACAGGAGGACCAGTTTGTTCACACAACATGGTCCTAGTGCTTTGTTTATTAAACTGTACATTGTTAGTGTGAGGAGTTATATCTGTCTCATAGTTCATACTTCCTCTGTTCTTCTAGTTCAGTTGGAAACATGGTCTTTATCTGCTGTTTTCCATATTGCTAGTCTGCCCATCTGTGCCGACAACTAAATTCTCTAATCCCTTCCTCGCCCTCTGAAATTTTCTATACTTGTTTCATTCTTTCTCAAATTGAGATGTCCTCATCTCCACCATCTCCAATGAGATGTGTTCACTGTATTCACCACCATTTCTGTGAGAAATATTTCCATTGGCCATTCCTGCTCCCTCTTGTTCAGTTGGAAGCATGGTCTTTATCTGCTGTCATTTTCCATATTGCTTATCTAGTCTGCCCATCTGCATTGACAAATTCTAGAATCCCTTCGCCCTCTCCCTCTGAAATCCTCTATACTTGTTCCATACTTCTTGAATTCAGGATGTCCTCATCTCCACCATCTCCAATGGGACGTTGTTCACTGTATTCACCATTTCTGTGAGAAATTCTTCCATTGACCACTCATGAGTGTGCCCCTTTTACTCATCCTACATCCCATCATCAGGGATTGCTTTTAATTGAGAGATGCACCTTCTGTGTATTTATACCATAGATGTATTGTAAATGTCTTTCATATCTCCAATCTCTTGTCTGTCTTCCAAAATATACATATTGGAGTTTCGAGTTTGTCCCCTTATGCTTTGTAATTACACTGCACAACAAGTGCTCTTTGAAATCGATACTATCAATAATACCACTATGGCACTTTAAATTTTTCAACACAGTCGTTTTAAAGAATATGATAATCCTGACTTCAGATTTCCGGTGTGTTTATTAATTATTTGCTTCATAAACTTCACCGCTCCGCTGTACCTTTGTTATAACAGCGGGAATCCTCATTAGTCAAGATTAATAGTTTTTACTTATTCACTTTTTTCTTCTTTTTCATCCCTTTTAATATCACTCAGTTTTACACTTATCTTATCTTCCAGGCTTTCTCTCTGGTTTTTTCTACAGTGTGCTTCTGTTTCGTAACTTCTTCTTCTGGAGCTAAACCTTTCTCATATCATTTATCTCATTTCTCTGTTCGACTTTTTCCGTCTCTCAGCTAGAAGTTACGAAACAGAAGCGCACTGTAGAGCAAACCAGAGAGAAAGCCTGGAAGATAGATAAGTGTAAAACTGAGTGATATTAAAAGGGATGAAAAGAAGAAAAAAGTGAATAAGTAAAACTATTAATCTTGACTAATGAGGATTCCTGCTGTTATAACAAAGGTACAGCGGAGGCGGTGAAGTTTTATGAAGCAAATAATTAATAAACACACTGGAAATCTAAGTCAGGATAAAGCCCCTTATGCTTTGACAAAGACCATGGACCATTTAGTAGTTTTTCCTGCTGGCCACTGTTCCCTCTCTGCTACAAACATTTTTCTAGCTTTTGCCGTTGCCTTTTCCACCTTAAGATCTATGGATACAATCGCCCCAAAATCTTGCTTTCATACAGAGTGGTACTTCTTCTATATTGTACCATTTACTCCATTGGGTTTTTGCAGTCTAAATACGTGATCCCTCTCATTTTTGGCTTGATCTTAGATGCCATACTCTAGACATCTCTAAAGCTTTGCTACATCCCTCCTCATTTTTGACTCCTGTTAAGGGTGTTTACTCTGTAGCATGTTTTGGTATTCTCTGCAAAGAGGCAAAGTATTCCGATAGCCCTTCTGCAATATTGCTTACAAAAATGTCAAGAATTGGATTTAGGATCAGTCCTCATAGCTGGTAATGTTCTAATCCTCAATGCAACTTCATTTACCACTACCCTTTGTCACCTCCCACTTAATCAGTATCTGACCCAGTCACTTTAGGGCCAGTAGCAAGGGTACTTGGTTTATTTATAAGTCACTTATGTGGAATCATGTCAGAGGCCTTGCTGAAATCTATATACACCACATATATCGCTCTTCCCAATCCAACTTTGGTCACCCAGTGAAAAAGAATTGATCAAGTTTGTCTGACAAGACCTACTCTTTTAAAACCATCCTGCCTTAATCCTGTAATTCAGATTTCAGAGACTGTATTGTCCTCTGTTTTATTTCCATTCATTTACTTACCACTAAGGTTAGACTAACTGGCCCATAGTTCCCAACCCCCTTACTTTCACTTTTGTGAAGAGGAACCACAGCTGTCCATCGCTGGTCCTCCAGGACCACTTCCAGCGCTAAAGCATTAAAAATGTCACAGTGCAATCTCCATAATAAGTTCCTTCAGTGCTGCTAGGTGTGTCTCATCCTGTCCCTCATGGACATAATGTGAAATTTTTCTGTCACCTCCATTCCTATTAGTTTTTTTTCTTCTGTCCTACTCCCTGCACGTCATCGGTGAACACAGTACAGAAATATTTAAGCAATTCTGTTTTGTGCTTATGAACCTCTACAGTGCTGGGATTTTGATGCCATGGAATTTCACTCAAAACTATCCAGCGTTTTTCCTTTATTTTCATAAACCTGCTCCTATTGTTCCTAGTTTAGTCAGTGGAGCAATGTTCTGAGTCTGGGAGCCATGCACCAGGGCTCCTAAAACTATGTCATGCACTCTGAACCTGACCTCCATGGAGCATATAATGCTCATGACTCCCCTTCCTTAGCATTTGCAGACAATCTGAGATACAGAAGAACTAATTGAGGGACTGACTTTTCATATAATAATCAACAGGATGGTCTAGTGTCTTTAAATTTGTATATATAGCTGATGGCAGCAGGAGAAGGCCACCAAGCAAGTGAATTGTAGGGGATGAGATAAAAGTGGTGGGAGGGGTCAAGATGCAATGGGAGGGTGTGTGAAAGAAGGAATCGGTATTGAGAATAAGGGTGAGAGTGTCTGTCCTCCTGATTTCTCCTATGATACCTTTCCCCTTTATGAGCAATTTACCAGCCGGCCTTAGTTGTATTCTACTTCTGATTCCCCTTATTCTCTCCTTATTTATTTTATATATTAGGATTTATTTACCACCTTTTTGAAGGAATTCACTCAAGGCGGTGTACAGTAAGAATAGATCAAACATGAGAAGGAGGCAATTAGAGCAGTAAAAATATTTGAACAACAATACAAAGTATGGCATGGTATACTACTTCTCTATTTTTCCTATAATTGGGTACCTTGGTTTACTATAATCTATAACAACCTATTCCCAAGGACTATCGTATCTGGTGAATCAGACCTCCAATGCTAAAGTGTATTTATATATCAAAATGACCTCAATACCTCCACCCCTGGTCTAACACCAATTGGTGAAACAGAACCTTTATATAAAGGATACCAGGGATTCTGTGGGGTTATTTCTTATCATAGGTCATAATTTTAATTAAAGTTAAAATACTCAGTTTATTACTTAATCAAAAAACTTATTTGTTTGCATTGGCTGACCTGAATCAGCACATACTCTTACATCTTGCATTAAAGTATCTTAATCACAATGTGTACACGGAGTCTCTTTATCTCTATACCTTCAGTTTTGTTATTCCTATCTATCCACCTTTTCCTTCTGTCTCATGAAAGGTTTACACTTAACTGAATTGTGTTTAATCTTCTCCAGCCAGCTGGTGCCTGTTCATGAGCCCTTGAAGTTTGTGGTAGTGCTTTCTCCGGTATGCAGATCCTTCGTCGCTCCGTTCTTATTTGTCTTACATTGTGTATTTCATCTTAATTTTCCAACTCTGTTGACAAGAACGTCTTGTTTCGCGATAATAATCGCTGCTTCAGGAACTTCTTTACTTGTATTTTTTACTTTCAATTCTGATGTTATCGTGCACAAAATGGCCGCGGTTTTTTTATATATGACGCCCATAGAGTCCTCCTCCAATCCCTTTGTTTCATTCATTTAAAGGGACCGCTAGTAGAATGCCTTCCATTCTACGTTCTTATTTAGTCCTCTGGGCATAGTTGTTTTAAACTGATGAATCAGCCGTTGTTCCCGCTGCCAAAGTTGTTGTTCAATATCCCCCCCTCTCTTACCCTTACTGATCACTTCCAACACAATAAATTGCATTTGCTCAAAAGAATGACCCTTCTCTGCACAGTGCTGTGCCATAGGTGCCATAGGAGAAAGCACTACCACAAACTTCAAGGGCTCATGAACAGGCACCAGCCGGCTGGAGAAGATTAAACACAATTCAGTTAAGTGTAACCTTTCATGAGACAGAAGGAAAAGGTGGATAGATAGGAATAACAAAAACTGAAGGTATAGAGATAAAGAGACTCCGTGTACACATTGTGATTAAGATACTTTAATGCAAGATGTAAGAGTATGTGCTGATTCAGGTCAGCCAATGCAAACAAATAAGTTTTTTGATTAAGTAATAAACTGAGTATTTTAAACTTTAATTAAAAATTATGACCTATGATAAGAAATAACCCCACAGAATCCCTGGTATCCTTTATATAAAGGTTCTGTTTCACCAATTGGTGTTAGACCAGGGGTGGAGGTATTGAGGTCATTTTGATATATAAATACACTTTAGCATTGGAGGTCTGATTCACCAGATACGATAGTCCTTGGGAATAGGTTGTTATAGATTATGGTATACTACTTGCAATGACAACACAACATGTACTAGAACATTATAATTGGTAGTGAAGGGTAAGGCAAAGTTGTAACATATAGATGAGTAAGAACGGAGCCAGATACTGAACTTATAATCCTAGATGCTGCTGCTCACGCTGCCTCTGCTTGTTATTGGACATAGAAGGGGAGGGAGGGGAGGGTTTGGGGGAGGAAGAGGGATAAGGAATGGGGAGGGTAGGGGAATAGTCTAGGGGGGGGGAATAAAAAGATAAAATACAAATATGATGGTGTGTCAACAGTAATTGTGGAAACAATTATGCAATGTGAAATGTAACAGCTGATTGTGTGAACTTTAATAAAAATGATTGAAACATAGATGAGTAAGAAAGTAGGAAGAATTAGAAAGTAAGATGATTGATTTGAAGAAAGTTGGACGTGAGGTCAGAGAGATGGTTAAATATTATCTCAGCTAGGGTAGAAGTGGATAAACATGTCCCGCTTCAGTATGCGCAGCCCGAGTCAATCCTTGTGTGTGAGTGAGACTAACAAGTTAGTTACTTCTTCCGTTTACTCCTTTTGGTTGAAATACTTTCTCTGAGTTCCACTCTTCTCTGCTAGGATCGCTCTTCTCTTCTCCCCAATCTTTTCTTTGTAATCTGTTCCCCTCCATCTTTCCTAGATCCAGTCACCAAGATCACTATTAACTAGGACAAGGACCAAATAAAGTAACTAGGCACACAAATGCCAGAAAGACCTATTAAACACAATAACACAGTAAAATGAAGGCAGACAAAGACCTGCATAGTTAATCCAGTCTACCCATCAAGGTGGCCAGTCCCTTGCTGATGCTAAATCCAATAAGTCTGAATAATGTATTATTCCAGCCAGTCACTAACACATTAAGAAACATGTTGAGGTTGTGTAAGCTTCTATTCACATAGAAAATCATGGAAATGTACTGTTAAAGGGGGATGGAAGTGACATAATTGAGCAAGATGGCCACTTGAACTGTCAGCTCTGCTTACTTTCAGCAGTAATCTATCCTCTCTGCTTTCCTGCACATATTGTGGCAGTTTTTCTTCAGCAACCATCTATAATACTCATGAACCAGTGGTGAGTCCAAAGTGTCAATCTGTTGACCTGACTGTTTTCATATAGTGGTATAGTGCAGGAATGGAAAGCCCACAACAGCATTGCAGCAAGTCACATTGGAGACATCTGCATCTACTGCAGCAGTGATGGGAGGCAAAGAAGACCACCTTGACTGACATGAAAGCCTGGATGCTGGAATTCAAATCAAATATGAAAGTAGTGTGTACTGAACTTAACACACTCAGAATGGATTTACAGGGTGAAATCTAGGAACCGGACCACCAACTGTAAGTTGCTGAGATCGGCCTAGATGAGTATGAGGAAGTGGTAGGTGGCCTGGAAAAGCACTATATGGACTTAAAGCAAACTACAGCAGTGTTCACAGTTAAGCTCGAAGACCTGGAAAATCATCAGGCTCTGCAACCTTAGGTTCCATGGCACACTGGATACAGTCGAATATACAAATTGTGAAGTAGTGGTCCAGAAGACTGCAAGTATACTTCTCTCGCTGGATGCAGAACCTGTCTCCTTGGACACCATAAAAAAAGTGCAAGCTTTCCGTGCATTGGGAAAATTCAGACCTAATGTACCAAAAGGAATTGTGGCTTGTTTTCACTATTACAAGATAAAAAGTAGTGGTTGCAAAGCCCGGAAAACCAGCACGCTGGAATGGGACTCTTATTATAAGATTGAAATTAACCAAGATTTATCAGCAGTCTTGAAACACAGATTATGCAGCAACTCTAGAAGGAGGGTATCTGATATAAGTAGTGTTTTTAGGCCCCTTGTACCCCTCCCAAATTAGCATGTACCAGCCATCAACAATTTGGGGGGGGGGGGGGAATAAAAGAAACTAGGGCTTACGTGCATATGAAAAAGTCAATTCTTTTTATTTACTTACCAAATACAGATACAATTATAATTTCTCATGAGAGATCAGTTCAGTTACATAAAGAGATATTCACTGTGACTGCTTCTCTGAAACACTGTTCTGATACGGCAACTTATATAGTTTGTTTCAGACAATGATTTACATGACTTTTTCTGCAAATTATCCTTCTCATAGCTTATTATCTGGTTCTCACCATCTGCTTTCCTTAACATGTTAAACCACATTCTTTCTGTTGTTTATACTAGTTTATTTCCCAAGCCTGCTTGGCCGTAAGGGTATCATAATCTATATATATAAAAGGTACCACTGAAGCCTCCAGCCGGAAGTGTGAAGCGCCAGAGATATCCGGTTTCCCCATGAGTGAAGGAAAACAGCACAGCACGAAATCCCACGAAACAGTGAAGGACTCAGAGGGGGGAGGGGAGAGAGATGCCCTCACTCTCTCTGTAACACAAACACAGAACAGCAGGAAACAACACTGAAGGACTGGACTCGGAGGAGAGAGGGCAGAGGGCAGGGACACACACACTCCCACATGCACACTCTGAAGAAAACCTTGCTAGCCCCCGTTTCATTTGCATCAGAAACGGGGTTTTTTTTTACTAGTAGACCATAAATTCCAGAGTCACACAGGCTCATCAATCTCTGGCCTTTTAACCCATTCCATAGTGCATGACTGTGCTCATAATTCTACATCACCCCCTTGAAGGCCTTGAAAGTAAGGGCTTCATTTATTTAGAATTTCAGCAGAACTTCAGTTATAATCCCATCCATTCTAGAAGGGAACCAGAAATTCTTTGTCAGGTATATATTAAGGTTCGGGAGGTTGTAGGTGTGAGTCACAATGTCAAAACAATATTTTTTTTTCTTTTGCAGGTATTGGGCTATGGGTAACAGGACAAGGTGGTTATAGTGATCTCTCTCTCTCTCTCTCTCTCTCTCTCTCTCTGTGTATGTATGTATGTATATATATATATATATATATATATATATATATATATATATATATATATATATATATATATAGCCCCTCTTTAACCTTCCCTGGCTGGGCCTTATGTTACTTAATGCCTTCCCATCTAAATAATCCTAGAGGAGGACAATGATGCAGGACAAAAGAAATCACAAACATTTTAAACATTATCTTCAACATTTTACATTTCTGCATTAATATGTAGTCTTTCATATAGAACATAGTCATGTACTATAGGTTCTTTCTTACTTAAAGCAGTTTCAATTAGGGTATTTATTACACAACAGCCAAGAAGTACAAATACAACAATAACAATTATCATTGTGGTTAAACTAGATACTATAAGAGTTTTCCATTTCCCAAAAATATTGTCCATCCACCTAGTCCAGGTGGTATCTACACCAGAATTTTCAGCAAGTTCATGTGGCATCTAACTGAGCAGCAATACCTTTAACTGTGTCTCGAGTATAATTAATGAAGCGCTGTTGATTATAATAAATGTAATTAATCCAATCAACATTTTTGTTAATAGTGGACCACCAAAACAAAGAGGATTCAAAACCTGCAGCAGTTTGGTTGCAGGCCTTGAATTCATCTGGCACCCCCCTTGGTACACCTATAGAGTCAATATAAATTCTATCATCAAAGGAACCAGGGATTTCTCACTTCTTTCTAGAAAGAACTGGATTATCAACTGATTGGGTTACTATGGTAAGTGGAATCACTAATTAGACTAGACCACATTTGCCTTGCCAGTTGGTGGGCAGTATTGAGTATAACGTTTTGGTTCCACAATACCACTATATGTCCACCCAAAGACGAGAAAAGTCAAGGTCAATGATAGAGATTAAGTTAGAGTTACATAGTGAAAGATTACCAACTAAGGATTTAGGATTTTTTTTTCTCGGGTTAGACAGATCCCAAAAATTGTCCCGGGGACTGGTTTTCTGAATAGCGGGGGTGTTTTCGCTCCCTTGGGTAAGTCAGGAAACAGTAGACTGAGGGAAAGGCAGTGTGGTTTGATAGTTTTACTGGAACCCTGAAGCAATTTTAACATGCACATGGTTCCATTATAATCATTTACAAAATTTAAGGCAAAAGGGACTGCCTGAGGCTCAGGGCGAGAAGCATAAACTCCGGATAGTATACCGAATCCAATCTAGCCACACATTAGCTTCACTGAAACCAGTCTCAAGAACAAACGTTTCCCTAAGGCTGATTACATTGAGGAGCTTAACGGGAATCTTTGCTTCTGAAATTTGAGGTAGTAAGGGATTAAGTGAACCAGTATTGGATATTTGAGGGGAAGTGACCATCACACGAAAGCGACCAACAGGATCCGTGTTGGTGGCTTCTATTCCAATACCGAAGGTGCGATTAATCCCTTCATATGCCCCTTTAAAGGTAATATGTACGGGGTTACATTTCCCCTCTTCACAATTTGTACAGTTTACTGGTTGTCGGACAAGGGTTATATTATGACGTAAGGGATTATTCCAAGCCAATTGGTGTTTTTCTGTAGGATAGTTGGGTCCAGTATACCACCATACATTAGCCCAATTAAAACAAGGGGATGCATGATGACTCATTTCAATATAAGTACACAAACATGATATTGACAATACCATCGTTGCCAGTCTAAAGATCCACAATTGGCTATGTTAGTCACATTACATTTGGATGTTTGTATCTCATTAGTTAAATTTAACTTTATTTATCGTCTTGACCGGATATCTTCCCAGAGCGTAGTACCTATCCACGTCTTTGGAATCTAAGTTATTATTGCCAAAAAAGTCCTGTAGATTGAAGACACGTGTGCTGATAGACGTAAAAGTAAGCATAATGGAACACTCGAATGTCTTTAAGGTGCATGCAAGAAGTGTGGTCCTGTAACTTCGCTGCTGTGGCTGACAGGGCCTCAATTCAGAAAGGTCCAACATAAACAGGATCCTTCCAAATTTTATGGGGATAGAGTTTCCTATAGACTAGGTCTCCTATTTTCAATGCTTTGGGGTCTTCTGTACCACTCCCCCCCCCCCCCCCCCCCCCCCCTCTGTCTGGCAGTTCCTGTGAAATGCAAGACAGAGATGTTATTACAGATTGTAGCTGTTCCCAGTACACAGAGTAAGGATCAGGCAAGTGATGGTTAGGATTACCAGCAGCAAGATGGATTCTGCATCCGGTACACAGTTGAAAATGAGTTAGCTTTAATGCAGCAGATGGAGTATTTATTTATTTTTTTACATTTGTACCCTGCGCTTTCCCACTCATGGCAGGCTCAATGCGGCTTACATGGGGCAATGGAGGGTTAAGTGACTTGCCCAGAGTCACAAGGAGCTGCCTGTGCCGGGAATCAAACTCAGTTCCTCAGTTCCCCAGGACCAAAGTCCACCACCCTAACCACTAGGCCACTCCTCCATTTGCCATCAATTGTTGAAGTTTTGTTTTTAATAATCCATTATACCTTTCAATTAGGCCATTGCTGGTAGGCTTGTAAATGCTCACCGTCCGGTGAATAATTTGTAATTTAGCTGTTAATGTATGAGTCAATTCATTAACAAAATGTGAGCCATTATCAGTTGTAATTTTACAAGGAATGCCAAATCTGGGAATGATATCATTGCACAACACCTGTGCCATCATCTGTCCAGTTCCTCGGATACAGGGAATTGCCTCAACCCATTTAGAAAAAGCATCAACACAAACCAATAAAAATCTTTTTCCTTTCACTGGGATTATCCTGTCTGTAAAATCACAGTACCAGTGCAATCCTGGACCTTGTACAGTGGGTAAGTGGCCTGGGGGAATCATGTTTCCATGCTTAAGGGGGTATTCAAAAAGCATTTATATCACTGTCGAACAATAGTATGACAAATTGACAGCATTTGTGGGGCCCAAACCTTGGAAGAAAGATTATCATACATAGTAGCAGCACTCAGATGTAAAGGGTAATGCAATGAATGTAATAATAAAGTTAAGTTGTGCTGCGCTACACAGATTTGGCCAGCAGGGTGCAACCACAAGCTTTGGGAATTCAGTGTACACCCCGCTTGCTTCCAGGATCTCAATTCAGCCTATAAAGCGTCATAAAGCACTGACCTGTCCAAATTTGGGATTTGGGAGTGTCAACAAACATAATCACTTCTTCAGTACTATCAACAACGTGACTGGGGACAGTTCCTTTAACTTCTTTAGGTAAATCATCTGCCATATGATTACCATTAATTTCAAAAGAGAACACAGTTTCCTGATGAGCTTTAATCCATTTAATGGCTGTACGTAACTTTTTCTTATGGCGCTCTTGTAACGCCTCAAACACTTTGTTCCACAAAGTAATGTGGCTCAAAGGGTGACCAGTAGAGGAAATCATACCCCTTTGATTCTATTTTTGAATATGTAAATGTAATGAGGAAAATACATAACTAGAATCTGTAACTATACATCTTCTTGCAGTGCTTTAAACTGCAAAACAAACAGTGCAGCAGCCAATTCAGCAGTTTGAGCGGTATAAGAATCCGGGAGTCGGTATTGTATGACTTCAATAGGTATTTCATCAGCAGTATAATGTACCGCAGCAAAACCTATGTTTCCATTTTGATGGGATCCATCTGTAAACCAGACTGGTCCCATTTGCAAATTTTCAAAATGAATGCTTAAAGTAGCAGGCAATGAAGGTAACTGGGCAGTGCACTGGTGAGGGAATAAATCATGCTTTTCAGTAACAGTAATCAGCAGAGCTCAGCGTTGTAATTCTGCTGAAGTGAGGGGCTGTATACGGTGTACAATACTTAGCAGTTCCACTTGATATTTATGTAATCGTGACGGGGTCATGTGACTGTTCAGAATGTATTTAACATAATGGGAACTATGAATAACTACTGGCAGATGAGGTATATAGCTATATAATTTCAAAACAGCAGTAGTGGCTGCTACAAGTCCTTTTTCCAAGGAAGCAAATCCTAATTCAACTGGGGTAAAAGTCCCAGATAAATATGCACAAGCTATATCATCATCATGCTGAGTTATTAAAGCAGCCCCTGTATTTTCATCATGAGTTATCCATAACTGTACTTCATGGGGCACATCAACTGTAGCGAGAGGGGAACTTTTCATTACATCTTTTACAAGGGTAATTAAATCTAATTTCTCAGCCTCAGTAAAATCAATTGGCGCTCGTTTAGAACTGTTTTCCTAGCAATTTCTGGTAAAATGGTTTAGTTCATTCTGAATAATTAGGTATCCACAGACAACAAAAATTTAACATACCTAACACAGCTCTAAATTCAGTAACATTAGAAGGCATATGTAATTTGCATGGGGTTCTCAGTGGCTGCTAATGGCACATATTAGAGCCACAGAAAACCCCCTCTGGAGCAGTTTTGTCACACAGCCAGCAAGATGTTCAGGCTGAGCTACAAGGCTGCTCAGTTTGACTTTCTCATTCTGCATCTATATACTGTTATAAGTTTCATTTCTTCTAAAACATGTGATTCCCCTTATTCTAACTTATTGTTCATAAAATATTTCCTGTTTTCTTCATTATACAAAAAAGGTTTCCTTTATTTTTACCATCCTCTCCTGTCCCAATACACTTTCACACTTTGTTCTCATTGGCCATTCCCTTATTCCAAACACGTGATCCCGTCATGCAGCAACAACAAACAAGTTGCATGTAACACCTGGCTGCTCTTTTCCCTAAACACATATTTGTGGAGGAGCATCTCCTTCTTTGGAGGGTCTTCAGTCTCACTCGCCATCAAGGTTATATCAATTTTATCTGCCATATATGGGTAGTATCATTTCACGTCCTCATGAGTTCCTCCTTGTCATGTGATTTACCAGAAGTGCATAACAAGATTTGCTGTTTACTGGAAAACAAACTTATACTCATGATCAGATCTGAGTGCTTGCAGACCAAGCAGAGGAAGGAATATACACTGTTTGCCCGCTATGCCTGCAATTTTGGATTTTGAGTTATGTTTTTCTTGTATTGTAGGTTGTTGGTGATTTTTTTTTGCTTGTTTTTATTGTGTATGTACTTTTAAATCTAAATATAGAAATGAAAAGCAGCAGATGGGCATGGACAGTTGGAAGTTGCATTGACCATCGAAAATGGTCACTATAGATGACTGTGTAGCAAAAATCTAATGTTTAATCTCTCATGTATTTTAGTATATTATGTGTTTGAGATAATACTAAATGTAATTGTCCATTATATTGTGACGTGAAGGGGACTGTTGCTCTACACCAATGCAGTTAAGAAATTGGTGAGTGTTGTTATGTGGTATTCTTATAAAGGGGAGGGACCACCCAAGGGTGGAGAAACAAGAACACCCCTACTGACCGTGACAGGATATTATTTGCAGTAAGCATTACAAAAAATGTTGCAGTGAATGATGGCAAGTGAGATAAAATACCACTTAGATGTCTGCAAACCATGTAAATGTGCAAAAAGAAACATCGGGCATATCATTCCATTGCTTTCTGCTGTCTAATTGTGTTAAGTGATGCCTGCAAATGTACTTTTTAAAAACATTTGGCCACTGCATTTTATTTTAATATTATGAATATTCTTGTTCACTCCCTCCTTATATTTGTGTTCTTTTGCAAAGGTTTTCTCTGCTTCATTTCACAGTACAATTACAACACAGTTATGTTTTGTTCCCCACTGCACACACAGTTTGTTAGTTTAACTTTTCCCGCATTGCTCTTCATATTTCAATTTTTACCGGACACACAGTACAATTTCAGTATCAGTTTATTCTTCCTTTATGTTTGCAACTGCACATTGCCTATTTGCTGTCTAATTATAACTCTTCTTCTGTTTATGCGTTGTGTTCACAATTCGCAATTCCTATTGTTACTACTTCTGTTTTTCCCTTTGCATATTTGTTCTCTATTTATTCTTCACAAATAATGGTTATTTCACTTTTTTTTTTTAAACTTGTTCACTCTTGGTTGCTGTTTTTTGTGGCACTATATGTTCCTTAGCATTCGTCATTCCCCTCTTCACTGTGAAGGTTTCCTAGCATCTGTTTTGTTATCCTTTTAGCATCATGTCATTTTATTATTTCACTGTGAAAGTTTCCTAACAGCTTTTCTTTAATGTGTCTCAACTGCTATATGTTGCTTAATACTTCAACGGTTACTTCTCATCAAACACTTGTTTTTTTTTTACATGTGTGCATTTGCAGCATGTTTCTCGTTTTTCTGCTGCCAGTTCTTCTTCATACTTATATGTTGGCTCTTTTCTATTGTTTTAACTTAGTTCATTAATGCAACAAAAGCACCAGGAGCCCTCAGTTCTTTATTAATAAATGTCAATTTTCTAATGTGGGTCCACATTGGAAAACTGACATTAATAAAGAACTGTGTCCCATTTCTGAGGGCTCCTGGTGCTTTTGTTGCATTTTGGACTTTATTTTGTACTTTGGACCCTCTCTGTACTGTTTCCTTAACTTAGTTCATTTTCATTAGCCTCAAGGCATTTGTTGAATACCATGTACTTTTAATTTCTTCTACGTGTACATATTACATTTAGCTCTGAAGAGTCTTGTTTCATTAGGCTGCACATCCACAGGTTAAGCCTTGTTGTACAAAAATTATTATTCAGACATTGTTAACCTTACATTTATCTCCTCGACAGAGGGACTCCCCTGTTTCCTAACTGCCTCAGGAGGACATAAACCATAGGAAGTTTTTCAAGCCTATGGTTTATGTCCTCCTGAGGCAGTTACGAAACAGGGGAGTCCCTCTGTCGAAGAGATTGCAATGTGACACAGTGAAACCTTAGACTTGGAACTTGGAAGTAAGCCCCGGCTGGATGCCCGAAGAATCTAGATGTGGCGACTACCATCCGGGTGGTGAAGTTATGCTAAGTCTATTTTGTTGGTCCTATGCACAGTCTTGCATTTTTTGATATTGTGGATTTTTCTTGCGATATATAGTCTCTTACTCATTACATTAAATACTTTGAAGATTTGATTGATCCTCCCTGTTTTTGGCTGCAAGGTTTTTTCTCTTGAAGAGTTGTTTTCCTTGCAGTTGGGTTCAGAGGGTTGCTCAAAGCCCACCGCTTCAGTGTCACCTTCGGCACCTAACCACTACACCTCAACTCAAGAAATCTAGACTGCCCCAACTTTACATTTCGTCCTTTAGATTGTAAGCTCCTTTGAGCAGGGACCGTCCTTCTTTGTTAATTTGTACAGCGCTGCGTAAGCCTAGTAGCGCTCTAGAAATGTTAAGTAGTAGTAATGGTTAGAACCCGTGATAGTAGCCGTTACTGAGGGTTTAGCCATTGTTTGGGGCACCCCAGGCAGTTGAGGTTCTTTTTGTTAACGATTTTGAATCTTCTATATGCACTGAGTAAGAGCCAATACAATAGCAAATTTTTGGATTGGTTATTTAATAGTTGCCCTTTTTATATAAGTAATTTGTGTGTGTATATATATATATGTTAGCATAGACTCCTGATGCAGGTAGAAACACGGCACGTGTCAAGTCTTAGTAGTACAATTGCTACAATAAACGCCTTGTTTTGGACTTAAGCCTCTTGTTTTTCATGGTTGGAAGGGTCATCATACACCCTACTCTTATGTGTTTTCCCATACTCTGGAAAGATCAGTGGTCAAAAAAAATATGCCCCATGTCACTTCCAGTCCTATTTGTGCTTGTCTTCTATGATCCTACTCCTAATCACAGGACAGACATATTTAAGCAATTCTGCTTCATCCTTATCAGATTCTGCATGTTTTTCTCTTGAGCCTCACAATGCCACACCTGCACTTCCTCCTATCACTAACATATATCTAAAATAAATGTCTTGTCTCCCTATTTTACCTTATTGGTTATTTTTTCTCCCATTTGTATCTTTGCTTTCCATATTACTTTACCAGATTCTCTTAGCTTTTCTAGATATTGTTGCTTATCTTCTTTCTGTGATCTAGTGTTTATAAAGGCTAACCTTTTTTCCTTCATTTTTTTAGCTATTACTTTTGAGAGCCAAACAAATGCTTTTAACTCTTATTTTCCTAACAAACAAAAATTGTTGCACTTAAAATAGCTCCTTTCTCTTTTCTTCCACTGCTGTTGTTCTTCCCTCAGATGTTCCTGTCCAGCTATCTCCTCCTTAAGGTACTTAAGAGCATAAGCATTGCCATACTGGTACAGATCAATGGTCCATCAAGCCAGTGGCGTACCTAGGGTAGTTGACACCCGGGGCCGGTCATTTTTTAACACCCCCCCCCCCCCCAAATCCAGTACTAGGCATGCCGAGAATACAAAACACTCAGGACCTATAGAGCAATTCTACCATACCATAAGCAGTCATTTCTACGAGTCACACAAGGAAAAGGAAAGCATCTTAAACACTACAGTGAGCACTAGAACATCAATTCACCTATTGTAAAACGAAACCAGACAGAATAGTACAGATCGTAGATCCTGCACAGTCAATGCCAACTGAAAGCCATGTCTTTTTCACAAACACAGATACACCCTAATCCACTATAGAATAAGTAATCATAAACTTTCTATTTAGACAAAAATTAAACTGAACCCCCAATGCCAGACTCTGCATACAATGCAACACCACAGAAACTGTCCCCAAGTACTGTGCAAAATATAAAGACAGCAGATGTAAATTTGAAAAAAAACTAACAAGTACCAATCACCACTTTACAAATTAACAAATAGAAATAAAACAAATATAGAAAGTAAAATAATACCATTTTATTGGACTAATACATTTAGCTTTCAGAGGCCAAAACCTCCGTCCTCGGGTCAGTACAGTATAGTGCTGTTACAGTATCCTATCCTGACCTGAGGAAGGGGGTTTTGTTCTCCGAAAGTTAGTCAAAATGTATTAAAATTAGTCCAATAAAAAGATTACCTTATTTACATGTTCTATTATAAACATTTAACACATCTACAATACTTTATCCTAAAGCAAAAAAAATAAAAAAATATATTTTATTTACAGTTTGTTGTCTCTGGTTTCTGCTTTCCTCATCTTCTTTTCACCGTCTTCCTTCCATCCAGCATCTGTCTTCACTCTCTCTCTCTCTCTCTCTCTCTCTCTCTGCCATCCAGTGTCTGCCCTCTCTGCCGTCCCTTCCATCCACTGCCTGCCCTTTCTCTCTGCCCCTTCAATCCACCATTTGCCCTCCCTCTCCCATCCATCCAGGGTCTGCCCTCCCTCTCGCTCCCCCTTCCATCTAGGATCTGCCCCCCCTCTCTCTCTCTGCCCCTTTTTTCAGCCCCCAGTTCCAGCCCCCTTCTCCCCTCTGAACACCCCCACCCCAGTCCCCTTCTCCCCTCCCCTGTCTGAGACCCCCACCCCAGTCCCCTTCTCTCCTCTGAACACCCCAACCCCAGTCCCCTTCTCCCCTCCCCTTCCCCCCTCTGAGATCCCCACTCCAGTCCCCTTCTCCCCTCCCCTGTTCCCCTCTGAACACCCCCACCCCAGTCCCCTTCTCCCCTCCCCCATCTGAGACCCCCACCCCAGTCCTCCCCACCCCAGTCCCCTTCTCCCCTCTGAGATCCCCACCCCAGTCCCCTTCTCCCTTCCCCTGTCTGAGACCCCCACCCCAGTCCCCTTCTCCCCTCTGAACACCCCCACCCGAGTCCGTTTCGCCCCTCTCCTTCCCCACCTCAGTCCCGTTAAAACCGGCGAAGCAGCGTTGCAGGCAGCGCCTCGTGCCCTGCTTGTAAAAAAAAAATCAAATCTTCTTCCTTCTCCTCGTCTTGACATCTTGACGTTGACTGGGGCCTTCTAATCAAATTGATTGGAAGGCCTGAGTCGACGTCAAGACGAGGAGGAGAAGGAAGGAGATTTGATTTTTTTTTTTTTTTTTACAAGCAGGGCACGAGGCGCTGCCTGCGACGCAGCTTCGCCGGTTTTTTTAATGTGCGGCGCCGCGGGAACGGCCACGGGAGGCGACGGGAGCGGAGCACCCCCCACCCACTGGCACCCGGGGCGGACCGCCCCCCCCCCCCCCCCTTGGTACGCCACTGCATCAAGCCCAATATCCTGTTGCCAACAGTGGCCAGTCCAGGTCACAAGTACATGGCTCGATCTCAGAACAGTAAAACAAATTTTATGGTGTTTCCCCTAGAAAGAAGCAGTAGATTTTCCCAAGTCCATCTTAATGGCTTATAGACTTTTATTTTAGGAAAGTATTCAAACCTTTTTTTAAACCCTGATAATCTAACTGCTGTTACCACAATCTCTGGCAACAAATTAGAGTTTAATTACTTGTTGAGTTAAGATATATTTTCTCCAGTTTGTTTTAATTCACTACTTAAGTCATTTTTTGCGTGCCCCCCTAGTCCTAGTATTTTTAGAAAGAGTAAACAAGTGATTCACATCTATCAGTTCCACTCCACTCAGTATTTTATATTCCTTTATCATATCTCCCCTCAACCGTTTCTTCTCCAAGCTGAAGCGCCCTAGCCGCTTTAGCGTTTCCTGATAGGGAAGCCATCCCATCCCCTTTATCATTTTTGTCGCCATTCTCTGTACCTTTTCTAATTCTGCTATATCTTTTTGGAGATGTGGTGACCCGAATTCCACACAGGATTCAAGATGCAGTCACACCGAAGTTGGGTTTGGAGCTCCCCGAGGTCTGCTGGTTTGGCTGGCAGAAGTCCACAAGCCTGCCAGCAGAAGCTTTTCCTGTGGCGATATTTGCCACCGCGCTGCTTGCCCTTCTTTCCCCCTCCCCCATATGTATGCATACCAGAGCAGGCAGCACCGGGGGGGGGGGGGCTTTAGGGGCCTCCCCCCCCCCCCAATTTGGGTTCGGGGCTCCCCAAGGTCTGCTGGTTTGGCTGGCATGGGTTCCCAAGCCCTGCTAGCAGAAGCTTTCCTGCAGTGATAATTGCCACCGCACTGCCTGCCCTGCTTTCCTCCTCCCCCCCGTATGCATGCATGCCAAGGCAGGCAGCTCAGTGGTGAATATTGCTGCAGGAAAGCTTCTGCTGGTAGGGCTTGGGGACCCCGCCAGCCCAATGTGTGTGGAGTTACGGCGGGGGTAGAAAGCGGTGGGGAGGTGGGCAAACTGCCCTGCCCCCTCCCAAATCAAGGTCTGGCTAAGCCTCTGCCATGGAGCAATACAAAGACATATTCTTATTTTTATTTTCCATTCCTTTCCTAATAAGTCCTAACATTCTGTTTACTTAACCACTCCTGCACACTGAGCAGAGGGTTTCAACATATTAACAGTGACACCTAGATCTTTATTCCTGGGCGGTGACTCCTAGTGGAACCTTGCATCACATAGCTATAGTTTGGGTTCCTCTTTCCCGCATGCATCACTTTGCACTTGCTCACATTAAATATCAACTGCCATTTGAATGCCCAATCTCCTAGTCTTGTAATTTTTCACATTCATCTTATGATTTAACAACTTTGAAACTTTGTATCATCAGCAAATTTAATTACCTTACTAGTTATTCCCGTTTCAAGATTATTTATAAATGTGTTAAAAAGCAGCAGTCCCAGCTCAGACCCCTGAGGAACCCCACTAGCTACTCTTCTTCATTGAGAACACTAACTATTTAACCTTACTCCCTGTTTTCTGGCTTTTAACCAGTTTTTTTTCTTGTCATCTATACCAGACCAGTCCAGACGAATGGGTTATGTCCATCTGCCAGTAGATGGAGACAGAGAAAAGTAGTGTTATGTCTGTGCTTTCCTTGCCCTCTGGTGGCCAGAACGGGTGGCTGCTATGGATCATCACCCGTTCCAGATTTTAGCTTAGTCCGGTCCGGATCTTCCAGGCTGCCAGGTTTGCTTGTGTTGTTTGAGCCTGCACAGCACCCGTAGCTGCCTGGTGATTGCAGCAGCTGAGTCTCAACTGCTTATGGGCTTATTAGCCATCTTGGAACATTTCTGCTTGCCTTTGCATCGTCTAAGGCCCTGGTATGTTGGGGTGCTGGTGCACTTCTGCTGAGTCCAGTTCTAGTTTGGTTTCCTGCCTTGATTCTTGTCTTTTCTTGCTAGTCTGTGGTTAGTTAGATTAGATTGTTTGTTTGTTTGTTTGCTTGTCTTGTCTTGTCTCTGAGTTGGAGTTCTGTGTTTAGTCCTTGTCTGTTTGTATTTTACTGGCTGCTCTGCAGCTTTTAGTTTTGTGTCTTGTTAGTATTTTGCTCCCTGTTTTAGTGGCTGTTTTCAGCTTTCCGTCCTGTCCTTTATTGTACCCATTTCTTGCCCTGCTGTCCCTGGATGTTCCTTTCCCCTTTGACCCTCAGTCCCCATGCTGCCTAACTGGGATCCTGTTCCTGCCCTGTCCTACGAGTCCTGCCAGCCACCTGAAGCCAAGGGCTCAACCCTTGGTGAAAAGTGGCCAGGTGCAGGTGAAGCCTAACTGTTCATTAAGCTCTGCCTTGTCTCCGGTGTGGGGGTGGTTTTGTCTGCCACTGCCGCTCCTCGGCAGTGGCCCAAGGGCTCACAAACCAGTTTCCAGCTTTGAAAACGTGACAAGTAGTTTCAAGTTATTCACCCCCTTAAAGATATCATGGAGCCTGGAAAACTAAGTATTTTCTCTGACACCAAGCATATGTTACATGGAACGTGCAGCTCCTTCTTGAACTTTCTCTGTCAGCTCCTGTCTCAATTTTTGCTGAGTGACAGTTGAGCATAGGGCATTGTTGGTGGTTTTGTGCTAGTTCTACTGGATGATGGAGTCTGAGCCTAGTTGATACCCAGTGGGGCCGGGTCCCTCGCCTCACAGTTAGGGTGACACCCGGTGGGGCTGGGTCCTTTCTTCCCTAGCTCCACAGCTTTAGGTGGACAGTTATGGACGGTGGATTAAGGATATGAGCACTGCTCTTATCTTTCTGGCTGTGAAATCTCTAGTGCTAGTATGTCTCTTGTTCTTGTCTTCTGGCTGAGGTAAGTGTGATGCATTTTTCTTTCCTATGGCTGCAAGCGGTATCCGCAGTATCCAAAGCACCTTTATGGAGCAGCTCGGTTCACTTGGAGCACCGCTCATGTTGTCCTTTTGCTCCAGCCATATTTCTTTTCAGTGATTTACTTCTTCCTGCCTCTTTGGAGTTCCTAGGCCACAACCATCACCCAGTTGCGCACTCCATGTTCCGGTGTGTTTTTCTGCCCTGGCTGTTCTGTGGGGCTCTGCCCTGTTTCCCAGATGAGTTCCAAAAAAAAACAAAAACCCATGACTTCGTACAGTGATCGTTTAGTTCCTTTATGTGGATGAGCTCCATTTTCCTTGTGCAGTAAGGGTTCCTTGGGGACCAGTTTCTTCCTTCAGGGAGGCAGTCCCATGATGTTGGTCAGACTACTCTGGGTTTCCTTTCATTCTTGGCTTGAGCAGCGAGTTGGCTTCTCCCGTAAGTGAGCTGACCATTCCCGCTAGCGCATTCTCTTTACAGTGTTATTTGGAGGGGTCTCCTCTTCTGCCAGCGCCCAAAGGAATGGTGGGGGGCTACAAGCTGCATTCCGGTGGAAATGACCATCTCTGAACCTCAGCTGACAGTTCTCTGTTGGGCTACATGGGAGATTTTCTCTTGGCATCCAGTCATAGCGTCTGTTCAGGTTGCATGGCCAGTAACATTTCTTCTCAGGTCTGCCTAGTTAACGGCCTCTCAAGCCGAATTTGTCTGGTTCTACTGGAAGAAGGGTAGCTGAAAAGAAGACCAGCGAGACCTGAAGTGGTCCACAACCTTGTGAACTGACCATCTGAAGAAAGTACCTGTTGGTTCAGCTCTACCGGCCAGAGAGACTGTAATCCTGCATGCTGCAGAGAGCCTGTGTTGTTTCCTAAGACGGGGACTCGCTGTGGAAAACAGCTGGAGTCTAAAAGGAAAAACCTGTGTCCACTTCATCTGAGAGACCACCTAGAGTCGGCTCGGTGAGGATTACAGAGATTTATTTCCTATAGTCGGGGATTAGCTAGTGGGTTCTTATCTCAGCAAAGGCGGGTTAGTCAGAACTTGTGATCAGGAAGATGTGCTGCTAACTGTATTACTTCATGACCTAGTCAGTATTACTAATCAGGATTGTGTAATAACCTAGTAACCAGTGATATCAGTGTTTTAGTTAGACAATACATTCTACAGTTGCTTATCAGCATAAGGGAGCTATAATTGTACAGCTGAGCTGTAGTGTAGGGTGTATTATTCTATTTTCTTACCTATATAATAAATTAATATATTTCACAGCAGTGACTTTACTTTTATTCCAGTTCTCTCTAACAGAAGAAAAGTTCTGGTGTAGGCCCAGAACAGCCAGGTTCCTTTATAATATATAACCCCTGGACAGAGCTAGGAAGTTGGTTTAGCCAGACTCCTGTAAATGGAACCTGAGAATTACTCATTGGGTAGCTTTGCCCAGCAGAGTTATTCATCCTATAAATGCTTACATAAGTGGGCTTCAGCCTTGCAGTTTAGGGTGTTGGCTTGTTGGACTGACTGTCCGCAACCTCTCAGCTTGTGTCATCTTGATCGGTGGCCATTTGGTGGCCACTGTCTTCCATAGCTTTGTGCTGTTCTTCGGTACATGCTTCCTCTTCCTGATTTTGATGGGTACATTTGGTTGGGCTGCCGTCTTCTAGGCACTGTGGGGCCAGTGGTTCTCATGGGCGTTTTTTATTGCGGTTTCCTGGGTCGGTATGAAGCTATATCAATGTCTAGCTGTGGCTGCCTCCTGGTTGTTTTTCTGTGGCCGCCTAGGCAGTGGTGTGCCAGCGAATTCCTAGTCTAGTACCGGCAATCGCTGAGGTTGCCTACACTCGGTTAAGGCAGTATTTTGGCATCCGCCCCAGATTGGAGTAGGGCTTCGAGTTCTGGACTGTTGGCCGGCAGGCTTTGGCTCTGTGATGTCCTTCTCGGCCAAATTCGGGCATTGGTCCTCTGGACTGCCTCCAGGTGTTCGCTATCCTATATTTTGGCCTTGTATTTTATTCCTTCATTTTTGGCCAGTGGGGTCCCCAGGTCTCTAGGGTTCAGCTCCATCCACGGCCTTGTGGGATTTGAACTGCTAGTTGTCTTTGTGGCAGCTTGCCTTTCCTCTGGCTTGCAGCCTATTTCGATTCTGCTTGGTGAGCTATGCCCAGTGCATCCGTTGCCTTGCAAGTGGGGCAATAAGGCCTGTTTTGCATGGGCAGTGTGACTTCATCTTGGAGTTTGGCTTGCAATTCCTTCCTGGGGAGGTGACACGTTTCTTGATCTCAAGCTTCACTTTATACAGCACAGATTTTCTTCACCTTTCATCTTCCTTGCTTCTTCTAAATCTCTATTTTATTATGGGTCATGGCTTCAGCTCTAGCTGAAAGCAGGGTTCCATTAGGTTCCTGAACTCCATTTTTGCCCCTGGCACACTCCTTTATCTGCTGTTGAACACTGTGGCATCTCCATGTGGCGCACAGTTCCATCTCTCCCGGGTCAGTGCTACCCCGTCGCTGCCAGTTGGGTGCTGCTCCATCTCTGTCTATGCAGCAGTGATCCCTTTATGAGTGTGAAGGAGGCTCTATCTCTGCATATGCACCAATACTCCTTAGTGAGTTGACTGAGATTCCGTCTTTGCGGGTGGAGCGCTGCTTCACTTCGGCACATCATGAGCAGCTCCGTCTCTGGCCATGGGGTGTAGCTCCATCTCCACCAGTGGGGTGTAGCTCCTACTCTAACTGTTCGGGGTAGTTCCATCTCAGGATGAAGCACGATGCTCCATCTTGGCACAAGGGGCGGGGCTCATTTTCCGGAGGTTGCACTTGTCCCCTCTGTGATGGTTGGGTTGGCTCCCATGTGGCTCGTAGAGCTCTACTTATAGCCCTTGCTGTGGTGCGCGGTAGTCTATTTTCACATGTTCCTCAGTCTCTTCTTGAGTCAGGAAACGAGGTTCCTTTTGGGTGGTGAGCGCAGCTTCCCCTCTGGCCCCAGCCATGTTTTGTACTGTGCAGCACCACTTAGATCCACAATGTCAACTTCTCTTTCAGCGTGTTTTCTTGTGGCCTTTCTTTTATTCTGCTGGGCACTTTCGATGTTCATACTTCTAGTGGTCAACTCTGCCTTAACTGGTTTCTTGATCTTGTTTTTCGCTTCAGGTAGGCCGTTGGAGCTACTATTGACCCTTGCAGCTTTCGGTGAAGAACCGTCACTTATTGATTAAACCCTCTTGACTTGTCGTAATATTGAGCCACAGCTTCCAGTGATCACTGGATGCCAGGTGATCAACCACAAGCACAAGGTCCAGTATGGACTTATCCAAAGTGGGTTCCATTAACAACTGCTGGAATGCCCCAGTCAACATCCAGCACATTGGAAACTACATAATAGTAGTGCTGCTTCCCCTTTCACAGCTATATTGTGAATATCTTCAGTTAAATTTCTGTCCTCTTCTGCCTGTGGAGGTCTGTATATCACCCCAGTGTAGATAGCTTTTCCATTCTATCTTTCCAGATTAACCAACAGTACCTCTTTCTTTTCCAGAAAGTCATGCAATTCTGTCACTTCAATAATATAATGCCACTTCTCCTTCCTTTCTTCCTAACCTGCCTGTCCTTCCTGAACAGATTATAATTATACTCTGGGTATAATTATATCCCAGTCATGTTTCTCTGTGAGCCATATCTCTGCCACTAATTCCAAGTCATCATCTTCCATCACAGTCTCTAGATCCAGAACATTGTTTCCTGTACTATGAGTATTAGTAAATATAGTTTTCCAAGTGTTTCCCCTTTTTTCCCTTCTCTGTAGAGGCGTTTAATGTTTTACTTACTTTGAGGGCTTTTAATTATCTGGGAGCTTTGTTCACCTATCCCTACTGATTCTAGTTTAAAGCCCTCTGCTGTGGAAGACACTTTGTCCCAGCTTTTGATAGGTGAATACCATCTCTGTTCAATAGCCCTTAAAATCATCCTGTGGTCCATGAAGTTAGAAGATCCACACATTCTTCTCTAGTATGTGAGCTTCTCTGCTTTGGCCTTTACCCTCAACAGGGAGGATTGACGAGAGTACAACCCTGTGTCCCTATCTGCTTCACTATCTCTCCCGGAGCTGTGCAGTCACACTTGATACATCCAGTGGGATACCTAGCAATATCATTTGTCCCAACATGGATGAGAAGCTTTGGATAATAGTAGGCTTGATGTTTTTACCAAAAATTGTGCAGAATTCCCCCAGCAGTAATAGAGTTATGGCATAAAAAGGTGGGGAAATAATTTTCACTACTGCAGTGCATACATCTCAGAATCAGTGCAGCAGAACAAATGGCAATCGGGTAAGTCTACAGCAGGAGATGGCAGCAGCAGCAGTAGTGCTTCTCCTGGATGTGTAAATGGAAAGTTTTCTGGGTTTTAGCCTGCTCATGCCCTGTGACTAGGCTATGTTCTAGCTCATCTGATTGACTGTTGAACGCTGAGACAGAGGCCCTTGAATATTGACATGGTGGTATTTTACTGCTCTTAAAGTAATTTCTATATTTCTTTTCTTTTTCTAGTACCTTCTCCAAGTAAATTCCGGTCTCCAGCAGCACCATCCCCCCTTGCACTTCGGCAGCCAGTGAAAGCTTTCAGTAATCATGGCTTAAGTTCTGCTGGTGGTCAGGAAGTAGCACAGGTGGCTCACAGCAATCCTTCACCAGGACTCCCAACAGCTCAGCCTGCAGGTGCAGCAAGTCCTGTCAACAAACCCACAGGGACAGGAATAAGGAGTGGCTTACCAAGACCTAGCGCCCCTTCTGTAGGGGGCGTACCAGTGCCTCGTAGTAAAATTGCACAACCTCCTCGCAGGTATGTTTAGAACTAATATCACTTTTTTTCTAACCAAAATGTAGTATTCTGTGGAAAACATACTTTTGAGGGGTATTGCGCAAACTATTCTCTTACCGACTTATTCTTTCATGGGGCTGTTCATTATATACTTATTTCAGCTGAAAAACGTGTCACTACTGGTTAGTGCAGTGGGTTGTGGACCTGGGGAACTGGGTTCAATTTCCACCAGGTTCAATTCCCTCTGCAAGCCATTTAATCCTTCATTGCCCCAGATACAACAGTAGTACAACATACTACTTAGATTGTGAGCCCACTAGGGACAGACCCAGTACTTGTAAAATGAAACTGTAAACCACTTAGGTTTAAGTGGTATATGAATACTTAAATGAAGTAGCCATTGCAGAATTTTATTGTGTCTTCAACTTTGTACAAAACCCTGTTAAATCCACAAGAAGTAGTCCTACAAGAAAAGAAATTAGACTTATTTCCTAATATATTCACTTTGCATGCACAATATTTTTGTATCTGCTGAATTTTAAAGATCAGGGCTCTGACCTTGGGCCTGCTCTTTTTAACATCTTCGTGTGAAAGGACTGTCTAGTAAGGTTTGTCTCTTTGCGAATGATACCAAACTTTGTAATAGGGTAGACACCCAGAGGATGTGAATAGCATGCATAGAGATCTAGCGAAGCTTGAAGAATAGTCCAGCAATTGGCAACTCAGATTTAGTGCTAAAAAACGTAGGGTCAAACTCTTAGGTTGCAAAACTCCAAGGGAAAGGTATCGTTTAGGGGTGAAGTACTTCTGTGTACAAAAGAAGAGTGAGACTTGGAGGTGATTGTTTCTGATGATCTCAGTGTGGCCATATAGAAAAGGTGATGGTCAAAGCCAGAAGGATGCTTGAGTGCATAGTGAGAGGGATGACCAGCAGGAAAATAAGAGGTGATAGTTCCCAAGTATAAGCCTCTGGTGAGGCCCCAGTTAGAATACTGTGTGTAATTCTGGACTTCACCTATGAAAAGATATAAATAGGATGGAGTTGGTCCAGTGGCTACAAAAGTGGTCGGTGGCCTCTTTCATAAAGCGTATGGGGACTGACAAGGCAGGAGAGAGGGGATATGATAGACATTTAAATACCTCTGTGGCATTAATGTACAGGAGGTGAGCCTCTTTCAAATGAAGAAAAACTCTGGAATGAGAAGGCGTAGGATGAAGTTAAAGAGGAAATAGGCTTAGGAGTAATCTAAGAAAATACTCTTTCATGGAAAGGGTGGTGGACGCGTGGAATCACCACCCGATGGAGGTAGTGGAGACGAGGACTGTGTCTGAATTTAAGAAAGCATGGGACAGACACGTGGGATCTCTTAGGAAAAGGAGGAGATAGTGGTTGCTGTGGATGGGCAGACTGGGTTGGCCATCTGGCTGTTATCTGCCATCATGTTTCTAGGTCAATTTAATTAATTTGTAATGATAGTTTTGTGTAGTAATACGGGTTTGAAGCCATAAAAATGGGGAGTCAACTAGCTGCGACTGGCTATTTAAGGTGAGTGGACATAAGGTTTTGTACAAACGAGTTGTCAAGTACTACTTTTGAGATGTGCAATAAACATGACATGGATATGAAATTTTTTACTTTCTTACACAGTGTAATGTAATACATTTCTAGAGCACACATCTTAGCACAACTATTGTATTATTAATCAGACCTTAATATTTAGGTGAAAAAAGCTGCTATGAAGACTACTGTCTAAAGTAGAGAGCTGCACGGGATTCCCGCAGGGACGGAGGCAGTTCCTGCGGGGTTCCCGCGGGGATGGAAGCAGTTCTGCGGGGTTCCCGCGGGGACGGAGGCAGTTCCTGCGGGGTTCCCACGGGGATGGAACCAGTTCTGTGGGCTTCCCGTGGAAGTGTAAGCTGCACCTGCACCAGCCTCTCATCTACCGAATACCAATTTATTTGAGTGCTGTCTCCTCCTCCTCTTCTTCCTTGCTTTAACAGCATAAATGTGGAAAGTCTTCCATTAAGGAGGTGGTAGAGTCACAAATGATGACGGAATTCAAAAAGGCGTGGGATGAACACAGAGGATCTCTAATTAGAAAATGGAAGTTATATAAAAGCTAACCTTAAATGGCTGCATGTGTGTGGATATGTCAAGTGACACTTAGATGGCGACTCTGGCTGTGATGAACTAGAGCTGATACCTGGCAGACTTGTATGTTCTGTGTCTCATACATGGCAATCTGGTGTAGGATGGGCTGGAAAGGGCTTAGACAGCAACTTCAGTGGCTGGAACATGAGGACAGTGCTGGACAGACTTTTACGGTCTGTGTCCCACAAATGAGAACATGAATAGGCTGGAGTGGGCTTTGATGGCAACTCCAGCAGTTGGAACATAAGGATGGGGCCAGATAGACTCCTGTGGTCTTTGTTCCAGAAACACGAAAGAAAGACCATAATCAAGTATATAATATCACACTCGTTGATTTAATGATGAATTGATCATGAGTGTGACTATTGGGCAGAGTGGATGGACCGTTCAGGTCTATTTGCTGTCACTTACTATGTTACTGTTAATCCTCTTTGCTCCCAGACTGGTGCACAGACCTCAGCTCTGACACAGGCACGAGAATCAGATGTCACCTGACCTACTGGCGCGTGCATGTGGCGGCCTCTCAGCACACACTGCCAGTGAATCAGAGACAAATCTTACATGTGCGCACCAGAGTGTTCCAAGTTCCAACTTCCATTCCTTCCTTGCCTACAGTGCTGTGGCTCAAATCCAGAAAGGGAGCTGACTGGAACTTTCTTTTATGTACTATTAAATTCTTACGGGGATGGGTGGGGATGGGTTAAATTCTTGCGGGGACGGGTTGGGATGGTTTTAATTTTTGCGGGGATGGGTGGGGACGGGTAAGATTCCAGCGGGGATGGGTGGGGAGGGGTAAGATTCCAGCAGAGACGGGCGGGGATGGGTAGGATTTCTGTCCCCGTGCAACTCTAGTCTAAAGCTTCTTATTAACTGTTATTCTGACATTGCCTTGGTATGTAACAAAGTTAACAAAAATTTAACTTAGGAATGATGACTTTCACAGAAATAAAATCTAAATATAAGCTGATTTTGTCAAAAATTTAATTTTTTAAACTTGTATCAGGTTTTTATGCAATGCCCTTCAAATATAAATACATTTTAAAAATGACGACAAAACATCTCAAGGAAATGAGAAAATAATTCCATGTGAGTAAGAACATAAGAATTGCCATACCGGGTTAGACCAATGTTCCATCTACTACTACTACTTATCACATCTAGCCCAGTATCCTGCTTGCAGTAGTGGCCAATCCGGTCACAAGTATCTGACAGAAACCCAATTAGCAACATTCCATGCTACCAATCCCAGGGCAAGCAGTGGCTTCCCCCATGTCCATCTGAATAACAGACTATGGACTTTTCTTTCAGGAACTTGTCCAAACCTTTTTTTTTTTTTTTTTTTTTTAAACCCAGATAAGCTAACTGCTCATCCTCCGTCAACGAGTTCCAGAGCTTAGCTATTATTTGAAAAAAATATTTTGTTTTAAAAGTATTTACATGTAATTTCATTGAGTGTTCCCTGCACTTTGTACTTTTTAAAAGAATGAAAAATGAATTCACTTTTACCCATTCTACTCCACTCAGGATTTTGTAGACCTCAATCATATCCCTCCTGAGCTGTATCTTTTCCAAGCGAAAGAAGCCTAACCTTTTTAGCCTTTGCTCATATGGGAGGAGTTCCATTCCTTTTTCATTTTGGTCATTGAAAAAACTGTGTTGGAGCAGCTTAGTGATTAAGTGAGTGAGCAGCAGTGGCTAGACCCTTTCCATTATGGATTTAGGAGCGTGCATGGCGTGGAGCCTTTTAGTGTCAATGATAGATGAGATGAGACACAGGATAGGTGATGGTCATTCCTACTGTTTCATCGTGTTGGATATCTCTTCAGCTTTCAATATGGTTGACATTGGGATTTTATTGGGAAGACTATATGAGATTGGATTGCGTGATAATGTGTATGAGTGGTTTGTATTATACCTGAGTGGATGTTTCTGTGCAGGGATCCATTCGTTCTGCGTTGCTTTATAACATCTATATAGCTGGGTATCACTTACAGATTTTATACTGACAACAATTTCATTCCTAAATACCATAGAAAAACTGGAATTTTCAAAATCTGAAATATTCATAGATTATGAGCCCTCAAACTGTATTTCCAAGAACACAGTGCGAGACTGGTTTAATTTTAATTGGTTTTTATTAAGGGTGGGCTATTTTAATGCGTTAATAGCGTTTTGATGCTGGCTGATTTATTTATTTATTTTTTAAACCACTGACCTGGGGCAATGAGAGAATCTGGGTGAAGACTGGGTGGGGATGCATGGAGAAACTTGGTGAAGTGGGGGCATGAGAGAATCTGGGCAAAGGCTGGTGAAGGGGGCATGAGGGAGAGAAATAGAAAGATGATTGCGTTCAATAGGAGAGAGCCAGTAGAAAAGAGTGGGGGAAATGCCCAGACTGCATGCTGTGATTAATCGCGCAATAAAAATATTTGGTTGGGTGATGAATCATGATTAAAAATCTTAATCATTGCCCACCCCTAGTTTTTAGGGTTCATGGATTCTTTTTTTTGTAGTATTGAAGAACCACATAAGTTTATTACACTTACTCATATGAACATCAGAAGGGTGCTCCGCCTTGTTGACTTAGGACAAGTTTTCTCTCTTCATAATAGTTTTTGTACTGACAGTCGCAACAAAAGTGAATGGTGTAACTGTTATTTCTGTAGCCTAAGAGATCACTGGAGGATTTAATCAGGAAACCTGGGGTTCAGTCAGTTATTTAAATCTCTTTTAGTGTTAATATGGGCTCAGCCCAGAAACCATAAAATATTTAGTTCTTCAAATAATAATAAGGAATTGCATTTATTAACTAATGTGCTACAATATATATTCTGCCGTACAGACCTGAAAAAGTGCATTTTTCTAGTATGTTAATCTTGTAGAATGAAAACTTAATACTAAAGCAAATGTTTTATATTTCAGATCATTGGTGGCTCCCAAAACATACGGCAACGTGAAAGACGAGAGTTGGAAAGATGGCTGCTACTGACCTGCAGACAGTAAACATGCCAGGCTTCCCTGCTTGATGGATGACACCCCCTCAGCAGGTGGAAGGAGAAGGCTGTGCAGACTCTTCAGACGATACTTTTGGGATTGGAAGAATCCCAGTACTCTGCTCTAGATTAGCACAAAGTGGCAGAGATGATAAAGCAGCACTTTAATGACATTCAACATCAGATATTTTGTACTCGTGTAGTCATTTTTCATATATTCATGGTCATTTTGGAGAAGGAAAGAGTTTCTGCTCGACTGAATTTCAGTCCAGTTGAACATTTATGCCCGAGTAGCAAATGTTTAAGTAAAATAAACTTAGTGAATGCCAAAGAAAAAAAAACACTTTTGAAAAACTATGACAAGCAGGCAAACTCAAACTGTCCAAATGCTGCATTTGATCAGTCATAGCTATTGAGCCATTTGTAAAATGGACATTTTCTCATTCAGCATTGATGTTTGGGTTACTGTAGGCAGTCCTATCTATTGCAGGTTATTTGGAATGGTGCTGTAACAAGGTACCCTTGGGGAGAAAGTCCATGCCGCCTGTTTTGGAGGTTCGAGACAACTTTACAGAATGGCACTGAATGGAATAAAGAGTTTGGAAGTAACTGAAAAGTGAAAATTCATATTGAGTCGATTGCATCCTTTGTTGCCATGACACATCAATTTTGTGTTCTGTTGATTGCCAAAAGGGCTTCTATTGGTTATCCAGTCTTTCTAAAGTTATTAGTTCCTGTCTTCAGGAGAGACAGCTTTTGGTAACATAGCCAAGTTCTTAACACACTGTTCTGTTCTTGGGGGCGGAAAACGGGAATGAGTAGTGGTGGGTGTGTTTTCTCTGTTTACTGTAGTACTTTTGCCTTGGAAGGAAGCAGTAAATCATTTATTTTTCCTCCTCTAGCAAAGGAGAAAACTATGCACGTGTTATATGAATAATATGGAGCAGATGTTTTTACATGTGATACCAAATGACATTCATTTAGGTATTATTTCATGGTTTGGTCAATAGGTTTCTGTATCCTGTTTATAATCAAGCCCATTTATTGTCATTTTAAATTGGATTATTTAAGTTGTACATATGAGTTTTATTTTTTCTGGAGCTAGTTTGCCCCTTTCAGTATTTCAACAGTGTAGTTTAGCTTATGTATTTTACAATGTTAAAAGAAGTGTGAAATGGGCCCCACAAAAAGCCTCAGACAGCTCCCAGAAAGTGGTATTATATATTTGCGTTTACTTTTAATTTTTCTTACCATCTTCTAATAGAAATAGTATTTCAAGGAAATGAAACCAGATTTGCTTTTGTCTTTTCTATTTTTTTCAGTCCTTTGGAGAATCTCTTGGTAAATGATCAATCCATGATATGATGAGAATAGGCCATCCCTATAAGGAAATGTCTGTTAGATTTTATTTCCATATAGCATTTGTGCATGGTGGTAAAATGCATACTAAAAATAGACCCTCTGTACAGCCAGAACACTAAATCTCAGCTGTAACTTAGTACAGAGTTTGCCCAATCTGACTTGTTGATTCCTATGCTATCCACAGTGAATGTGTGAAATATTTTTGTATGTATTGGCATTCTACTTGGGAGCACATGCAAATGTATTACCAGATTAGCTGGGTTGGCCTTGAGAGCTGGGTATGAACTTGTAGTGTCAGGTGCTTTGTATTAACAGAGTGGCTTCTAAATCCACTCTGAAAAAAACCTCAAAGGGCTTAGTTTCAGGTTTACAATAAATATCCATAAGAGATGTTTGATCTGTTAGATTCTTTTGCATATTTTGGTTACACTCCAGAAAGACTCATTAGGAGTTCTCAGGGACTGATTTTGGGAGCAAATGTGCTAACGCATTATTGAGAATGGAGTAAGTTGTGGTAATTAGACCTTGCAATTGTAGATGGAGTTTGTAGCCTCTGTTGTTTGTGGACAGCCTTGGCACACTGCTCAATAAAAAATAATGCAGAATTCATTGTTTGCATTCAAATGGCCAAACAGTAACAACCTTGGACTGCAGATCACACAATTCTTAGAGAACAGACTCCCCACGTGGGTTATATGAACATAGCTACATTTCATTACTTGTGTACATGTCCTTAGATTACTGTTGCTCTATAAAGAACAGTGCACCCTTCCAGTATTACACAGTGGCACATGCTAAATCCGTCTCTGGTAGTGTGCAGTATTTATGTTTTCCATCGGTTATCTCCTGCAGTCAGTGGGAAGTCTCAAACTGAATGAAACACTCAAATCTACTTAAAAATAAATACATTAAAAAAATACTGGCTATAGAAGTGTCCTCAGTGAAAGTGAAACAGGTATGTATCTGTAAAGACAAGCATCCATCCATATGTGTGTGTGTATATATATATACACAATATGTACATATATGTATATATGTGTGCATACACACATACTTGAAAGATTGAATTTGTTAAAATGTTTTGAAATTTCATGCACAATTATATTCAGCTTACTTGAAAAGGTTAACGTTTAAATGGTGACGAGAGGAACTGAAAATATTGTATTTGTTCTCTCTTAATCCCATTACATATCTTGAAGGCTATGCTATATCATGCTTAAGTTATTTGGCTGCATATGCCTCCTTTTCCTTGCTATTAAACTACCACAGGCATTACGTTATTGAAATATATTTTGGGGAAACAGTTGCCTGTTAACTTTATTAACTGGCTTTCATGTTTTCCAGCAGAAACCTTATACATTAGCAGTTTTCTGCATCAGGAAAAAAAAAACCTTCTACTTCTAAAGATTTTGTGACTGTTTGGAAATACTGAAAAGATAAACTAGTGCCTATGATTTACTTAACTTATGTTTGATAAAGTAGAAAAGGGGATTTTTTTGAATGTGGATTATTTTTATGCTGACGGCTCTAAAGAAAAAAATTGGTCATTTTATATGTAAGTAAAAGCAGAAATTTTAGAGATCTGCTTCCAAAGTTATTTAATTTTTTTCAGTGTGTGAATGTTTTTTATGTGTTAATAAAAGCGTATAGCTATTGTAAAAATACAGAAATATTCTTAACATTTTAATGATTTTCTGAGTCTTTCTTTTCTGTTAAGTATCTGTCTGAAATAGAGCTGATGTGAACTTATATCTCATGGGAAGTGTAAAACAATACTCCCGGCCCTTGGGGAAAGCATGTGAAAACAGTCACCCCACATATCCGGGAATAATTGTCATTACTTTTGCCCACCCTTCACCCATAACTGGTCTATCTGCAGCTACTGTCAAAAGGAGGATGATTCTAGTGACCTTGGAACACTAAAATTGATCTTCCCCTAGCACTCAAGCCTGCTTGAGGCACAACCCCCTGTCTGCTCCTTTTACCCCAGGTCCCATTGTATCAAAAAGGATTGCCCTTAGTTGTATCCTGAGCTATTTACTTGCCAAATGATGGATTCTTCTGACCAGTGTCCTTAGAAGAATGTCTTTTTTTAGTAAGGTTTAAATTGAGCGCCACATTCCATGTCCCTGCTAGTGACTTTCAATCTATAGGGGCTCCCAAATCAAGTAAGGCCATATGTAGCTTAATGATCCCCACCCACCCCTACCTCTCTGGATAGAAGAAGCACCTCCAAGTCTCTTTCTAACCGTATAACATAGCTATCAGTCTGGTGGTACACAAAAACAACCTGTCTTCCCCCCCCCCCCCCCCCCCCCAATATGGCTCTTCAGATCCCTGAAATGGGGATCATTGTCCCATCTTCAGCTGCAGGATTTGCAGAAGACCTTTTTCCTCCCATATTCTACATCTACTAATCAGCAATTTTGCTCCAGGAATGAAAATTTCCGTTCAAAGGTAACTCTGATTGCTGAGTAAAGCAACATGACATAGCTCTGCAAGTGTCATGGACTACTTGAAATGAGTCTAAATATATTCGTGCATGGGAGGAAGTGGCCATTTTAGGATTGCCTAGGCCTAGCAATAAGTAGACCCTTGAGTGAGAAAGGGGAGGCCAGCCTCCTTTCATATTCTGCCAAAGTTAGCTTCCATTTATGATCTTGTGACAACCTGCATCAAGTAACCTTGGTCAAAATCCAAACATCCATAAGCATAAGGAACAGCTGTTTTGGATAGTGGCTTTAGTAGTTTTGATAAATCTGTGAATTATTAGAAAATTGAGAAGAGACATGGAAAGTGTGTTGAATACATCATCTCAGCCCAGAGATTCTCAAGATCTGTTGTATTTGAATACTTGTTCCTTTCCTTATAATTAAGAAAACTTCAGAAAATGATGTGACCATATTAGAGCCAACTATGAGAAACTAGATACTAAGGTCCCCCTTTTCAAAACAAAAAAAGGTCATAAGGAAGCAGAGGGATGTTTTTCTTTCAAAAAAAAAAAAAGTCCAAGTTTATGATTTTCAACTCCCCGATTTTAGACGTTTTGCTCCACAATTTGTCCAGCTTTCAAGAGGGTGTGTGTTGGGCAGATCATGGGCAGCACCAAAGGATAGACATTTTTCTGCAATAATGTAATAACATGAAAACATCCAAGTCTAAAATTAAGATTTTTTTTTTTTTTTTGGGGGGGGGGGGGGGGGGGGCTAGACCTGTTTCAATCATGACTAAGTGATCAAAAGGTGCCCTAAATGACAACTGAAGGAATTAAGGCATACTCCCCTCCCAGCCCCCTAAGATGTGACAGTACATACCAGGCTTTATGACAGCTTCAGATATGATGGCCATTCCTGTTAAAGCAGCAAGCAGTTTCCAGGAGTATCCTAGTGGTTAGTGCAGTGGACCTTAGAGAATGGGACCCAGGCCCATATCCCAGTCTAACTGGTACACTTGTGGTGAAACGTGAGAACCCTCCAGAAAACACTATATACCTACTGTATCTACATATAGGTGACACCTGCAGGCATAAGGGCTATTGTAATGGTTTACAGTTGGATACAGTAGGTTTTGGGTGGGTTTTGGAGGGCTTGCCATACAATATAAGGGGGTGATGGTGAGAACCTGGGACCTTTTATGTGAAGTCCACTGCAGTGCCCCCTAGGATGCCCCACTGCTCTGCTGGGCCCTCCATACATCCCAAGGGCTTGTTTTTGTTATTTCTTTCCCTTGGACTTTATTTATTTATTTATTTTTAATGGCCCTAAAAGATAGTTGCACTGAGCACAAGAACTCTAGGAAATGGCCATTTTCAAAACAAAATGTCAAATGTTTTTCTGGTGTGAAAATTGGCTACGTTCGCTACTGGATTTTTAGGTGTTTTTCGTGAAATACCAAAATCAGATTTAGACATCATATTGAAAATGCCCCTCTAAATGTTTATAATAAAGAAGATTTGAGGGAAAAAGATGTCTCCAATGTGTGACCTTGAGTAATCCATAGATTGCACAGTCAGCAGAAATCCCTGAGTGAAAGTACATATACAAATCAACTTATGCATCCAGCTTTTCTTACTTAAGCGCACAACTATGGCACGCTGTGCCAAAGATAATAAAAACAACGAACGACCCTCTAAGTTCCGGAAAGAAATAAAAACAAACCTGTTCAAAAAGGCATACCCCACCGACCCAACATAAACTCCTAAGTTCCTATGACACTGCAAAACCAAAGACTGTAATGGACATACCTTAGCCCTCATCCCCCCTCCCTAACTTCCCCAATAGTATCTACCAAACATGGACCTTCTTTTACCACAATAACACCTGTATTTGTTCATACCACAACTGGCGAATGCCGTTGCGGTACCATGTAAGCCACATTGAGCCTGCAAATAGGTGGGAAAATGTAGGATACAAATGAAACAAATATTGAATGATTTCAGTACTCACTTTAATGTTGTCTCACAGTTTCATCAAGAAGTCTAATGGGCACCATCATGAGGATTATAAATTACTAAAATTTCCAGAACTGAGGCAAAACAGGCTTAAAAAAAAAAACAATCATAATTTTGTAAACCTAACCAAAGAGTTATTAAAATAATTCTAACAGTCCTTAAAATTAACAGCTGTATCTGCCCCAACTAGCCCTTAAAATAATCCCAATATTCTTTAACATTTATAGCCATATCTCCCCCTCCCTTAGTGGTCTTAGTTAAAAGATTATCAGGCTTATTTTCGAATGATAAGGGCGCCCATCTTTTGACACAAATCGGGAGACGGACGTCCTCTCAGGGTCGCCCAAATCAGCATAATTGAAAGCCAATTTTGGGCATCCCCAACTGCTTCCCATCGTGGGGATGACCAAAGTTCCCGGGGGGGGGGGGGTGTTGGAGGCATAGCAAAGGCGGGACTGGGGCATGCCTAACAGATGGGCGTCCTCAAGCGATAATGGAAAAAAAAGGGCGTCCCTGACGAGCCCTTGGGCGACTTTACTTGGTCCATTTTTTCTTATGACCAAGCCTCAAAAAGGTGCCCAAACTGACCAGATGACCACCGGATGGAATCGGGGATGACCTCCCCTGACTCCCCCAGTGGTGACTAACCCCCTTCCACTCTGAAAAAAAAACTTTAAAAACTTTTTTTGCCAGTCTGAAATGTCATACTCAGGTCCATCGCAGCAGTATGCAGGTCCCTGGGAGGGGAGGTATGTGTGTGTCAGCAGAGGCATAGTGAAGGCGTGGACGTCCTTTCAAACATTTTGAATGTCCTGAACTGCCCCCCCCCCCCCACACACACACACACACACATAGGGACAGCCAAATTTCAAGGGAGTGGAGGAGTGGCCTAATGGTTAGAGCATTGGTCTTGCAATCCAGAGGTGGCCGGTTCAAATCCCACTGCCGCTGCTTGTGATCCAAAATCCAAATAAATGGGGTGTCAGAGGCATAGCAGGCATGGACATCCTCACAGAAACATCCACATTTTGGACATCCTCAACTGCCATTGCAGGGACAGAGGCAAAGCGAAGGACGTCCTTCACCCATACTCTTAAAAAAAAAAAAAAAACGTCCCTGACGAGCACTTGGATGTTTTCACCTGGACGTGTGGTTTTTTTTTAAGGTTGTAGGTGGCAATTTATTTAAGGTTGTAGACGGCTATTGTACACGCAGCTTGTCTGCTTGTATGAAGCCGTCTTTGGCATGCGCGGAGCAGCCACGCGTAATGCTCTGCACTGGTTTCCCCTCCTTAGGAAGGAAATTGTGTGCAAATGAGGTAACAGCAGCTCATTTACATGCGATTTCCTTCATGCATGCCCTTTCCTTTCCGAATCGGTAAGGCTTTTTCCGTTCAGTTAGTGCATCAGTCCACTGCAGTGCCTCCTAGGGTGCCCGGTTGGTGTCCTGGCATGTCAGGGGGACCAGTGCACTACAAATGCTGGCTCCTCCCACGACCAAATGAGTTGGATTTGGTCGTTTTTGAGATGGGCGTCCTCGGTTTCCATTATCACCGAAAACCGGGGACAACCATCTCTAACGTCAACCTAAATGTTGAGATTTGGGCATCCCCGACCGTATTATCGAAACGAAAGATGGGCGCCCATCTTGTTTTGATAATACAGGTTTCCACGCCCCTTCGCGGAGATGTCCTGTGAGGACGCCCTCAGGAAACCCTGGGCACCCTGTTCGATTATGCCCCTCTTTATATCTTTGGACACAATTCCAATAATTTTGGACCAATTCCCATTTGGCAACCAGATTTTGGAAATGCATAAAAGGTTGAAATCATTATACATAATCAGACCTTTAGCACATAAGCACTGCCACGCTGGGAAAAGACCAAAGGTCCATTAAGCCCAGCACTCTGTCTCCAACAGCGGCCAATCCAGGCCCCAAGAACCTGGCAAAAAAAAAAACAAAATTTAATAACGATCAATGGACTTTTCCTTCAGGAATCTGTCCAGACCCCCTTTGAACTCAGCAAGGCCAGCTGCCGTCACTACCTTCTCCGGCAATGAGTTCTAGAGTCTAACTACGCGCTGAGTAAAGAAAAACTTTCTCCGATTTGTTTTAAACCTACCACATTCTAATTTCATCTTGTGTCCCCTGGTTCTATTATTGTTAGAAAGTGTAAACACGCTTCACATCTGTCCGCTCTACCCCACTCATTATTTTGTAAACCTCTATCATATCACCCCTCAACTGCCTTTTCTCCAGGCTAAAGAGTCCTAGCCGTTTTAACCTCTCCTCATAAGGTAGTCGTCCCATCCCTTTTATCATTTTTGTCGCCCTTCTCTGCACCTTCTCCAATTCCTTTATATCTTTTTTGAGATGAGGCCACCAGAACTGAACACAATACTCCAGGTGATAAGAATTGCCTTGAGGCAAATGAACATTCATTCACAAATGCACGGTTCAATTGCCCAATGTCTCAACTATTAATATCAGCCTTTCCTATAGCAATGCATACAACTGGTATGTGCTTCTATAGATGATTAATAAATTTTCCATTTCACTGAGCTAGGCAATTGAACCTGGTTTGTAGAAACATTAATGCAAATATAAATATTCATCGTTAATATGCTGAAGTGTGCTTGTTTGTGGTCCCTGAGAACTAGAGTGTTCACCTCCTAACATTATTCTTCACTTCCCTAATTGCAATAAACTTCAATATAAAGTAATTCCTAATGCAGGTTTCTCTTATCAATGCACTAAAAAATGGAACTCCCTTCCTAAACAACTATGACATACAAATGACTACTTGTATTTAGCAGTTTGCAAAATGTCTTTCTTAATGAGATCACCTCTCACTAAAGAAATCAATTGATTTACTGTAGTATTACTAAGATGCATTATTCCTATTGCTTAATATACTTCTATCACTGTGTTGTATTTTCTCCTTAATCTTGAATTCCTTGACTCCCTCCACCAACTAAGCTCACTGGCTGCAGAGGTGTTGTCCACTAGACTCAATGAAACTCGGTGGGGTTGAAGTTGGAGCCGGTAAAGGAACTGTGTTTTTTTACCATCAGGCTCTTCTTGGAGGCCCCAGCAGAATGTCTCTGGCATTGCCACTGCTGTCACTGTACATTGGGGCAGTGCAACAGGTACTTAATGACCATGGATCATATACTGTCTGTCATTGATGTTCTAGTTTCACGAAGGATATGTTGTGGGGTTTTTTGTTGTTGTTGTTTTTCTCTTTCTCTTGTGTGGTTTGATCCTCTGTATTTCATTACTCTTAATAAAAATATTTGAAATAAAAAAATGGATTGCAGGGGCTTCTCGGCCTCTGGCTGATCATGTGCAGAGCATAATCACCATTATGTACTTCTTTGTATCCTATTACTGGAACAATTTTCTCCTGTTGTATTATGTAATTTTCTTGTAACTTTGTTAGCCACATTGAGCCCACATAAGCTGGGAAAATGTGGGATACAAGTGGACCAAATAAATAAATAAATAAACTGCAGGAGTTTAAAAATCTCACAGCGTAGTTTGCCAAAGCTGCAGGGTTGTCGCCAGATCAGAAGGCAACGCTGGCTCTTTCCCTTTCCTTTTATTCCCAATATCAGTGAGAGAAAAAAGCTGCAAACTCTGGAGAAAAAAAACACCACACAGAATGGAAAAACCTGCGGGTGAATCTCATTCAGATGCAATCTTGGCTCCTCCCCAACCCCCTGGTACCTTTTAAGTCCTTTAGTTCTTTGCCAGCAGTGACTCATACCTGCTTCTCACTGGTCCTTAGACTTATCTCTGATGCAACTTCCTGGTTTCACATCCGTAAGTAAAAGCTGGGTCCTCCACAGACTTGACTGTCCAGTGGATCCAGCTTCTGCCTATTTTCTTCATCCATGTGCAGTTTTTCTCCTCTCTTCCTTTTCCCTCATCTCATCTCCTTCCTCACTCTTCCCTCCCCTCCATCCATGTCCAGCAACCCTCCTCTCCCCTGCCCTCCCCTCCATCCACCCATGTCCAGCAACCCTCCTCTCCCCTCCCATCCATCCACCCATGTCCAGCAACCCTTCTGTCCCCCTGCCCTCCCCTCCACCCATGTCCAGCAACCCTTCTCTCCCCCCTGCCATCCCCTCCATCCACCCATGTCCAGCAACCCTCCTTTCCCCCTGCCCTCTGCTCCATCCACCCATGTCCAGCAACCCTCCTTTTCCCCCTACCCTCCCCCATCCACCCATGTCCAGCAACCCTCCTCAACCCTCCTGCCCTCCCCTCCATCCACCCATGTCCAGCAAGTCTCCTCTCCCCTGCCCTCCCCTCCATCCACCCATGTTAGCCATCTCCTTCCAGCCTCCCCCCCCCCCAGCAGCTCATGTCAACCATCTCCCTTCTAGCCCCTCCCCTACTCAACGCCAGACATTTCTTGCCTTCTTCCAGCCCCCCCCTGATTCATAATCCCCCGCTCCCCAGGTCCTCCGTCATCTCCTGTCTGCCCTCAGCTCCCCAATAGCCCTCGTTTCCTTCCTGCCATCGCCCTGCCTTTAAATATTGTATTTTTCCTCGAGTCGCAGCACCGGCATTGAAAGCAGCAGGCTCGGCTTGAGCCTTCCCTCGCATGATTCCGCCCTCTTCTGATGTATTTCCTGTTTCCGCAAGGGCAGAACCATGCGAAGGAAGGCTGGAGCTGAGCCGAGCCTGCTGCTTTCAATGTCGGCGCCACGACTTGAGGAAAAATACAATATTTAAAGGCAGGGCGGCGGCAGGAAGGAAACGAGGGCTATCAGGGAGCTTAGGGCAGACAGGAGATGATGGATGATCTGCGGAGCGGGGGAGCCTGCAGCTCACAGGTGGGGGGAGGAGAGGCAAGCCGGCTCACGACAACCGGCTTGCAAGATGCCAATAAATTTAACAACCAGCTCTTGCGAGCTAGTGCAAGCCGGCTCCAGCACACCACTGGTTTTGTACAGTTTTGCTAACTGCTCATGCTTGCCTGAATCATTTTATGCACCTTCTGCCAAAATAAGTAGTGCTAAAGGACATCACTCATTAGTGAGAGGCTGTTAACAAGATTCGTTTTTCCAAGAAGTGATTTTTTATTTCACCTTTTTCATCTGTCTTCTTATTGGTGAGATTCTAACAGTAATTTTTTTTTTTTTACCCACAAGGCTTAAACCAAATCTCCGAGAGAAAATAAGCTCACACTTTCCCTTTGAATTGTTTGTACTTTGAGATGGGTAAAGGGTTTTTGCTATAGGAGAAATGATAGTATTGCACCATCCTATCATAATATAGTATAGAAAGAAAATCATGGAAAATGCTAAAATGGAGGAAGCAAGTTGCACAGTGAAAATCTTGTGTGTCACTCTTTCTACCTAATTAACCTCCTTTCCCTATGTAAGAACATGGGAGCCGTGCTATTATTTATTACACCAGCAGTTCATCTTCTCTTTGTCTTGCATGATACCTTATGTACAATCCAAACTATGGGCAAAACGTGAATGAATAGATGGAAAGCAGTAACGTTCTAGGTTGTATTCTAGATGTTGGTAAATATGTAGCCCTAAATACCTATTATATTTAGGATATTTTGCATATAGACAGTACTGAAACTGGAATAGGTGTATTTAATAATTGGCAAATAGAGGGGCCCTTTTACTAAGCCGCATAAACGTCTACACGCGCCAAAATGGAGTTACCGCATGGCTCTTGTGGTAATTTCATTTTTGGCACACGTCCGATACTTGCATCTGAAATAATTTTTATTTTTGGATGCGCGCCAAGTGGCATTTGATGCGCAAAGGTCATTACTGCCCGGTTACCACGTGAGCCTTTACTGCTAAGTCAATGGCTGGCAGTAAGATCACAGACGCAAAATGGACACGCGGCAATTTTGATTTTGCCGCACGTCTATTTTTGGCAAAAATTTTAAAAAGGTCTTTTTTACAAGCGTGCTGAAAAATGGATTGGCACATGCCCAAAACCTATGCCTACACTACAGCAATCCATTTTTCAACGCACCTTAGTAAAAAGACCCCAGAGTCTGTGCTTACTACATTGCCCCTGGTACAAAATAAGTACCTGAATATATGTAAACTGCTTTGAATGTAGTTGCAAAAACCTCAGAAAGGCGGTATATCAAGTCCTATTTCCCTTTCCCTTACATGCTTCCTTTTCTTTTTTTTTTTAATCTTTATTTATTATTTTAAATTATAATTAACAAGGATATCCTTGTAACAGAAATACAGGCAAATAATATTTTTTTATTACATTTGTACCCCGCACTTTCCCACTCATGGCAGGCTCAATGCGGCTTACATATTATATACAGGTACTTATTTGTACCTGGGGCAATGGAGGGTTGAGTGACTTGCCCAGAGTCACAAAGCTGCCTGTGCCTACAGTGGGAATCAAACCCAGTTCCCCAAGACCAAAGTCCACCACTCTAACCACTAGGCCACTCCTCCACTCTAATCACTCATCTTTCAACATTACATAAAGAAAAATTAAGAAGAAAAAGAAAAAGATTAGAGTTAAATCGTTCCTTAGGCAAAATATATATTCCCTTTCTTAGACCCCAAAAGGATTTGTTTCCTTTTCAATGACTATCCAGCAGAGGGTGCCAACAAACCAGGCTTCAGGCAGTTATTCTGTCTAATAAAACAAAACAAAAGAAAGGAAAATAAGGCGATACCTGTTTTATTGGACTAAGTTAGTATATTTTTGACAAGCTTTCGAAGGCAAAGCTGCCTTTTTCAGGTCAGATATGAGCAAGAAATGATATAAAAAATATGGCATATCAAATAAATTAAGCCATAAAAACCATATCTAGTGAAACATGAAAAGCATTCCAATGACGTCTCAAGGGAAAGGTGGGGGTGGGGAGGTGGGAGGGAAGGAGTAACGGGGAGAAACTGAGAGGTAGATGGGTAACCAGAAAGTGACAAGGCAATATAATATTATGGTTTGTAATGTGCACTGTGTGAGACACAAAGAAAAACACTAAGTATAATCAGCCTCTTACTCTCACACCAGCCTTATGTAACCTTTGGCAAACCTTTAGTCTCGTGTCCTTGCCTCCCTCCCCCCTTCCCTAAATTAACTTTCAGGCCCATGGCCCATTTCCCCACTCCCCCGGGAATTTTAATAATTAAATTCCACAGTCACGATGACCCCATTACAAGTTCTCCCAGAACAATCCTGTCAAAAACCATGTGCACATAGGGAAGTACAATTTTCTAAAGCCTTTTACCCACCCTAAATGTAACCATGGCTCAAAGAGCAAGTATGTCCATATTTTCCCTTTGAAACTTGATGCAAAGTCCACAGCAAAGGTACCCACACATTTTGCAGTGAAGTATAGTTTTAAAACTTGCTTCGCATACTTTTAAATATCAAACTTTGTTTCATAGAATATAAAGATACAAATGTTTTCATACACACACCAAATACATTTCAGAAATCATGTCACAGTGTCTGTATCGTCTGTGATTTTGGAGAGTAATCCGTAAAGGAAAAAAAAATCAGGAAACTGAGCATGTGGGGGCAGCAGTGGCAGCTCAGAGACACTATCGTCAACAGCCAAGCTTGATAGGAATTCTGGCTGATGGAGGAGGAGGTCTTCAGCTTGTAAGGCTTGAGGATTCCCACCAGCTAAGGTATTTATATTTTGAGTGGGGAGGGCACCAGTGGGATGGGGGGCGGAGTTGGAGAGAATATTTTGTGCCAACCCACTTTGGGCTGAAGCCCACCAAAAATTGGTGGTCTGGCTATGCTATGATAAAGAAATAACAACAAAAAAATGTATACATTCAAAGATATCGACACTACATTGACTAAAAGTGACATCTGCTATGGCTGGCTAAGCTGAACAAGGATGTTTCCTCTTACTACTTCCTATACAAAAACATGTTCAAATTTTTTAGTCACTTCTGTAACAGACACACAGATTCTCTCCATTACCATGCATATTGTCGAGTAACAGGAAAACCAGCATTCACATTCTACTTTCCCCGCTGACCATTGGCTAGTTGATCTCTCTGTCTCTCTCATTTCATGCACCCACTCAGTTTTTAAGCTCTTTAGGGAAGGGATGCAATATTCCTGAATTCTAAACTGCTGTAACCCACCTTGGTCATTGTTTAATAAGATGGGCTAAAAATCCCAAATTCTTATTAGCAAATATTTTCCTACTGGGGGAAAAAAAGCAATCTGATAATGACACATTTCCCCAAATTCAAAAACGACGCCCAAAGTTAGGTATGCAATTAATTGGGTGTGCAGTTATAGAATAAGGTCATTGGCACTAAATTGGTGATAAATACCAATAAACAGGGCCCCTGAGAGACACAGCTGGACCAGGACTGGACTGCTGCATGTGCCCCTCCCCCTCCAGCCGCCGCTCCACGCACCTTTCTGTCTCTGAGTCACTGCTACGCTGCTCCCTCGCTCTGTCCTCTCCTGTTTCAGTGCTCCTTTGTGCCGGGACTGGAGTTGGGACCAGGGGCGTATCTGACCTTCAGTGGTAGGGGGGGCCAGAGCCGAGGTGAGGGGGCATGTTTAAGCCCCCCCCCCGGCACCGCCACCGCCACCCAGCCGGTGCCGCCGCCATGATCATTGCCCACCCCCCCCCCGCCGACCCTCTCGACCCCCCCACCCGCTCGCCTGCCCGCTCGTTTGCCATCGCCGTCGCCTACCTGGGCTGGCGGGGACCCCATCCCCCGCCAGCCGAAGTCTTCTTCCTTCCTTTCAGGTTTCTGAGTCTGACGTCCTGGACGTACAACGTGCAAGACGTCAGACTCAGAAACCTGACAGGAAGGAAGAAGACTTCGGCTGGCGGGGGGATGAGGTCCCCGCCAGCCCAGGTAGGCGACGGTGAGTGAGCGAGCAGGCGAGCGGGCGGGAGGGTCGACGGTAGGGGGTCCAGGGCCAAATCTATGGGGGCCCTGGCCCCCGTGGCCCCATAGCAGCGACGCCCCTGGTTGGGACCCAGATTATTATTATTATTATTTGTAGCATTTGTATCCCACATTTTCCCACCAATTTGCAGGCTCAATGTGGCATTAATGTGCATTAACATGACATCGTGTTAATTGTAATCATCCAGGTCCTGGGTGGCACGCAGGAGCAGGAGAGGACAGACGTAGAAGCAGCAGGAAGAAGCTTGCTGGCGCCGGGCCAGGGGAATTTAGTCCCCCTGCCCTCCACCTCTTGTCGGCCCTGCCAATAATTGGCGTTAAGAAGCACTAATTGGCACTAATTTGGCATTGCACACATAGAACTTTCACTCCTATTCTAAAACTTCGTTCATGTGCAAAAGCAAAGGGGGTGTAAATGTGAGAGGGGCATTGGTGTTCCAACTATTTTTGCATGCCCGTTATAGAATAGTCAGATAGGACAAAAACTTGATGTGCGTGGCCCTTAAAACATGCCCAAAATTATTCCCTACCAACCAGTGGCGTAGCCAGACTGCCAATTTTGGGTGGGCCTGAACCCAAAGTGGGTGGGCACAAAATTTTCTCTCTACCCCCCCCCCCCCCCCCCCCAGCAAAATGTAGTCACACTCAGATGCATTTGTCACACAGGGTAAAGTGCTGCTTTTCAGTGCATCAGATTTCACACAATTTATTTAATAGCCTAATCCTTTTCAGTGAGCTTTCAGAGGCCAAAACCTCCTGCCTCAGGTCAGTATAATGCTGTTACGGTATCCTCTCCTGACCTAAGGAAGGAAGTATTGGTCTCTGAAACTTTATTAACACCATATTACTTTATCCTAAATTAAAAATAAAATTATTTTCTTTACCTTTGTTGTATGGCCATTTACTTTTTCTCATTGTGTTGCTCCCAGTCTCTAGATTCTGCTTTCCTTCGTTTTCGCTTAACTCTTCTGCCAGGGTTTCCTGGCCATTTGTCATTTTTCTCTCCTTTTTCTTTGCTTTCTTCAATATTTTTCTGCCTCTTTCTGTGTCCAGATTTAATTCATTCTTACTATCCATTCTTTAATTTCCTTCATCTACTTATGGCTTTTCATCTTTTTCTCACCCTTGTTCTCCCCATGCCCCTTCCTCTTATTCTCCAATCTTTCACTACTCCCCCTTTCCATGCAGCCTCTCCTCTTTCTCTCCCCATCCTTCCAGTGTCTCCCCTCTCTCTCCCCATCCTTCCAATAGTCTCCCCTCTTTCTTTCTGCATCCTTCCATCCAGTGTCACCTCTTTCTCCCTACCCTTCCATCCAGCGTCTTCCCTCTTTCTCTCCCCATCCTTCCATTTTCCCTCTTTCTCTGCCATCCTGCCATCTGTTTTCCCTCTTTCTCTCCCCATCCTTCCATTTTCCCTCTTTCTCTGCCATCCTGCCATCTGTTTTCCCTCTTTCTCTCGCCATCCTTCCATTTTCCCCCTTTCTCTGCCATCCTCCCATCTGTTTCCCTCTTTCTCTCCCCATCCTTCCATTTTCCCTCTTTCTCTGCCATCCCCCATCTGTTTTCCCTCTTTCTCTCCCCATCCTTCTGTTTTCCCTCTTTCTCTGCCATCCTCCCATCCGTTTTCCCTCTCTCTCGCCATCCTTCCATTTTCCCCCTTTCTCTGCCATCCTCCCATCTGTTTTCCCTCTTTCTCTCCCCATCCTGCCATCTGTTTTCCCTCTTTCTCTCCCCATCCTTCCGTTTCCCCTCTTTCTCTTCCATCCTCCCATCTGTTTCCCTCTTTCTCTCCCCATCCTTTCATTTTCCCTCTTTCTCCCCATCCTGCCATCTGTTTTCCCTCTTTCTCTCCCCATCCTTCTGTTTTCCCTCTTTCTCTGCCATCCTCCCATCTGTTTTCCCTCTTTCTTTCCCCACCCTTCCTTTTTCCCTCTTTCTCCCCATCCTGCCATCTGTTTTCCCTCTTTCTCTCCCCATCCTTCCATTTTCCCTCTTTCTCCCCATCCTGCCATCCATTTTCCCTCTCCCATTCAGGCCCACCAGCCCCAGCTCCCATTGCCGGCCACTGCTGCTTTTCCTGATGAGCAGCAGGGCCGGCGCTACAAAAAGAAGAAGCGCTCAGCTGACTGAGCTGAGCGCCAATGCGTCGCTAACCCGACGAGAAAAAATGTTTAAAAAAAACCCGGCACTGCAGGCAGCCTCGAAGCATTGGCTGCTGGCTCTGCAGGCTCCTTCCGTCTCTTACGTCACTGCCCCTGCTTCGCTACAGGGGCAGTGATGTAAGAGACGGGAGGAGCCTGCAGAGCCAGCAGCCAATGCTTCGAGGCTGCCTGCAGTGCCGCGTTTTTTTAAAAACATTTTTTTCTCGTCCTTAGCGACGCGTTGGCGCTCAGCTCAGTCAGCTGAGCGCTTCTTCTTTTTGTAGCGCCGGCCACTGCTGCTCATCAGGAAAAGCAGCAGTGGCCGGCAATGGGAGCTGGCGCTGGGCGGGCCTGGACTGAAATTGGGTGGGCCTGGGCCCACCCAGGCCCACCCGTAGCTACGCCCCTGCTACCAACAACAAGACCTCGAAGGGAGAAACAAAAATATACAAAATTTTTAAATACAGTCAGTCCCACAATGCAAAATATGTTATATCAGATGCCTAGGGAACTGTGTTACCATATGACACTTTATTTTAAAAGGGAGCAAAGAAGCAAGGAGAACTCAGTATAGGCTGTATCCACAGCTGAGCTTAATCTCAATGAGTTTAGCCGAAAAATCGGCTCACTTAAAAAGCTCTGTACATCATTAATACTCCTAATCTTTGTTTCCCTTATTTTTAATACTTTTTTATATCAAACACATATTTTATATTCTTTTTATCAAAGATTATGAAAAAGTTCACTAGGAATCTGTATAAACAAAATAACATAATATCCATTGACTGAAAAAAATGTTGTCAAAAGATATAAATATATGTCCATACACTGAGAAAATAACAACACCGGTATTTCCAAGAACAGAAAGGAGCGAACTTATGTTAGCTTTATGTTTTGTCACTGTTTCACTAACTATTCAAGACGTCCAACAGAAATCCCTGTTTCAAAAATCCTTCGTCAGGGACACACACCAGTGCTACATCGCTGACAAAGGATTTTTGAAACAGGAATTTCTGTTGGACGTCTTGAACAGTTAGTGAAACAGCGATGGAACATAAAGTTAAGATAAGTTTGCTCCCATCTGTTCTTGGAAATACCGGTGCTGTTATTTTTTCAACAACATTTTTTTCAGTCAACGGATATTGTGTTATTTTGTTTATTCAGATTTATGAAGTAAACTTTTTCATAATCTTTGATAAAAAAAATATAAAATATGTGTTCGATATAAAAAAGTAATAAAAATAAGGGAAACAAAGATTAGGAGTATCAATGATGTATAGAGCTTTTTAAGTGAGCTGACATTTTGGCTAAACTCACTGAGAGGTTTGGCTGGAGGTACAGCCTATACTGAATTCTCCTTTGTTCCCTATTAAAATAAAGTTTCATACGGTAACACAGATCCCTAGGCATCTGATATAACACATATTTTGCATTGTGGGATTTTCAAAATTATTCCTAGCATCATACACAACTCACCTATCTTTACTTTGCAAATCATATCATTTTGATAATATCGATCTTCAGATATAACACAGGTACTACAGAATCAACTTATCTTAAGCTGCTGAGTATGAATTGTCATTGATCGAAAATAATTTTTCAAGAATTTTGTGTTTGAATAACATTGCAGGAAAAAATAAAGCTACTTGGCTTCGAATTTCAAAAACAGTCAGAACTTCTGCCGACATGGCCAGGTTTCATTTTTTTCCTTCAGGGAAGAGGTTCAATTCAGTTCTTCTCACTCCATACTCCATCTTTCCTGATGCTTCGTATGGAGTGAGAAGAATCGAATTGTACCTCTTCCCTAAAGAAGAAAAATGAAACTTGGCCACGTCGGCAGAGGTTCTTACTGTTTTTTCAAATTTGAAGCTAAGTAGCTTAATTTTTTCCTGCAATGTTATTCAAACAAAAAATTCTTGAAAAATTATTTTGGATCAATGACAATTCACACTCGGCTGCTTAAGATAAGTTGGTTCTGCAGTTCCTGTGTTGTTATATCTGAAGATCCATATTATCGAAATGATATGTTTTCAAAGTACTTAAAATAGGTGAGTTTGTATGATGCTGCAAATAACTTTGGGTACTTTATAGAATAGTTGCATTTACATGCCCAATGAACACATTTAGGTGCCACCATTTATGCCAGCCCATAGACGTGGCATAAGTGGTCACGTCCAAAGTTTGGCATGTAACTGCGGACTTGCACTAGTATTCTATAACAGATTTGGTGCACAACCCTGACATGATAGAATATTAACGTAGCACCCAGTGTTTTGACACTTAAGATTTTAGTGACCTATATTGAATTTACCCCGTTGTGTTCATTATTATTGAGTGGACAAATTTGTGGTCCACAGAAGATTGCATCAAGTAAATTAAGTGTTTTTTTTTTACATTTTTATTATGCTACTTATGGACATATGGTCAATTATAAGTATTTTTTTACAGTAAAACAATGAATTTTTAATGCCAAATCATAGAGAAACAAATTGGACTGATGATTAGATTGAAGAAGCCATTGTGCTGAGGCAAGTTCTTGCTTCATATAATGATCCTTAAACAGTTTTCTAGTTTGGTTTAGAAAATTTGAGAGTGGGGTTTTGTGGTTAATGGTATAATACACAAAGAACACAGAAACCCCCAAATAATGAGCACAAATTATATGCAGACAAAAACTAAACTCTTGTTCACTCTATCCTCCCCTTCCCCTTTTGTGAGGATAGGGAAAGACCAGGATGCAAGGGCTTTGTTCGGGAGTAAAATGGATTTTACTTGTTCTGTCCTTTCCACTCCAGCCTCACCCCTTCCCCTCCTGTTCACTGCCTGCTGCCTGGGAGGGTTGTGTTCTGCTGTGTGACATTAAGGGCCCCGGTCAATAGAGGTATTTGAACGTGGGTGTTCATTGTGCTGCTGTGCTCTAGGCAATTTGTCTAATGGAAGAGCTGGCCCAGGCTCCTTGGAAGTGTGTCAGAATCTTTCACAAAATGGTTGGGAAAGGTCAGGCATTGTGATTAGTTAAACAAGATTACATAATCATAAATCAAAATCATTATCATTCGGTGTACAGTCCAGCAGCTAATGTAAGAACAGCCCTAACAGTATCTTTTTACTATACAATGCGCTTGAGCCTCACTGTGATTTCAACAGAGGGGGGGTCAATTTTTAAAGTCAACTGTGATGACATTTTTTTTAATGGCCGTAGCATTTAAAAAGATACATATATTTGACGCAGCTGTACGGAAAGGGGGTCACTGCCACAGTATATATCACAGTGATATTCAGCTGCTAGCTGGTCAGTTATGTGGTCTATTTTAGGACTGCCTTTTTGCATGCCTAAATTAAATCACTTACTCTGCCGCTCTCCATATACCTAGTCATTCCATCCTCATTCTGCTCTAACTTCACAACGGTGATATCTGGATAGTGCCTTAGTGGTTAAAGGGATTTTTTACTGGCGCCATCCTGATAGTGCCAATGAAAATCCGAGGAGAGCAAGCTTCCACCTCTAGCAGCAGCTGGTAAATATAATGTATAAATCCATATGATTGGAGCCCTTGGTAAATAAGTATTTTAAAATGATCAGCATAGGTGTGTGCCCTATCCTCAGTTTTTGAAGGCAAACATTAGCAGCTGTCAGCAGCAGTGGCTAGCTGTGACCCTGGAGAAGGTGGGGGAAGGGTGCTGTGTATCTGCAGAAGGACAGAGAAAAGGGAGTACAGGATAGGGAGCTGTGGTAGCCGTGTTAGTCCACTTTTAAAGGTCATCAATAGAAATAAAACTACTACTACTACTACTATTTATCATTTCTATAGCGCTACAAGGCATACGCAGCGCTGTACACCATACACAAAAAGACAGTCCCTGCTCAAAGAGCTTACAATCTACAAGACTGAGCGTCCAAATGGCAGATGACATCCAATGCGAGAGAGCGCAAAGCGATGCATGTGGGAAAGAGGAACCCAAAATAAAACATGGAAAAGAAAGATGATACTTTTTTTAATTGGACATAACTTAATACATTTTTTGATTAGCCTTCGAAGGGAGCCCTTCTTCGTCAGATCAGAAATAAGCAAATGTTGGTATAGGGATAGGATAGGGAGCAAATCTTTTACTGCATCTCTCTCTGGATTGCTTTACCACTGAGCTCCTGTGTCCCAGTACCAAACAAACAGATCTATAAATAAGTGACAGTAGAGAATCAGTAAATACCAGTAATATGCTTCTTTGTCTTTCTTACATACAACTTACAAACTGAGCTGCTACGCTGAAAGCGAGATGTGTGAACATATTCTCATAGACTTCAGATCACGTGCATGGGGTTCCTTCAGTACCTATTTCTCTGACAGCATGACCAGCTTGCACTGTCTTGCATCGGGGTAATTTTGATCAGGAAGTCCATGGGGGCTATATTTTACTTTCTCTCTCAGCTTCTTTTTTCCTCCTGTATTTTATATGTGTGTTTACATCAGCTGTTTCAACTTCTTTGGGTATATGCATAATCAGTGCATTTTTTCTAGCGAAAAAGGTGCCGGTACTCAAATGCCAGGCCACTCTTCAGGGATGGGGTGATCACTGAGGGACCCACCCCACAATAGCCAGGCCCCCTGCAACCAGTCACTGAATCTATGACAAGGCAGAATTGGTGTGTAGAGCCTGAGCTCTTTCATTAAAACTTGGGGTCCATGGGTCAATTTTAGTAGACAATGGAAAAGGTGCCGGTACTCAGTACCCCCTCAAAAAAAGCCCTGTGCATAATACAGTTATCTAAATTAGCCTCCGTCACAAAGATGTGAGAAATCCATCCATGGCCTATTTTTCATTATCTTTATACAGCGCTGGTATGTCTATGCATTTGCTTACTGTTTCTATGAGCATTGGTGCGCTAGCTGGACCCTTTGATTGATGGACTCAGAGGTGAACAGTACCTCTTGGTAGAAAATACATCTTCATGTTTCTGATGCTAAACAAGGTTGCCAATGGGCTTCAGATCTTCAGGACAAGTTGATGCAGTCCTGGTTTTACAGCATACACTGACTTGTCTTAGCAAATAGAATATAAGAATCAGAACTACAAGGTCCTCCATGCAGTGGGGTAAAAACCATATCTGAATCTGAACCCGAAATTCGGTTGGCCTCTAAAGAAGGTAGATCCAAATCTCAAACTCAGGAAGAAACCAAAAGAATAGTGTAATCTCTCTTTTCTTTTTTTTTTTCCTCTCCAGAATTCATTACAAGAGTCTCTTATTAAAGTTTAAGGCCTTGCGAATCAGCACCCCTTCCTATTTGTCCTCCCTTACGATACCGTATTCACCCTGAATATTGCGCTTGTTGAACGATCACCGTTTAGTGTTACCCGGCCCTATATTTGCCCAGTAAGAACAAACCAGTCATCGAGCTTTCTTTTTCTTGGCCCTGGCCACTTGGAGCAATGCCCTGCTATTCCTTTGACAAGAGCTGTCCTTCACTAAATTTAAATCTCTTCTCTAAACTTGGTTATTTTCACAGGCCTATGGAGTCCCATCTGATAACACCTGATTCTGGTGTCTGTGTCTAATTGTTTTGAAGAACAGTTTGACTGCTTTCCTCTATCATGTCAAATTAATGGAGTTCCTTTTCTCTTTTTATTTGTTTATATTTTTTAAATTGTAAACCAACTTGGTCTGTCCGCCAGTTATGTGTGGTATAGCAAAATAAAGGCCCTGTTTACTAAGGTGTGCTAATGTTTTTAGCGCGCGCTAGAGACACCCGTGTATTCCTATGCATATAATGACATTTGCAACAGGCAATTCAGTAGATGTGTATTCCTGTTGCTATACCCTTCATTTCCTGTCCTGGCCCCACTTCACATTTGCCTCTCTGACCTTATCCCTTTACTATTCCCTCTTCATGCCCTGAACTTCCCTCACTCTGCCTACCACTATTCCTTTCCATCCTTTTACCCCACCTTCTTTCTTACCATTCTGCCCCAGCCCTAATCCCATCCCTTTGGCCACCCTAACCTCTCCCATCTATACCCTCCGCTTTGTACCCCCTTTTGCCCCCATTCCAAGGCTGAATCCCACCCCATACACCTCTTTGTGCCCCGCTGCCTCCCTAAATTCTCCTCTATCTCCCCCTTATACCTGACCAGGCTAGAAAAAGGCATTGGAGTTAAAAGGTTCCTTCTCCTCCTACCACGATGACGATGGTGAGCCAACCTCTTTCTCTTCATTCAGTGACCTGTGGAGATGTTGCAGCTGTGGGGAGATAGGACAGACAGAAGACTATAAAGGAAATGTTGCTTCATCCTATGCCCCCTCATTCCAGAGCTTCCTTTCAATTGAAAGAGACTTGCCTCCTGTGCATTTATGCCACATAGGTATTTAAATGTTTGTATAACTCCCCTTTCCTGCCTTTTTTCCAAAGAACACATATTGAAATCTTTGTCCCCATATGCTTTATGATGAAGACCACTGACAATTTTAGTAGCCACCCTCTGGACTGACTCCATCCTCTTCATATCTTTTTGAAGGTGCAATCTCCATAATTCTGCACAATATTCTAAATGAGCCTTTCCCTATCTTTCGCTGTTGCCTTTTCTACCTGTTTGGCCACCTTAAGATCATCACATTCAATCACACCCAAGTCCCACTCTTATTTTGTGCATAAAAATTCTTCACCCCCAAAACTGTACTGTTCCTTTGGGATTTTGCAGCCCAAATGCATGACCATTTAAATCTAAGCTGCCAAGTTCCAGACCATTCCTCTAACTTCACTAAGTCCTTCCTCATGTTATCCACACCATCAGGGGTGTCTACCCTATTTCATATTTTGGTGTCATCTGCAAAGAGACAAATCTTACCAGACAGCCCTTCAGCAATATTGCTAACAAAAGTGTTAAAAAGAGCCAGCCCAAGAACAGAACCTTACAAAATGGACTTTTCCCGAAGGAGAAAGGAAACATCCTACTAACCCCCATACCCAAAGACGCAAAGAAAAGTGCTAGTGAACTAACCAACTACAGGCCAGTAGCATCCATTCCCTTAATAGCCAAACTAACGGAAGGGATGGTGACCAAACAACTCACAAACTACTTAAACAAATTCTCAATACTACACGACTCCCAGTCAGGATTTTGGTCTAACCATAGTACCGAAACAGTACTAGTTACTCTCATGAATAAGTTCAAACAAACGATTGCAACTGGCAAGAATATACTACTTCTGCAATTTGACATGTCTAGCGCCTTTGACATGGTTGATTATGGTATACTACTACATATCCTCGAGTACTTCGGAATTGGAGGCAACGTTCTCAATTGGTTCAAGGGGTCCTAACCACAGGATCATACCAAGTGACATCTAATTCAACTACATCAGCCACATGGATACCTGAATGCGGAGTTCTACAGGGATCCCCTCTCTCACCGACCTTATTCAACCTAATGATGATACCCTTGGCCAAACTACTATCAAACCAAAACCTCAACCCATACATATACGCAGACGACGTAATGTTCTACATCCCATCTAAACAAGATTTAAAGGAAATTCCAATGACATCAACCAAAGCCTACATATCATGCATTCATGGGCGGATGCATTTCAACTGAAACTCAATGCAGAAAAAACCCAATGCCTAATCCTCACCTCTCAACATAATACGAACAAATTTACCACCATTAACACACCAAAATTGAACCTTCCAATTTCGGATACCCTAAAAATACTTGAAGTTACCATCGATCGACACCTAACTCTTGAGAGTCACGCGAAAAACACAACCAAGAAGATGTTCCACTCAATGTGGAAACTGAAAAGAGTAAGACCTTTCTTCCCAAGGACCGTCTTCCGCAACTTGGTACAATCAATGGTATTCAGTCATCTAGACTACTGCAACGCACTATAAGCTGGCTGCAAAGAACAAATAATCAAGAAACTTCAGATAGCTCAGAACACTGCAGCTAGACTCATATTCGGAAAAACAAAATATGAAAGTGCGAAACCCCTACGAGAAAGCTACACTGGCTCACACTTAAAGAATGCATCATGTTCAAAATATGTACCCTAGTTCACAAAATCATTCACGGAGATGCCCCAGCCTACATGACAGACCTGATAGACTTACCACCCAGGAATGCTAAAAAATCATCCCGCACATTCCTCAATCTTCACTCCCCCAACTGTAAAGGTCTAAAATACAAACTAACGCATGCGTCAACCTTTTCCTACTTGAGCACACAATTCTGGAACGCACTGCCGCGCAGCCTGAAAATGATCTATGAATTAACTAACTTCCGCAAACTACTGAAGATCCATCTCTTCAACAAGGCATACCACAAAGATCAACAAATGTGAACTCCTACACATATAGCCAGAATTGTCTTATAATATTTGCTTGCTACACTACTATCATGTTTCATCATTATCATGTTACCCAATATCCTTATGTAATACTAAATGTATATTCTCTTATATATTTCCACCATTCATGATGTATAGTAAGCCACATTGAGCCTGCAAAGAGATGGGAAAATGTGGGATACAAATGCAATAAATAAATAATAAATAAATAAATAACTTTGTGGCACAACACTGGTAGCATCCTTTTCCTCAGAACAAACTCCATTTACCACTACCCTCAGTTGACTTCCATTCAACCAGTTCCTAACCCACCCAGTCGGTTATTGTAGGGCCCATACCGAAGGCACTCAGTGTATTTATTAGTCTTCTATGCAGAGCTATGTTAAAGGTTTTGCTAAAATCTAAATATACCACATCTAGCGCTCTCCCTCGATCCAACTCACTGGTCAGCCAGTCAAAGAAATTAATCAGATTTCTCTGACAAGACCTGCTTCTACTGAAACCATGTTGCCACAGGTCCTGTAATCCATCAGATTCCAAAAGCTTACTATTCTCTGTTTTAAAAGCATTTCCATTAATTTACTTACCACAGAAGTCAGACTTACCAGCCTGTAGTTCTCAACCTCTTCCTTAGGGACCACATCTCTTCTTCTCCAGTCCTCCAGGACCACTCTGGACTCTAGAGAAATGTTGAAAAGGTCAGCCAGTAGAGCCGCTAGATCTTTCCTATGTTCATTCAGTACCATCGGTTGTATGCCATCCGGCCCCATTACTTTGTCCACCTTTAGTTTAGCCAGCTCCTCACGAACACAATCCTCTGAAAATCGCTCAGGGACTACCACCCCTCCATTCATATTTGTGTTTGTCTTCTGCAGTCCTGCTCCCAGCACTTCAGCTGTGAACACCAAACCGAAATACAGTATTTGTTAATTCTACCTTTATCAGCTTCTACTTATTCATCCCCTTCACCTTTGAGTCTTACAATGCCACTTTTGTACTTCCTCCTATCACTAACATATCTAAAAAAAAATGTCTTGTCCCCAAATATACCTTGTTGGCTATTTTTTCTTCCATTTGCATCTTTGCTTTCCTGACTACTCTACCAGCTTCTTTTAGCTTTTCCAGATATTGCCGCCTGTCTTCCTCCTTCTGTGATCTCTTGTAGTTTATAAAGGTTAACCTCTTTTTCCTTACCTTTTCAGCTATTACTTTTGAGAACCAAAGTGGCCTTTTCTTTTTACTTGTATTTACTTTCCTTACAAAAAGGTTTGTTGCCCCTAAAATAGCTCTTTTCAGTTTTGCCCACTGCTTTTCTACTTCCCCAAGCTGTTACTATCCAAGTGCAAAGTGATGCATGTGGGTAAGAGGAACCCGAATTATAGCTACGTCTTGCAAGGTTCCGCGTTAGGAGTTACGGATCAAGAAAGGGATCTGGGTGTCGTCGTCGATGATACGCTGAAACCTTCTGCTCAGTGTGCTGCTGCGGCTAGGAAAGCGAATAGAATGTTGGGTGTTATTAGGAAGGGTATGGAGTCCAGGTGTGCGGATGTTATAATGCCGTTGTATCGCTCCATGGTGCGACCGCACCTGGAGTATTGTGTTCAGTACTGGTCTCCGTATCTCAAAAAAGATATAGTAGAATTGGAAAAGGTACAGCGAAGGGCGACGAAAATGATAGTGGGGATGGGACGACTTTCCTATGAAGAGAGGCTGAGAAGGCTAGGGCTTTTCAGCTTGGAGAAGAGACGGCTGAGGGGAGATATGATAGAAGTGTATAAAATAATGAGTGGAATGGATCGGGTGGATGTGAAGCGACTGTTCACGCTATCCAAAAATACTAGGACTAGAGGGCATGAGTTGAAGCTACAGTGTGGTAAATTTAAAACGAATCGGAGAAAATGTTTCTTCACCCAACGTGTAATTAGACTCTGGAATTCGTTGCCGGAGAACGTGGTATGGGCGGTTAGCTTGACGGAGTTTAAAAAGGGGTTAGATAGATTCCTAAAGGACAAGTCCATAGACCGCTATTAAATGGACTTGGAAAAATTCCGCATTTTTAGGTATAACTTGTCTGGAATGTTTTTACGTTTGGGGAGCGTGCCAGGTGCCCTTGACCTGGATTGGCCACTGTCGGTGACAGGATGCTGGGCTAGATGGACCTTTGGTCTTTCCCAGTATGGCACTACTTATGTACTTACGTAACTAGCAGCTCCTTTAGATATTCCCCCATCTTAACAAAATTAGTCATTTTTTAAAATTCTAAAACCTTCGGTTGTGAATAAACCTTCTCAGCACTTCTTAATTTTGAACCACACCATCCGATGATCACTAGATGCCAAATTATCACCCTCAGGTAGGTCAGAAACACTCTCCCTATTTGTGAACATCAGGCATAGTATGGCCCCATCTCATGTGGGTTCCATTACCAATTGTTGGAACAGCTCTTCCTATAGAGGATCCAAGATCGTTTTACTTCTATATGGGCTCACAATAGGGACTCCCCAATCTAAATTTGGCATGTTGAAATCACTTTTCCTTTCATTGCAATGTTGTGAATGTCTTTGATTAAGTCTCAGGCCACTTCTTCTGTTTGTGAAGGAAGCCTGTATATCACAACAGTGTAAATACATTGCCTATTTGCTCTTTCCAGCTTGACCCACAGTGCTTCTTCCTTACCCTATAGGTCCTGCAATTGTGTTGCTTTAATATTATTTTGAACCATGTCTTTGTGACTGCCACTAAATTCAAGTCAGCCTCTTCCTTCACAGCCTCTAGATCCAGAACCTTGTTCCCCATACTACAGGCATTGGTATACAAAGCTCTCCAGATATATGCTCTTTTTTTTTTTATTTCTGTAATGGTATTAAGTGTTTTACTTACCTGAAGGATTTTAATTACTTGGGGGGCTTTGTTCACCCTTCCCCAATTAATGTAGTTTAAAGCCCTCTTCAGTATTCATTCTAATAAAGTTCAAAATAAAGTGTGGGGGGGGGGGGGGGGGGAGCCCTCTTCAATCGGTTAGCCAGTCTGCTGCAGAAGATACTTCATCCGTTCCTTGACAGTATTTCTTCCCAGTAGCTCAAAAAACATCATCCCATGGTCTAGAAAATCAAAATGCTCTTGATGACACCACTGGTGTAGCTATGCATGTATCTCCAAGATGTGAGTGTCTCTGATTTGCCCTTTACCCTCCACAGGAAGGACCGATGAGAACACCACCTGCGCACCTCTCTGCTTCAAACTCTCTCCCAGAGCCATGAAGTCACTTTTGATACATTTGGAGGGATGCCTAGCAGTATTATTTGTACCAACATGGATGAGCAACATGGGATAATGGTCAGTAGGCTTCAGGAGTCTTGGCAGGCTTTCTGTAATGTCTCAAATCTTGGCATCAGGCAAACAGCACATCTTCCTGGACATCATGTCTGGTCGACAAATGGGTGCCTCTGTACTTCTCAGAAGGGAATCACCAGCTACCACAACTCTTTGCTTCCTAGTGATCACTGGTTCAGCAACTTTGAGATTTTTGTGTATCCTCTTGTTCCTGGGGTACTTTGATCTCTTCCACTTCCAAAGCCACATACTGGTGCTTCAGTTTGAGAGAAGCTGCAGTTGGGGGACTTAACTTTGCAGGGCAGTGGCATAGCCACAGGTGAGCACAGGACCACCCCACTTTGAATTCAGGCCCACTCAGCAGTGATGTGGCTGGCAGGGATCCCCAAACCCCAGAAGCTGAAGACTCCCAGCATCTTGCTCTTCCCCCCCATCCCCCATGATCAGGGAGTCTCTTAACTGCACTCTTTCAAGCACCTGCTACATTTTAATTCCTCTTCTTCACTGGCAGCAAGCAGGAACTCATACCTACTGCTTAAGCTAGCTCCAAGCCTTCTCTCCGATGCAACGTCCTGTTCGCGGGACCAGGAAGTTGCATGAGAGGGAAGGCTCGGGGCCAGCGTAAGTAACAGATGTGAACTATGGCGAAGAAGAGAAGGATTTAAAAGGCACCATGGACTTGAGGGAGTATAATTAAGAGACCCCTGATCGCCATAGGGAGAGATACCCGCTGTGGGGTGGGATTTTCATGCCCACCTCCTTTGGGCTAAGGCCTGGCCAAAATTGGGTGTCTAGTTAGGCCCTTGTTACAGGGTCTGGTGATATAAATAGTGGTCTTTGTCATAAGTGTGTGGGGACAGATTTACAGACCTCAATATGTATACTCTGGAAGAAAGGTGGGAGAGGGGAGCTAGGATAGAGATGTTTAACATATCTCTGTGGCATAAATGCACAGGAGGCAAGTCTCTTTTAGTTGAAATAAAGTTCTGGAATGAGGAGGCATAGAATAAAGATGAAAGGGGACAAACTCAGAAGTAACTGAAAAAAATACTTATTTACAGGGGTGTGGAACAACACCCACAGTGGAGGTGGTGGAGATGAAGTCTGTATCTTAATTCAAGAAAGTCTGGGTCGAGCATATCTGATCTCTTAGGGCGAGGAAGAGATAATAGATGGTACAGATATGGCCTTTATCTGCCATCATGTTTCTATTCTTATTGGACAATAATATATAAAAAGTCATAAAAATGAGTAATCTGATTCAAAAACATAGATTCCCCTTTTCAGTTTCTTTCTCTTCTCACTGTCTCTCTTTTATGCTGGTCTTATCTTCTACATTTTTCTGACATTATTAGAAACCAGGAGGCATCTTTCCTTAGTAAAAATTAAGCTTCTCAAACCTTACTCTTAAAAAGGCCTCACATATTTTTTAAATCCTATAAAAGCTTTAATTGCACTGACTATGCAAAATCCTAATAAGTGTAGAAATCTGGTCTCCACTTTGCATGGTATGATATTGCAACTAATTTCTGACATATCCTAGCCAAATAAAATTATTTCTCTCCTTCCTTCCATTGTTCCTTCTGGTATTAGCTTAGCCGGCTTCACGTCATGTGCTGTTTTGTATTCTTCATTTAGCGTAGCTTGGCTGGATGCATTTTTTTTTCAGGTGGTAAATTAAATCTTTCTTCAGACTGATTGTTATTACTCAGCACATATCCTGAATTCAAGGCCTTAAAAGATCGGGGAGTGTTTATTTTTCATGAGCTCTTAAGACACCCATACTGTGAGTGCTAACTTATTTGTGTTCTCATTTGAAATTAAATTTTTTTGACTCTGGCTTTATATTATGATTACTAAATTAAATGTAAAGAGGCCTATGGGCCCTTTTGCTTATAATAGGTCTGTACTCCTCTCAGTGCAGGACATGTTCTGCTTGTCATGGTAGATAGTGAGTAGATAGAACCAGTCGCTGTGGCATTCCCCTTTAGGAGTGGCTATAATAGCTGAGCTATTCCAGAAGAGAGATTTTAGGCCAATCCTTGTTTCTGACAAACCCAATCCTGTGCATTAATAGACCTGTGACACTGATTTTCAAAGGGTACAATCAGGGACTACAAATCCCACATTGCTTTGGGAAATACATTCAAAGCGAGAACAGGCCAGAAAATTGCCCTCCAGAAAATAGGCAGTTTGTCAGTTCTGATAATATAGTTCACAGAGTGTTGGTCAGAGGGTCTGGCACTGGGAGGATATGTTCAGTCTCCTACTGTCCACTCTTAAACTGAGAGGGACCCTGGAAAGGGAGGAAGCCTGCCTGCCTCTGAAAGGGTATAGAAGGGTGCCGCTGACCTGAAAATGTATACCTTGGAGGAAAGGAGAAACAGGAGTGACATGATACAGATGTTCAAATATTTGAAAGGCATTAATCCGCAAACAAACTTTTTCCGGAGACTGGAGGGAAAGCGGTAGAACTAGAGGACATGAATTGAGGTTGAAGGGGGGCAGACTCAGGAGTAATGTCAGGAAGTATTTTTTCACGGAGAGGGTAATAGATACGTGGAATTCCCTCTCTTGGGAGGTGGTGGAGATGAAAACAGTAATGGAATTCAAATGTGTGGAATAAACACAAAGGAATGGATCCATGGAATCTTAGTGGAGATTGGGTGGCAACACCAGTAATTAGGAAGCAAAACCAGTGCTGGGCAGTCCTCTACGGTCTATACCCTGATTGGGAAGGGAAGTTAGACTCAGAAATCCTTATTCTGTCTATTATTCTATACTTTGAAATTACAACAAAGATTGTTAACTATTTGCACCTCTCTTCTTCTTACTGAGAGGCTTATCCCTAGTATCAGGTATGTTCCCTCCATCTTAGAGGTGTATCTTTAGGGAGGGGTGGGGGACTACATAAATGTTTTGTTCAGGAATATAGGACCCTTGTTTAATTTGGCCCCATCTAAAGGATCGATTGGACCTCAGCACTGATACAAAAGACAAGATCTTGGGTATAAGGATCTCAATGAGGAGACGTAGGGAAACAGATCGTTTGGATTTGGTGTCCACATTACTAGAACCCATCATGAAATATGATACTACCTGGCACCTTCATTGGCAACCTCAGCAGATGTCCAAACTAATTTATCCTTTCAGCTAATCCTGGACAAAACTGGGATCATAACCTACAAAGAATCCCATCTTGGGGGTCATTCTTCTTAGACTTTCCCTCTAAAAAGGTTAAAGCATCTTACAGCAAGTCAGAATCTACATCATGGTACATACATGCCTAAGAGTAACTGAACAAGGCGCAATAAGATGGCATACATGAAAATGTAAGAATATTGAGTGGAGGAGCAGCCTAACGGTTAGTGCAGTGGGTTTTGATCCTGGCGACCTGGGTTCAATTCTCACTGCAGCTCCTTGTGACCTTGGGCAAATCACTTAAGCCTCCATTGTCCCAAGTACAAAAACAGATTGTGAGCCCTCTAGAGACAGAGAAAGTACCTGCTTATAATATGTTCAGCACTGTGTACATCTAGTAGCGCTATAAAAATGATTAGTAGTAATACAATATAGTATGGAGATGAAACGATAGGATAGGCCCTGGCATAGGTGCTAGATCTGTTGGTGGTTGAGCACCCCCAATATTGACCAAACTCCATGAAAGTGTCCAGGGAAAAATAATTTCCACTGGATTTAGCACCCCCAATCATTTTGAAAAGTTAGCTCCTATAACATAGTAGATGACGGCAGAAAAAGACCTGCACGGTCCATCCAGTCTGCCCAACAAGATAACTCATATTTGCTGCTTTTTGTGTATACCCTACTTTGATTTGTACCTGTGCTCTTCAGGGCACAGACCGTATAAGTCTGCCCAGCACTATCCCCGCCTCCCAACCACCTGCCCCTCCTCCCAACCACCGGCTCTGGCACAGACCGTATAAGTCTGCCCAACACTATCCTCACCTCCCAACCACCAGCCCTGCCTCCCAACCACCGGCTCTGGCACAGACCGTACAAGTCTGTCCAGCACTATCCCCGCCTCCCAACCACCAGCCCCGCTGCCCACCACCGGCTCTGGCACAGACCGTATAAGTCTGCCCAGCACTATCCCCACCTCCCAACCACCAGCCCCGCCTCCCGATCTTGACTAAGCTCCTGAAGATCCATTCCTTCAGCACAGGATTCCTTTATGCTTATCCCACGCATGTTTGAATTCCGTTACCGTTTTCATTACCACCACTACTCCAAGCATCCACTACTCTCTCCGTGAAAAAATACTTCCTGACATTTTTCTTGAGTCTGCCCCCCTTCAATCTCATTTCATGTCCTCTCGTTCTACCACATTCCCATCTCTGGAAAAGGTTCATTTGCGGATTAATACCTTTCAAATATTTGAACGTCTGTATCATATCACCCCTGTTTCTCCTTTCCTCCAGAGTATACATGTTTAGTTCAGCAAGTTTCTCCTCATACATCTTGTAACGCAAATCCCATACCATTCTCGTAGTTTTTCTTTGCACCGCTTCAATTCTTTTTACATCTTTAGCAAGATACGGCCTCCAAAACTGAACACAATACTCCAGGTGGGGCCTCACCAACGACTTATACAGGGGCATCAACACCCCCTTTCTTCTGCTGGTCACACCTCTCTCTATACAGCCTAACAACCTTCTAGCTACGGCCACCGCCGTGTCACACTGTTTCGTCGCCTTCAAATCCTCAGATACTATCACCCCAAGATCCCTCTCTCCGCCCGTACCTATCAGACTCTCCCCGCCTAACACATACGTCTCCCGTGGATTTCTATTCCCTAAGTGCATCACTTTGCATTTCTTCGCATTGAATTTTAATTGACAAACGTTAGACCATTCTTCTAGCTTCCTCAGATCCTTTTTCATGTTTTCCACTCCCTCCGGGGTGTCCACTCTGTTACAGATCTTAGTATCATCCGCAAATAGGCAAACTTTACCTTCTAACCCTTTAGTTTGGTTGTATTACCAGTTCTGTTTAATTTATGTCTTGCCCCTACTTGCAGTGGCATCTAAGCTTTAAGTGGATGATAAATCACTTAACCTTCCCTTGCTCCAGGTAGAAAACTTAGATTGTGAGTCCTCTAGGGACAGAGAAAGTACCTGCATAATATATGTAAACCACTTTGGTGTCCTTCAAAAAAGCAGTATATCAAATCCATGACCCTTGACCCTTAAAATATTAATACTAATAGTCTGATCTGGGGTCCATTGTATGACTATTGTAATTTGTTACAGGTACTTGGTTGAAAGGATCTTTCAACTAAACCTGCTAGTTATTTTTAATTTCTGTCACCCTCGTATTGTCATGATTTGATGTATCAATCATCTGTTATGCGCTTTTTAGATATTGTCAATAAAAGCTGTTGAACTTTAAGATAGGGGTGGCCCTTTCAAATTTTTTTTACACACACAAACATTCAAGCTGCCAGGTTTTGAATGAATTGCAGAGTCCAGTTGTGTGTATAATGGGGAGTGGATTGCAATCTACCTCAAGTTGCAGTAACCTAAGCACGAAATCATGTGGCCATAGTTAGGGCCATCAAAGAAGGGATAGAGATCTACTTGGTGTAGTTGAAAGAATACTGCCTTGGTTACAAAAAGGATCTGACCTTCCATAGTGAGCTTAGGGATAAAATCCAGTGGCGTAGCAAGGGCAGGGCGGTGGGAGCGGTCCGCCCTGGGTGTCAATGGGTGGGGGGGTGCTCTGCTGGCGAGTCCCTACCAGCTCCATTCACCCGGCAGCTGTGTGGTGCGGCACCTCGCGTCCGCGCTGCTGTAAGAGAAGAAAATCGCTTCATCGGCCCTTCCCTCACTCTCTGTCCCGCCCTCGAGGAAATAGGACATTACATCAGAGGGCGGGACACAGTGAGGGAAGGGCCGATTTTCTTGTTTTACAGCAGTGCAGATTCGCGTGAGGTGACGGGTGGACGGAGCTGGTAGACAGGTGGGGACTGGGTTGGGGGGGGTGCCGTGTCGCCTTGTCACGCCGGGGGGGGGGGGGGGTGCCGCCGTGTTGCCCTGCAGCTAGGGGGGGGGGTGCGCAGCAAAGATCCGCCCCGGGTGGCAGTGAACCACAGAACGCCACTGATAAAATCTCAAAAAGTCACAAATTTAGGCACCAGGATGATGCATGCTAAATGCAAATTCTATAATGGCAGTTGTGCACACAATTGTTATACAATACTAGCATAAGTCAGACCAATGGTCCATCTAGCTCAGTATCCTGTTTCCAACAGTTGCCAATCCAGGTCACAAGTACCTTGCAGAAACCCAAATAGTGGCAACATTCCATGCTACCAATGCTGGGGCAAGCAGTGGCTTCCCCACGTCTGTCTAAATAGCAGACTATGGACTTTTCCTCCAGGAACTTGTCCAAACCTTTTAAAGACCCAGATATGCTAACCACTGCTACTACATCCTCCAGCAACGATTTCCAGAGCTTAACTGTTCTTTGAGTGAAAAAATATTTCCTCCTATTTCTTTTAAAAGTATTTCCATGTAACTTCCTTGAGCGTCCCCTCGTCTTCGTACTTTTGGAAAGAGTAAAAAATAGATTCACTTCTATTCATTCTACACTATTCAGGATTTTGTAGACCTCAATCATATCTCCCCTCAGCTGTCTCTTTTCCAAGCTGAAGAGCCCTAACCTCTTTAGCTTTTCCTCATATGAGAGAAGTTCCAGCCCCTTTTAAATTTTGGTTGCTCTTTTTTGAACCTTTTCTAAATCCGCTATATCTTTTTTGAGGTATTTCAACCAGAACTGAATGCAATACTCAAGATGAGGTTGCACCAAGGAGCGATACAGAGGCATTATAGTATTTTCGGTCTTATTTTCCATCCCTTTCCTAATAATTCCTTCATCCTGTTTGCTTTTTCGGCCGCCGCCACACACTGGGCAGAAGTCTTCATTTATGTGCCCAATTTTGGCCTGGAGCACTTAAGCCAGCTCAATGGCTGGTGTAAATGCTCATGCCTAACTTTAGGCAGTTAGGTACAAAAATGATAGTATTCTATAACCTGCTTACATAATTGACTGACCTACACCCTCCTTGAAGTCACATGTGCCTGCTCTGGAATATGAGCACGTAACTTATTCAATAGCAACTAAAGGCAGTTACGGCATAACTGCTAATTGGTGCAAATCAGCACCAATTATAGCCAATAACTGGCTGTTAACTCCAATTACTGAATTAATTTACATGCACAACTGACCTCATTCCATAACTTGCGTGTGCAAATTTTCACATAAGTGTAAGGTACACTATCCAGCTTATTTTGAAGGAGATCGCCGGCCATCTTCCGACACAAATCGGGAGATGGTTGGCCATCTCATAAAAGCCGGCAAAATCGGTATAATGGAAAGCCGATTTTGGTCGGCTCCAACTGCATTCCATTGCAGAGCCGGCCAAAGTTTCTGGGGGCGTGTCGGAAGGGTAGTGAAGGAGGGACAGGGGCATGCTGGGGCGTGCTTAAGAGATGGGCGCCCTTGGCCGATAATGGAAAAAAGAAAGGCGTCCCTGGCAAGAATTTGGTCCACTTTATTTGGTCCCTTTTTTTTCAGGTCCAAGTCCCAAAAAAGTGCCCGAACTGACCAGGTAACCACCGGAGGGAATCGGGGATCACCTCCCCTGACTCCTCCAGTGGTCACTAACCCCCTCCCACCCTCAAAAAAACAACTTTAAAAACTTTTTTGCCAGCCTCTATGCCAGCCTCAAATGTCATACTCAGGTCCATCGCAGCAGTATACAGGTCCCTGGAGCAGTTTTAGTGGGTGCAGTGGACTTCAGGCAGGCGGACCCAGGTCCATCCCCCCCCCCCTCTACCTGTTACACTTGTGGTGGAAAATGGGTGCCCTTCAAAACCCACCCGAAACCCACTGTACCCACATGTAGGTGCCCCCCTTCACCCCTTAGGGCTATGGTAGTGGTGTATAGTTGTGGGGAGTGGGTTTTGGGGGGGCTCAGCACCCAAGGTAAGGGAGCTGCACCTGGGAGCAATTTTTGAAGTCCACTGCAGTGCCCCCTAGGGTGCCCGGTTGGTGTCCTGGCATGTGAGGGGGACCAGTGCACTACAAATGCTGGCCCCTCCCACGACCAAATGCCTTGGATTTGGCCAGGTTTGAGATCGCCGGCCTCGGTTTCTATTATGGGCGAAAACCGAGGCTGGCCATCTTGAGGCCGGCCATCTCTGACATTTGGGCGGCCCCAACCATATTATCGAAACGAAAGATGGCCGGCCATCTCGTTTCGAAAATACAGTCGGCCCCGCCCCTTCGCGGCACTGTCCTCGGAGATGGGCGCCCTTAGAGATGGGCGTCCCTGATCGAAAATGCCCCTCCATGAATTTGATTGCTGAAAGCCAGAAGTGTTTCTTTGAGGATTACCTTGGAGTTTAAGCAGTGGGCTTTCTTTGTAAATCATGTACTTCTTTCTTTTGTGGATTTAGCTTCAATTTATTTTGACGTTGCCAGCCAGAAATCTTCTCCAGGCATTCATTCAGATTGAAAATCAGTTTATCTAGAGGTCAAGACAGACAAGTAGCTGTTTATCAACTGCGTAGGAATAGTAAGTGATCCATATAGAACAGGGGTTCTCAACCTAGTCATCTGGACACACCAAGTCAGTCAAGTTTTCAAAATACTGACAATGACTGTGCATGAGATTGCATTCACTGTCTCCATTGAAGGCAAATCTAATTTATCTCATGCATATTCATTGTAGGTTTCATGAAAACTAGACTGGCCTGGTGTGTCCTGAGGACTGGGTTGAGAACCTCCGGTATAGAATAATATGGATAATAAAATAGATCCTTGAGAAATGGGGGTATGATGATGATGTGCCCAGAGAGGTGATCTGGGAGTAGTTTTAACCAGTCTAGCAATGAGCCTACAAACCCCAAGCCCCAGTAGATGAGTAATCAGGACTTGACAGTCCATGGTACTAAACACTACAAAGAGGTCAAGGATATCAACAGGGCTGCCCTCTATGCTCCATGCAGAATCAGAGTTCATCAATCAGATTTATTAGTACAGTATCAGTATTAAAATGAGTTCTAAACCCTGACTGGACTGAGCCCAAGAAATCAGATATAAGCACACAACTATGGAACGCATTACCAAAAGCTGTGAAAAAAACCTACAACCAACTAAACTTCAGGAAATCACTAAAAACCTACCTATTCAAACAGGCATACCCCACCGACCCAACATAGATACCTACACTCTGCAACACAGCAAAACCAAAATCGAAATGGACACTATATAACCTTTCTTCTCCTCGACCCCCATTGTACCTGACACACATATACCTTATTCGACCACAATATCACCTTGTATTTGTTTCTCTTCCAGACTTGGCGAATGCCTTATTCGACCACAATATCACCTTGTATTTGTTTCTCTTCCAGACTTGGCGAATGCCTTATTCGACCACAATATCACCTTGTATTTGTTTCTCTACTGGACTTGGCGAATGCCTTTACGGTACTATGTAAGCCACATTGAGCCTGCAAATAGGTGGGAAAATGTGGGATACAAATGCAACAAATAAAAATAAATAAATATCTGCATTAGTGCAGATCTTTCAGTGATCTTGCCTAGGACATGTATGTTGGAGACTAGTCAATAGCAGCTCATCTATTTATTCACAATATTTATATTCCGCACAAACCAAATGGGTCTAATTTTGGTTTCATTCAGCAAAATGATAAGAGACCTTCAGCTAACACAGTGCTTACCAAACTTTAATCTATTTGATCCCATTGTAACATTTAAAAAATTATGGGATCTTAGATAATGATGAAAACAAAATACCAAGCCTCCTCATCCCTCCTCCTCTCCCCAAAACCAGGAAGTCTTAAATGGTAGCAGCAGTCAGCACAGGACCCTGTGTTTCGGTGTAAGCTCGCAGACCCTAGTACTGTGAGCAGGACTAGTAGGCATAGATCACAGTAGATGTGAAGGTCGGGGTTGCCCTTTTCTCTGACTCCATCCACTGCTGATGTGAGCTCCATTTGGGGTCTCCTTCCACAGTGTAGGAACCACAGAGATAATGACACATTAACAGTGGGTAAGAGTAGATTTAGCCTATTTGACAATCAAAAGAGAGGCAGGGTTCCTTGTGGCATGTCGTAACTAAAAGGCTGGATAGAAAGGTATAAATGTCTGTCTTTAGCAGAGGGTAAAAGTAGTGCAACTCTATCTGCCTGGGAAGAATTTGCTAGCTTACCCCCTGAATGCAAAAGATACAAAGGAGATTCTACTACCACTACCCAGCCATAAAAAACATCATGCTCAATGCTGTGTGTGTGACCTTATACACGCTTATCATTGAGATTTTTCCTATGGCTACACACAAGGTGTGCCTAATGGTGACAACACATGTAGCATAGCAAGCCGAACACCCATAAAGAAAAAAAAAGAGCTCCATTATAAGCCTGAAATATCATTATAGAAAACATTTAAAGATTTGTGGTTGTTTCAAAGTAAATGGGTATTAAGAGGCACTGTAATGATGGAATGGCAGATTTGCAAAGTATCCTACCATGTCCTGACAAGCAAGTGATATATGATTAGATACGCAAACTGGTTTAATGCCCCACACCCCACTTCTGTGTCCAGAGCACACACATAGTTAACTCCTTGTGCCAGCCACGGAGATTTCTGAATTAATTCATTTCAACTGCAGTACAGTCTGTTACCAGAATTATACAAGCTTTAATTGATGTGAAAGCCCTCTTCAAATCTTTTAAAACCTTTTTATTAACAAGCAATTAACAAATAGAACAAGCAGCATAGTACACAGTGTTTCCTTTTACACACCATGCTGCAATATTATAAGATCAGTAACAGAGTCAATATCTTGTCTCTCTCTCTGGGATCTCAACTTTGCCCCAGTTCTCCCCTTCTTCCTCCTCTACAGAAGCAGCAGACAGCTGAAAATTAAGCACCAAGGTTACAATTCTGGTACCTGGGAAAGGCCACAAGTAACACTTCTCAAAGATTCATAATCAAAGATTCAAAGCCAGATTCCTGGCTCTACTGGCAGAGTCTCAATATGGTTCCCAAATATTTAAGAAAGACCCCCTAGTTTAGCCTATATGCGCCAGCAGATCTCTTCTCCAACACTGCTGCACCAAGGATGGAAAATCTCCCCTTCTCTAAAATGCATTTTGTGATGAGCAAAAGCACCTTCCTAACAAACAACTTCTCAAAACCCATCTTCAATTTTGAACAATCATCCAAAATAAAGTTGCTCCCTTTACAGGGGCTGGAACGTTATCAAGTTCAAAAACTGGACCACTGCAGCCTAAAACTATGGCTGAGGGAGAAATGATAGAGGTCTATAAAATAATGAGTTGAGTGGAACGGGTAGATGTGAATCGCTTGTTTACTCATTCCAAAAACACTAGGACTAGGGGGCACACAATGAAGCTACAACGTAGTACATTTAAATTTAAAATGAATCAGAGAAAATATTTCTTAATGTGTAATTAAACTCTGTAATTCATTGCCAGAGAATGTGGTAAAAGCAGTTAGCTTAGCGGGGTTTAAAAAAGGTTTGGATATCTTCCTAAAAGTCCATAAGCCATTATTAAGATGGACTTGGGGAAAATTCACTGCTTATTTCTAGAATAAGCAGCATAAAATATATTGTACTGTTTTGGGATCTTGCCAGGTGCTTGTAAACTGGATTGGCCACTGTTGGAAACAGGATGCTGGGCTTCATGGACCTTCCGTCTGTCCCAGTATGGCAACACTTATGTTCTTATAAGGACTTGTACCTAACTTTTAAACATGTATGAGGTATATACCTGGTTAGTCTAACGTGAAAATATATTAATGGTTAAAACATTATATAGAATACAAAACTGATGTAGCTTGAAGAAAGCTATTACATGTAGAACTCGAGTCCTGTAACTAAACTTTAATTATCCCGAGAATGCTAGATCCTGATAAACCACGCCCCTGTGACATAACACTACCTTCGCAAGACGGAGACTTTGCAACTCTTAAGGAGGACAAGATTGCTACGTAAATACGAGGGTCCGAGAGAATAACTTCCAACGCTGAATACAGCAACAATCTTCTTTTAAATACTACTGAAATGATACCATAATGAACACCACCAAACTGCTCCTTACAATCTACTCCTTATCCATGATCCACCTAACAATGACCACCCCACTCGCAGAAATCAACTATATACCCAGACAAATCAATAACCGAATACTGACCAGACACACCACATCACACCAAACCAACATAAACCAAAACAAAGGAAAAGATCCAACAAGCGTGCTACCTCAACAAAATTATAAGAAAGATCATAAAAAACCCACACAAACCAAGAAACGACAACTAACAAATGTCCACATAACACCGAACGTAGATGACCCATGCCAAAAAATTCAAATAGGCTACGTTAACGCCAGATCCGCAGTAAACAAAACAACAATAATAACAGACTGGATCACGTCAGAGAAACTTGACCTACTCTTCATCACTGAAACCTGGATCCACGACCAGAAGGACCCTATCATCTTAAACCTATGTCCTCCAGGATACAAAGTCACCTACTGGACCAGAAGAGAAAAAAGAGGAGGGGGCATAGCACTCATATACCGATCTCACCTCACAATTGAAACTACTGCGGATTCTATAACAACCCACCTCGAAATAGCCTCAATCAGAATCCACCATAAAACCCTGCTCGACCACCTAAATTGCATCCTATTCTACAGACCACCATGTAACTGGAGCAAAAGCCAGGCGGACTTCATGGACTTCGTTTCAAATACATGTATATCTAACTCCAATACACTTGTAATAGGAGACATTAACCTTCACCTTGAAGACCCTAACTCTACCAACGCACGAGATTGCAAGGACTTCCTTCACCTATTTGGCCTTACATGTCCAAACATGAAAACAACCCACGTGAAGGGCCACACACTCGACCTCATCTCATACAAATTGTCCACTGATCAGAACCTAACCATAACACAAACTAGTTGGACAGAAACACCATGGACTGACCATTACAAACTAAACCTAGCCCTAAAATGGTGAAAAAGGGGTTCTCCCCACACACGAGAACACACAACTTATACCATGAGAGGACAAATAGACCTGGATACTTTCTGGCAACAGATATACAACAATGATTGGACAGCACAAACGGAATCCATATATTACCTCTCAGAATGGGACAAAAGATGCAGACACATACTAGACGAAATAGCACACTTACAAATAAGAACTTTACGTAGACACAACTCGATACCGTCGTTCAATGAAGAACTAAAAAAACTAAAAACACAATCTAGGAAACTGGAACGCGCATGGAAAAAAAAAGACGAACACTCAACGCATGGAAACAACTACAAAGAAAATATAAATACGCAATAAAACAGACCAAAAGGTTGCACTACAAAACTAAAATTGGGCCGGACTACAAAAACACAAAGAAACTATACCATCTCGTGAACAAACTACTAAACACAACACTGGTTACCACAACCAACATTGACATCCCATCTGCAGACAACCTTGCTAAATATTTAAATGAAAAAAATCAGAAACCTACGCAAAACCCTACCTCAGAACAATATGGACATAGAAAACTTCATTAATGGTCTAGACCCAATCCCTGGTGAATACCCTGCTGACTGAATATGGTCATATTTCGCTCTACTCACCGCCGACACAGTTACCCAGGCGATTAAACAATACTCAAACAGCCACTGTCAACTGGACACCTGCCCCAGCTACCTAATACGATCTGCCCCCCAATGCTTCATAATAGATCTCACATCCCACTTAAACTTCATGTTACAACAAGGTATATACCCTCAAGAAAAAGGCAACATCCTGCTCACCCCAATACCAAAAGACACCAAGAAAAAAAACCAAATGATATTACCAACTACTGCCTAGTAGCTTCTATCCCATTAATAGTCAAACTCATGGAAGGACTGGTGACCAAACAACTCAATGACTACATAAACAAATTCACTATACTACATGAGTCATAATCAGGATTTCGACCCCTACACAGCACCGAAACAGTACTACTAACTCTCCTAACCAAATTCAAACAGGAAATAGCAATAGGCAAGAGCATTCTCCTCCTCCAATTTGACATGCCAAGTGCATTCGACATGGTCAACCATAACATACTGCTAAGACTCCTAGAATACTTTGGAATCCGTGGTGGCACTCTGAATTGGATTAAGGGCTTTCTAGCCACAAGAACTTATCAAGTGAAATAAAAATAAACATATCGTCACCGTGGAAACCAGGCTGCGGAGTACCGCAAGGTTCACCACTATCACCAATCCTCTTCAACCTCATGATGACCCCACTAGCCAAGACCCTATCTACCCAAGGCCTCAACCCATTTATCTACACTGATGACGTTACATTATACATCCCATACAAACATGATCTGGCGGCAATCACCAACGAAATCAAACTAAGCTTAAACATCATGAACTCATGGGCAAATGCATTCCAACTAAAACTCAATACAGAAAAAGCTCACTGTCTCAACATCTCATCCCAATACAATACATACAAACCCACAACATTAACACCCCAGGATACATCCTCCCTGTCTCAGACAGCCTGAAAATTCTCGGAGTAACAATCGACCATAACCTATCACTAGAGACCCAAGCGAAATCCACCATAAAGAAAATGTTTTTCTCAATGTGGAAACTCAAATGCGTAAAACCATTCTTTCCGAGGGAAATATTTCGTAACCTGGTTCAGTTCATGGTATTAAGCCATGCAGGTTACTATAATGGAATCTATGTGGGATGCAAGGATCAAATCATAAAGAAACTTCAGACCGCCCAAAATACAGCAGCCAGGCTTATATTTGGAAAAAACATGTTTTGACAGCGCCAAACCACTCAGAGAAAAACTGCGCTGTCTACCAATCAAAGAACGCATCACTTTCAAAATCTGCACGACTGTTCACAAAATTGTTTACAGTGAGGCACCGGGATATATGACAGACCTCATTGACCTTCCAACCAGAAACACCACAAAATCTGCATGATCATATCTAAACCTCCACTACCCAAGCAGCAAAGGACTCAAATACAAATCCACCTATGCAACCAGCTTTTCCTACCTAAGCGCACAACTATGGAACTCATTGACAAAAGCAGTAAAAACTACACTCGACCACTTAAATTTTCGGAACGCACTAAAGACAGACTTGTTCAGAAGAACATACTCCACTGACCCAACATAAAAATACCGGTCACTTGCGACACAATATAACCAAAGACCATAATGGACATTACCTGACTCTTCTTCCCCCTTTCCTTCTTTAAGTTCCTCCCAACTGTTTCCTACTATACATATACAGTGGTGGAAATAAGTATTTGATCCCTTGCTGATTTTGTAAGTTTGCCCACTGACAAAGACATGAGCAGCCCATAATTGAAGGGTAGGTTATTGGTAACAGTGAGAGATAGCACATCACAAATTAAATCCGGAAAATCACATTGTGGAAAGTATATGAATTTATTTGCATTCTGCAGAGGGAAATAAGTATTTAATCCCTCTGGCAAACAAGACCTAATACTTGGTGGCAAAACCCTTGTTGGCAAGCACAGCGGTCAGACGTCTTCTGTAGTTGATGATGAGGTTTGCACACATGTCAGGAGGAATTTTGGTCCACTCCTCTTTGCAGATCATCTCTAAATCATTAAGAGTTCTGGGCTGTCGCTTGGCAACTCGCAGCTTCAGCTCCCTCCATAAGTTTTCAATGGGATTAAGGTCTGGTGACTGGCTAGGCCACTCCATGACCCTAATGTGCTTCTTCCTGAGCCACTCCTTTGTTGCCTTGGCTGTATGTTTTGGGTCATTGTCGTGCTGGAAGACCCAGCCACGACCCATTTTTAAGGCCCTGGCGGAGGGAAGGAGGTTGTCACTCAGAATTGTACGGTACATGGCCCCATCCATTCTCCCATTGATGCGGTGAAGTAGTCCTGTGCCCTTAGCAGAGAAACACCCCCAAAACATAACATTTCCACCTCCATGCTTGACAGTGGGGACGGTGTTCTTTGGGTCATAGGCAGCATTTCTCTTCCTCCAAACACGGCGAGTTGAGTTCATGCCAAAGAGCTCAATTTTTGTCTCATCTGACCACAGCACCTTCTCCCAATCACTCTCGGCATCATCCAGGTGTTCACTGGCAAACTTCAGACGGGCCGTCACATGTGCCTTCCGGAGCAGGGGGACCTTGCGGGCACTGCAGGATTGCAATCCGTTATGTCGTAATGTGTTACCAATGGTTTTCGTGGTGACAGTGGTCCCAGCTGCCTTGAGATCATTGACAAGTTCCCCCCTTGTAGTTGTAGGCTGATTTCTAACTTTCCTCATGATCAAGGATACCCCACGAGGTGAGATTTTGCGTGGAGCCCCAGATCTTTGTCGATTGACAGTCATTTTGTACTTCTTCCATTTTCTTACTATGGCACCAACAGTTGTCTCCTTCTCGCCCAGCGTCTTACTGATGGTTTTGTAGCCCATTCCAGCCTTGTGCAGGTGTATGATCTTGTCCCTGACATCCTTAGACAGCTCCTTGCTCTTGGCCATTTTGTAGAGGTTAGAGTCTGACTGATTCACTGAGTCTGTGGACAGGTGTCTTTCATACAGGTGACCATTGCCGACAGCTGTCTGTCATGCAGGTAACGAGTTGATTTGGAGCATCTACCTGGTCTGTAGGGGCCAGATCTCTTACTGGTTGGTGGGGGATCAAATACTTATTTCCCTCTGCAGAATGCAAATAAATTCATATACTTTCCACAATGTGATTTTCCGGATTTAATTTGTGATGTGCTATCTCTCACTGTTACCAATAACCTACCCTTCAATTATGGGCTGCTCATGTCTTTGTCAGTGGGCAAACTTACAAAATCAGCAAGGGATCAAATACTTATTTCCACCACTGTACTTCATTATACCACAATATCACTTTGTATTCATTCATACTATGAATTTGTTGAAACCGTAACCGACTAACGCCGTTAACGGTTATATGTAAGCCACATTGAGCCTGCAAAAGGTGGGAAAATGTGGGATACAAATGTAACAAATAATAACAAATAATTATAACAAGATCTGTGCTATGAAGAGAGACCATGTGAATAGCCAGGCCTCAAAAAGAGATAACGAGTTTTCTAGGAATGTTTATCATTAATTGGTGAGAAAATAGTGTGCCTTTGATTCAAAAGTATAAAATATCAGTCCTGGACACTGTGTGGGCAGACATAGTATGGGAGACTTTAGCTTGTGTGTCTCTCAGATTGCATAACCCAATAAAGGCAAGAATTCAACTCTGACAAATTCAGAGAGATGGAATCCACATTTGATCACATTGCTCTGGTTTTCGCTTCTCTTCATTAGTTGCCAATCGATAACAGGATTCATTTTAAGATTCTGACTTTAGTTTTTAGGATTTAAAAAATAAGACCCTTCAATCTTGTCTATACTTTAAGTCTATAAGCCTGTTAGGGCTTTAAGATCTGCTGACACATTGCTTCTGGAAATTCCTAGTTTTCGTACTGTCAGTTTACTTGGCCTTAGGTCCTCTACATTTCACGTAATGGGTCTCACATTATGGAACTCATTGCCTGTTGACTTATAGAAAATTGATTTATATCTTTCCTTAAGGAAGCAGCTTAAAACTTATTTATTTCTGAAGATGTTTTCATAAGAGTTGAGTAAAGGTTGGGACTAGCTCGCAATTGTTATTTGTGACATGTGGAGTTTGTTTTGTATGATTTGTGAATTTCTTTTCTTTTGTATTTTTTATTACACGTTAACATACATAATCAAAATAACCAATACTTATCATTGTAATCTGCTAGAACTATGGACTAAGTGGAACATAAATATATTAAATAAATAAATAAATAGTAAACCAACTGCATATCATCCACATCATAATAAGTGCTAATTACAAAGGTCAATACTGCCAAGAAAATAGAATAAGTGCCAAAAGAGAACCCTAGGGTACCCCATACACCAATGCATGAAACTGAAAAACTAATAAATCCCAATGCACCACGAAACACTTCCCACACAAGTAAAAACAACCCCATTTCAGAGTTATAAATATCTTACATCCAGGTCATATAAACATAATAGAAAGAGCTGCCAACAGACACTACTTATGAAAATATTAAACAGATCTGGACCCAGAACTGAGACATAAAGCACATAGGGCGTCTTTTACTAAGGCACACTCACGTTTGTAGTGCGCACGATGGGTGTCTCTAATGTTTAGCGCGCCCACAATTTTAGCACGTGCTAAAAACGTGAGTGCGCCTTAGTAAAAGATGCCCTTAACTAGTAACTCCCTGGAGTGTCCTCCATTTATTACTATCTTACAAATCGCTCTCAGTTCCTAATTCAAGACCTACCCCTAGGCTGTCTAGTTTCTTTATGAGCCTTCTATAGTATATAGAAAAATGAAATGCCTTAATGAACTCATCATTAATCACATCTGGTGCTCTCCCCTGTTCAAATTCATTGATTATCCACTCTATTTAAAAAAAAAGTTCAAGAAAAATAGAAAATGATGGCAGATGAAAACCATATGGCCTATGCAGTCTGCCCATCTACACCAACTGTTAAGCTCTACGATGCTTTCCTGAATTCAAATACAGTCATTGGCTTCACATGTCTGCTGGGAGGCCATTCAGCACATCCACCACTCTCTCCATAAATGCATATCTCCTTAGATTACTCCAGAGTCTATCCCCTTTCACCTTCATCCTATGATCCTTCATTCTTTTCTGGCTCACCTCTGTGCATTATACATGGAAGTTTTTAAATATCTCTATCATATCTCCCCTTTCTCACTTTTCTTCCAAAGTATACATATTTAGATGTTTAAGTCTGCCCATAGGCTTTATGATGAAGAGCCATCTTCTGGATCAACTCCATCCTACAGTATTTATATCCTTTTAAAAAATGTTGAAGATAGATTAAGGAGCAATGACCATAATCTCAAAGAGAACTCCCATTTACCACTCCCTTTTGTTGCCTCCTATTCAACCAGTTTCTAACCCAATCAGTTACTTTAGGGCCATACAAATGATACTCAGTCTATTTATAAGTTACTTATGCAGAACTATGTAGTGAACTGAGTAATGTGTGTGGAAATTGCTTCTGGTGTATACCAGTCCCAGACCCTGGTCATGTACTAGGTAGCCACATAGGTGAACCAAAAAAAAAAAAGAAAACAGCTACATGTGTTTGCCATGTGGTTATCACAGTCAGCCTTCAAGATGTGTGTGCAAGCATTTGTCTGGACAACTTTCAAGCTCTTGCCTCCTCAGTCTCCAAGAAGACACTCCTGAATGGACCCCCACTGCCCTTCCCACCATACATATATATGCATCTGCCACTTATTTGTGGACCCAACCAGGCTGTTCAATGTGGTAATGGGCAAGCCAGAGGAAAGTGGGACTTCCAGGGTGAGGTTGATGGGAGGACTGGTTTCTGTCTGGCAACTGCGGCTTTGCTGAACACTTCAAGACTCATAACTCTCTCACCCATACACTTCCTGTACACTCCCCATAGGACAGCAGAGCAGTTAATGAGGTAACAAGGCAGCAAGGGCAGAAAAGGACGCTGGGGCCAAAGGGTAAGAGTAATGCAGTTGGTTTACTACCTTTCTATAGTACAACTAGAGCAGTTTACATATTATATACAGGCACTTCTCTGTCCCTGGAGGGTTCACAATCTAAGTTTTTGTACCTGAGGCAGAGGAGGTTTAAGTGACTTTCCCAGGGTCACAAGGAGCTGCAGTGGGAATTGAACCTGGTTCCGCTGGTTCTTAGCCTACTGCAGAGCCTTGGTGCTCAAGCACTCTGAAAGGTTCTTTTGGGCCCACTCATAGTGTGACAGGAAATGTGCATCAGATGGGGCAGGGCAGCTCTCTCTCTCTTCAGCATCTGTATTTCCCGTTCCCAACTTTCCCCTTCTTGTAGCACACTCAAGTAGTCACAACCAGCTGAACGTGAGTGACTTGCAACCAGTTTGACCCTCCCCAGGGACTCCTCCCAGGAAACCCTCTATCGTTCTGTCACTTAATGCAATTAGTTCAGTTGCAGACTGATTTATTAAAGCATGGTAACCTGTGCTAAGTCTCCATGGGTCATGTTAAATTCATTGAGCATTATTGCACACAGTAATTGCTGTGGGCATATTATATTTACAGAAATAGGGTCAAGTCATTAACCTATGTGCATTCATCTACATTAAAGCTACCATGAGGTGCATTATCTCCAGCACAGGTTACTGCACTTGAAGGAATCAGCCTGTTAATCTGCTTTTTCTGGGATTAGTTTGATTCTTTTAATTAGCCTGTTTGTGCTCTCAGTGGAATAAATCCCCTAAAAGCTTCTGGCTAATACCTCTACCACCCAGAACACTCTCACTGTATGTATGACTGGAAATTTAGAAGTGGTAACATTAAGCTGAGGCTTTGTGTATGTGGTAAGAAAAAGAGAGATAAGGGACAAAGGTGCTCATTAGCTTGAATGACAGAAAATGAAGGGCATTTCGATATGACATCTAAGCCGGACTTGGATGCTTCAGGCTAAACGTCCCAAATCTGAATAGGAAATACAGCCATTTTCAAAACAGCAAAACATCTTTCTTTTTTCTTTTGAATGGCCACATGCTAGATGGTTTTGTGCTTTGTGCGTTTATCTTTTTGGTCCATTTTCAAAACAAAAAAAAAGTTCAACTGCAAAATGCACAAAATCAAAGCATTGGGATGTAGGAAGAGCCAGCAATCTTAGTAGACTGGCAACTCAGACACCCCAGGAGAGTAATGGGGCAGCCTAGGGGGCACTGCTGTGAACATATAAATTCTTCCAGGTACATATTTCACCATTACCTCCTTATCTTCTGCTGAGACCTCCAAAACCCACTGCTCCCAACTGTACACCACTACAATAGCCTATATGCGTGTATGGGTCACCTATATGTGGGTACAGTAGGTTTTTGGTCAGTTCTGGAGGGCTCACACTTTCCACCACAAGTGTAACTAGTAGATTGAAATATGGGCCTGGGTCCCCTTCTTTCCACAGACCTGCTTGCTGCCCTAGTAGAATTGGCTATAGCATCTGAAGCTGTCATAGAGGCTGGTAAGTAAAAAAAAAAATGTTCACATCTTTGGGAGTGGGAGGGGATCATTGACCACTGGGGAAGTAAAGGGGGGAGTCATCCCTGATTCCTTCCTGTGATCATTTAGTCATTTTGGTCACCTTTTTGTGCCTTATTCATTCTAAAGACAAGTCTAGATCAAAACATTGAAGTTTTAGCCCTAGACACCCCCAACATGCCACTTTGTGATTTGCACAAACTGTAGACAAATTGCATAGATAAACGTCTGTAAAATAGGATTCAAAAATGATTTGGACGTTTTGAGAAGAAATATGTCCAAATTCTGCTTTGAAACTTTTTGGACATTTTTCTCTTTTGAAAATGAGCCCCAGTGTATTCTGTTTGGTAGTGTTACATATTGATTCATTCTTGTATCAGAAGAGCTTCTGGTTTGTTTGTTTTTTTGATCTTACAGCTCTGGGGATCCAAAGTCTTATGTTTTATGTTGTAGGTTTGAGTCACCAAGAGGTGGAAATTTAAACAAGATTGAAAAAGTGTACTCCATGGAGTGAACACAGGGTTGTATTACGACTTTTGTGGAACCTTGGCACTTTTGCCTTTGTGGGTCCCTCTCTCGGTGGCAATTAATATATACCTGAGCTTTTAATTTGAATTGTTTATGTATTTTATTTGTATGTGATATATTAGTATTCTATTTATTGAGTATATTTTAAAGGTTACAAGGCAAGGCTTGAAAATAAATAACTTCTACTTCACTATTATTCTTTCTGATTTAAAAAAATGAAAACATTTACGTAGGCCCTAAGCACTGTACCTATTGTGCCTAATGGATGTCTGCTCTGAACACAGTTTCCAAAGGCATATATTGCACACAATGCATATTTCTAAAATGTGTTTGTGTGTGTGAACGAGATAAGGGGAGGCTGTGTACATGTATGTGAGAGGAGATGGAAATATGTGTGTGGGTATGTGTAACAGAGACAACAGTTATATATACTTCTTTGTGCAATAGGAAAGTTCTTGTGTTAATGTGGGAAAATGGAGGCTGTTTGTGTCCTTTAAAATTGTATGTGTGTATTCAAGCAAGAGTATGGATGGTTTTGCATGTGTGTGCGCTGATGACAGAGATGTTTTCATTTTGTTTTTGCGTATGTGTGTTTGACAAGGACAGTGGAACACTTTCTGGTTGGAGGGGCCAAACAAACTAATCTCCTGCCCTGCCTCCAAGCTCTCTAATTGCTGTTACATTATTGGGCAAAATATTGGTAGGACCATGTCCCTAGTGGCCCATTCCATTCTGCTGCTAAATGTGTTTGGATGAAGGTTGTAGCTGAGTCACCCATCCAGGACCCAGCCAGGCTTGACCCTGCTTAGATGCCTCTTCCTTCACACGACTGTTGCCTTCACTCCACAGCAATCTGGCTCCTCTGAGCCTTGGCTCCAGGCCCTGTGAACTCCCAGGACTTCCTCCTCCCTCCCTCCCTCCATTCCTTTCACAGAGGCACATTCAAAGCCCAATGTTTATAAGTAAGAGCTTTTATTTTCTTGCTTCAAATCAACAAAAACACCCTTCACTCCAGGTTGTTTAGGCTAGCAGCCCAGAGCACAATTCAGGTTCAACACAGTCAAATTCAGGTTCAAAAACAGTCCATATAACTTCAAACTCAGGTTCAAAAATAGTCCATATAACTTCACTTCACTTTAGCTCAGATTACTTGGGAACAGTACATTATCAGAGGGAAAAACCAAATAGTTTGGTAGGTTGCAGCCCAGACCTTTTTAGTATGAAACAGGTACACAGTCTTTCTTGCACCTTCTTACAGCACGGTTACACAGCTTTATTCCCACCTGGTCCAGGCTGGGGTTTCAATTGTGCACAGCTCTCTTTCTCTCCCACAGGCTGCACCTGTTTCCTCTTTAGTAGAGATTTCCCCCAGTGCCTCAGCCTCTCTCCTCCGGTCTTCCACCAGTCTCTCCAAGGTACAGCTAGCCACCCTCTTACAGCAGCTCTTTGGGTTTGAGCCAGGGCTCCAATCTCCATCTGTTCCTCCCCTAGTCCTTCAGTAATCTCCATTTTATCCTCCTCTTCAACTTCCCCTGCCCCCAATCTCTCCAGCTGGCCCTCATCACCTTCCTCAGAGACCATTTCCCCAATCTTCTATCTCCTCCCCTAACTCTTGCACAGCCGGGTGGGGAAGAGAAGGATTCTGGGACTGGTAGTTCCTCCCCTTCTTCCTTAACCCAGCCAACCTCTCTGCCTCCGGTAGCCCAGCTTTCTGAATGTGGGTGTTGTGCACATGAAATCTGCCCCATTAGGATTCCCCGGCTCCCTGTACCCCCTTTCTTCGTGCCTTCCCGGATCCCCTTTCACCTGCACTCTCACAAGGTGAATGAGGATAGATTCAGGAGTAATCTAAGAAAATGTTTCTTTATAGAAAAGGTAGGGATGCATGGAACAGCCTCCCTGCAGAGGTAATGAAGATATGGACTTCATCTGAATTCAAGAAAACATGGAGCAAGCACAGTGCTGATTAGTTGGTAGAGATGGGCATACTGGATAAGCTGTATGGCCTTTGTCTGCCATCATTTTCCATGTTTGTGTGAACTAAACAATTTCTTGTTTGTGTCAGTGACATAACCATGGGTGGCAGCACACATGATCAGTATAGCTGATGAGGATCCTGAAGCTCATCTAGCTGAAGAGTCCTCTCTGGAGCCCGCCCCTTGAACCCAGCTGCTGATACTGAGGGGCCCATGCATGCTCAGTTCATGAGCAATCAGCAGCTGGAAGCATGCCACTGACTGCCCCAGGTTTGACACAGTTCTGTGAGGGCTCTGGAGAGGACTCTTGCTTCAGGATGCCTTCCAGCCAAGGATCATGAGACCCTGCAGGATCGATATCATGAGGCCACTTGCCCTTGAACTGAAGAATCAAAATGCAGCCCTGGAAGTGGAGAGGAGGAATCAGAGCTCAAAATCCCCAAAGTCAATGGCCACTAGGAAGTGAAAGGTAGTGGTAGTTGGCAATTCTCTTCTGATTGATACAGAGGCATCCATCAGCAGACTAGACATGATGTCCGGGGAGGTGTGCTGTCTGATAGGTGGCAAAATTCAAGATGTTACAGAGAGCTTGCTGAGATTCATCAAGCCTAATGACTATTATCTGTTGCTACTCATCCATGTTGACACAAATGATACAGTTAGGTACCCCTCCGAACATAGCAAAAGTGACTTCATGACTCTGAGAGAAAAAGTGAAGCAGATAAGAGCATAGGTGATGTTCTCATCAATCCTCCTTGTTGAGGGTAAAGACCAAGGCAGAGAAGCTCACATGTGTATGTGTAGATGGTGTCATTGAGAGCATTTTGGCTTCCTGGACCTTGGATGCTTTTCCAAGGGCCGATGAGCAGAGATGGTGTCCACCTATCAAAGAAGGGAATAAGTGTCTTCAGCAGCAGACTGAAGAGGGCTTTAAATTAGAATTGTTGGGGCTGGGAGATCAAAGCTCCCAGATAAGTATAAGCCTTCAAGTAAGTGAAGCGTTAAATACCTCTACATAAATGGGGAAAAGGGGTAACGTCAGGAAAGCAGTATATTTAGTAAGTGGCGGCAGAACACTAATGAACACTAATGAACTGAAGTATGCGAAATAAGTTTTTGGATCTTGAGGCTGTGATGGAAGAGGCTGATTTGGATTTAGTGGTGATCACAGAGACATGGTTCACAGAGAACTATGACTGGGATATAGTTTTCTGTGAACCATGCCACCATTTATGATTGGGATATAGTTATACCGAGGTATAATCAGTTCAGGAAAGACAAGGTTGAAAGAAAGGGAAGGGGATAATATTAAAGTCACACAATTGCAGAACCTACAGGGTAAGGAAGAGGCACTATTGGTCAATTTGGAAAGAAGGAATGGAAAATGTATTTATATTGGTGTGATATACAGGCTGGCTGTGGTCTGACCTCGGTACCTCTTCCCATATGTGGTTTGTGAATATGTGGTTGTTACTCATTGAGAATCTGTGGGCTAGTATGTATGATTGGTGTCCTTTTGTTTGTGATGAGACTCCTTGTGCTGTTGTGAAGTTCCATTAGTTTTTGAAGTTCATTAGTGTTCTGCCGCCACTTACTAAAAGGACTCCTTTATTTTTTTAACCAAATAACAAAAACCAAGAAAGTGACTGCATGTAAACAAAAACTAACAAACAATTATTCACATTATCTCAAGTAAGTCCAAAGTACTTTTCAAAATAGGCAAATACGCTAAAGAGGTTAAGGCTCTTCAGCTTGGAAAAAAAGACAGCTGAGAGGAGATATGATTGAGGTCTACAAAATCCTGAGTGATGTAGAACAAGTAGAAGTGAATTGATTTTTTACTCTTTCAAAAGGTACAAACACTAGAGGACACTCGATGAAGTTACATGGAAATGCTTTTAAAACAAATCGTAGGAAATATTTTTTCACACAATGAATAGTTAAGCTCTGGAACTATTTGCTGGAAGATGTGGTAACAGCGGTTAGCATATCTGGGTTTAAAAAAGGTTTGGACAAGTTCCTGGAGGAAAAGTCCATAGTCTGCTATTGAGACAGACATGGGGAAGCAACTGCTTGCCCTGGGATTTGTAGCATGGAATCTTGCAACTATTTGGGTTTCTGCCAGCTACTTGTGACCTGTGCATAGCCACTGTTGGAAACAGGATACTGAGCGAGATGGACTATTCTTATGTTCTTATGACTTCACAGAAACAGGTCCTGGTCTCCTACATGAAACATGTTTCTCAATAGCATCATCAGGGAGACCACTGGAATTCCACTGACTGCTTAAGTTGGTTGTCTCAAAAATTACATCATGTCAAGGTTCCAACAAAGTTCATACACTCAGTGAACATCATTAGCGGTTCACCTGGGTGTCTATAATGATCACTTGACATAACGTTCCTATGAGTGTTATAAGCTCAAGAACAATAAAAAGTGAAAAAAGAATATTAGGGAACCTGTGTTAAAAATCAGCATCACTATTTCATATTTATTTTTTTATTGATATTTGCAGAGCTGTTTACACTAACAAAAAAAAATGTAAAAAAAGGAAAGTGAAAAGAAATGTACACTAATCATAAATAGGAAGAAAAAGTCCAGGAGGTGGAAAGTATGCATTTCTGTTGTGCCTTGCAAGGCTTTGAGTGAAAGACCATTCTACTTTCCTTTGCTTTACGGCTGCACAATCCTGTGCATACTGATGCCACTTTACAGTATGTAATAATATTTTTAATAAAAAGAGATCTGTAAATCTCTATAATGCATAAGGGCAGTACTGAATCTTATCTGAAGCCCAATTTCCGTGCAAGCTAGAAGACTAAGATGAATCTGATATTTCTGTATCTGCAATCAAAGAACCCAAATTTACTGAATGATTGGGTGCACTAAACTCAATACATATTATTACTCCCTTCCCAACCAAGAAATGAAAAGTCTCACTTTTATGCTGTCAATAAATGCTTTCTTCTTACTTTTTTCTCCTTCTCTCCTAATGCCTCCTATTCTTAATTCTCCCCTTCCCTGTTCTACTACTACTACTATTTAGCATTTTTATAGCACTACAAAGCGTACACAGCGCTGCACAAACATTCTGTCACCATTCCCTGTTTCCTTGCTGTGCCTTCGAGCCAGGAGCCAACTGACTGTTGCTCTACTACAGGTTTACAGATGAGACAGAGCTGGGAATGCTTCAGCCTCTGCAGGAAACTCTCCCATTGTAATAGGCATCAGCTCTGTGGTGCCTGAGCATCCCAATATTTTAATCATATGCTTTATTAAATTTGGAGCCAAAATCTCTATGCTGCAGAGCAGCAAATGAAAGCAGGAAAGAAGTGTTTCTGAATCCCTGTTATTGTTCCTGCCGCCCCCCTGTAACCTATTGACTGGAATGTCTGACCAATGGGCCACAGGAGAAAGAGAAAGTTGTTTTGCAGCCTATTGGCTGATTGTGTCTGATTAATGGGCTTCAAAGAGAAGAGAGAGCTGCTGTAACTTAGCATAGAGACCCTTCCTGCCTGCATCTACCAATGGGGACAGGAAGAGTAGCAGATAGACACTAAGAAAAGGAAATGAGACTGGGTGACAGAACATTACTGGCATGACAATTTTATATGTGTTACTACCAATATTGTATAGTAACTAATTAAATGTAACTAGTTATATATATGTGATCTCCCCTATGATATGTATTATATATATGTTACAAGATCTCCCCTATATATGGTCTCCCCTATGATATGTGATATATATGTTACAAGATATTATATATATATATATATATATATATATATATCCTATATAATAAAACTCACCCTCAACGTTCTGAGGACACTGACGTCAGTGTCACTTCCTGCGGGCACTTCCTTCAGGTTCGAAGGGTTTGTGGTGGTGAAGCCACCGAAATCACTGTGTCTGGGCCCCGCCTTCGCGTCAAACGTGATGACGTCGAGGGCGAAGCAATGGCGTCAAAGATCGAGGGCGGAGCAATGGTGTCAGTAGATGAAGGTGGAGTGCGTTGACGAGGTGCGGAGCAATGGTGGTCAGTGGCTTCACAACGCTGAAGGGGTGGGTAGGGACGGGGGGTTCGGGAGGAAAACCTTGCTAGCACCCGTTTCATTTCCTCCAGAAACGGGCATGTTTTACTAGTATAAATATAAAAATCTCCCCTCCCTTCAAGCCTTCCTGTGGCTTCTGCAACCTGCAGAGCCAAGATTCAGTACCCCCAGGCCATAGACCACAAGAAGCCACTGAGCCTGTGAATGGGGCACCTCTGCCTACATTCACATGAAAGTGCCAGTGCCTGGAAGTGGAATTCTCCAATGAGTAAAACCTATCTCTGTGCTAGCAGGCATGGCTATAGCAGGACTAAGCCACAGATAAGAGCTGCAGCCCTCTCTTTTTTCTCCACCTCTTTGATAAAGAGCCGATTCCCCCTCCTTTTCTCCTAACATGCACTCAGTTTAAACTTTTGGCACATACTTAATATTGAGAGTAACAAAAAATGTACCCCAATCCTTCTGATATAAGTTTTACAAATGAATCTCGGTAAGAAGGTCAGTCTGTGCATAATAAACTGCTTGGTTATGAGTGAGGAGGCACGATACACCTTCATTTTACTCTGCTCATTTCTAGACGTTTGAAATATTTTTTTTCTGCTTACTCTATTTACTTTGGTTATGGACTGGCAACACTACCAGATTACAGATTTCTACTGAGGATGGGGGTGGGTGGTGGGGGCAACAGACACAGCACATGACCAGGCAGCTCACGTCTCAGGATCTATTTCTGACGGCGGAAGCTAAGACTGAATGTGGCAAGGACTGTTAGTACCACTTTCCATTTGGATAATCAATGTGCTGCTGTCAAGCTAGAGGTGAACGAGGGAGACAACATTATTTGTACTATTCTGTTTATTCTTAGGGTTATATACCATCTCATTTCCCCACCAAAGGACCTATAATAGTTTTCATTGCATATAATAAAAATCATCGTAAGTACACGAGTGTTACCATACTGGGACAGACCAAAGGTCCGTCAAGCCCAGTATCCTGTTTACAACAGTGGCCAATCCAGGTCACAAGTACCTGGCAAGATCTCAAAACAGTACAATACATTTTATGCTGCTTATCCCAGAAATAAGCAGTGGATTTTCCACAAGTCCATTTTAAGAATGGCTTATGGACTTTTCTTTTAGGAAGCTATCCAACCCTTTTTTAAACCCGGTGAGCTAACTGCTTTTACCACATTATCAATATAGCATAGTACAATTCCCCTTTCAATGTTGTCCAAAATATTTTGGGCTGATGTTCATCTTGAACAGGCAGACAGATTCCAGGCACATGAGAATTTGCTTCATCCTTTTGGCAGCCTTCGATGGGATACTGGCTTCACCATACTTTGGGGCTCATTTTCAAAGCACTTAGACTTACAAAGTTCCATAGTAACCTATGGGACTTTGTAAGTCTAAGTGCTTTGAAAATACACCTGTTTGTGCATCAGCTGTGGTACTGGAGAACTTTTTGACCTATTGCAGTAGCATTCATATATACACAGAGCACTTGACAATAGTATATATCTTCCAGCTGCTAGTACTATCATTTTTCCAGAGGTTCATTTTGATCACTAATGACTTTGTTTAATGTAATGTGCTCTGTAAAAGCCTGATCATTATCTGCATCAGTTGACCTACTCAGAGGCTCTGTGCAGACAGCACTTAAATTCATGATGTCCCTTGATCAATTGTCTGTGTCTTATGAGGGTCCTTCTCCTGATGCATGGCCAGTGCATGTTTGAGCTTTCCCAACATTAGGCAAGCTGCTTCCAGGGAGTGGTCATTTGTGCTGAATTGTTTTTAAAAGTTGGTTCCTATATGCCTGGCTACGCATCATTGTAGGGGTGTCCCAAGCCGGAATTGCCTCCGTGTGGCAGACCTCTTAGCACCCCACCCTACCCTCTGTGCTAACACTATGGGGGGGATGCACTAAAGTCATCATCAGAGCCGTTCCATACCGAATTCCATAGTGAATCAGTAGGGAACGGCTATGCATCAAGGAAAGGGAATGCAAATGAGCTATTCGTTGTAGCTCACTTGCATTCTCTATTTCATCGTAAAACTGTCAGCCAATCCGCCGGTCAAGCATGAGCAAAGCAGCAAAGCGTTATGCTGGCTGCTCTGCGCATGCCCAAAAAAATCCAAGTGCTCGTCTTTTTTTTTTTTTTTAACAAAACTGTTAGTGGGATTTGAACCCGCCACCTCTGGATTACAAGACTGGCCACAACTGTACTTACTTAGATGTCCCTCCCTTATGTCTAGGTCTCTGAGCTAAGTGAAGCATGGTCAAAAAGGATGTTTTTATTATTGCGTGGGTGGGGGGGGGGGGCACACAAAATGGACATTTTTTTTTAAGCAAAGCTTTATTTAAAAAAAATCAAACAGGCTCCGATGCTGCAGGCTTTTTTTTTGGACATTCAACCCCGCAATAATAAAAACATCCTTTTTGGCCGTGCTTCACTCAGCTCAGAGACCTGGAAGTCTCTGAGCCAATCACAGCACGTTTAGCTGAGCTAAACGCACTGTGATTGGCCGTGCTTCACTCTGCTGAGAGACCTGGAAGTCTCTGAGCCAATCACAGCTGAGTGAAGCACAGCCAAAAAGGACGTTTTTATTATTGCGGGGTTGAATGTCCAAAAAAAAAGCCTGCAGCATCGGAACCTATTTGATTTTTTTAAATAAAGCTTCACTTTAAAAAAAACATCCATTTTGTGCGCCCCCCCTCCCCCACGCAATAATAAAAATGTCCTTTTTGGCCGCGCTTCACTCAGCTCAGAGACCTGGAAGTAAGGGAGGGACATCTAAGTAAGTACAGTTGTGGCCGAGTGGTTAGAGCAGCAGTCTTGTAATCCAGAGATGGTGGGTTCAAATCCTAATAGTTTTGTTAAAAACAAAAAAAGGGAGGAGCACTTGGAATTTTTTTCCACTTTTTTAAGTTGTATGAAGTCTTTATTGAACATTTATCAATAAAGTGACGAGCACTTGGGCGGTTTTTCAGGTGTAGAACGGCCATAATGGCCTTCCATGACGAGCACTTGGCCGTTTTAGCCCCCCCTCCCCAATTTTTTTTTTTACATTTTAATAATTTTTCCAATCCCACGCTGCCACAACGAGAGATACAGACCTCTCATTAGATTTTCCACCATTTTCCAGCGTTAAGGCAATTGGAAAAGGTTAGTGCATCTCATTACAATAGGGTTTCTACACGATTTGCTCATCTGCATTCCGTTTTCGTTAGCTGCTACCGTCGTCGGAAAAAAGTGTTTAGTGCATGCCAGGGTAATCTACTTGTTCATTAAAGGCTCCTTAAAGGCTCGTTAAGTTTAGTGCATCTTGCCCTATGACCGAAGAGACAATGGACAGAGAGCATTTCTTGTGCCACTATTTCCCTTGCAATCTGTGCGACCACACCACCTGCACAGCCCTTGGGATGGCTCTGAATCATTGACAAGCACAATGGGACACAGAAGATTGTAGAGTGAAAGACTATTGCAAAGTCCTCTTTAGGGTCACAGGCTGCAAACTTGGCTGTCGAAAATACTAGGAATAGGGGGCATGCAATGAAGCTACAAAGTAGTACATTTAAAACGAATCATAGTAACATAGTAGATGACGGCAGAAAAAGACCTGCACGGTCCATCCAGTCTGCCCAACAAGATAAACTCACATGTGCCATTTTTTGTGTATACCTTACCTTGATTTGTACCTGTCTTTTTCAGGGCACAGACCGTATAAGTCTGCCCAGCAGGATTCCTTTATGTTTATCCCACTTCTCACTGGTCTTCCACTCAGCCAGCTCTCTCCTCTCCAGTCTGTCCAAAATTCTGCAGCACGGCTTATTTTCCACCAAAATCGTTATACCCACACTAGCCCACTCCTCAAGTCACTTCACTGGCTCCCTGTCTGCTTCCGTATACAGTTCAAACTTCTCATACTGGCCTTTAAATGCATCCATTCTGCAGCCCCCCATTACCTCTCCACTCTCATCTCTCCCTACATTCCTCCCCGTGACCTCCGCTCACTGGACAAATCTCTCGTCGTCCCCCTTCTCCTCCACTGCTAACTCCAGGCTTCGTTCCTTTTCTCTCGCGGCACCTTATGCCTGGAATAGACTTCCTGAGCCTGTACGTCTAGCTCCATCTCTACCTGTTTTCAAATCTATGCTGAAAACCCACCCCCTCACTGCCGCTTTTGACTCCTAGCCACTACTCATTCGCCCTCCCCCTTGTTCCTTCTCACCCAGTACTTCCCTCGCCCTATCGGAGAAAAGTTTTCTTTGCTCAACATGTAATTAAACTCTGGAATTCGTTGCCAGAGAATGTGGTAAAGGCGGTTAGCTTAGTGGAGTTTTAAAAAGGTTTGGACGGCTTCCTAAAAGAAAAGTCCATAGACCATTATTAAAAGGACTTGGGGAAAATCCACTATTTCTGGGATAAGCAGTCTAAAATGTTTTGTACTTTTGGGGGGATCTTGCCAGGTATTTGTGACCTGGATTGGCCACTGTTGGAAACAGGATACTGGGCTTGATGGACCTTTGGTCTGTCCCAGTATGGCAATACTTATGTACTTACTTATGTACTGGGCCTGTATCAGTTCCTCAAAGGATACAGACATTTTTGAATGAAAGTGCTTCAGAGGGTTGCACATGTGAAGCATGTCTACAAAGTCCAGATCCTGTTCTAGCAGAATGCCCCCTGTTACCTTGCCCTGGCAATCTGCATGCACATCACGGTAAAAGCAGAGTCTAGCTTCGATCTGTCTCCTGTGAAATATGAGGATGGCCCCTGACCTGTCCTCTTGTTTTTGTCGTAAGTACCTAGCTGGTATTGTGTCGGTTCAGATCTCTGTGCATTTCTGCTGATTGATTTATGTGTCTAAGTGAATCATTTGTACTACCCAATTTTTACCCATAGACGTTACTGACTAGTAAAATATCCCCTCACCCTTGCCCTTCTACTGCAGAAATAGCAGCCCAAACTGAAACTGTGATGTGTCTGCTGAGGGTGTGTGTTATGTCCACTTCAGTACAGGCTTCCAGTTTTTTGTCATCTTATGACAATGGACAACTGCTTAGTATATCTGGAGAATTGGTTTATTTAACTGCATTGCCTCCTTTTGAATGATTACTTATTTAAATGCACTGGTCCTCTGGGATTATTGCTTCTTTACAGAGATTAATTTGTAGACAGAAAGAAATTGGAACTGTGGAGCTAGAGAAGGGGCGGGAGCAACAGGAAAAAAGAGACTCAATTATGGACAGATGATTGAAAGCTCCACGCTGTTCCAAACAGCACTCTAAAAATAGCACTGGAACAGTGCGGGGCATTACCGCCCCTATGATCTGAAATAATAGCATTCAAATTTAAGCATAGGGTAAGAGTGCGGAAGGATTGTGTCTGAGCATGCGCTGTCAAAAGCCCAGACCTGTCAAACACAGGGGCTGGAGGTCCATGGAACCACCAGACCCCAACTATCCCCACCCCGAGTCAACCACCAGACCACCCCTACCCTATCTCTAGTCCCCCCGACCCCCCCTCTAGCACCTGTGTTTGCTTCTGATCATCGGCCCATTAGAGAGCAAAGTGACTATTCCTTGCTCTGCCACAGGCTCACTCCCTCCCCTACTCTTCGATATAGGCTGCCTGGGATGGAGGGGCTGAAGCAGAACACCTCTGCTGCTCTGGAGTCTGAAAAGAAGTGGTGAAACTGTGTTCTGGACTGTTCTCCCAAAAAATAAGCCTTACTTCTTTATAAGCATAGAAGAGTAACCTAAGATAATGATCTTGGAAGCCTTCAATCTGTTATGGCCCACATTCTAATGGCTTAGAAGTCCAACATTTCACTGTTAGCACCTCTGCTGGGAATTAAAAATCACTGTGACAATTTCAAAACAATACTCGACTGACACAATTCATTTGTTCAAGATATATTTTAATTGAGAAAATCCAGTGGGGATTCCTAAAAGTACCAGTGAGGGCATGTTCAGAATTCCCTGTCAGTGGATTGGTGAGTTAGGGCCACCTAGCAGTTAAGAGTTTCAGGCTCTTAACTGCTCCCATCAGAGCACTCTTACTCAGTAAATGGCCTCCCTGTTAATTACCCTTGCTTAATTTAATCATGTGTTTGAACTGTAGTGAACTGCAACTGAAAAAGACAAAAGAAGTCTACACCAAAGAAACAGATATAATTTGGGAGGGCAAAATCAGTCAAATAAAAATCTGGAAGAAAAGTACACATACCTGCTGTCTGCATACCCCATTTTTGAGAGGTGAATTAATGAACATCCTACAGACTGCCTTGGGATATGTGAGCCTGCTTCTAGTACTAAAATTAATATGAACTATCATTTGATGCCTTGAATGGATCACAATTTTTTTAAATGCAAAATACATTGAAATATGTTTCCTATTGCTATTATTTCAAATTTTACAGATATTTATTTCACATTCTAACAATTTTCCCCACAGAATAATTTTTCAAAGCACGGTGTTGCATGCAGAAGAGAGTGCTGCCTGATCACTGAGAAATCCAGATGCTGCCAGACCATGCCTATAATGCAAGCCAGAAGACCTAGAAAATCAGCACTGTAATGAAATACGCCTAGGAGTTAAAGTACGCCTAAATTTCCACGCAGTGTATAGAATACACGGATCGCCCATCCACGTGACTAAATTTAGTGGCTGGCAGTTACGTCAAGCAAAACTTGGTATAAATACTGAGGCCTAAATGAGGCATGGACCAAATGTATCCTATAACGCACATAGATTTTATAAATACACATGACCCACCCATTCTATGCCTATGACCCCACCCCCTTTTCAATTCCGACTTAGAATTTATGCTCATCACGTTATAGAAAATGCCAATTAGTGTCAATAATTGCTTAAGTGGCAATTATGAGCACTGATTGGCTTGTTAACTAATTAAGGCAGTCTTTTACTAAGGTGCACTAGCGTTTTTAGCGCATGCTAAAAATAGGCACGCGCTAAATGCTAGTGATGCCCATAGGAATACATTATCCACTTTAAATAGTATCGTTATTACACTTAATGGAGGGGGTTTCTCATACATAAATCCTTATCACTACCCAGCTCCAATTACTCCTTATCAATATCTTCTACATAATACTTAGAGGGTACTGAGTATTGGATCCATCAGATAACCATGTCGCCACCATTCAGGCTATATATATGAGCCAGGCATTTTGTTATGGTGGGCATTCATTCATCATTGATCCATATTTTTCAATATTTTAGTTTTCTACTTTCACCCAATAGCTAGAATTAAGTATTATGTAAAGGATATTGGTAAGGAGTAATTGGAGCTGGGTAGTGATAAGGATTTAATTACATAGGAATACATTGGCATTTTTACCATGTAGCACACGCCTATTTTTAGTGCATGCTAAAAACGCGTGCCTTGTTAAAAGAATCCATTAGTTGTGCACACAAATCCAGAATACAATTGAATTTCTGTGTGCAACTTAAAGTTGCACTATAAAGAACTCAGGGGTTAATGTGTTCAAGTTATTCCACAGCCAAAATAAGGTAGAACTGATCTCTCAATAAATCAGCGGAATTAGAAGAGGTTCAATGAAGAGCAACCAAAACGATAGAGGGGATGGAACTGCTCCCATATGAGGAAAGGTTAAAGAGGTCAGGGCTCTTCAGCTTGGAAAAGAGATGGATGAGTGCTGTGGAGCAGGTGGAGGTGAACTGATTTTTCACTCATTCGAAAAGTACAAAGACCAGAGGAAACGCAATGAAATTGCATGGAAATACTTTTAAAACAAATAGGAGGAAATATTTTTTCACTCAAACAATAGTTAAGCTCTGGAACTCGTTGCTGGAAGATGTGGTAATGGTGGTTAGCATATCTGGGTTTTAAAAAGATTTGGACAAGTTTCTGGAGGAATCATCCATAGTCCATTATTGAGATGGACATGGGGAAGCCACTGGTGGCCCTGGGATTGGTAGCATGGAGTGGTGTTACTATTTGGGTTTCTAGGTACTTGTGACCTGGATTGGCCACTGTTGGAAACAGGATACTGGGCTAGATGGATCATTGGCCTGACCCAGTATGGCTACTCTTATGTTCTTAAATAAACAACATGCAGAGAGAAAATTTCAGACAAAAACAAGGAATGAGAAGCATGTTGCCTGAGCCTCACTCTCTTCAAGACCTTATTAAAAATGTACTTTTTTTTTGCTTGTTTTCCCCTCTTCAACAATATGATTTTCCATACTAATCCATTGTTTTTCTGGCCTCTCAGCAGTTACTCCCCCTTGGATTCACTTGTCTCGTGTCTCTTTTCTTCACTCCCTCCCTTCCTATTCTTTCTCTATTATAGGCTATTCAGATTAAAAATCTTTCCTCTGCCCTTATAATGACCTGATTGTAACTTAGTATTCCTGTTGTCTCTCTCCCTCCTTACCCTGTAATTTATAATGACATTTTTGTAAACCACTTAGATGTATTGGCTATTTGTGGTATATTAAATAAATGTGAAATATGGAGCTGTATTGCCATAGAAAGCCCCATGTGCCAATATAAGCAATTTAAATAACATGAGAAACGTAAGGTAGCCAGTGAAATTGCATATATAAAGGGGTAACATGATCATGTTTATCAATGTTATCCAAAAATCTTATGACAACATTTTGTTACGTTTGTAAGAGCGTTAGAGTTAAATCAAGTAAGCCTAAATATACTATGGGGCTTTCAAAGCACTTAGACTTACAAAGTTCCATAGGTTACTGTGTTGCCATAATTGAAGCAAGACATCAGAAATGAGTGAAGCAAAGTATATAAATTGGGTATAGTCAGAATGTGCAGGGTTGGTCAAACCCAGTAAGCGGGGTAAGCACAGCAGGGGGGCGCCTGCCTTCAAGGGCGCTGCTGCGGCACTGCGCCACCATACCGCGCCGCTCTTGGGGATTTAACTCTTTTATTTACCTCAGTCCCAGCGGCCGCATCATTTCAAAGCCCTGCCCGTCTCTAGCCTTCCCTCCCTTCGTGAGTTCATTCCGCAGAGTCCCGCCTTCTGACGTCATTTCCTCGAGGGCAGAACTCTGAGGGAATGAACTCACAAAGGGAGGGAAGGCTAGAGAAGGGAAGGGCTTTGAAATGACCCGGCCGCTGGGATGGAGGTAAATTAAAAAAGACTTAAATCACACAGAGTGGCAAGAAGGAAAAGGGGGATGTTTGGGGGAGAAGAGGGCGGGCAGGTGGCCTTAAATGGGAGGGGGTGGGGGCGAAGGAGAAGCGCTGGACATGGATGGGAGTGGGAGGGGAAGGCAGGGGAGGGGACAGAGGAGAATCGCTTCTCCACCACCGCCAACTCCAGGCTCCGCTCATTCTGCCTCGCCTCACCCTATGCTTGGAACAACCTTCCTGAACCCTTACGCCAAGCCCCCTCCCTGCCCATCTTCAAGTCTTTGCTTAAAGCCCACCTCTTCAATGCTGCGTTCGGCACCTAACCCTTACCGTTCAGTGAATCCAGACTGCCCCAATTTGACTGCCCCTATCGGACCGACCGTTCACTTGTCTATTAGATTGTAAGCTCTTTGAGCAGGGACTGTCTCTCTTTGTTAAATTGTACAGCGCTGCGTAACCCTAGTAGCGCTCTAGAAATGTTAAGTAGTAGTAGTAGTAGTAGTAGTAGTAGAATTGCTGGGTATGGATGGAGGGGGCAGGGGAGAGAAGAGAATTGCTGGATATGCATGGAGGGCAGGGGAGAAAGGGTTGCTGGACATGGGTGGATAGAGGGGAGAGCAGGGGAGAGAGGAGGGTTGCTGGACATGGGTGGATGGAGGGCAGGGGAGAGAGGATGGTTGCTGGACATGGATGGAGGGGAGTGCAGGAAGAGAGGAGAATTGTTGGACATGGATGGAGAGGAGGGAAGGGAAGACAGGAAGGAGATGCACATGGATGAAGGGGAGAAATTCTGGACACACATGGAGGGGAGGGAAGACAGAGGAAGGAGATGCACATGGATGGAGGGGAAGGGAGAGAGAAGAAATGCTTGACATGGATGGAGGGGAGGGAACAGGGGTGTAGCCAGACAACAGACTTTGGGTAGGCCAAGGCAAGAAGTGGGTGGGCACCAAGTGTGCTCCCCCCCCCCCCCCCCAAGCACCACCCAAAAAATATCTTAGCTGGTAGAAAAATGCTTCTTTCCACCTTGGCAGTCTGCAGCAGCATGCGCAGGTGCCGGTATCGTGAAAAGTAGCGTTTTCATTACCATCAGGAGAAAGTCTTCAGCTGGCCGAGCTTGGGATCCCACCAGCTACCACTAAACGTGTGCTACTGTTCGGTGGGCCTGAGCCCTGCCTGTGGCTATGCCACTGGGAGGGAAGAGAGAGGAAGGAGATGAGATGAGATGAGGGAAAAGGGAGAAAACCTGCACATGGTTGGAGAAAATAGGCAGAAGCTGGATCCACTGCACAGTCAAGTCTGCAGAGGACCCAGCTTTTACTTAAGGATGTAAGGCAAGAAATGAAGAAGAAAGGAGGAAAGTAAAGAAATAAATGGAAAGGAAGCTCTGGAAACGGAGTTAAGAGGACAGATAGCAGCAGAATCAGGTACTGGGCCAGCCTGAACAAAAAAACAAAGTCACCAGACAACAAAGGTAGAAAAAATCATTTTATTTTCATTATAGTGTTTGGAATATGTCCACTTTGAGAATCAGGTGCTCAACATTAAAAGTTTATATTTATTTACTTATTTATGGCATTTTATCCCACATTAAACATGAATTAGATTGGAACCTGGGAGCACGGTGGGAGAAGAGAGAAAGGAGATGCTGGTGGGAGGGCGCAAACTGATAGTCTGCAGGGGGGCACCAGAGACCCCAGGACCGGCCCTGAGAATGTGTTTAACTGACCGTATTATTCTTAAAGCACAAAATACCCACATTGGATAGTTGAATGCCAAAACCTAGATGAGCGTCAATTAAGATACCCAGACATGATTGGGGATGCTAAATTCAATAGAAATAACTCTTCAATAGATGCATGACAGAGTTTGCTCACAGAACTGGCACCTTGACGTCAGAAGAAGGTGGGGCAGTGAGCAGCGAACAAGGGAAGGCTAGAGACATCGGGACTGGGAGCGCCGCCTCCTTCACTGATGCTGCGCTGCCGGAGGAAGGTAAATTTAAAAGAAAAAAAAAAGGAACGGGATCTTGGGGGGGAGAAGAGGGCGGGCAGTTCCTACATGGGAGCGGGAGGGCAGGGTAAGCACGCAGCGGCGGCGCCCCCCAGAGGATAGCGCCCCCCTGCGGCGCTTACCCCGCTTACCGCATCGGCACGGCCCTGCCTCTGGCAACTACCGGCAAAAATCCGTGAAGGACTATCATATCAATTTTGCACACTAACAGATCTACTAAAGTGCTGGATACAACCAGAATAGATAGTTATTTCAGTATCACCTAGCAGTACTATCTCTCAGATGAATGAATAAGTTGTAAACAAGACTCCTGATGAAGGCCTAGTGCCGAAACACGAGTCATGTCAAGTCTTGTTTGTTCAACCAATAAAGTACTGACAGCTACACCTTGATTTTCTAGTCATTGTGTGCTTGTCTTTTCTGCTTACCTTGTTTCTGCTGTGGTGTGCAGAGGATTGTTCTTCTATACTATGGGCGGAGAACAGGCATGAAAGCGTTAACCAGCTAGCACTTTAGGATTATCGTGTGCTACATGGCTAACACTGGGTTAATGCGGGAATATTCCACGTTAATTTTTTCAGGTCTCAGGGACTAATGAACAAATTAGAATGGGACTTGCAAAAATAAAAACAGAAAAAGTCTTATTTTACTGCTGCATTAAAAATAGGTAAAGAACAAGAGAAATTTCTAAGGGCGTTTTTACAAAGCCACACTAGTGATTCCTGCATGGCAAATGAGAGGGAAGCCCATTCACTTCCTATGGACTTCCTCTCATTTGCCATGTGGGAATCGCTAGTGTGGCTTTGTAAAGATGCCCTAAGGGGCCCTTCCCCAATCAGCATTACTGCCGGGGAAGCATGTGCACCCAGCAGTAATTCCAATTTTGGCGTGTGCCGAATCCCAGGGTAGAAAATAATTTTCTATTTTCTGCCATGGGGGCGGTCCCAGCAGTAACCAGCAGCAGGCCCATATTGGCATGCAGTGCATGGTAACCACGTGGTTCGCACGTAAACCCTTATTGCTAGGTCATTGAGTGGTGGTAAGGGCTCAGGCCATAAATAGCACATTCTAGTTTTAATAATAGCGCAGGCCCATTTTCCTGCCCATTAAGAAATAGCCTTTTTCCCAGTTGTGGTAAAAAATGGACCAGCGTGTGCCTAAAAGATGCGCCCACACTACCGCAGACCACTTTTTTCCGTGGCTTTGTAAAAGGACCCCTAAATTCACTAAGCCCATTTTATTTAAGGCATTTTATAGCACACTAGTAAAAAAGGACTGTTACTCAAAAAAATGAAACAGGCACTAGCAAAGCTATCTTGTAATGGCAATTATGTTTTTAAGGCTCGCATCGAAGCGATTTCTCCTCTCTCTCTCCTGCCCTCCCCTCCATTTCCAGCGATTCTTCCCTCCCATCCCCTCCGTGTCTTGCGATTCTGACCTCCCCTCCAAGTGCAGCGATTCTCCTATGCCCTGCTGTCCCCTCCATGTCCTGTGATTCTGGCCTCCCCTCCATTTCCAGCGATCCTCCTCTGCCCTGCCGTCCCCTCTGTGTCCTGCGATTCTGGCCTCCCCTCCATGTCCAGCGATTCTCCTCTGCCCTGCCCTCCCATCTGTGTCTCGCGATTTTACCCTCCCCAGCGATCTCCCTGCCCCCTCCCATCCGTATCCCGCGATTCTCCTCTCCTCCCATCTCATCCCTGCCTATCGATTCATCTTTGCCCTGCCCTCCCCTCACCTCGATGTCCCGCGATTCTATCCTCCCTTCATGTCCTGCACCATGCCCTCCCATCCGTGTCCTGCGATTCTGCCCTCCCCAGCGATTCTCCTCTGCCCTCCCATCCAGCGTTCCCTGCAGGCAGGTTGTGCTCGCGTCCCCTCCAGTGTTCCGTTGTCTTCACTTGCTTACGTTCATAACATCCTGATGTCAGTTTGCCTCCAGCGTTACCTTCCCTCTCACTGTCCCGCCCTCCTCTGACATCATTTCGTCTTTATGCGAAGGTGGGACAGTGAGAGGGAAGGGAACACTGGAGGCTTTCTGACATCAGGATGTTACGAATCCAGACAGCCAGCCAGCCAGCCAGGCATAGAACGTTGAGGTACAAAGTCTCTCGTTAAAATACGTTGTCCATTTGGTAATGCATTTTAGTAAACCTGCCTTACCAATCCAATATTAACACCCCAAATTCAAGCAGTTGCAACCCAGCTTATGAAAAGCAGGAAACACAAAAGGAACGCTGGTAATGAAAACTCTAGGACCTACTCTGGAGCACCAGTACACTTCCCATTAGCAGGTACAAACTGGAAAATGGAACAAGCTGGACTGTGCAGATCTCTACATTGAAACTATGCAAGCAAAGCACAGAGAGACACATACCAAACACAGACTAGAAATAGAAGTATCCAGATGAAAACTGAGCTGTGAACTCCACGAAACCAGCCTTTGTAATGCAACACTAGAGAAACAGAAACAGAAATGCATTTTCTCTTGCAAAATACAAATATATCAGAAAACCAAAGACTTCCCACAAAGCACTTAACAAGCAATAATGAGCAATAATTATCCCCGTCAACTTCTAAGCAGCTTGTAGATCCAAGGGAAAAACACAATTTGAAGTGCCTGTTTACAAATACTAGAAGCCTAAAAAGTAAGATGGGAGAGTTAGAGTATATAGCACTAAATGATGAGGTAGATATAATAGACATCTCAGAGACTTCGTGGAAAGAGGACAATCAATGGGACACTGTGTTAAAAGGGTACAAATTGTATCGCAATGATAGAACAGATCAAATTGGAGGGCGGCTTGTGCTATGTTAAAGAGGGAATTAAAATAAACATTCCACATGAAACACATAGCAGCGTGGAATCATTATAGATTTAAATTCCATGTATGAAGGGAAGGAGTATTCTTGTAGGGCTGTACTACCGTCCACCAGGAGAGAACGAACAGACAGATGAAGAAATGTTTACAGAGATTAGGAAAGCTGGCAAATTGGGCAACACTATAATAATGGGTGATTTCAATTACCTTGTATAATATCGGAATAAGTAGAATCCAAAATCCACAATAGTCCAAAAACAATTCTACAACCAACTTTGAGTGTTCAAGAGTAGATGGAAATCAAATGAAAAAATAGTGGAGAAAAAAAGACCTCAGTAAATACCGGATACACCTCTTTGTAAAGGACACGCCTTTTAAATAGAGAGGGAACCTCTTAATCATTAGTCTTTAAAAAAAAACTCCACTTCATTTACTTTCATATTCATAATACCATCTCACCCCTGTAAACACTCATTAAGGGCGGACACACTGCTTCATATCAAAAAGCCAAAAAATTAAGTATTACTTATCTTGGACAGTGACCATTTCCATCTGTGAAACTTCACGAATTTCTTTCTTTTACTTCTCTTTCTCTTTCTTTGTAATTCCCGACAGGGAAGCCCTGTTTCGCCACTATCTGGCTGCTTCAGGGGAAAATATACTTATTCAACACCTCCAAGAACAATTGACTCGCCAGCATACTGTCCTCTGGCCTCTACATAGAAATTGCGGTCGGCGTCTTTGTTGAATCTTACAGATTAAATACTCAGCATCTGACGTCATTCCGTTCCCATGACGTATATTCACAGGAATGCTTTCCATTCAATAGATCCATTTAAACCCCTCAGTATAACAGTTTGCAAAGTGAAAATATACCTCTGCTCCTTTCTTCTCAACAGACTCCTGATGTCTCCCCTTCTCTCCGTAACTTGAACCTGCTCTATTACCATACATTTCAGTTCTGAAAAATCATGCTGCTTATCCACGCAATGAGTCACCATAGGTTCATTCAATTTTTTTGACTGTATGCAATGCCTATGTTCAATCAGTCTAGTCTTCAACGCCCGTGAGGTCTGCCCAACATAGTTCAATCCACACGGGCAAGTAATGACGTAGATCACATTCATCGATGTACAATTAGTGATAGCACGACAAGCATGCACCTTTCCTGTATTCTGATCTACAAATTCTTTAGTTGTCATCATATTCACTCATACAGAGCATTTCCCACAGCTACTATGCATACCTTCATGAGTATGACTCATGCTTTGTCTATTCCAAATATCCGCAGGGCATAGGATATCACTCAGATTGCTATTCCTTTGATATGCAAATAAAATCCTCAGATTTTGCAAGCAAGGGTGAACCTGTAAAAGGGGTAAATGCTTTTTTATAATCTTAGACATGATTTTCGAATGCGAGTTAAATTTCGTTACAAATGTCAATATCTCTTCATCAGATTGAGACTCCACTTTCCGTTGTAGCAACCACTCTCTATGATTATGATATGTTCTTTTTTTTGCTGTAGATACTAACTTGTTAGGATAACCCCTATCCAACAATTTCATCTCCAACTTGTTTGCATGTTGATAAAACTAGTCTCTTGTGGAGCAGATTCGTCTATATCTAAGAAATTGAGCTGTTATACCGAGGGGTTTATATGGATCTATTGAATGGAAAGCGTTCCTGTGAATATACGTCATGGGAACGGAATGATGTCAGATGCTGAGTATTTAATCTGGAAGATTCAACAAAGACGCCGACCGCCATTTCAATGTAGAGGCCAGAGGACAGTATGCTGGCGAGTCAATTGTTCTTGGAGGTGTTGAATAAGTATATTTTCCCCTGAAGCAGCCAGACAGTGGCGAAACAGGGCTTTCCTGTCGGGAATTACAAAGAAAGAGAAAAAGAAGTAAAAGAAAGAAATTCGTGAAGTTTCACAGATGGAAATGGTCACAATCCAAGATAAGTAATACTTAATTTTTTGGCTTTTTGATATGAAGCAGTGTGTCCGCCCTTAATGAGTGTTTACAGGGGTGAGATGGTATTATGAATACGAAAGTAAATGAAGTGGAGTTTTTTTTAAAAGACTAATGATTAAGAGGTTCCCTCTCTATTTAAAAGGCGTGTCCTTTACAAAGAGGTGTATCCGGTATTTACCAAGGTCTTTTTTTTTCTCCACTATTTTTTCATTTGATTTCCATCTACTCTTGAATACTCAAAATTGATTGTAGAATTGTTTTTGGACTATTGTGATTTCAATTACCCCAATTTTGACTGGATAAATGTTATATCAGGGTCCCCTGGGAAACAGTGAGCTACTATCTAGGATAAACCCGAAAGGAAATCTACTGTAGCTGCATTTAATTTTTGAAAGAGAGACTATAATAAAATGAGGAAAATGGTTAAAAAGAAGCTAAAAGGATTGGGAGAAAGGTTAGGACACTAAAACAGCTGCAGTATAGCAGAGCAATTAGAGCCATGCTAGAAGCAACCAGCACACAGAAGCAGCTAGCTCAGGTAACACACACAGCTGCAGTATAGTAAAGCAATTAGACTCATGCTGGGAGCAGCCAGCCCACAGACACAGAGCCAGCTCTAGCAACATAGAAAGAAGAAACAGAAGCCAGCACAGAAGCTGACCACCAGAATAAGGTAAGTCAGGGAGAGGTCATGGCCACAATCGTAACACCCAGACCAGGTGCATTCCATGTATTTGCAAAGGTGGAAAGAACAGAAAACAATAGCCAGCATGTTTAAAAGGTGAAATGAAAAAGCCTGTTACAGCCAAAAGAATGCCCTTCAAAGAATGGAAAAAGGACCCAAATGAAGAAAATAAAAAGCAACATAAGCACTGACAAGTCAGATGCAAAGCATTAATAAAGAAGGCTAAAAGAGAATATGAAGAGAAATTTGCCACACAGGCTAAAACTCATAGTAACAACTTTTTCAGGTACATCAGAAGCAGAAAACCTGTTAGGGAATCAGTGGGACTGTTAGATCATGAAGGAGTAAAAGGGGCACTCAGGGAGGACAAGGGCATAGTGGAGAGACTGAATGAATTTTTTGCTTTGATCTTTACGAATGAAGATGTAAGAGATCTGCCTGTACTGGAAATGGTTTTCAAAGGTGATGATGTGGAGGAACTGACATAAAAATCGGTGAACCTGGAAGATGTACTAAGCTAAATCAACAAAATTAAAGAGTAGTAAATCACCTAGACCGGATGGCATACATCCAAGGGTACTCAAAGAACTCAAGCATGAAATTGGTGATCTGCTGTAAGTAATATGTAACATGTCATTAAAATCATCCATAGTACCTGAAGATTGGAAGGTGGCCAATTTTCAAAACGGGTTCTAGCAGTGATCCGGGAAATTACAGACCGGTAAGCCTCAGTGCTGAGCAAAATAGTGAAAACTATTATGAAGAATAAAATTATGGAGCACGTAGACAATTTTACTAAAAGGAGCATGCAGGACATGTGGGGAAGAGAGAGCAAGGCAGGCAACACGGCGACACTGGAGACTGGCACTGGACAAGGCTTCAGCTGGTGGGGCTTCGGGACCCCCACCAGCCAAGGTATTTGCTGCAGCAGTGGGCGGGGAGCGGTGGCAGATCAAATGTGCCCCACCACCACCATGGGCTTTGGCCCCCTCCCACTGTGAGGTCTGCCTACTCCCCTGGCTTGGTCACTGTTGGAAACAGGATACTGGGCTAGATGGACCATTGGTCTGACCCAGTATGGCTATTCTTATGTTCTTAATGAGCAGGAAAATCTCTGTATAATCCTGAGAGAAAGAGGAGAAAGCAACAAAATATGTCCTAGCCACTGCCAGGCAAAAGAAAAAGTGTGACCTGATCAAGGTCAAGGGGAGAATTATCCGTGTTATTGTCCTTTCTGTACAATGTCATTTTATTTTACTATATTGAAAATGATTTCTTTTCGGGGTTAGCTAGTTTTTTTTGTTTTGTTTTTTTTACCTTAACCATTTAAAGTATCACTTTAGACGTCACGTCAATCAATTTACCCCAGTCTGATCTTCGGTTACACTAGGTACCTCTTGAAAGGAGGCATCCACTCTATAAAATATTCTTGGGAAGTCAAAGGCTTCCTGCAAGGGATTAAAGGCTGTGCTTCAGTATCTCATTGGAGTTTGATGCAGTAGCAGAAGTTTTAGGTATACTGAGTCGGGGCTCTTCACTGAGAACGAGGGGGCAGGGAGCTTGGCTTCAGCTGGTCGGAGGGTTGGACCTGCTATGTGAGAAGCATTTCCATTGAGTAGCTGGTGTCTTATCGCCTCCGGTGCACGGTGCAGTCTCAGACTGGGGGAATGAGATAGAGAAGAAGCGATCAGACTGAAGAAACAGAAAAGAGAGAGATGGAGAACAGCAGTGTGACTGTGAGCGACTACAGCCCAAGCCTCCCCACCCTGTCCTCGGCTTCCGAACCTGTCACCAGCCTCTCAGATATGCCCAGCAGTGTCAGCGAGGAGCTCTGGAGCCCGCAAGGATCGGGACCCCCCAGCCCGAGCCCTTCGGGGCTGGGGGCCACTCTGCAGACTGCCACCGAGCTGCCCCCCTTCTGGGCTTCCCCTCTGAGCCACGGCATCAGTATCCTGGTGGGGGTGACCCTGTGCACCACTATGCTGGGCTTGGGCTGCACGGTAGAGCTGAGCCAGTTCGGCCAGTACTTGCGGAGACCCCTGGGGCTGCTGCTGGCTCTCATCTCCTCCTTCCTCATCATGCCCCTGGTGGCCTTCCTGCTGGCCCTCTGCTTCTCTCTCGATGAGGTGGCCGCTGTGGCCGTGCTGCTGTGCGGTTGCTGTCCCGGAGGGAACCTCTCCAACATCATGTCCGTGCTGGTCAATGGAGACATGAACCTCAGGTATTCGGTCATGCGGGGAGCGGGGATAACGCGTAATGCACAGCGCTTGCACGGGAGAGTTAGACGCAACAGATGTTAAGAAAGAAATGAGGTTCTGGAGCGACCCAGCCCCACTGAGGATTATTATTACATTCGAGGCTGTAATCGAACAGATCCTCTACAGGCGGTCGTTACTTTCTTTTAATGTTTATTTATCAAGAGCAAGCGTTGAGCATATTCAGAGCTAGAAGATGGAAATGTGTTTCTATTCAACTTTTTTTTTCCAATGGAGACTTGTAATTTGTCACAATACCTGGTCCTGGTGTTTTTTGATAGATAGATAGATAGATAAATAGCCCAAATGTTGACGTTAGCAACACTATATGAAATAATTTCTATTTAAAAAAAAAAAAAGCACAGTTTCAGCGTTGCTTTTATTTCGCTCTTTGTTAAATTGGCATTTACCATTTAGCTGGTTGTATTCGCCTTGGAATTAAATAAAAACAGGTCGTAGATATTTCAGTACCATATTTTGTATAAGTGGTCCTGATTTCAAGGATCTGAAAAAAATGTTTTTATACTCTAAAGGGAAAAAGACAGGTCTTAAGGTAGGGGAAACCCTCAAGTTGCTGAGAAAGGATGGGGAGGTGTACTCAGCCCTGTTTTCACTTTCTTTCTTTTTTATATCGGTCCAAAATCTGTAAAATTAAAACCGTTTATTGCGTTTAAAATCCTGTAAAAGATGCTCCCTGTCATATCAGACAATCGGGGTTAAATGTTCTCCGCTATTACATTAGGGATATTTTTCCTCATGGCTGAGAAACAGTAGTTTTAATTTAGCAAATAGCGATGGAGTTGTACAATTACACCACAGTCTCCAGGGTAGAGGTATTACAGGATAGCCGGTGACACTGTTGCAGTCCCACTCACAGCCTTTTTTCGAAAGTATTTTCCTTTATGTACTTAGCGTCAAACTTTAAAAAACTAGACTCCATAGCATTGCACCAGTTGTGGACAAGATGGGATGTCTGTTGGGCTCCGTGTAATTTGCACTATAAACAGATCTCTTTTTGCCTTCTTACAGTATCATCATGACCATATCCTCTACTTTGCTGGCTCTGGTGCTGATGCCCCTATGTCTATGGCTCTACAGCCGGGCCTGGATTAATACCCCTCTGGTACAGCTGCTGCCCCTGGGGACGGTGACCCTGGCTCTTTGCAGCACCCTCCTGCCCATCGGTCTGGGGGTCTTCATCCGCTACCGCTACAGCCGCGCTGCAGACCTGCTGCTAAAGGTAAGACTGCCCCCTGAGGACGTACCAGGTATTACACCCTGCCCTGCCCTGCCCTGCCCTGCTTCTCCTGTCCTCCTGTACATAGAACCAACCCCAGTCTCAGCCTTCAGACACTGCAGTCAGGCACAGAACCCAGTGTGTTTACCTTAACACAGTAATGTAATAGACTGGGCAGCAAATAACCAGTTGCGACATTCTGTATGCCCAGTTATTCCTGCCCACCCTGTAAGGACACATGCCATCTGTCAGCTTGAGTGAAACAGTTATATACAACCTGGTTTGATAATCCAGCAGTTCAGATGTTACTACTGCCCTAGAGAGCACCAAGAAATCTGTAATTCATAATGAAGGTGATAACCTCCCTTCCCCTCCCCAAAACAAATCGATTGTAAGTACTTTTGTACAAATCCTGCTAAAGACAGTATCTCCCTACCCAAGGTCTTACTGGGCATAAAGGGGGGGGGGGGGACATCAAACAATGGAGTATTAGTACAATCCCAAACCCACTTTTTAGGCTCCCAAATTTAGGAATTTAGTGAAATTGAGTTGAAATCACCAGGTTAGGAGCATAAATCCTTTGAATACTGTCCCCAGAAATTTTTGTACACCTTGAATCCTATTTAAAAATAAAAAGCCAAGGTCAAAATGTCAGATTGTGTGGACCTGGAAAAGTTACATTTAACATTTTGACTGAAAAATGTAAGAAATTGCCTCGAGCAAGTTATTGTTTTCCAGATCTAAAATTGCTAAATTTGTCCAGTAGTCGCCACCTTCTAATTCATACAGCTCCCAGATCGGTTCAGCATTCGGTGTTTGTGTTTCCTGAATTCTGAAGTGGTAGCTCTCACCCTTGTCTCTGCAGGGCTCCTACCCAATGTTCCCTCCAAGGCAGGGGTTCTCAACTAGTCCCTGGGACACACCTAGTCAATCAGGTTATCAGGGAATCCACAATGAATATGCAAGAGATAAATTTGCATACAGTACCTCCATTCTATGTAAATCTATTTCATGCATATTCATTGTGGGGATCCTGAAAACCTGACTGGCTAGGTATGTCCCCAAGGACTGGGTTGAGAATCCCTTCTCTAAGGTGTAGGCGTGTACATTGCAACTTTCCAATGGTTGCAAATCTGGCTGGTTAAACTGCTGAACCACTGAGTCTCCTTCCTTCAATGGCATAGCAGAAGAGTTTGGCTGAAGAAAAACAGATGGGATGTGTGTGCCATGGGAGAGGGAGGCTGGAGAAAGGTGGATGGGGTGTGTGCTTTGGAATTTTGGGGGAGAGAAAGGTGAAGTGGGTGGTTGTGCTTGGGAGGGAGGGAGATACCTTGAGGAAGGACAAAACAGGGATCTTGGGAGGGAGTTAGTGTGAGAGAATGGGGGCGGTGAATGTCGAGGGGTAGGGAGAGCTGCTAGATGGTGGAGAACAGGTGAATAAGAGGGCAGGGGAGAAAAGTGGAAAGTATTCACCTGGGAAAAGGGACAGAGAAAGCTGATGGAAAAGTATATGAAAGAGCTGAAAGATGTGAGAAAAGCTAGAGAGGAGCCAGGAGAGATGCCAGTGAGGGGAGGAGAAACAGAAAGATGAAAAGAATGAGGGAGAAAGGCAGAGTTTGGGGCTGGGAAGCAGAAACAGAAGTAAAAGGAGTGACTTATTCTTCCACTGTTCCTGCTGCAATGTAAGTATCTTCAGGACTACTGTAGCATTCTTCTGAAAACATTGGAGAAATACATACTGAGTACTTTGATGTTTTATGAAGACTTTTAAGCACAATGGAGAAGGGTAGTTAGTGGGGTTCCTCAGGGGTCCGTGCTAGGACCGCTGCTTTTTAATATATTTATAAATGATTTAGAGATGGGAGTAACTAGCGAGGTAATTAAATTTGCTGATGACACAAAGTTATTCAAAGTCGTTAAATCGCGACAGGATTGTGAAAAATTACAAGGACTGGGAGACTGGGCGGCTAAATGGCAGATGATGTTTAATGTGAGCAAGTGCAAGGAGATGCATGTGGGAAAAAAGAACCTGAATTATAGCTACATCATGCAAGGTTCCACGTTAGGAGTTACGGACCAAGAAAGGGATCTGGGTGTCGTTGTCAATAACACACTGAAACCTTCTGCTCAGTGTGCTGCTGCGGCTAAGAAAGCGAATAGAATGTTGGGTATTATCAGGAAAGGTATGGAAAACAGGTGTGAGGATGTTATAATGCCGTTGTATCGCTCCATGGTGCGACCGCACCTTGAGTATTGTGTTCAATTCTGGTCGCCGCATCTCAAGAAAGATATAGTAGAATTGGAAAAGGTGCAGCGAAGGGCAACTAAAATGATAGCGGGGATGGGACGACTTCCCTATGAAGAAAGACTAAGGAGGCTAGGGCTATACAGCTTGGAGAAGAGACGGCTGAGGGGAGACATGATAGAGGTATATAAAATAATGAGTGGAGTGGAACAGGTGGATGTGAAGCGTCTGTTCACGCTTTCCAAAAATACTAGGACTAGGGGGCATGCGATGAAACTACAGTGTAGTAAATTTAAAACAAATCGGAGAAAATTTTTCTTCACCCAACTCTGGAATTCGTTGCCGGAGAAAGTGGTGAAGGCGGTTAGCTTAGCAGAGTTTAAAAAGGGGTTGGACGGTTTCCTAAAGGACAAGTCCATAAACCGCTACTAAACGGACTTGGAAAACTCCAAAATTCCAGGAATAACATGTATAGAATGTTTGTACGTTTGGGAAGCTTGCCAGGTGCCCTTGGCCTGGATTGGCCGCTGTCGTGGACAGGATGCTGGGCTCGATGGACCCTTGGTCTTTTCCCAGTATGGCATTACTTATGTACTTATGCATCAAAATTCTCACTTTTCCTGACATGTTTTTTCCCCTCCCAAGCCCTTCTATTTTCCTTCTTTTTTTTTAAATTCTTTATTTATACTTTTAAATACAATATTCAAGGATTACCTTGTACAGAAATACAGGAAGAAATAAAATAATATTCAAACATTCACATATAATTCAAGGCATTATAATAAGGAAAAAAAAATATATATATATACTTAGAATGTTTAGTTGTTTTTTTTTTACTAACAATATAAATGAAAACCTTTCTTAGACCCCAATTTGAGTGAGGGGGGAAAAGAGTTAGAGAAGTATATACAAACTTATATTCAAGTTAAGGTAAAGGCTGCATTTTCTCCAAAAACAATTTCATTTCACTTGTTTCAATTCTACAAACGACTTAAGTTGTTCCGGTGAAAAGAAGGTGTATTTAGTTTGACCCAATTTAACTACACACTTACATGGGTATGCAAGAAAAAAGGAAGCACTGATATCTATTGTCTTTTGTTTTAAAGCAAGAAATAATTTCCTTTTTTGTTGAGTAGGCTTGGTGACATCTGGATATATCCACACTTTTGAACCATAGAATTGAGCTTTCAAATTTCTAAAATAAAGTCTTAGAATAGCATTGTAGCCCTGCTCAAAAACTATAGATACAATCAATGTAGCTCTGTTCATTATAATGTCCGAGGATTGTTCCAAAATATCAGAAATGTTTTGTAAATCAGGAGTGTCTTTCTCAGGGCCTTGTGCTCCTTCTCTTATTTTAGGAATATAATATATTTTGTTTAGTGGGGGTATTGTCTCAGCAGGAAAATTAAAAATTTCTATCAAGTATTTCTTAAAGGTATCTATCAGAGTTACCCCCGCAATTATAGGAAAATGCAAGAGACAGAGATTTAGGCGCCTGTTTAAATTCTCAATCTGTTCAATCTTACGTCTAATTTCCATAGAATCCTTAATATACACATTTTAAAGGCATTTAAAGTATCAACCTCTTCTTGTAAAGATTGCACTTTTGTTGTTGTCATTTTTAACAGAGTCTACTGTGTTTTTCAAATCTTCAAACTTAGTATTAAGATTAAGCACATCACCTCCAAGGTCTGCGTTACAGAAGCTATTTTCCTTCTTTTCACCTCTAATCACAGTTCATTTAATTCAGTATTACAATTGTTTCACTATAAAACAAAAACCAAACTACCCATATTGTGGCCCTTTTACTGCACCCCAGTGTGCATAAAACCAGTGAATCACATTAATCCCACATACCAGCTCGTTGCAGGTAAACAAGTTACTTAAGGAAAAACAGTTTCTGCTTTATATACAATCTGATAAAAGAGAGAAATTAGTTAGAATTAGCTGGAGATTCAGTGCTGCAGTTGCATGTTTCAACATAACAAACCTATGACACATTTCGAGAATGGAGGGAAAAAAACAATCCAGTGATTTAATAAACCATATCTGCTTCTGTGCAAATCCCATTAAAGACCAGGTTTCACTTTAAATTGTTTCTTACTGATGGGCAAGAAAACAGAGCATCTTAGAAAATAGAGCATGCATGCAGAGACCCCACCCACATCACCCTGCAGTGCTGAAGCTTGCTAAGCACAGTACTGGGGTCACTCTGAGAGGCTAGAGAGGGTGCCAAGTAGGCACTGGTTACTGTTAAAGAAACAGGAATTGGCAGTTCCGTTATTCAGATCCCAGGCTTCCTAGTCTCGCAGTTTAGCCAGTTATAAAAAATGAATGATGATGGACATGAGTAACACCATAGTATCTGCTTTAGAAGTCATCATGTAGAAACTGTATTTGACAACAGTATCTCTCTATCTGAGAGGTGTGAGCATGGGGGTCTCAACCCAGACCTTCTTGTACAGCACTGCTTCTCAATCCAGCCCTTGGGGCACACCCAGCCAGTCGAGTTTTCAGGATAGCCACAATGAATATGCATGAGAAAGATTTGTATGCACTGCCTCCTCAGTATGCCAATCTGGCTCATCTATATTCATTGTTGATATCCTGAAAAACCTGGCTGGGGGTGTCCTAAGAAACAGTACTGAAGAGGAATTGCCCTGCACTGTATGAATCCCAGTGATCATTTGTCTTAGAACAGGCTTATCCACATTCAGTCCTTGAGGGCTGCAAACGGGTCAGGTTTTCAGGATATCCCTAATGAATATGCATGAAAACATTTGCATGCAGATCTCTCACATACATATTCATTAGGGATATCCTGAAAACCTGGTCTGCCCATAATATGGCCCTTTTAACCATCTCTCTGACCTCATGTACACATTTCTTTAAATTAGTCACCTTATTTTCTAACTCCTCTTACTCTCTTACCTATCTATATGTTCCATCTTTGATTATACCCTTCACTGTCAATTAAAATGTTCTATTACGTATTATGTTGACATTGTAAGTAGTATACTATCAGGCTTATTTTCGAAAGAGAAGGACGCCCATCTTTCGACACAAATTGGAAGATGGGCGTCCTTCTTGCAGGGTCACCCAAATCAGCATAATTGAAAGCCGATTTTGGACTTCCTTAACTGCTTTCCGTCGCTGGGATGACCAAAGTTTCCCGGGGGTATGTCGGAGGTGTAGCGAAGGCGGGACTTGGGTGTGCCTAACACATGGGCGTCCTCGACCCATAATCGAAAAAAGAAGGGGTCCCTGATGAGCACTTGGATGACTTTACTTGGTCCTTTTTTTGTTACAACCAAGCATGAAAAGGTGCCCAAACTGACCAGATGACCACCTGAGGGAATCGGGGATGACCTCCCCTTACTCCCCCAGTGGTCACTAACCCCCTCCCACCCTCAAAAAAATTCTTTAAAAATATTTTTTGCCAGCCTCAAATGTCATACTCAGGTCCATCACAGCAGTATGCAGGTCCCTGGAGCAGTATTAGTGGGTACAGTGCACTTCAGACAGGCAGACCCAGGCCCATTCCCCCCACCTGTTACACTTGTGGTGGTAAATGTGAGCCTTCCAAAACCCACCAGAAACCCACTTAACCCACATTTAGGTGTCCCCCTTCACCCATAAGGGCTTTGGTAGTGGTGTACAGTTGTGGGTAGTGGTTTTTGGGGGGCTCAGCCCACACGGTACGGGAGCTATGCACCTGGGAGCAATTTCTGAAGTCCACTACCATGCCCCCTAGGGTGCCCAGTTGGTGTCCTGGCATGTGAGGGGGTCCAGTGCACTATGAATGCTGGCTCCTCCCACGACCAAATGAGTTGGATTTGGTTGTTTTTGAGATGGGCGTCCTCGGTTTCCATTATCGCCAAAAACCGGGGACAACCATCTCTAAGGTCAACCTAAATGTTGAGATTTGGGCGTCCCTGACCGTATTATCGAAACGAAAGATGGACGCCCATCTTGTTTTGATAATACGGGTTTCCCCGCCCCTTCACGGGGACGTCTTGCAAGGACATCCTCAGAAAAACTTGGGCGTCCCTTTCGATTATGCCCATCCACGTCATACTTTGTATTGTTATTTGAATATTTTTACTGCTGTAATTGTCTATTGCTCATGCTTGATTTAGTCCTATTGTATGCCACCTTGAGTGAATTTCTTCAGAAAGGCGGTAAATAAATCCTAATAAATAAATAAGTCTGCCTTAGAGACATAGGAGTACTAGGGGTGTCCCAAAACAACAGGATAAAGAAAAAATAATTATCAGGATTTTTTATATGTTATTAGTGCATACACTTCCAAAAGAGCCTGCATTCGTAAAGCAATATTGCTCCCTTAAGGAATTTTTTTTTTTACCATGAATGAGGGGGTTTCAACCCAGTCCTCGGGACATACCTAGCTAGGTCAGATACATGACATACATTCACAAAGAAAGGACGCAGTGCATGCAAATATCTCTCATGCATATTCATTGTTGATATCCTGAAAACCTGACTGGCTAAGTATGTCCCAAGGATTGGATCGAGAACGCCTTCCCTAAACAGAATGAACATTCCTATAAGTGACCCAGGAAGCAATACAAAATGAACACTTCTGAGCTGCCCATTCCTAAGGGTGTGCATCAGTGAAGCAAGTAAATGAAATAAGAGATCACCGATAAAATCTATTTTGGATCCAATTTCTCCTTCTTAGGTAGCCAACTCTGGAATGCCCTCCCAAGACCTATCAGATCAATCGGTGGCTATCTACCCTTCCGGAAATCACTAAAAACCCATCTGTTCAAGCAAGCCTATCCTAATAGCCCAAACTAATTCTATGAATCCTACTATCCATCACATATCCAGGAGACAACGACAATGACCTTGGCTATCTTTCTAACCAAAATTCCATTTGCTTATCCTGTACCCATCCCCCTCCTGCCTCTTCTAACCTTGTTTACACCTCTCCTACTCCTCACCCCTGTCCTTCTTTACCTATCATTTTTGTTATTCTGTTATATTTAACTTTTATTTTCTCATCAATATCCTGTAATCCCTATTACTATGTAAGCCGCATTGAACCTGCTTTGAGTGGGAAAGCATGGGGTACAAATGTAATAATAAATAAATAAATAAATATATGTTAAACACCAGAGGAAAAGCGGTGCACGCTTGCCAGAGTTCTCTCTTAAACTTTTCAAGCTACAGATGCTCATGTTTAAAGGAAGAGGACAAAAGAACCAGAACAACTCAACAGATAAAACTGTGCTGACAGTCTTATTGCACAGACTTGAAACAGGGGCAAATGGATTACCTTCCTGCAACTTCTGAAGAGATAAAAGTCTCTGGGAAGCCTTACCTTGGTGGTTAGAAAAGTAACAGAGGAAAGGAGTAGTGAAACTTCCACAATCCAATAGGCTGCAAAATCCAAGGCAAAATGCCTTCACCAAAGGCATAAGAAAATAAGAACAGTCATACTGGGTCAGACCAATGGTCCATCTAGCCCAGTATCCTGCTTCCAACAGTGGCCAATCCAAGTCACAAGTACCGGGCACAAACCCAATTAGTAGCACCATTCCATGCTACCAATCCTGGGGCAAGCAGTGGCTTCCCCCATGTCTATCTCAATAACAGACTATGGACTTTTCCTCCAAGAACTTGTCCAAACCTTTTTTTAAACCCAGATATGCTAACTGCCATTACCACACCCTCCAGCAACGAGTTCCAGATTATGCCAAATGAATCAAATTGATTTCTCTGACTGGGTAACAAAAGAACGGGATCAAGAGCATGCACTGGATGTGGCCTACCTAGATTTCAGCAAAATCTTTGGTACTGTTGCTCATAGGAGGCTCATGAATTAATTGAGCAGCTAGAGGAATGGGCCCAAGAGGGTAAACTGGATCAGAAATTGATTGACTGATAAGTGGCAGTGGGTGGTGGTAAATTGAACTCACTCAGAAGAAAGGTGAGTTGTGAAATGTCTTCAGGAACTCTCTTTGTGAGCAATATTGAAAAGGGTTAGAAGGAAAAGTTTGCCTTTTTGCAGATGACAGAGAGATTTGCAACAGAGCTGACAATCATGAAAATCATGAGAACTGATCTACAAAAATTAGAAGCTTAGACTAATGCTTGGCAGTTAAGCTTTAATATGAAGAAATATAGAATGATATATTTGGAGTGTAGAAATCCAAAGGAGCTGTATGTGATAGGAGGACAGAGGCTGATGTGCACAGAGCAGGAAAGAGGCTTTGGAGTGGTGAGGGGCATTTTCAATATGGCGTCTAAGTTGGACTTTGGACGTCTTGTGTTAAACAGCCCAAATCAAAAACATGACCATGTTCGAAAAACCGCAAAATATCTATCTCTTTGTTTCAAAAATATTGTTTATAACAAGGTTTTGTGCTCTGTGCATTTATCTTTTCAGGCCATTTTTGAAAAAAAAAAATAAAAAGTACAAGTGAAAAACATAGAAAATCAAGCCATTGGGATGTAGGAGGGACCCAGCATTTTTAGTAGACTGTTCCCCCAGATATCCCAGGAGAGCAATGCAGTGCCCTAGGTGGCACTGCTATGGACTTCATATAAATGCCCCCAAGTACACACCTCACCATTGCATCCTTATCTTGTCTGCTGAGCCGTTCAAAACCCACCACTCCCAACTGTACATCTCTACAATAGACCCTATGGGTGAAGGGGGCACCTATATGTGGATACAGTGGGTTTCTGTTGAATTTTGGAGGGCTCACAGTCTCCACCACGAGTGTAACAGGTAGGGGGAGGTATGGGCCTGGGTCCACCTGTCTACAGTGCATTGCACCCATCATTAGACTACTCCAGGGACCTGCATGCTTTATAAAATCTGAGGTTGTCATAGAGGCTGATAAGTACTATTTTTATTCACATTTTGGGGGGTAAGAGGGGATCAATGACCACTGGGGATTCCCTCCAGTGGTTATCTGGTCATTTAGGACACCTTTTTGTGCCTTATTCATTCTAAAAACAGGTGTAGACCAAAATGTTGAAGTTTCAGCCCTAGACTTTTTCGTTTTGTTCCATTATGGCTGTAAAACATTCAAGTGTTAGGAACGCCCTAAGACTACCCCAGAATTACCCCAGGCACACCCCCTTGCGATTTGGATGCACTGAAGACAAATTGCATTGATAAACATCTGCAAAACAGGTTTCAAAAATCCTGATTTGGACATTTTGAGAAGAAATTCCTCCAACTGCTGCTTTATGACACACTTTGGATGTTTTTCTCTTTCAAAAATGAGCCCCATAGTGTCTGAGGATCTCAAGGTGGCAAAACAATGTGATAAGGCGGTGACCAAGGCCAGAAAGATGCTCATCTTCAATAGAGAGGGGCATAACTTGTAAAAAAAAAAAAAAAAAAGAGAGAATGCCCCTGTCCAAGTCATTGGTGAGACCACACTTGGAGTACTGTGTTCAGATTTGTAGACTGTATCTTGCCAAAGACATAAAAAGACTCAAAGCTGTTTAGAGGCAAGTTACCAAAATGGTATGAAGACATAAGAGAAGATACTTCAGCACTTGCATATATTTACCCTTAAGGAGAGGAGGGATTGGGGAGATACTGGAGAGGTTATTGAACTAGAGGTCACGAAATGAAGCTGCGAAGAGGAAAACTTAAAAGCAACATCAGGAAATAACTTTTTCACAGAGGTGGTGCTGGATGTCTGGAATGCTTTTCCATGGGAAGTGGTGTGGTGAAAACCAGTGATGGAATTTCCTGTACAGCATGAAGATGTAATAAAAGTATTAAGTATTTCCACTCAAAGTAAAACTTAAATAACTTTCACACTTTAAAAAAGGCAAAAAGGAGGGCAAGGAGTGGTAGTTATAACCCTAAAAATCAAAGACAGGAAGTGACCTGCATGGAGGGGCAGATTCAACCCTAGCCACCTTTCTACGGAGATTGAATTGGCCATGCTGAGCTTCATCTGTCATCATTTACTATTACTTTGGTAATTGTATGGCAGGTCATATATAACTGGGCGCCACAACTTAGGCTTTCAGATGCAGTGCGTCAAGTGCAGGGTCGGTCTTAGGCAGGGGCAGTCCACAGGGCCTCACGCTCCTAGGGGCACCGCATCTCTGGCACACCTGTCCTCCCGTCTCGAAACACCTTCCTGCTTCGTGCATCCACATTTCAGTAGAGGGTATCAGGCAGCGATTTTCATATCCCGTCAGCTGCCGAGCTCAGAGCCTCCTCACTGTTGCGTTCCGCCCCCTTTTGATATCACTTCCTGCTTCCGAAAGGGCGGGATGCAGCAGCGAGGAGGCTCTGGGCTCAACAGCTGACGGGATATGAAAATTGCTGCTGCTGCTGCTGCTGTCTGCCACTCTCTACTGAAATGTGGTGGATGCATATCAAGGTATGGAGTGAGGTGGGGGTTTGGAGAGCTCTAAACCTCCTTTTAAACTGATACATTATAGTTTATGGTGGCGGGCGTGGGGGGGGGGAGCGGGTGCAGGCAGGGGAGTCCACTGAACTGGTCTGCACAGGGCCCCGCCTCTTTTCTATCTACACTTCTTCCCTTGGTTCATTAATCTCATCCCATGGCTTTTCCTACCATCTCTATGCTGATGACTCCCAAATCTACCTTTCTACCCCTGATCTCTCACCTTGCATCCAAACCAAAGTTTCAGCGTGCTTGTCTGACATTGCTGTCTGGATGTCTCAACGCCACCTGAAATTAAATATGACCAAAACCGAGCTTCTCATTTCCCCCCCCCCCCAAACCCACCTCCCCGCTCCCCCCGTTTTCTATTTCTGTTGATGGCTCTCTCATTCTCCCTGTCTCCTCAGCTCGAAACCTTGGGGTCATCTTTGACTCTTCTCTCTCCTTCTCTGCTCATATCCAGCAGATTGCCAAGACCTGTCGTTTCTTTCTTTACAACATCCGTAAAATCCGCCCCTTTCTTTCCGAGCACTCTACCAAAACCCTCATCCACACCCTTGTCACCTCTCGTTTAGACTACTGCAATCTGCTTCTTGCTGGCCTCCCACTTAGTCACCTCTCCCCTCTCCAGTCGGTTCAAAACTCTGCTGCCCGTCTCATCTTCCACCAGGGTCGCTTTACTCATACTACCCCTCTCCTCAAGACCCTTCACTGGCTCCCTATCCATTTTCGCATCCTGTTCAAACTTCTTCTACTAACCTATAAATGTACTCACTCTGCTGCTCCCCAGTATCTCTCCACACTCGTCCTTCCCTACACCCCTTCCCATGCACTCCGCTCCATGGATAAATCCTTCTTATCTGTTCCCTTCTCCACTACTGCCAACTCCAGACTTTGCGCCTTTTGTCTCGCTGCACCCTACGCCTGGAATAAACTTCCTGAGCCCCTACGTCTTGCCCCATCCTTGGCCACCTTTAAATCTAGACTGAAAGCCCACCTCTTTAACATTGCTTTTGACTCGTAACCACTTGTAACCACTCGCCTCCACCTACCCTCCTCTCTTCCTTCCCGTTCACATTAATTGATTTGATTTGCTTACTTTATTTATTTTTTGTCTATTAGATTGTAAGCTCTTTGAGCAGGGACTGTCTTTCTTCTATGTTTGTGCAGCGCTGCGTATGCTTTGTAGCGCTATAGAAATGCTAAATAGTAGTAGTAGTGCTAAGACTGGCCCTGGCCAAGTGCCGATACTATAACAACATCTGGATGCCAAGATTCCATTATAGAACTCTAGTTTAAGTTGGCGTCTACACCCCTACATTAGGCGCATCCACTAGCAGGCGTAAATACAGCACTTTAACGTGTCACTTACTCTTCTTACTGAATTAAAAGTGCATTCATTCTGCAGCTCCTCAATATCTCTCCACTCATCTCTCCCTACACCCCTCCCTGGAAAGTCTGTCCATTAAGTAAGTCACCCATATCTGAACCTTTCTCCACTGCCAACTCCAAACTCTTCCTTTCACTTGCAACACTGTATAACTGGAACAGACTTCCTGAGTTGGTACATTACACGCCATCTCTGCCCTTATTGAAATCCAGGCTAAAAGCTCTCCTTTCTGAGGCTGCTTTTAACACTTAACCCCCTTATTCATCTGTTCAGTACCCATGTTGTTTTAATCATTCCCATAATAACTGTAATTCCCTAATCCAGTGGTTCCCAAACCTGGTCCTGGAGATACCTCATCATCAGGTTTTCAGGATATCCACAATGAATATTCATGAGAGAGATTTTATTGCACTGGTTGCATGCAAATCTCTCTCATGCATATGCATTGTAGATATCCTGAAAACCTGACAGGATGGGGTGCCTCCAGGACCAGGTTTTGGAACTACTGCCCACTGCCCTAATCCCTTATTTGTCCCGATTGTCTTGGATAGATTGTAAGCTCTGGCAAGTAGGGACTGTCTCTTACATGTTTGTGTACTCTAGAAGCGGTTATAGAAATGAGTAGTGGTAGCGCAGCAGTATTTTGTAAGTTACATGCATAAATGTTGATCTTGCCCATGTTCCTCCCCTGTGAGGACTCCCTCACAGTCCATAAACAGCGCTGAAAAATTGGCATGGAGTGCTGTTTATAGGGTAAGGGTAATGGGACTTGATATACTGCCTTTTTGAGGCAGAGCTAGGATGCCGCCCCCCCCTTCCTAACTCCAGCCCAATTCGCGGCGTTTACCTCATCACGTTCCAAACCTGGCAGCAATTCCCATATGCTGCCCTGCTGCTGGCACCCACCTCTTCCCTTTACTGCAGCTGCCTGAGCCTCTGACAAATCAGGAAGTTGCATCTAGTCAGAACCGGTGACTTCAGAAACTGCATCTGTATTTTAAAAATTTACTCATTCCTTCTTTTTCCTTCCTTGTATATATCTTTTCTTGTAATTAAGTTCAAAAGTACTATGATGTTCAAAAGGATTAAAATATTATACCTACAGGCAGATGATCAAAAGCAAACGCCGGCGCTAGAGGCTGTTAGTGCCATACTAGCGTTGGCGTTTGCTACCTCACCACGATCAGAGCTCTCGAGCGCTCTTTGCACAAGTAGCATGCTAATGCATGCTAAACAGGGCTTAGCCCATCCATCGCCAATGATCAGCGGTCAGCGCGCCAAAATTTGGGTCGCTGGCCGCAGCAAACCCTACACCAGCTCCGGGTTTGCAGATCATTGGAGAGGAATGATGAGCACTGTCCAGCATGCAGTTGCATGCTGGCAGGCCCCAGTTCCCCCCAAAGCAACCTGCCAACAGGGGGCTGGAGGATGCACTGGGAGGGGCTGGGCGCCGCCATTTTGCGGTGGAGGAGGCAGGCTACCTCCCTCCTCCAACTAAGGTAGGGGGGCCGGGAGGGGGTTCTTTTTGCCACTGGACCACCAGGGATTCGGCAGACAATGCTGGAGGGGGGGAGTTGGGGTGGGCTGGAGTTCTGGTGGACCTCCAGCTCCCCCCCATCGCTCGCTGGGAGGGGGGGTTTGGCCAGCGGGCACTGGACCACCAGGGACCATTTTCTGGGGGTTTGGGGGAGCTGGAGACCACCGGATCTCCAGCCCTCCCTGAACCTGGGGGGGGATCGTCAGGGGGACCGGAAGTCCACCGGACCTCCAGCCCCTGTTGCTCGGGGCAGAGGTAGTCAGGGCCTGGTGGTCCCATGGACCTCCAGCCCCTGTGTTTGACAGGTTTGGACTTTTGACAGCCCACACTTCTACCCCATGATCAGAGATAATTGTGCTGCTTAAATTTGCATGCATTATCTCTGATCATAGGTCTAATAGCGCCCCGCGCTGTTCCAGCACTATTTTAGAGCGCTGTTTGGAACAGCACGTGGCTTTTGATCATCTGCCTACTAGTGTTTATTACTATCAGATTTAAAGGTCCATTATACTTAAGGGAGTAGCTGGAGATGTATGTAACATCAAAAAATGATGCTCTGCTAATCAGTGGCTGAGGCTGATGGTCACAGCATTTAGCTGTTGCGGGACCTAAACTAAGGAATTTTATTTCTTTATAAATTATGACAATTATGTAGTTATGGAACTCTTAAGAAACAGTTCAAAAGTTCGTTTTTCATGGATGTTTTTTTTTAATTGCAGAAGAAGGTTATTGGAGAGGGAATAATCTTGCTTTGAGCTTTATAGGTTGATGCAAATAATCAAATGATTTTAAAGTAAAGTAGACCAGTTGAGCTGGACTGCAGGTCTGTCCTTCAGCGATTTCACTGGAAGAGAGCTGGCTCTTTATATGGAACTGCAGTGATGACACAGGAAGGAACATGGCTCCTTATACCAAACTGCAATAATGTCACTGCAGGGCTGACTCATGCCTGCAGTAACATTTGAAGCCAAGTCCGTGTTATCAATCACAGTACTATATTCAAAATCTAAAGGACTGCTCTTAAAAAAAAAATAGATGCAGTTTCCAAAGTCACAGCCACCTCTATTGATTACCATGTTTACTTACAATAATATTCTTTCAAAATGAATCCTTTTTCTAGGTTCCTTGAGTCACGATAACATTGTTCACAGCTAGAAGTAAATTAGCACACAGGGCCTAAGGCAAAAAGACCACAGTAAAAATAAATAATAATAATAATAAATACAAAGGGCCCTTTTACTAAGCTGTGCTAAAAGGTGGCCTCCACTATGACTAGCACGTGGGTTTCCCAGTGCGCTGAGGTCACTTTTAGCGCCGCTGTAAAATGGTCGATATTTCATTTCCTCAAATAATGGCCATAAACTAATTTCCCAATTTGCACATGGCCATTAGTACATGAGCCTTTACCAAGGCCTATTTATCGCATTGGAAAGATAACTCTCAAGTCAATGTTGTCCTTTGGTGGAACTGGATTTTACTATACAAAAAATATGAGCAATCCTCAATAAACTCTATACCTGGACATAATATTGGTCGTCAGAAATGGAAAACTTTAGACCTTTTTCTCTCATCTACGGCGTAACTTTATAGAACTTTTCTGTTTGAACTCAGCTTTGTGTATTTTATTATATTGTACTATAGTACATATTGTTTTTTTTTCTTTTGTTTGATGTATCTTTAAAAATCTAATAAAAATATTAAAAAAAAAAAAGAAAGGGGTCAAGCGCTGACCATACGCTATTCGGTAGGCCCGTGGCAATATAGCTGACCAAACTGATTAGCGCTGGGCATGCCTACTTTCTGCCCCCAAACATGCCCTAGCACTAAAAAACTAAAAAGCAGTGTTTAGCATGTGGGAAGCATGTGCAGATGCCAACACTACCTTGGAATGCCTGAGTGCTCCTCGCGGTACTGTATTTTCACGCATGGTAAGCACGTGTTAGTGCTTACCGCTGCTTAGTAAAAGGACCCCAATATTTGTTAGCAGGTAAAATTGTTATTTCCGATGTAATAAACAGCATCTCATTTGTAAAGTGAAAAGGCTGTTTCCATTTAATGTTTACGGTTAGAAGTCTAATTTCTCTAACCATAGAATTAAGAAAACAAACGAGCACTTGTCCAATCCTGAATGAACTGGGTCACTAAGGGGTTTTTTTTTAGCACCTCAATGGGTGGCAGTAAGTGCCCCCCCCCCTTGCCTGGCCATGCGGTAAGCACAATCTTACTGCATGGCCATGGCTATTTTTAGCCTTTTTTACCCGCTGCAGTAAAAAGGGTTTCAGCACACAGCAAAAATGTCCCCTGTTGCTAACACAGGGCCCTTTTAACCGCAGCTTGTTAAAAGGACCCCTAAGGCCCCTTCCCTCCTCCCTTCACATATACACATTCTAGCACCCTCTGGTCCACTAACCTGCCCTCACAATATAGACACCTTACAGGCTCCTTGTGCACTAACCTGCCTGTAAAATGGCTTTTTTCTGCTACACTGGTCATTTTTAAAATGGCACCATATTTAAAAAGTTAACCCCCCCCCCCCCCCCATCTAGTATTCCTTCATTTATTGAATAAGTGGATTGAACAATGTTTACAAAATGTTTTTTTCCCACCTAAGTATGGGGGCATAATTCTCACACCAATAATGAAAAATTCTAAAAAAAAGGAATACAGGAGGTTAAGAATGACAGACCTGTTGGTTAAATTTCATTATTTGTAAAGTTATTAGAGGGGATTGTGGCAAAACAATTGGGGGCTCTTTTGCAAAGGCGCAGTAGGCCTACCATGGGCTTAAAGAGCATTTCTGTGGGACACACTGAGGCATCCCGTGGTAGTGTTCTGCTTAGCACATGCTAATCATTTCCCAGCATGGGAGGCATTTCTGAGGCAGAGAGTAGGCATGCCTGTGCTAATCAGTGTGGGCATATTACCGTGAGCTACCTAATTAGCAAAGGAGTAGTATGGGAGCTCTTACTGCCTCCTGAAGGCTCCTGGCAGTAATGGCCACAAATTAGTGCATGGCCATTACAACCCACCCCCCTTGAATACAGCCATTTTACTGCCGCACTAAAAGTGGCCACAGCATTTTCCTGCCTAATGGTAGGTTCAGTGTGGCTTACATGGAACAATGTGGCTTAGTGGTTAGAGCATCGGTCTTGCAATCCAGAGGTGGCCGGTTCAAATCCCACTGCTGCTCCTTGTGATCTTGGGCAAGTCACTTAACCCCAGGGGTGTAGCTACGTGGGGCAACGGGGGCATGGACCCACCACAGATTATGGCCTGGCCCCCTCTACATTTGACCCCCCCCCCCCCACCGCCTGCCCTGCCACATGTAGCCCCGTGCAGGACGCAAGGCATCAGAAAGAGATGATCACACCACGAAGGCACCGGAGTTGACCGGCGCTGAAGAAGACTCTTCAGCTGGCGGGGATTGGGGACCCCCGTCAGCAAACAAGGTACCTGATGCAGCTGCGGGGCAGGGGGCGGGCAGGGGTTTGCGGTTGCGGTGGTGGGGCAAAGTGGCGGGTGGTGGGGCAAAGTGGCGGGGGGGGGGGGGGGTCGGCGGCAGGGGGAAGCGGCTAAACAGTGCCCCCTCACCTCAGGCTCTGGCCCCCCTCCCGCCGAGGTCTGGCTACGCTGCTGCTTAACCTTCCATTGCCTCAGGTACAGACTTAGATTGAGAGCCCTCCTGGGATAGAGAAATATCCAGAGTACCTGAATGTAACTCACCTTGAGCTACAACTGAAAAAGGTGTGAGCAAAATCAAAATAAATAAATAAAATGGGGCAGTTACAAGGTATCGAGTGAAGAAAACAATTCAATAGAGACCACAAGGGTTTGTAGAGATCTCTTGCGGAGGTATTGAGCCAGTTTAAGACCTTAGGAGAAGCGGAAAAATTAGGTTCTTACTGTGATAATTTTCTTTCCTTTATTCATAGCAGATGCAGCCATTACAGATGGGTTGTGTCCATCAACCAGCAGAGGGAGATAGAGAGCACACTTTTTTCAGTGCCTCATACCAGCTTGCTCCACTGCCTCTCTTCAGTATTTGAAGCTTCCAAAGCAGTATGGCAAACCGCAATGAGAATAACATGAGCTTTCCTCACAGCGAACGATGGCCCTACAACAAAGGGCATTAACTCAGAATGGAGAGAATGAAACATCCTCCTGGAGGGCATAAACTCATCCTTCACTGAGACATAACTGGAGGGAATAAACTCATCCTCCAAAACATGAAACTGGAGGGAATTAAGTCATCCTCCTTTAATTGAACAAGAATCCTGAAGACTGCTTTCCGACTTTCTCCCAAGGACGGAATCTCCAGGAAACATGAACAGAACCTGAAATAGATTTACAGCAGATAGCAATCAGACAGGGAGGGATCATGGCTGCATCTGCTATGACTAAAGGAAAGAAAATTATCACGGTAAGAACCTAATTTTCCCTTCCTTGTCATCAAGCAGATGCAGCCATTATAGATGGGATGTATCAAAGCAATCCCTAGATAGGGTGGGAACAAGCCATACCACGCGCCAGCACTTGCGCTCCAAAATGTGCGTCCCTCCTGGCAGCCACATCCAGCCTGTAATGTCGGGCAAAAGAGCTTAGAAGCCCATGTTGCTGCACTACAAATCTCTTGAAGAGAGAGTGCTCCAGTTTCAGCCCAAAAAGAGGAAATTCCTCTAGTGGAATGCGCCTTAAAGGCATCAGGCGGAGGCCGGCCGGCAAGCAAATAAGCTGAAAAGATAGATTCTTTGAGCCAGCGGGCAATAGTGGCTTTAGACGCTGGAGACCCTCTGCGAGGACCTGATAGCAAAACAAACAGATGATCAGAGGTCCTGAAAGAGTTAGTAACTCGCAGATACTGCAGCAGAGTCCTGCGCACGTCCAACAGGTGCAATTGCCCAAAAGATTCTGGAAACTCTTCCTTGACAAAGGAGGGCAAGAAAATAGGTTGGTTTAGGTGAAACGCTGAAACCACCTTAGGCAAGAAGGAAGGCACGGTCCGAACTGTGACCCCGGACTCTGAAAATTGTAGAAAAGGGTCTCTATAGGACAGCGCCTGGAGCTCTGACACCCGTCTCGCCGAAGTAATGGCCACTAAAAAGATGGCCTTCAGTGTCAAATCTGTCTCTGAAGCATGCCGAAGCGGTTCAAAGGGCTTTCACCACTAGCCCCAGGTTCCAAGCTGGACAAGGTGCACGCACGGGAGGACGGAGCCGAAGCACCCCTCTAAGAAACCGTGTCACATCTGAATGAGCAGCTAAAGACACGCCTTCAACCTTGCCACGCAGGGAGGCCAAAGTTGCCACTTGCACCCGCAGGGAATTATAGGCCAAGCCTTTTTGTACACCATCCTGCAAAAAGTCCAGAATCGGCGAGACAGGAGCCGCAGGGGTGTGATCTCTTTGGAAGCACACCAGACTTCAAACTGGCGCCAAATCCTGGCATAAGCCACGGAAGTGGAACGCTTGCGGGCTTGCAGGAGAGTGGTAATTACTTTATTGGAATAGCCTTTGTCTCTCAATTGCGCCCTCTCAATCGCCAGGCCATAAGACCAAATTGGCCGGCATCCTCCATGGTCACTGGACCCTGTGACAACAGGTTGGGAACCAGAGGTAACTGAAGGGGATCCTCTACGAGCATCTGTCGGAGGTCCGCATACCAAGGCCTCCTGGGCCAATCCGGGGTGACGAGAACCACTTCTCCTGGATGCAGCCGAATCCGCAGGAGCACTCGCCCTATCAAGGGCCATGGAGGGAGCACATACAGTAGGCCCAGAGGCCAGGGTTGAGCCAAGGCATCCAACCCCGCCGAGCGAGGATCTCTCCGTCTGCTGAAAAAGCATGGGACTTTGGCATTGATGCTTGTCGCCATTAGATCCATCACGGGCTTGCCCCACTTGGCACATATCTGCAGGAATACTTCGTCTGCAGGTTCCCACTCCGCTGGATCGATTTTTTTTTTTTTGTTACATTTGTACCCCGCGCTTTCCCACTCATGGCAGGCTCAATGCGGCTTACATGGGGCAATGGAGGGTTAAGTGACTTGCCCAGAGTCACAAGGAGCTGCCTGTGCCGGGAATCGAACTCAGTTCCTCAGGACCAAAGTCCACCACCCTAACCAGCAGGCCACTCCACTCGATCTGATGCCTGCTTAGATAATCGGCTTGCACATTGCTCTGACCTGCAATGTGAGCTGCCGACAGAAACTGTAGATGCAGCTCGGCCCAGTGGCAAATTTGTTCGGCCTGCGCAGCTAGAACTCTGCACTGAGTGCCGCCTTGTCGATTTATGTAGGCCACTGCTGTCGTGTTGTCCAACATCACTCTGACAGCCAATCCTTCCAGGGTCACTTGAAAAGCCAGAAACACCTGAAACACCGCTTTCAACTCTAGGCGGTTGATGGACCACTCCGACTTCTCGGGTGTCCATAGACCCTGGGCATGCTTCCCCTTGCAATGTGCGCCCCAGCCTTACAGGCTGGCATCTGTCACCACTAGGCACCAATCGGGGAGCGCCAGCGGCATTCCTCGCCGCAGCATGCTGTCTGAGAGCCACCACTCCATACTGAGTCGGGCCGCAGGGAGCCAAGAGAGTCTGCATTGATAATCCTGAGATACTGGAGACCATCTTTGGAGTAGAGCATACTGTAGAGGTCTCAGGTGCGCTCTCGCCCAGGGCACCAGTTCCATGGTGGCCGTCATCGATCCAAGCAGCTGGACAATGTCCCAAGCTTGCGGGCGGGGCATTCTCAGGAGCAGACGGACCTGATTCTGAAGCTTGCACCGCCTTTGCTCGGGTAGGTACACATACCCCGAGGCTGTGTCGAACCTGGCCCCCAAATATTCTAGAGACTGCGAGGGGGTCAGTTGACTTTTGGCCAAATTGACGACCCAGCCCAGAGATTGAAGTACTGAGACCACTCTGGCTGTTACATGCTGACTCTCTGCAGCAGAGTTTGCTCGAATGAGCCAGTCGTCCAGGTACGGGTGAACCCGAATACCCTCTCGCCTTAGAAAGGCAGCTACTACCACCATAACCTTCGAAAAGTTGTGGGGAGCTGTGGCGAGGCCAAAAGGCAAGGCCCAGAACTGGAAATGCTTTCCCATCACCGCAAACCTCAGAAACTTCTGGTGCGGGGGCCAAATTGGTATGTGCAAGTAAGCTTCTTTCAGGTCCAGAGATGTGAGAAACTCTCCTGGCTGTACCGCCGCAATGACAGAGCACAGGGTTTCCATGTGAAAATGTCGCACTCTCAGGGACTTATTTAATTCTTTTAAGCCCAGAATAGGGCGAAAAGACCCTCCTTTTCGCGGCACCACAAAGTAGATGGAGTAGCAGCCACAGCCGTGTTCGGCGGGAGGTACTGGGGACACGGCCCCTATCTGAATCAGACCTTGCAAAGTCTCCTCTACCGCCGCCCGTTTGGCGACAGAACCGCATCGGGACTCCACAAACACGTCTCTTACAGGGACGTCGAATTCTATTCTGAAACCGTCTCTGATCAGGTCCAAGACACACTGATCTGAGGAAATGTTGGCCCACTCCTCAGCAAAGAGGGAAAGACGTCCTCCAATGACAGGACTCGAGGAGAGGGCAGGCGCACCATCATTGAGAGGGTCGCCCCTGAACTCCAGGCCTTGAGCCAGTGGCTGTGGAACGTTTGTCCGAGCGAAAGGAGTTCCTCTGCTGAAAACGGGCACGAGAAGTGAACCCAGCAGAATGCCCCGGGCGGTACCTTCGAGCTTCATGGAAGCGAGGTCTGTAAGAGGAGTGGACCGCCGCACCCTTAGAGGAAGGCCGAGGCCTATCTTCGGGCAAGCGCTGGGGTTTAGCCTCACCCAGGCCCTTCATAATTTTCTCCAACTCCTCACCAAACAGGAGAAGGCCTTGAAAGGGCAACTTCACTAACCTTTGCTCAGAGGCCATGTCCGCCGCCCAATGCCGTAGTCAAAGAAGACGGCGAGCCGCCACTGCTACTGCCATGTGTTTAGCCAAAGCTCTGACAATATCATCCAGATCCTGAGTCACTTCTGCACCAGACTCTGGCTCCTCAGACCATGAAGGCCTGCCAGAGTCCTCCGAATCCTCGCAGCCCGACCACGGGGGGGGGAGGGGGGGGAGAAATGGAGATGCAGCACTCTCTGAAGGGGAAAGAGCCCTTCTGCGCTTCATATTCTGCCAATTATCAGGGAATAACGCCTCAGAGGGCATACCCAGGCTAGAATCCACTGGGGGGGGGGGGGTATTAGAAGAGGCCCCTGCAGGGCTTTGTGGGAGAGCTCTTTTAAGCATGTATGCTTTATGTATTAATAAGACAAAATCAGGGGAGAAAAACTCACCCTGGGCACCCGGATCTCTACCAGGGCTAGTAGCTCTCATATCAGCCTCATTCCGAGGCCTCCCCCTGGGCTCAGGACTCTCCGTCTCAGCGGAGGTCGCACCATGTGGTAAATTCAAAATGGCGTCCGCTGCCAGCTCAGAGCGCGAAGAATCGTCGCTCGCCATGCTCGGGCCGGCTCTAACGTCTGTACAGCACGATTTACAGAGCCCCACTGCTGATCTGCGCTTGCCACACTTGGAACAGCGCTTTACTGTCTCCGCAGCCATTGCCAAAAACGGCGGTAAAATTCAAAATGGCGGTTCGCGCCAAATCGCCCCGATCGCGGGCCCACCCCGGAGGAGTTAGAAAACACTCTTACCTCACTGGACCGAGTATCACAGCTCCGGTCCCACAGAAAAAGGCAAGGAAAATCCTCTGTTCCTTTTTTTTTTTTTTTTTTTAACGCTGTGAGGAAAGCAGAGGTAAATAGAACTCCGGAGGCTCAGGTGAGTGGGAAAGGCAGGGAAAGGGCGAACCTATGTGCCTGCATCCACTCTTGGTGGGGAAGGACAGGGAAAGCTAAGCAATGTGTCCACATCCACGGAGGTATGGGTAAGGCAGGGAAAGGGCGAATCTATGTGCCTTTAAAGTGAAGCTGCTATAGCCTCCAACACCCCTGCTAACAACTGGCAAAAGCACAGGAGCAACCTCCAGGCAGATTTTAGATGGAGCTCGAAGAAGCTGCAGCCACTCTGCTAGGGGAGATAGAGAATACTGAAGAGAGGTAGTGGAGCAAGCTGGTATGAGGCACTGAAAAAAGTGTGCTCTCTATCTCCCTCTGCTGGTTGATGGACACAACCCATCTGTAATGGCTGCATCTGCTTGATGACAAGGAAAAAGTGGTTTAAATGCTTTATTGTTAGAGAGTAACAAAGGGTAGATTAAGGTCATAACATAGTCGAAACGGATTAAATCATTGGTCAGCCTGGATTGCTGTTCCAGAGGACAGTTGGATTGGGTTGTAAATTTTGGAATATGTGTTAAGTGTTTCGGTCCCGGTTGGTCGTTGTGAGCTTGTGCCGTTTTCTGTTCCAGCTGTCTAATTTATGGATTGGTCTGCTCGAAGGTTAGGTTGGTTCATTGGGGATGTGTTTTTTAAATAGATGGGCCTTTAGGTGTTTTTGGAAGGTTAGATAGTTGTCTTTCAGTTTTAGGTCTTTTGGAAGTTGCATTATTCTCAGTTGAGTTTTTGTAAAATATATAGTACAGAGACAAAAGTAGATACATTGATGGTGGAAGGTTCAATATTGGGAAAAGTCAAACAGTGGTATCACTATAGTTTGATTTACCTTGTGCGTTTGACTTGGTTGGCCATTGTCTTATGGTAATGATTGTAAGTTCACTTGCTATTGAAGGTAAGGTGTTGAGATTTTTATCTCAAAGGATGTACAGAGTGAAATTCTAGAATGAATTATCTTCTGCGTAGGTTCCTCAGTGTAGAGCTCTTCAAGGATCTCCTCTAACCCCAACAATAATATATTGATGAGTTTATTCAGACATGAATTATCTACAGCTGGTTATTGTACATTTATAAATGCAGATAACATAACTATTTTAATACCAGCTCTCAAAACAAATGATAAGAGATCAAGTAGAATTGCAGAATGTATAAATGTGTTGGACCGGTAGATAAGAGTATACCACCTAAAATTAAATAAAGAGAAACAAAGTTTCTTATATTGGGCCAACAAAATGAAATTTGGAATGATACTCTTCTTCATAAAAGTGACCCCAGTTTTAAATCTGAACCACATTTGAAAATATTGGGGGTTTATCTTATTGCTTTGTTGTCACCTGAAACTCACATTAGTTTTTTTGTACAGAAAGCTTTTTCCCTTTTATGAAAGTTACAAATGATTAGACCTCTATTAGATCAATCTATTTTTCAATTAGTGATGCAAGTCATCTATTGTCTCAACTTAATTACTGCAATGTTTTATATGTAGGATGTCAAAAAGCAATTTCTTAGATTGCAAACAATTCAAAATATAGCTGCATGCCTGATCTGTAGAGCAGATAGTTAACCTGTTACTGAAGTCTGGCTACTGATTTCAGCTAGGATACAGTTTAAAGTTTGTATAATTCCGTATAATATTTGCATTGGAAATGTATATTCTTATGTGATGGATATTATTTGTCTTCATATTAGGAGGTCAGGCCCACTGAGGGAGAGGCGAGGGGCAAGATTCTCCTGAGCCCAGCCTCCAAGGGGGGGCCCAGTGCTGGCAATAGAAAAGCTTTTTTTTCTAGTGATGCCAGCGTCTTTCCCTCCCTCCCTTCCAATCCCCCCCCCCCCCCCCCCCCCAGTCCTCTACTTGCCACAGCAGCAATCGAGAGAGAAGGGAGACTTCCGGTGGCAGGCAGAAGGCTGGACTGGTCTCCTGCTCCTGTGCTGGGTTATCACATTAATTCTGTTGTGCCGACCACCGGTCCTTCTTCCTGCTGCATCCCGCCTCCTGTGAAGTAACTTCCTGTTTCCACATAGACAGGAAGAAGGACCTATGGCCAGCAGAGCAGAATTAACATGATAACACAGGAACAGGAGACCAATGCAGCCTTCTGCCTGCCACCGGATGCCTTCCTTCACACCCAGGAAAACAGCAGGGGACCCGGCACAAAAGCAGGAGGCTGAACAGTAAGTTACTGCTTCACAACCAGGTGGTTCATTTGCATTCAAATTACGGGGGGCTGTGGGAGGTATGTGTGTGGGGGTCCCCTTAAGATTGTTTGTCCCAGGCCTGGCTGTGTCTCCCAGCAGCTCTGTAGGAGGTTGGGAATGACTTTACAAGATGAAAGCATCCTACGTTATCCCCAACCAACATAAGAAACTAGATTATGATAACATCATATCAAACTGCGCACATTTGGAAATCTATACCCAAAGAGGTTAGGGAGATTTCACTTTTTAGGAAATATCGGAAGGCATTCTTGTTTTGTGAACATTTATTAATGGATAAGTAATTTAATTGAATTTTTCTCAATTGATATGTAATTCCCAATATCTGATTGGTTACTTTTTTTTGTAATCCGCTTAGAACTATGTGGTAATAACAGAATATAAACCTGTTTTGTAATGTAATTAGGGATATCCACTAAATCTGGCCTGTTTGTACCTTTGGGATCGTTGAGGACTGGACTTGAACATACTTGGATTAGAAATGTCAAGGATCTGGGGTCTTATAGTGGCTGATTTTTTAAACTTTCATTTCAATTTTATAACTTCTGTGGAAGTTCAAATTTCATCTCATAAGAACGTAAGAGTAGCCATACTGGGTCACACCAATGGTCCATCTAGCCCAGTATCCTGTTTTCCAAACAGTGGCCAAGTCAGGTCACAAGTACCTGGCAGAAACCCAATTAACAGCAACATTCCATGTTACCAATCCCGGGGCAAGCAGTTGCTTCCCCCTGTCTGCTATAGACTTTTCCTCCAGGAATTTGTCCAAACCTTTTTTAAACCCAGATGTGCTAACTGCTGTTACCACATCCTCAGGCAAAGAGTTCCAGAGCTTAACTATTCGTTGAGTGAAAAAATATTTCCTCCTATTTGTTTTAAAAGTATTTCCATATAACTTCTTCAAGTGTCTCCTAGTCTTAGTACTTTTGGAACAAGTAAAAAATTGATTTACTTCTACTCATTCTACACCATTCAGGATTGTGTAGACCTCAATCATATCTCCCCTCATCCACTTCTTTTCCAAGCTAGAGCCCTAACCTCTTTAGCTTTTGCTTCAGCCCCACCTCTCTGCTTCCGAGTACTTTTCAAACATTTATCCCTAACCTTGTCTATCTCCTTCAGTCTCCCTTTCTTCACAGCTGTAAGTCGATACAGGTGATAGAGATTACTTAGCACAAACGTTTTTTTTATTCTTGGCAATGCAGTATACTTCCAAGTAGACACTATCTCAGTCTTCACCACCACTATGCAATTCTGAGCCGGTAGTGGGAGGCGGGGCTGGAGGTTGGGAGGCGGGGATAGTGCGGGGCAGACTTATACGGTCTGTGCCAGAGCCAGTGGTGGGAGGCGGGACTGGAGGTTGGGAGGCAGGGATAGTGCTGGGCAGACTTATACGGTCTGTGCCAGAGCCGGTGGTGGGAGGCGGGGATAGTGCTGGGCAGACTTATACGGTCTGTTCCCTGAAGAGCATAGGTACAAATCAAAGTAGGGTATACACAAAAAGTAGCACACATGAGTTGTCTTGTTGGGCAGACTGGATGGACCGTGCAGGTCTTTTTCTGCCGTCATCTACTATGTTACTATGTTACTTTAGCAATCCTGCTTTATTTTTGTCCATGGGTTGATATAAAGTTTCAGTGCCAAAATGGAAATGTATAAAGTGCTCTAATGTTTACACACTTGTTACATTGGAAATGGTTCCAAATACAAATAATGAGCATGGTTTTGTATACAAAGTGATGTACAATTAGCTTTATGCCTCATCAGTGCTAAAAACCTTCTTACACTGGGGGGGGGGGGGGGGGGTGATGCTCAAAGGTTCACAGTAGAGTCCTCACTCTACTGTGAACTTAACACACACACATAAAAAAAAAATAGCCACAGCATGCTCAGATTAATGAGCAAGCAAAGTACTGCCACATTAAAATTATGGCTGTAATCTGCAGCTTAGTACAGGATGTCAACTTTCCTGTCAGTCACTGAGTAGTGATTGGCTCAGGCACTGACAGGAAAGTTGACATTTAAAAAAATGCCAAGGCTCCCTCACAACCCCATCTCCTAATATTATCAAAAAAGGCCTGGTGGGCTACTAGACCTCTGGTTCCCTCCCAACCCTCCCCTAATGTTAAAACAGGGCCTGGTTCCAGTGGACCCCTGGTCCCCCTCCCAATGTTAAAAAAAAGGCCTGGTGGTTTAGTGAACCCCCAGCCCTCCCTAAGACCCAAAAAAACTTCCTGGTGGTCTAGTGGGATCCCAACCCAACCCAAAGCCCCTGGCATTCAGCCCCTGACCCCCGTACCTGGAAGGAGGCAGGAGCGTTACCAAATTGCTCCTACTTGGAGTGCAGTCATCTTCAAAATGTGGTGCTTTGCCCCACCCAGTGCTATGGGGTCTTTCTACCAAATAAGGGTAGAAAGGTCACCCTGCCCAGTGCATCCCAGGTTGCAACCATTTTGAAGATGACAGTGCCCAAAGGCAGGCGTGAGTGGGCATTGTTCCTGCCTCCTTCCAGGTATGGGGGCTGGAGTCTTGGGTTGGGTTGGGGTCCTGCTAGATCATCAGGGAGTTTTTTGGGGCCTTGGGGGGGGCTGGAGGTCCAATAGACCACAGGCCATTTTTTAACATTAGGGGAAAAGGGGGAGGGTTAGGTCGCATCAAATCATGTCAGGAGGAGGGCTGTATTTTGGGTCCAGGGCAGGATGGTTGGGTTGAAGGGAGAGATGGGATGCCACTAGACACCTCTCCTCTCAACCAACCCTTCTACACTGCCCTGGAGCTGGTGAAACAAGTTTCCTACACTAAACGCACATGGGAAACTTTTTGTTTTCTTTTGAACCTAGCGGCAGGGTAATTAACAACTGCATTTAAATACAGTCTGCAATAATGGTTTCAGTGCCCATGCTGAAACCATTTGTGCATGCCACCCTGTCTAACCTGCCTACAAACCTAGCATTAACAGCCTGGTAACGCTGGTGGTACTTTTGAGCATCGGCCCCTAGGGCACTCTTTACTAAGTAGCATTAGATGTTAATATAGCAGATAGTTCAGAGTAACAGAGTGGCTGCTATCTTTGCCATACTGTTAACAGGTAAGGTAGAAGGGGGTGTGGAATAGGTGAAAATTGGGTCAGAACTGTGCCTTTCAGTTAACACAGAGGTAGTTACCACATGTTACAGGAACTGCTATGGCAGCAGATAAAGTGCTGCAGTTACCACCACCTGAACAGGTGTAGCTGGGTGCAATGCAGTTACCCCTAGATTATATAAAGGGTGCCCAAATATCCGTGCCCTTAACTTGTGTGTGATCCCGAGATGCGTGTGCAGCCTAATTAATGAGCCAATTAAGACCAATAATTGGAAACTAACAATCATTGATGTTAATTGGCACCAATTAGGGGGTTGTGTACGCATCTGGCCAAGCACTATTCTATAAGTTTGGGTGCCCAAATCCCATAGCGCACAACCCAAAGGGGGGGCGTGGCCATGGGAGTGGCATGGCTGGGTCAGGGGTGTTCTCAAAAGACGTGTGCAGTGTTGAGATGTGCAAAGATTTACACCAGGTTTCAGTGGTGTAAATCCTCGCACCCAAATTTGGGTGCAGGAATCCCTGCTGTGCTCATTCCAAAGCGTCCTTTATAGAATAACGCTGAGTGCTGATTTTTCCCAGCACCTATTTTTAAGGGCCATTTACTTAATCTGGCCCTTAATGCATGGTAAACAAACTACCTCTATATTATCTGGATGATAAACTGCTAGGAATACCCTCAAGAGTTAACTGTGAGGTTTTTCTAGTTACTGTTCATTAATTTTGGCCCCAAGAGCGTGTTCTACAGCTGAAACTACCCCCTGCACTAAGCATAGCACATTCAATTACACAATCATCATGAGTAGGGAACTATACTTTACCAGGGACTTATAGTCCACTCACACCTCTAAAGGTTCGAAGCGAATTACAGAACAAAGAAACCAAGGACAATTACATTGGGATGTAAATTTACATAATAAAATGAGACATTGCTAAATCAGAATTGCCAAGTTACCCATTCCAGGAAGGAGACTTTTTGGCCAGTCCTGGACTTCTGACAATCTCATCTTGGTGTATTATGGGACCTGCAGCACTGATTTCAATGAATAGAATCATGGACTACAAATCCCACACTGCTCTGGGATGTTAGTTTAAAACCAGGAAGGGCCAAAAAGTCTCCCTCCTGGAAGGGGTACTTGACAGCTCTGCTACATAGTAGGAATGCATTAACAATGGACTAATACAATATTAGTCTACAAATTTACATATTTAACTGGTCGTGTAAGTAGATCAATTAGAACAATGGCTGTGTTCAAATGATTGCATAATGATTTTAATCTCCATTTTTCTCTTTCTTTAGATTTCCCTGTGGTCCTTATTAGCCAGCTTGGTGACTCTCTTCATTCTGACCAGTACAATGTTGGGACCCGAACTTCTGGCTACTATCCCTCCCTCTGTCTATATTGTGGCCCTTCTCATGCCCTTAGCAGGCTATGTTTTAGGATACGGCCTGGGGGCTTTGTTCCACCTTTCACCTAACAGTAAAAGGACAGTGTCACTGGAGACAGGATGCCAAAATGTGCAGCTGTGCACAGCTATTCTGAAACTCACCTTCCCTCCTGAAATGATAGGCAGTATGTACATGTTTCCGTTACTCTACGCCCTGTTCCAGTCCGCTGAGGCAGGGATCTATGCACTGGTTTATAAGACCTACAGGAAAGAGATCTTGCACAAGCAGGAACCTCTGGATGAAGAGGAAGAAACAGACATTTCTTACAAGAAGCTGAAAGAGGAAGACATACTGGATATCTCCTATGGGACAGTCACAGCAGATGAGCCTAGTTCAGTGAGGCTGGAGTCCCAACAAACTACCCTCTAGACTGGACAAATCTGCGGAACAAAACAGGACTTTTAAATCATGTTTGTAGCTTCATCTGCTTCCAGATCCATGTTCATTTCATTCACCTAAATTATCAATTTCACTTCTGTGTCCACAATAATGCACCTCCCAAATTTTCCCCATTGCAAGCTTTTGAGTTCACTCCAACATGAAACATTATGTAATGTGTACAGAAACTATTGGCATCAAATTAACTTTAAAATCACAGTAATCGTTATTTGCAAGACCAATTTGAATTTAAGGGAACATGTCAAGTGAAAGATTGCTTGAAGCCAGTCCACATTTGTAACCTTCCCCTAATACATCTTAGTGCTGTTCAGGTAGGGAATTCTAGTCCTGGAAAAATCTGGAGGTTTGGTTGGTTGGAATCCTTTCAAAGAACTAAAAAAAAAAAAAAAAGACTTGCAATACAGAAACTTTGGATACCCCCACGCCCCTTCTGATGTGGAGTTCCAAAGGGAAGATGCAGGACTATAGACACCCCAGTTCTCTGGATGTAAGTTCAACCTCCAGGGTCTCTCCTTCTAGAAACTGGGCCACTTCTTAGCACTGGTAGAGACTGGCAGGGCCAATCTCAAATCTCATGTAAAACACTAGAAATCAATGAAACTATTTCTGTAAGAAAGAACTCCCCTGTGATCTGTACTGATGAAGCGGACAAATTGAACTGGGTTTGTAAACTGTAGCTTCTATTTGTTGCAAATGAAATACAAATATATCATGTGTAGTGTGACTACAAAGGTCTGGGAAATGGCATTGGTATTTGGGTACTGATAGTTGATTAAAGTGGTTTGAAAGCAAACTTACTATAAATAATAATAATAACAATAACAACAGAGCTTATACTGTGCTCAAGCCTTGCAGTTCAGAGTGGCTAACAAATTTAAGAAGCTGGCTATCTCCAGGAAAATACAATAATCCTTAATATCAATCAATATACATACACTGAACAAAAATAATATTAGGAATGGAGGAGTGGCCTAGTGGTTAGGGTGGTGGACTTTGGTCCTGAGTTCAATTCCCACTTCAGGATGTCTATAGCTGTTCACCAAGTTATCAAATATAATTGTTTTTTTACAGGGCTTTAGCAAACAGCTCTCTCTCTCTCTCTTCTCCCAGGCTGAAACTGAAGCAACAGCCAGCATCTACTTGCAAAATTTAAAACTTTAAGCCAATCTGAGCCCACAACAGTCAAGTTTCAAATAAAAACTGGTTACATTACTACAGGCTCTTCCTATTAGCTGTGTCCCAACTAAAAACAGAGAAGTCAGTCCTCTGTAACAGCTTTAAGCATAAACATGGAGGAGTGGCCTAGTGGTTAGAGTGGTGGACTTTGGTCCTGGGGAACTGGGTTGAATTCCCACTGCAGGCACAGACAGCTCCTTGTGACTCTGGGCAAGTCACTTAAGAACCTGTATACAATATGTAAGCTGCATTGAGCCTGCCATGAGTGGGAAAGCACAGGGTACAAATGTAACAAAAAAAAAAACACCCCAAAACATATTAGGAAGTTACCCATTCCAGAAGGAAGATGCCTTTGGCTGGTCCTGGTGTTCAACTTACATTTCAAAGCAGTGTAGTAAATTTGTAGTAGGTCCCATAATGCACCAGGATGAGGTTGTCAGAAATCCAGGACTGGCCACAATGTCTCCCTCCCAGAATGGGTAACATGGGGCAGCTCTATAATTCAAATCTTCTTTAAAAGGGTAGCTGCAATTATTTAACTGATACCACCAGCAAGGTTTATGAGAAATCCAATCTAAAACCATTCTAATTAATTTACACGTAGGTAAGAAACACACAGTGAAAATCAATATCTATAGGGCTCTAGGTATCTCAATCGGAATTTTGAAACAACTTCTAGAACCTGAGTTTTAATGAGAGTTTCGCCTGCCTATATCCAGTGTGTTTCCCTTTACTTGGAATCCAGCTCAGGCCCTCCCTCGAGAGAGACCAAACTTTCCCGAAGTTAAGCTCATTGGCTAGTCACCGCCCCCTCGTTCACACCTCACTAATTAGACAAATAAAGGCGCTATTTAAGGAGCCTGCTGGGACTACTTTAGGCCAGGCGTGATGGCAACCCTCTCGGATGAGATGATGGAGAGTTACATGTATTCCTCCTACAATCCTTATGCCTACAGGTACCTAAATCCCAAAGGCAAAGGGGGGACCTGGAAGCAAAGGAGCTACTTTCCCACTTATGGAGATGATTATTTTGATAACTATCAAAGAGCCCAACTGAAAGCGATCCTGTCTCAGGTGAACCCCAACCTGACCCCACGTTTGAGAAAAGCCAACACCAAGGATGTGGGGGTGCAGGTGAACCCCCGGCAGGACGCATCCGTCCAGTGCTCGCTGGGACCCCGCACCCTGCTCAGGAGGAGGCGAGGGACCTTCAAGAGACCCGAAGAGCTGGAGCAGGAGATAGGGAGCCCGGTGGCTTCCCCCCTCAAAACCGTGCGATTCCCCCGCACCCTAGCAGTCTACTCCCCGCTAGCAGCCAGGAGCCTCACCACCTTCCCGGAGGAGGAAGAGGACGACGAGGAGGAGGAGGAGGAAGACGAAGAGGAGCTGGAGGAGACCAAAAAGAATCGAGGCTCCGAAAAGGAAAGTGTCCAGCCGGAAAAGCAGAGAAAGGAAGCAGAAACCAGGGTGGAGAAAAAGGAGCCTGAGCCTGAGGAGCAGAAGGTGGAACCGGAACGTAAAACCCAGGCCCAGGGATTGAAAGAGAGAGAAACGCCCCACTTTCCAGAGATGGGGGTAGAAAGAGAGAAACAGCAACCAGCAGCCACCCAAGACAGCCGCCCCAGGTTCCAGGTGAGGGCAAGGGCAGGACCTCCTTTGGGGGGAAAACAAATCGCCCCAGAGGCATAAAATAGGGACCGCGTTCTTGTTAATCTAGGCCGCTGTTAGATTAGAACTAGCCTATGTAGTGGCTAAGGTAGGACAATCTATGGGGTGGGGGCTTTGGCACAATCTCAGCAGTAGTAACGTAACTTTTTAAGCAAATTGTCTTGAAAGCCACTACTTGAAGTCATGGACTTTCCGGTGAATTTCTCCGATCTTGCATGTGTTAGGGAGGTTAGGCTGGTATTTTCTGTTGGGTTGTCTCCTAGTGAGCCTTCTTAACTTTTTGCAGTTCCTGGAACAGAAGTACGGCTATTACCACTGCAAGGACTGCAACCTCCGCTGGGAAAGCGCCTATGTCTGGTGTGTGCAGGGGACCAGCAAGGTAGGAACTGCGGGGGCCGATCTGCAAACATCCCCTTCCCTCGAATGAGACCCAGCTGTTAAAGGCCTGCTCTCTTATTTCTTGTAGGTCTACTTCAGGCAGTTTTGTAGGACTTGCCAAAAATCATATAACCCTTACCGAGTGGAGGATATCATTTGCCAGGTAAATCGCAATGGGAGGGGTGGTTGCCTCAGTCTTTCACAATTGGCTGAGACTTGAGCTCCCTTTTTAGAGATGGGTTTGAGGTGAATCTGCAAACAGGGAAGTGGAGGAGTGGCCTAGTGGTTAGGGTGGTGGACTTTGGTCCTGGGGAACTGAGGATCTGAGTTTAATTCCCACTTCAGGCACAGGCAGCTCCTTATGACTCTGGGCAAGTCACTTAACCCTCCATTGCCCCATGTAAGGTGCATTGATCCTGCCATGAGTGGGAAAGCGCGGGGTACAAATGTAACAAAAAAAAAAAGTGGGGGTAAAGATTAGGCTAGCCAAAGACAGGATCACTGGTGGTGAATTGAAGCAAAGTTTATTAGACTGACAATCTGATTTTTTTTTCTCAAATAAATTCACCACTTCAGTGGTCTTGTCTTTGGATAGCCTAGTCTTTACCCCCCCCCCCCCCCCCCCCACTTCCCTTTCTGTTTTGAGCTCTCCATGCATGTGGATTCTTTTGGAGGTGAATCTGCAGCATGCTTATGTGACTTTGGGAGGGGGGGGTGCCAGGTCTTAGTGGCTGAGCCTGCTCTCTGCTTCCCTCCCCAGAGTTGCAAGCAGACGAGGTGTGTGTGTCCTGTAAAGCTCCGCCACCGCCACGTGGACCCCAAGAGGCCCCACCGCCAGGATCTGTGTGGGAGATGCAAAGGCAAACGCCTCTCCTGCGACAGCACTTTCAGCTTCAAATACATCATTTAATCAATCCCGTGCTCTTCCTTAATTCTGATTTATTTTTTTTTCCTTTGTGTAAGGGCTCCTGCTGTATATAGTTTTCATAGTTTTGTTAAATATGAGAACCAGAAACTCGGGCGGCTTAATATTCATGAAATAAAGATGGTAGAAAAAAGCAAGCACTTCTCCTCGCTTGGTCATTATTAAAATTTCTTGGCAATATCTAGGTTTGCTTTGAGTACTACTAGTAAATACTGCTAGCTTGATTTGTGTCTTATGTAAGTTCTCCCCTGTCAATCTATCACATAGACTTTGACTGAACTCTAGGTCTAACCCGTGGATCTCTACCCTTCCCTTCATGTGGTCTCTTATGGTGAGTTATCTTGTAAATAAGGTTGTTTAAACTTGCCCTGCTCGTATTACCAGTTAATGTGTAGTAGAGAATACAGATTTCAATTCTCTCCAACTTTGAGTGATTTAAGGGCACATTCAAGCACTACCCTCACCCTTTCCCCGACTATCCTTAGAGCTAGACTGCAAGATGTAAAGTAGTGGGGAATATGTAGCTAAGGCAATTTAAGTAATGCTTTGGAAGAGCCCGCTTTGTGTTTACATAAGAGCAAAGGATAGGAATTGGCCTCCCCCCTCCCCCCCCCCCCCCCCCCCCCCCCAAAAGTCACTAACTGTTCCATATGTCTACTTCCTGGACTGGCCCTGAAAAACTGATCTTCAAAGCTCTGCCATAAAACACCTATTGAACCAGGAGTCAGTTCAGCTGTTGAAAATTATATACACTGTAGCTGCTACAGGAATTCCCAAAGTAGTTTAGTCACCAGTGACAAAACTGAAGCACAGGTGTACTGAGCACTCCAAAGTGAACTAGTGATAAATGAAACCAGGTCCACTTTAGCTCTGGCCAGATAAAGGCAATGGGCTGTGCTGCTTTTTATTTATTTTTAAGAGGCTAGTGGTAGCTCTGTTTACTCAGTGAAATGGGGCAATGACGACCAAGGTGTGGTTTTGTGCTTCCCTTCCTTCAAGCTTGCATGTTGCTAGAGCCTTATTCTAAGGGTCTAGTAGCTGAGGGGGGGGGGCAAGTTTGCTGATCAGGGCAATAGATTTTCACTGCACTACAATCAAGGTAGTTGTGGGAGTTATTCCATCCCCGTTCCAGCTGTTGTAGGGTTTTAAAGATGTTGCCACCGCTATCTTACTATTTGATTAGTCCTACAAAAAAGAAAAGACACTTTTTTTGGTTTGCTGTGCTTTCCTATTGACTGGCGTTCCTATTTGGTTATGAGATGTAGTTTTCAATTTAAACCGTTCTAATTTGTAATTGCAATAAAACAGTATATAAAAGGAATAAATGTGTGTAAAATCTTACATTTTGCAATATGAAAATATACCTTTTTTTTTAGGAAGGCACAAAAATCTATTGGTATCTAAGTGATACTTAAATTTAACAATTTATACATCCACTTCAATTAGATTCCCTAAACATAGCATCCTGTTTATTAATAAAGCCATAAAATCTAAACATGCTTCCACTGAGACCCACCAGGCAGCTTAATACATTTGAAAGTTGTTCAAGGCATTTTTATATTTTAGCAGCTCAGATCATTTTTTTAAATACTGAGCTAGTATTGGGGAGGGGCTGTTTAGTTGGTATTTTGTAGACTGCAGAACCTTCATGTTGGTGTACAAAATTATAGTGAGATACCACAAAGACAAACAAGAGTAGACATAACAGCTTTAACTGCATCCATGCTATGCACAAAGTTTGATTAACAAACTGATCATATCATAGGCCAGCTAGGTCCTTATGCAAAAGCCTTACCTTATCTAGGGTCCTCTAATGTATTCCACAAAGTGGGAGCCACACACCAACAAGTAGAGTATAGGACAGGAAATTTGAGACTTTTCAAAACCGTTACCTCAATATAAACCAGAAAGCAGGCTACTGGGGGGGGGGGGGGGGAAGAGAATTGGTTAAGTTCTGTACCTATAGCTACTTCAGAGAGCAGGGGACTGCACTTGTGTGAATGAATGCTCATTCTTCAGTTATAATTGTTGAAGATTATTGTGAATGATTTAGACTTTTTGTGTATCTAGGAAACATGACCCCTGGATGGGACTGGCCCATTTAGTTAGGATTCTGCCCACTAGGGTACAATACCCTTTTTCAATCACTAAATAACTAGTAGGTGAGGGTAACATAGTAGATGATGGCAGAAAAAGACCTGCACGGTCAATCCAGTCTGCCCAAGAAATGTGCCACTTTTTTGTGTATACCTTACCTTGATTTGTACCTGTCTTTTTCAGGGCACAGACCGTACAAGTCTGCCCAGCACTATCCCCGCCTCCCACTACCGGCTCTGTTATCCAAGCTCAGTGGTACGGGTGGTAGTTATTTTCAAAGCCTCCTGGGACTTGATAAAAAGGTTTTGGTTTTTTTTGGCAAGTCCACAGGATTGCAATTGTCTATTCTCAGTAAATTTTCACCTTCAATGCCAGCACTTTTAGTAACAATGACCAGGCAATGATTTTACCACTATAATTAAAGCAGACCCCTCCTTTTCCAAAATTTAAGCCACTTTAAATACTTAATCTTTGGATGTACTGTCTTTGTTTCCTGAGAAATGTGTGTTGTCCTCATTTCTCATTGAATAAACAATTGCTGTCCTAGTTATAGTGGTATCTTTATTTCTATGGACTTTATTTAAACTGCTTTGACCAACTCTGTTAAAATACTTGATATTCCACTACTATAAAAAACTAAATATGCAGGGCATAGGTAGGTCCAATTTATAACATACAGTTCCAAGTCCTTCCAGCCTCTTATCCCTAGGCAGGGTGAAATGGGAAGAGCATAGTCTCTACACATTAGTTGTGGCAGAGCTCTAGCAGCCACCCTGCTAGGAATTTTGTTAGCTCCTAGGGGAGCTCGAGTACAGGAATGAAGATCTGTTCCCAGCAGTGACTGTATCGAGTCTTGATCTTCTCTGTTTGGCAGCCTTTGCTTATTCCTACTGATCATGCTGACACCTGTATATTCATGTGGGATATTTTGGAAAACTGGACTTGTATTGAAGATGTGGGTATAGAGTAAAAAGGGTTCTAGCGCTGATCCTAGGGCAGGAGTGCTCAATGCTGGCTTTGGGAGACACCATTCAGGTTTTCAGGCTATCTACAATGAATATGTATCAGAGATTCCACCTAATGGAAGTAGTCTGTGCAATTTTCATGCATATTCATTGTGGCTAGCCTAAAAACCATAACTGGCTTGAGTGTCCCAAGGACCAATGTACTAAGGGAAACAGCTGATGGTTTCTTAGGGTTTGATATACCACCTCTCATTACAAAACAGTGAGGCAGTTTACAAAAGAATACAACTAAGAACTATAGAAAGGGGAAACAATAGGCTAAAGGTAGCAGAACAGTAGGGCAAAGAGAAACAGTGAACAAGCAATAACTCGTGACAATCCAGTACGTCAACTCTGGATCCTATTCGCAAGGTCAATTGGAAAATGTTTGTCTTAAATTCCGCTCTAAACTTGGCATAAGACAACTTGGTCTTCAGTGAAATGGAAGAGAATCCTTGAGTAGAGGAACTGTGTAGAAGTTGGCAGATTGACAAGTGGGTTCCAGAGCAGCAGGGGAGACAAATGGAACACATAGATGATCGTGGAGAGAACTGAGAGCTTTCCCAGGCTTATAAGGGATAACTAGCAATGACATGAATGGGGGCATGCCAGTGTGCAAAGCCTTTTGTGCTAAGGTAAGTTTAAAACTGAATGTGGTGGTAGACTGGTAACCAGTGCTGCTGCTTGATTAACAAAGGGGTAATATGCTCAAATTTAGAGGCAAGAGCTAAAATTCAAATGGCAGGTAGACTGGTAACCAGTGCTGCTGCTTGATTAACAAAGGGGTAATATGCTCAAATTTAGAGGCAAGAGCTAAAATTCAAATGGCAGTCTTCTGGACAGTGTGTAGTTACTTGATGGAGTACTGTGTTAATCCAGTGTAGATGGTATTGCAGTAGTCAGCCTGGATTAGATAAGAGCATATAGAAGCATTTTATTTGAGAGAGTCCAAAAAACATAGGACTGAGTGGAATTTGCAGAGGGCAAGAAAACGATCTGAGCAGGACAGATTTGAGGTTCAAAAGTGAGATGTTGGGTTAATAATTACCCCAAGGTATTTGAATGAAAGGAGTTAATAGGGCGAAATGCATGTAGCAACCCAAACAGCCACAGGTTTTGAGGAGAAGCTGATGTTCAGAGAACCACTTAGTAACAGCATCCAGGCCGAAATGAGCTGAGGTGACAGGGTGTAGTGAGTGAGGATGTTGTATGCAGAAAGGCTGAAGCTTTGGATGAGGGTGGCAAGTGGGATTAGAAAGATCTTGAATAAGAGTGGAGCGAGTACTGAGCCTTGTAGAACAGTACAGGATAAAGGAAGGAGAAAATATGGAGACTGATCATAGAGCAATGAATGGAACTAATCTGGTAAAATAAGGTGTGATCAATGAGAACAAATGCAGTGAAAAGGTAGAGAAATAAGGAGTGCTATTTTTTCCCGTCATCTAAGGCAGAATGTAATTCACTGAGAAGGGGTGGTTGTGCTGTGGCCAATATGAGAACTGGACTGTTGGGGTGCAGAATGTGGAAAGATTCAATGTGTTGTGAAAATTGATGAAATACGATTGTTGGCTGCAAGAGATACTGCAGATTGGTAAATTGAGGTATCGATGTGGTTCAGGCTGGGGTGTTGAAGGATAAAATTTAATTTAAAGCATGTTTCCAGGGGAGTGGGACAACTTTTGGAGACCAGATTGGCAATATCCAGCATTTCATTGTTAAGGTTGGTTGAGCATCAGTTTTGTCTTGCATCAGATCCTCAACACTGTGAAGCATTTTTCATGGCCATAAAATCAACTTTAGCAAAGATTGAACAACTTATTGGACAACAAGGATTCTCATGAGGAATGGTGATGCACTAGCTTATCTGTGCCTGCATAACTACCTTGATAATGGTCCTGCTGATAGGACTTGCACTAGAGATTGTTTTCCATCAGTGAGACAGATCATCTTATAGGATATTTAATATTCACTAAAATACCAAGCAGTCTCAAACTCATTGCCTTTTCAGAGTTTACTCTATTTAGAAAGATGCTAAAAACCTTTTCATAAATACATATTTCATGGATTATATTGAGTTACATTTATAATTCTTGGAATGTTGGCTTATCCACTCCATTGAACTTGTGCAATCTGTATAGAACTGTTAAGGTAGTTGTGTAACATAACATAGTATTGGACGGGTTGTAGACCAAGACAAGAAGCAGGATTTCTTACTACAATTGATTCATAAGAGCATACTGGTTCAGACCAATGGGCCATCTAGCCCTAGAGGCTGTTTCCAACAGCAGCCAATCCAAGTAACTGGCAGAATCCCAACAGTAGCAAGATTCTATGCTACTGAGGAGCAAGAGCATCTTTGGAATGAGTAGGTGAGTGATGTACACCACTGAGATGAGAGAATGAAGTTGAAAGGAGGTCCTAAGTTAAACCTCCTTTATGCACACTTTGTGGAGGAGTGGCCTAGTGGTTAGGGTGGTGGACTTTGGTCCTGAGGAACTGAGTTTGATTCCCACTTCAGGCACAGGCAGCTCCCTGTGACTCTGGGCAAGTCACTTAACCCTCCATCCTCTAGTCCCCAAAGAACCATGAAACTAAAGGGAATTTCACAGGTAAAATGTGCAACATAAAACTCTCATCACCAGTTGCTTATACCTAAGTCTAGCCTGGCCTCATGTTTAAAGGTGGTGATTGTTAGGACACACAATGTTGTCTCTGATGCCGTTTACAAGGTATTGTAAAAAAGAGATTTGTCCTTTTGGACATGTGTAAAATAAGGATCAGCAAACAAGCATAAGTGGTATATTTAGTTAAAAAGGTATGTTTGACATGCTTTTGAATGAAGGGAGAAAGTCGTCAAGCAATTGTAAACTTGTGCCCTTGCCAAAAGTATACTACTAAACTGAGTGATGTGGAGGGAGGGGAGAGAAACACAAAACCTTGTGCTATAACCGATGCCACTTTCAAAAATTACTAATGTCGGCTGCCAAATGAAGTTTCTGCCTAGTGCACTGGGGTTCCTGTAATCCAGCATATCTTCCCTTCCCAGTCTACCTTAGGCATTTTTCTTTTGAGTGCATGTCAGTGTGGCAGCAATTCCAATAAGCTGTGTTGACCTCTGAACTTTCCTTCTGTCCATGTCCAACCCAGGTGGAAATTAGAATTTTTTTTTTTTTTTTGGTGGGGGGGGGGGGGGGGAGAATGCAGCAGTGGGAAAGATCAGGTTGGTACACAAAGCTTATTGGAATTGCTGCTGCACGGGCATACTCTCTAAAGCAAAATGCCTTGAGGGAGATGTTAAATGGGGTGAAAAAGGAAATGCTTTTAAGGTACACAAGGAAGAGGGGCTGAGGGAGGAAACTGCCAAACCAGGCATGGGAGAGGGGACTGAAGGAAGAATTGATGGCTTGGAAAGAAGAATGAACTGCGTGAGATTGGAGCCTGAGGGGGAGGGAGGGAAAATGAGAGATGTTGGACCTGGAGTTATGTGGGCAGGAAGAGAAGGAGAAATTGCTGGATCATGGAGGGGAAGGGGAAAAACAGAAAAGATGGGGCAGGAAGATGCTGGGGGGGGGAGGGAGGAGGAGAGGGAGGGAAATAAGCCAGGGAGATGTTGGGTTGCAAGGATAGAGGGTGGGAGAGATCAAGGGGCAGGGGTGACAGGGAGATGAGGGTAGCAATGTGTTTTGTTTTTTGTTTTTTTTAAATTTAAAAATCTTATCCCACCCATGGAATAACAGGCTGGGGCAGGCATGAGATGGGGAAATGGGAGTGCTAGGGCATGAGTGAAGGAGATGGGGAAATTTATACATGCCTGAAAAGTAAAAAGGGTGAAGGTGAAATTTTGAGTGGCTAGACAGGCAGAAAAGAAAAAAATGGGAAAGATCAATATGTCTGAGTAGTGAGGGACAGCACGGAGGAGAAAAGACAAAAGAACAGCAACCACTACAAGGAGAATTAGCAGAAGACAAACATGGTGAAAATAAAATACCCAGCCAACAAAGATAGAGGTGTTTGATTTTGAATTAACAGGACTGTTAGCAGTGGGATGTGTGCTTTGCAGATATCTGCATTTCTATTTCTCATGTATTACAATACTCCAGGGTCAAGTGGCTGGGGTTCCCAGTTCAATTTTGATCTTCATATTTCTAAGTTTTGATCCCTTATTCTGTTGGTGAAGGTATGTGTTCTCTCTGGGAAGAAGTCATGGAAAAGTTTTTTTGTGTGATAGTAATGGTGGAGGGAATCAGCACCCCCCTTTAATTTCTGCCCTGGGCCCAAAATGTCACACCTGCCTTGTGTCCCAAAGCCATTCAGGGCACCCTGTTTCTTTGCAAATGGTATGAAGTACATCATAGTCTTCGGCAGTTTTCTTGTCACCCCTACCCCCCCCCCCAAGTCAGGTCATGGTTTGTGACGTAATCTTAAAATTGGGAAGTCTTATCTGTTCCTCAGCCTCGCCAAACCAGCGCTTCTCAAGCTGATCCTTGTGTCCAATCAGTCAGGTTTTCAGCATATCCACATGGGATTGTACATCTAATGTCCTTCCATTCTAATAGAGCAAAAGGATCATAGTCTCTCAACCTGCTGCTTGGAAACATTCCTTCCCCTCATCTTCTATTCACAAATTAGTGGCCATCATAAAGGATGGTTCCTTCTTTTCTGCTCTTCCTCTTCATATTCTGACTTCCCCCATCAATTTCCTCAAGGACCCCAAATAAGGCTTCAGGCATTCTTGATCTATCCTCACCCACTACATCCCCTCCCCCCCCCACCAGGTCTTCCATAGTGATAGTTTAAACACTTTTCAGTACCACAGCTCTATAACAACCTCTGAATATTAGCAACCTTATCTCTTTCCCCCTAACAGCAGCTGGCTAATCCTTTCTCTACTCTCAACCCAGAGAATCCTCTCTGCCACTGCTTTAAATAGCATACTGGTATATGAACCAGAAGCTACCTACACAATAAATGGTGTCCTTTTGCTAAGTAGCGGCAAGAACTAATGTGTGCTTACTGTGAAAGGAAAATGCACTACTGTGGGGCACACAGGTGTGCAGGAGTCCTATGGTAGTGTTGGCATCTGCACATGCTTCCCCCACCCCCCCCCCCATGCTCAAAACTACTTTATATGTTTTAGGGCTGGGGTGGAGTCGAATAGACATGCTCAACACTAATTGGTTAGCATAGCTACATTTCCATGCACTTACCTATTAGCCTATGGCTAGTGCCAGGTGTTGGTAAGGGCTCAAGTGCTAGCTGGGAAATTAGTCCTTGGCCATTAATTGAGGAAATGAGTTTGGCCATTTTTACAGCTGCACTAAGTGGCTTCAGCGCATGGGGAAACCTACATGCTAGTCATAGCACAAGTCACCTTTTAGTGCAGCTTAGTAAGTGTATCCCTATGCTTGGGAAGTACCAGAAGCTTGTAAGCAGCTACTCTACCCCACTGGCTTAGAAAAACAGATTTGAACCCTTCATTGCTGCATTAATATTTCCAATCAATGGAGAGTAATTAAGCTGAAACAACCTCTCAATGTTGAGAGCTGCACCCCTAAATACCAGAATGCTCCCAAAACCCCCTGCCAGTCCAGTTGCTGAAAACCCAGGCTTAGAGCTTCTGTCTTCCCCTGATTTAATTTATACCTCATATGTGGGATATTCCCAGGGGTGTGCTGGTAAATTTTTAACAGGCTCTTTCTCTGGACGTAGCCAGCTCTGCAGTTGGAAGGGCCAGGGGTGGCCGGGGTGGAATGGGGGAGCAACACTTGCCCTTCGTGCGGGCATGCTAGTCATACCTTTGCTGGCAGCCAATAAATGGACTGCCACCACTTCCAACGTCTTGCTCTGAGCAGCATGCTGGAACTTCTCACATGCTCGAAGTCCCAGCCTGCTGCCCAGAGCTGGAAACAAGGAGCGGGGAAGCAGCAGTAGTCTATTTACGTGGCTGGCAGGGCTCAGCATCCCCACCAGCAAAGTAAAAGTGAATTCAGCAGGGGGCCCAAGCCCACATTTTGGGAGCCAGTTGTTAAAGTAGGGCCCTCCATGACTACCTTAACAACCGGCTCCCAAAATTCTTAAACTTAACTGGCTCGTGAGAGCCTGCTCCAGCACACCACTGGATATTCCTGTAAGTCCTGAAGTAGGAATGGCGCTGATTCTGCATAACTACCAAGTGTTATCTGCCTAAAGCGTAATCTTATGTTTTGTTGTCCCTATTGCCACTGGTTCTATATTCTCATTGAGTTGGATATGGACAGCTAAGAGCTCAATCACAAGTACAGATAGCATAGGAGAGGACACCCCTATCTAGAGCCACGAAAGAGCTGAAACTCTTCAGAATAAACCCCATTAACCACTATTTGTGAGCATGGATGGAACTACAGTGCACTTAATCCAAAATTTTTCCCTACTCTATCTAACCAGGTATGCAGAAAGCCCCACCAAATCCTGTCAAACACCTTTTCCATGTCAAATGTCCCCACACGAAGTAGGCTCCTGTTTCTCCTGCACCCAATAGAATCTGGGGAGCACATTTTTCAGATGGCTTGCCAGAACTTTAGCTACCTACCTTTGCATCAGAATTCAGTAAGGCTATAGGCCTGTAGCTCTCACATGTATCAGCAGGTTTCCTGTCTTTGAAGAACCACCACGTTGGCCATGTACATTGTCTCTGGGAGACCTTTCTCAGTGAGAGTGTGACCAACCACCCTTAGATCATCCACTAGCTCCTGACTATAGGGAAACCATTATCCCCCCTAGCTAACTGTTTAATAGCCTGCTCTACCTTAATGGCATTAACTGGAGTATTTGACTCAACCTGTCTCTCGTACCTTTGAAAAACCTGCTTTATATACCATCCCATCTGTTCACTAGGCCCACTTCCCTCTGAGGAGTATAGACCCTTAGAAAACTTCAGAAACTCCTGTCATCTACTTACTCTGTCCCCACTGCGAGCTCTTTGACCACTCTACCAGCCCTCTTCAATTTTCATGCCAAATCCCCATGTTCCAGGAAGTGACTTTGTCAAAGTTTTTCTAAGGGTCACATCTAGTAACTAAAGGGTCCTTTTACAATGGCGTGCTGAAAAATGGCTTGTGGTAGTGTAGGCACGGGTTTTGGGCATGCACTGATCCATTTTTTTTTCTTTAGCGTGCCTGTATAAAAAGGCCTGCTTTTTTTTTTTTTTTGCCAAAAATGGACGTGCAGCAAAATCAAAATAGCCGTGTCCATTTTCTGTCTGGGACCTTACCGCCAGCCATTGACCTAGTGGTAAAGAATCTGGCCGGTAATGACCTATGCGTGTCCATTATGTGCGCCAGAAAAGAAACATTTTTCAGATGCTCATAGTGGACGTGTGCAAACATTGAAATTACCGCAAGGGCAACGTGGTAACCGGGCAGTAACTCCAATTTGGCATGCATAGGCACTTATGCGGCTTAGTAAAAGGGCCCCTAAGAGTTTTGTCCTCCCTAAGCATATGCTCACTTTGCCTCTTCTCCAGAAACTCATAGTGTGTCCAATGATTCTTCTCTTTCTTTCTTCAATTGAGCACCCAGCTGAGTTAGAACCCCTCTCGTATAGGCTTTGCTACATCCCACTCTAAGAACTCCCTCCACCCCTTACACAACTATCTATTACTCTCTTCCTTTTGCAACAGTCCAGTGTTAAGCCTCCACTGAACAGGACCCTCCCCTGCTTTTTTGTATACTTCTAAATTTTGTAGTTCCTCTCACCCTCAGCTCTTGTAGTTTAATTATAACACATCACTTTGCCATTCCCTCTAACTGTAGTATAATAAAACTAATAAACCATACTGAGCTCTGTAACTGAGTTGTGGTATCACATCCTTCCCCTTCAACAATTCCTTCCTCTAACAGTTTCTAGAAAAATCACTTAAAAGGGCACTGATTTCAGGATTTGGAATAATTAAGTAAACCTTAAACACACACATCCATACCACAATTTTTTTTCCTCATTGTAAATATAGCCTAAATCCATATTTACTTGAAAATAATTTGTTCTATTTTTAAATTAATATTCAAATATTTCCCTTCATTTTAGACTCATCTTTTATATTAACAATAGCAATTGCAGTATGTAGAATTTCCTATATGCAAACTAAGCACTTTGAAAGATGGACAGATTTGGGGGTACAGGGGAGACAGACCCTCCAGGTGGCCGCAGGGTTAGCCCCTCCCCCCAACCCCAGGTGTGGTCTGTCTAGGTGTTGTGTGAGAAGGCCATATGCAAAATGAGTCTGAAAAAAAAATTGTGGTTTGGAGATGTGGGCACTGTTTCTAGTGCCAGGTTAGGGTAGAGTCTTATTTTAAAGCCATTTTACTTTACTGCAGGCTGCTGACTGGAGGCCTGCAGCATGTGTTCATCCTCCTCATAATGCTAACTCTATTAATGGCACAAGGCAGAGCAGCAGACCCCCAGGCACACCCAAAGCTCCCTGTTGGTCCTCTATACCTCAAAAGCTGGAGTCACTGGGAAACCACTCCAGGCAGAATCCTTGTCAGACCAGTCTCCAACCTCTACACCATCACTATGCAGCCAACATGGCCCCTTCTTGGACCCTTACACACACACACTGCCTGCCTGCCCCCCCCCCCCCCCCCACACCCACACTGCATGGGTCATGTACATATACCCCTACTGCATCCCAGTATACAAAAACCATTACTCCCGTACCTTTAGACATCTCAACAGCAGACACCCACCTCACCTGACCTACATAGCAAACCTATGGGGACTTTATTCAAAGGTAATACAGTGAGAACTGCACTATGTGCATGAATACCCATTCTTCATTTGATTCAAAAACAGGACTACTACATCCAGTTGACAAATTCTCTTAGTTCAAACCCTCAACGTCTTTGCCACATTGAACTCTCCTCAAAGTGCCTTCACCTACAACTCCTTCACTTTCTCCCCAGACTCTAGCTGAGTACTTTCATGATAAGGTTAACAAGATTAAACTTGAATTCTCAACCAAGTCACCTCCACCTCTCCTTCCCTCAGTTCATTCTCTCAACCCTCCTTCAACCTTCCTCCTTTTTCTGAAATCACTCAAGAGGAAACTGCACATTTTCTTTCCTCCTCAAAACTAACTGTGGAGGAGTAGCCTAGTGGTTAGTACAGTGGACTTTGATCCTGGGGAACTGGGTAAGTCACTTAACCCTCCATTGCCCCAGGTACAAATAAGTACCTGTGTAGAATATGTAAACCACTTTGAATGTAGTTGCAAAAACCACAGAAAGGAGGTATATCAAGTCCCATTCTTCTGATCCTATTCCCACCCATCTACTTACCACTCTCTCTCCTATTGTAAAACCTTTTATCTGTCATATTCTGTCTTTCATTTTCCATTGCGACTGTTCCTGATGTCTTCCAATATGCCATAGTCGCATCGCTCCTTAAAAAAAACCTTAATTGGACCTCTACCTGTCCTTCCAACTATCGCCTCATCTCCCTCCTCCTTTTCCTATCCAAGATACTTGAACGTGCTGTTTACCACTGTTCTTTTGACTTTTTTCTCAAGCTATTCTTGATCCATTTTAAATCTGGCTTTTGCCTTCTTCATTCAACTGAAACAGTGCCTACTAAACTCTCCAATGACCTGTTCCTAGCCAGATCCAAGGTCTTTAGCTGCTGCTTTTGACACTGTTGATCACTGTCTACACTTTGATATGCTGTCCTCACTTGGATTTCAGGGCTCTGTTCTTTCCTGGTTTTCTTCTTATCTCTTCCATCCTACTTTTATTGTATATTCTGGTGGATCCTCCTCCACTTCTATCCCACTATCAGTTGGTGTACCTCAGGGATTTGTCCTAGGACCTACTTCTTTTCTCCATCTACATTGCTTCCCTTGGTACTCTGATCTTATCCCGTGGTTTTCAGTATCACATTTATGCTGATGCTCAGATCTATCTCTCCAAACCAGAAATTTCAGAAGGAATCCAGGTCAAAGTATCAGTCTGCCTGTCTGATATTGCTTCCTGGATGCCTTACCGCCACCTGAAATTAAACATGACCAAGACTGAGCTTATCTTCCCCCCCCCCCCCCCCCCCCCCCCCCCCCCAAAACCAACCTCTCCTCTTCCCCCATTCTCTGTCGCTGTGAATAACACTCTCATCAGCTTGTAACCTTGGGGTCCTCTTTGACACCTCTCCTTCTCTGCATATATTCAACAGCCTGCTAAAACCTGTTTCTTTCTCTATAGTATCACCAAAATTTGTCATTTCCCCCCTCTATCACCTCTCGCTTAGACTATTGCAACTTGGTTCTCACAGGTCTCCCACAAAGCCATCTCTCTCCCCTTCAATCTGTTCAAAATTCTACTGCACCACTTAAATTCCACTGGTGTCGCTATGCTCATATTAGCCCTCTCCGCATTCACGCTGCAGCTCTTCAGTACCTCTCCCTGTGAACGCCATTCACTGGGTATATTTCTTTCTGCACCCTTCTCCATGGCTAACTCTAGACTCCATTCCTTTTATCTTGCTGCACCATATGCCTGGAATAGACTGCCTGAGCTGGCACAACAAGCTCCATCTCTGGCAGTCTTCAAATCTAGGCTAAAAGCCCACCTTGTTGATGCTGCTTTTAACTTCTAACCTTTACTCGTTTAGTACTCATGTGTTATTCTCACCTTGGTAATTCTCTTATCCCTTATTCATCCTGTTTGTCCTAATTAGATTGTAAGCTCTGTTTAGCAGAGAGTGTCTCTTGTCTACTGTTCAGTGCTGTGTATGTCTAGTTGTGCTATAGAAATTAGTAGTATTTAGACTTGTATCTATGCAACCTGGCTACTTGAGGGGACTGGCCCAATAGTGTTAGGGTTTTTTGATCAAGAACTAGTTAATGAGGGGAAGGGTGGCAGTCATCTTCAAAGAGTTTTTTTTTTCTTTTTGGGCAAGCCCACAAGATTGTAATTGCCCATTCTCTCAATTTCTACTTTAATTCTAACAATTTAGAATGGACAGGGAGCATTCAAAAGGTACATGCCTACTCCCACTATCCACCCACACTCCCACTTCCTCACTAGAGGTCTGAAAGGGACATGCCACTGGCCTCTACTACATTGAGAAATATGGTGTTAAAAGGGGCCCATCTTAATTTTTCTGCCTAGAGTCTTATGAGCGCATGAGTGGTACAGCGGCAGGGTTCCTTAAAAACATTTCCTCACTGGTGTTGAAGCTAAACCATCTTATGGCAGGTACCACTAATTGCTGAGCCCAAGGGCTGGGGCTCAGGCAGGGAGGTGGTTAAATGCTTTGGGGCTGAAGAGATCAGAAAGGCCCTGAGCAAAGAGGGCTCCAGGAGAGAGACCCCCCCCAAGTGCACAGGTCTCCTGGAGGGAGGTTTCAAGTGAAGGAATCCTCCCAAAGTTTGGCTGGGCTGCTGTACCTCTGGAGGAGTACCAGGGAAGCAAGGAGTGGCTCTAGCTCAGGTTTGCAACCTGGCTTAAGAAGTAGACACACGAATTGCATGAGAAGAAACAGAAAACTGCAAGGGTAGAAAGGTGCCTTTAGTTGTGAAGGCTGAGGTCCTGAATGTCTCAGATGCTGCCAGGCCTGGATTTATGTGTGAATAACTCTCTCCTTCCCTTCTCTATTCTCCTCATCCCTATGATGTCCAATATGTCTCTCATGTCGTCTTTCCCTCCTGTCCCATGCAGTATTCAGCATTTTACCTCTCTGCCTCTGGGGTGGTAGGCAATGTTTATAGAAGATGCAACATGATTGGTGCTATGCCATGAGCTCCTACCCCCTGAATTTGTTTTAGAGGGGGTGGCAACCAGGAGACCTTTGAGCACACAAATGCTCAAGGCCCTAAACAACAATGGGAATGGATGTTGTTGGTTTGAACTGATTGGCAGAAGAGTATCAGCTGATAGGATTTCAAAGAGGTATGAAAAACGCTGTCACCATTTTTGAGACAAATAAAATTACTCTGACTGCTAGAGTTATTTTGTTAGCAGGACATTGAAGGTAGCATTGCTGTGGCAGAAGTTTATGAATGTGAGGTGAAATATAATGGCAGGTGGAGTTGGAAACAAGTTGGGTGGAGTCGGGGTTGGTAAAAATGTACCAACTTCAAAATAAAAACTTTTATCATTTTATACTTATTTTTTTGTCCTATTAAAGCCTCCTATCAATTCATTTTTTGCAGGGCCATTAATCAATAGGCATTCACCAACCTAATGTGACAAACTCTCTGGTTGACAGCTGGTATTTAAGACCAACATGTACTTCAGTCATTTGCTGCTTCAGCTTGTAACTGAAAGGAAGGGAAGGAGACATATCTGGAAAATTTTGTTTGACAATTACAAAAAAATAAAATAAAAACTCAATGTCAAAGAAGCTTTCCATGAAGTCATCTATGTTTGAGCATTTCAGCATAGCTCAAGATGGATAATATTTTGAGTGTCAGTGTATGATGTAGGACCCAGATCCTGTGATGCCAAGATCAGCACATATTCAGATAAAAATGCTCCTATAAGAGCATCCAATCTCAAAAGACATAGCGCTTTCATCCAGAACTATTCAAAGCTGTGAGAAAGCTGACAGCAAAAGCAAAGATCCAATGCCCAGTACTTCCAGACAGGCAAAGGACTAGAAAAGTTCACAGATATCAGTTACAGGATATTTTGTCAGTGACAAAGTTACTGTAACAATGACAGTTGTACATTCATGAAACATATTGTACAACTTGTCATAAAAGATAGTGTACCTCTATCATTATTTTCACGACCAGATTTTATTTGTCTGAATGAAGAAATGGCCCGCAAACTTGATGTTTCTCTGGAAAGAGACCATGTTAGAAAAATGGTGTGTAAAGAAGCCCTTAACCATAGTAATAGTAAATGACGGCAGATAAAGACCTGAATGGTCCATCCAGTCTGCCCAAAAAGATAAAACTAATTTTACATGGTATGTGATACTTTATTCCCGAGTTTGATTTGTCCCTGATTTTCTCAGGGCACAGACCATAAAAGTCTGCCCAGCACAGTTCCTATACTGAAAGTTCTGAAGCTAATGTTGAAGGCCCTTAAAATTTACATTCCAGCCCATCCATATCTATTCAGCCACAATCAGGGCACAGACCATAGAAGTCCGCCCAGCACTGGCTTTACTCTCCAACCACTGGTGTTGCCACCCAATCTCCACTAAGATTCCGTAGATCCATTCCTTCTAAAACTTAAAAAGGGGTGCTTTGTATTTCTTAAAATGGATGCCTACACATGCCACAGACTGAACTACTTTGCTATCAATGTCTGATTTATCTGTGACAAGAATGAAATAGTTACCAAGACACTGGCAGTAAAAGACAGAGAAGCTCATCACACCAGTGAGGTTCTTTTTAAAGTTCATGATCTTACAGAACCTTTTCCACTAAGAACTGGAGAAAAAGTTCTACGTATTGCAACTTAACAATGCTTCAAACATGCAAAGTACAATTAAACTAATGAATGTAGACAATGAAAGTAAACAAACAGCTAGAGGAACACTTTGGCAAAATAGGAATGTTTGAAATTCCTGCAACTGAGGAACAAGCTGAAGTGGCTATAGAACAAAAAATCTTGTTGTAGCTGCCTCAGAACTCTCCACACTTACCACATGTGCTGTGTTGTGCACACTACAACTGGCAATAAGAGGCAGTCTGGAAGAAGGACATGCTGCTGCTCTGATTGACAAGGTGAGGAAAGTAGTTATTGGTGCCAGAACTCCTAAACCTGATTCCATTTTGAAGAGATGGAAAAGGGGCAATTATTGATCAAGCCACATGCTGCGGCAGTACCTACTTAATGATTCAGCGCTTGTTTGATTTGAAACTCTTTCTTGTGGACATGGCCAACCCTCAAGTGATGCTAAGTGAAGTCAGTGGACACAGATGACAGAACTGGAAGAGTTGCTTCATCACCCATTTACAGTGACTAAAAATGTACAATCTGAGGATTTAACTCTATGTATATTCTTGAGGGAGTGGAATAACCTGATGTTTCATCAGTTCCAAAAAGGAGGGTTAATGCAGATGGCATTTCTGCTGCAATGATACAAAGAAAAGCACAATTATAAGAAAATATGATTCTTTTGGCCGCTATTTATGTAGACTCAGTGCGCCAGGTTCTTCTGGATGATGAACAGCAGACTAAAGGGAAAGGTGCTCTGTGTGAGGTAGCAATTAGGTTCAATGATTTGCAGGAATGTCAGGAGGAAGAAGTTGAGGCTGAAGGCATTGCAGCACTATCATCAACTGAGGATGATTTTGATAAATATCTGGATCAGAAAGAACATGCAAAGCTTCTCTGCATAGAAGAGGATTCCTCCAAACATACAGAACAAATTGAGTACATTTCAACTTAATTTCTCACTTGCACTAAAAGTTGAGAAATGTGATCATACTCCAAAAAGCCATTCCTTTATATCATACTGACCCAAGTTAGTGTTGAGAGGTTGTTCTATGCTCTGAGATTTGAGGGCATCCATGAAGGAGAATCTGACTGAAGTGTTGAGGACAAATTCTTCAAAGATTTATTTTAAAAATTCTCCTGTGTGCTATTGGATTCCTCAGTTTGTCAGCTTGAGCTGGATATATTACATTAATGTAAAAGTTTTGATATTTATCATAAAGATACAGGTTATGTTGGGGCTCATTTTCAAAAGAGAAAAATGTCCAAAAAGTGTCAAAGCCCCATTTGAACATTTTTCTTAAAATGTCAAGTGGTATTTTTGAAACCTATTTTGCAGACATTTATCTATGCAATTCATCTGCAGTGCATCCAAATCACAAGGGGGTGTGTTGAGGGCATTTCAAAGGTGGGATTAGGGCATGCCATAATGGAACAAAACCAAAACATCCAGGACTGAAACTAAGACGATTTTGGTCTAGACCTGTTTTTAGAACGAATAAGACATACAAAGGTACCCTAAATGACCAGATGACTACTGGAGGGAATCAGGGGTGACCCCCCCAATGGTCACTGACCCCCTTCCACCCCCCCCAAAATGTGAACAAACATATGACATGACAGCCTCAGATGTTAAAGTCAGGTCTATTAGAGCAGCATGCAGGTCCCTGGAGTAGTGTGTAGTGGTCGGTACAGTGCACTAGGGACCTGAGTCTCCTACTCCATATCTCACTCTGTCACGCTTGTGGTGAAAACTGTGACCCTCCCCTCCCAAAGTTCTACTGTACCCACATATAGGTGCTTCTTTCACCCATAAGGGCTATTGTAGTGGTGTATAGTGGGAGACAGTGTGTTTTGGAGGGCTCAGGGATTAAAAGAGAGGAAAGGTGAGATGGGCACCTGGGAGCATTTTTATGAAGTGCCCTCTAGTGTGTCCCATTGCTCTCCTAGGATGTCTGGGGGCCCAGTGTACTAAAAATGCTGCCTCCTCCTACATCACAATGGCATGAATCTCTGCATTTTGCACTTATTTTTTTGAAAATGGACTAAAAAACAAAATGTCCAAAGCACAAAACCTTGTTCGAAACAGTATTAAAAAACAAAAAGGCTTTTTTTTTTTTTTGAAAATTACCTTCTTTCCTATTCGGATTTTGGACATTTTGTGCAAAACGTCCAAAGTCAGATATAGACGTGATATATCAAAAATGCCCCTCTTTGTAACTTATAAATTGATTTTTTCCCCTTGAATATCAGCTTTTCTGTATATGTTCATTTTTGCTTATTATTTTGAATTACAAATAAAAAAATATTAAATGTGTAAGTGTATTGCATATTTTTATTTGACAGCATTTTTTTGTTCAAGTTCGTTGTTCAAACTCCAAATATATGTTATGGTGTATTAGTCCTCATTTTGTACATAAAGAAATATCTTATGTTTCTGTAATGAATCAAATTTCTCTTAGATTTACCATACATAGCAGGAGTTGGAGTCAAAGGTTTGGTGTGTTGATTCCACAGCCCTGGTCAGGTCGGGAGGTTGCCTGAATATGACACTTTAAAGCAACCCTTCTTATCCTTTTTTATTTTGGGGCACACTTCCAAAACCGCCTTATCCTCGAGGCACACAAAAGAAAATTTCACAAAGTTGTCATATTTGCAAGACATTAACCACTGGTTACATGACAGTGAAGTTTCAGAAAATGTATGCCCATTATAAACCATAAAGCTGTATTTCTCCGTTGATCACCCTACCCCTCACCTATCCACACCCATCCTGTTAGAATATCAATGATATGCTTTGATGTCCCCATGCATACCTACTACCCACCCCGTCAGACTGTCATAGTAATGCTTGAATGTTTTCACTTATATACACCGTCAGCTAGCACATTTGCTTATTTCCGATCTGACGAAGAAGGGCAACCTTCGAAAGCTAATCAAGAAATGTATTAAGTTATGTCCAATAAAAAAGGTATCATCTTATTTTCTTTTCCATGTTTTATTTTGTTTGATTTCTATTGATAAAGAAAATGTATGTAAACTAAAATTTATGGTATTAAAAAGTCTAAAGCATAAACTAGGCAAGACAGATATTTAGAACAGTATTGGGACCATGGCAGGATTTAATCCTGTCCCTTCAGATGATCAGCAAATAGAAGAAAAACAGATCACCTTTTCCAACATGGAGTTGTACATTTAAAATAATGTATAAATTATTTCAAATATATGAATTAAATTAAGGGCCCTGTTTACTAAGCCACGATAGAGGCGTGTTAGCATTTTTAGCGCACGCTAACCATGTAGATGCCTATAATATTCCTTAGTAAACAGGGCCCTAATGTAAACCTCATTACGTGCAGCCTATAAAAGTAAAGTATACCACACCTTTCTCTCAAATATGCCATCAAAAATCTCAGGGGCATTAAAATGATCCACTGAACACTTCTCAGCAGCAATGTTCAAACTTAAAGGGAAGAACTTAATTCTATACCAGGACCAGGGAATACTGGAGATGATCTCAGTCTCTCAAACTTATTGCCAACGTTTGTCTTAATATCTGCATAGTACCAAAGAGACCTTCCTCTTGAAATTCAGATGTATGGTGCCTGTAATAAAGACACCTTATCAAGATATGTGGGAAGTTAATAATACCAGAGACGCCTAATACACGTCTTCCAGCATCTTGCAGAACTTCATCTCCCTTTCACACACTCATTTCCTCAAATCCTGTCCTGCCCCATATCTCTCTCCCCAGCAGTCCTAACTCCTAGCTCTAAAATCAGCTATGTCCCTTTCCACGTAGACAATATCTTGGTTGGCCACTTATCTCTTGCCCTCCAGGCACCCACTCGTCCATACAGGACTGAGGAAAAATAAAATAAATAGCTGATAGTAGAATAATTAGTACAACAGGAATAAGTAGAAGCAAATATTGATATATTTGGAGGATTAGGAAAGGGCATCGTTGGATGTGTCCCAACCCTGTCTTCTTTCTACTTTTTGATTTTGGCTACTGTTTTGCCAGGAGATGATCTGGAAATCTCATTCGAACTTTCTGTGATTTTGATAAGAAATATTTACAGAATAAAATAAGTTATTTTATTAGTTAATATAAGAACTGTAGAATAATATATGTAGATTAGAGGTTAGGCCAGAAACAGCACAACGGCAACGAAAGTCTACAGACCCAACCCCTCTGCTCAAAATAAGAAAGTAAGGTCTTGCCAAACCCCAAGCCTTACAGAGCCCGAGGCTCAGCCTAGGTGGGGAGCACAATGGTCCAAGGCTCAGCCTGGATGAGGTGCACAAGAGGTCAAGTCCTAACCGGCCCCTAAGAAGATGTGATCTATAAAGATAGCAGACTAACTCATGCTAGGGCAAGCTAAAAAAGAAAAAAACAACAACCCAGGATCAATCATGTGCAGTATCAGGTGAACAGGCATTTTTTTTACAGTATATAATGGGGGAGAAACTTGAACTCATTAGAAGTAGGTTTGATCTGTCAGACTGCTTCTCCTTTATGGATCCACATCCAAATTAATTCTGGTACCTTGAATATTGTTTGAATTATACTTAATTTGTTCATTGCTATGACTAATAAATTTGAATTTCACAACTAAATGTACTTTCTGTTCCTGGTACATTCTGATCTTCTGACAAAACCTGAGCTCCATGCGCCCTTTCATAGGCATAGAATCCTGTGTGCCAAGCTTGTTTTTAGGTACCAGGTGACCTGGCATCTGGGATTTGTTAACCTTTGCCTTATGCTCTTGTGATGTACAATCTGGCATACATCAGTTCTAGTGAGACACTTTTGCCTGTTTTGAGGAAATAGGTGCTTGATCTTTGGCTCTATGCTTAAAAGAGCCACACAAATTTCCTCATTCAGACTCTTTAGACATGACCTCTTGTTCTTAAGAAGTGCCAGTGTTGAGAAGTTCACTGCACAAATGTATATTTTTGAAAACTGTAGTAGCACATCAATGGCACTAGCACCCTAAATACATCCAGTGGTACTTCACTGAACCTGAGGGTGAAAGCGCCTCTGCAGATAAAGTGAAAGGATTATGAACCCAGTCATACTGTTCCATGTTGGTCAACTTGAAGTAGTGCTTCAATTTGATAAGAAGCATGCTCAGATGTTCAGCTACCACATTTCCTGCATTTTCATTATTGATCCATGTGAACATTTGATTTGAACCCATTTATCTTGTCCATACAAGCAGGTACATTCTCAGGGAATCCTTGCATTCTCCTATTCAATTCATTAAGATGCTCAAAGATGTCAGCCATGTGTGCTAGTTTTTCTAACCAATGATCTAGCACCCTGCAACTCACACAGGCTTCTCCCCACATCCCAACACAGTCACCATTGCTTTTCCTCACTGGCACCCCCCCCCCCACCTTACACACACCTTTTTTACTCCCCCTGCACCCCACAAAGGCATTTTTATTAACTCCTCTAACTCCAAAAGAGGCATCATTCAGGCAGAACTATTTTAGTGAAAACTTCCTACCTCCTTCCCAATAATCATTACTTTGTTTCTATTAGGCCCCTGCAGTTGCAACACTTAATCCCCCTCCCCCATAGGCACTTTTTAAGCACCTTCCTGTTCCACAGTGCACAGGGAGCATTTGTATCTGTTGGTTGCTGAAGGAAGAGCTAGGGTCTTCATTGGGTATGAATAGAAGCAAGTGGGGGCATCTCTCTCTCTCCCCCTCCAAGTAGGCCACTCTCTCCCCCCCCAATCCAATCTCTGCCTCTCTCTCTCTTTTCCCTCTGCTCCCCTCCCCCCCCCCCCCCAGTCCAGCATCTGTCTCCTCTCTTTTCCTTCCCCTTTGCTCCAGGTCTCTCTCTTTTCCCTCAGCCTCCTCCACCTCACCCCAGCAGCTCTCTTCCTCTTTGATCCAGGCTCTCTTCCCCCCCCCCCCCCCCCCAAGCGCCCAGGTCTGGCATCCCCCCATGCGGGTCCAACTTCTGCCTACTTCCACTCCCCCCTTCCTTCCAAATGTGGGTGGATCGCAGCAGAGGCAGCACAGAAGGCTACTTTATTTGGTGGAGCCTTTCCTCTGCTGTGTCACACATCTGTGATGCAACTTCCTGTGGGTGGGAAGCAGCATAGAAAAGGCCCCATGGACAGAATGCAGCCTTTAGCACTACCTCTGCCATGACCCACCAGCGTTTGGAGGACGGGGGTGGAGGGGGAATGAAGGTGGAGGTAGGCAGATGCCGGACCTGTGTGGGTACATGGGGGGGGGGGGGGGAGGGAGCTACAATTTAAGGTGTTCCCTATAATTGGGTAGTCCTGGGCATTTTGCCAGGCTCGCTCAATGGTAGCTAAACCCCTGTTATGGAGAGTTGCAGAATAAGTTAGTGAACTGAAGGATCTGTCAAACATTCCCCTATAGGTTGTGATACAACAGTTAATTCCAGAGTTTTAATGTATAGACTCCTAGAGTATTCTACAGTAGAACAAAAGTTAGAGAGTTGTATCTTTTCTCCCTGCAGTGTATTGCAAAGAAAGCACACAGACAAGAAGCAACAGAATTAAGATTTACAAAAGGTTTGGGGGCTTTCGTCTTTATATTTGGAGGGTTAGGAAGGGGTGTCAAGTTGGATGTGTCCCAACCCTGTCTTCTTTCCACTTTTTGATTTTGGCTATTGTTTTGCCAGGAAATGATCTGGAAATCTTATTCGAGCTTTCTGTGATTTTGATAAGGAAGGAGTTTTATACGAATTAATCCCTTTAGTGTAGTGTTTATATTATAGATATCCTGAAAACCTGACTGGCTAAGTGTGCGCCAAGGACTGGGTTGAGAACCATTGAGTTAAGAGATTTGTGACTCACAATAGTGCAATAGCATGCAGAATTAAGTTCCCCCCTAAAAATGGAAAATCTAAGAATTTGAGATTATAAAGTTAATCTGTAGACCAAATATAATCTCACAGTTGCAAAAACTATATAAAAACACAGGACACTCCCTTCAAGAATCTAGGAAGTACATTCATTTATTTCTTTTACCAAATGTTATTGGTATCAAAAGAAATCTTTTCATTTTGTACTACAGGATTTATCTTTTGTTATCCTTTACAATGAACTAAACAATATTGCCAGTTATTTGCTTGGTACTTTCGTTCAGTTGTCTTTTCAACTTATTCAAGCTTTGCAAACTATACAAAGTGCAGATAATATATTCTACTACCAGTATCTGCAACTGTTTCATTAGCTTTGTACATCTAAACTCCTATAATAGTGCACTGCACAAATGTACAAGAAAAATAATGGTTTTACACTATACAGTTTGCAGAATATTTACAGAATAAAATAAGTTATCTTTTTCTAATGAGAACTGCTGACAGGCAGCATATATTTAAAGTCTCTGCAGGCAGCTACTTTGGTTAGTTCTTATGAATATGTGTAACATAAGCACTGATCAGAGAACTGAGCAGCATTCCAATAAACTTTACAGATATATTATTTCTTTTAGAAATGCTGGGACATCCCAGTTTAAAATAATATTAAATTTCCTAACATTTGCACGCTGTGAGGTGTTAGACCTAATAAAATAAAATTTCTCCAAAAATAATCTTGCAGTGCTCTTTTAGACAGGCTCTAGGACTATATACAGACTTCTCACATACCTTAAAAATGCAGTGTTCATATGTCCATTCATTCCAACACACAAACAAAATAATTCCTCATTATAAACAAGGCAAAAACAAAACACTGAGGAAATTGATGGGTTCTGCAATGTCTTCATAAGCCATCTTCTGCCATAAACTGACTGCATATTCTCATAGTGCTGAAGGGTAGATACTGCAGTGCTGGTTAGCCAGTAAGCCTTGCAGATCTTCAGCCAAGAAACCAGCCTTATTTTAGCATCATGCCACCTTGCATGTAATGGCCTCAGTGATATTTTGAGGGTAATATTGCAACCCCTCAGTTTCATTTTATAGAATATACATTGCTATGCATACTTTTAGCCCTTTTGAGTCCATGTAGTTTTTAGTAATGATAAAAAAAAAAGAAATCTTGCTGCCTACACAATTGTGCGCAGTAACAACAGTCATCAGAGTAGTCTGTTATATTAGTTTGAGGATCTCCCTTCTGTGATGATGTCCTTTGTCTCTTTCAGTAGAACAATTCATTGGCCATCAGTTGTTAATGATGCTACAAAAATAAGTCACATGCAGGTATTTATGAAAGGTGCTTGGTAATATGCTTAAAGTAAGCTGTTCAGCCTTGATGTTCAAACAGCAGCCACTTGTCAAAATCCAGTGCTCACCATATTTCCTATGGATGGAGCTTTTGCTAGAAACTGGTAGGACTGCACAATGCGCAGTGACTCTCGAATCTCTAGATTAAGTTCCATCAGTTTTGAAGCAGCTTCTGACATATCTTGATTGGAGCCCACAACCGCAAAACTGCCAGTCTGGCCTAGTGTCTGATGACGGAAATATATATGCAACAAGGTCTGGATAGGATCATCATCTACATTGCCAAATATGTCACTGGGCCAAATAGACCTGTAAACAAAACAGTTAATTTACCTGTTAATTAAACAATGCAATCTGTAAACAACCAAACTGTATGCAGCTAAATAAGTTTAGCTATACTGGCAGCTTTTGAAATTACAAAGGAGCTTTTGCTTTAAATCTCTTTGACTATGTGGACTTGCAATTAAGAACATATAAAATGCCAAGCAAAGGTTTTAAATGTGCTATGTAACTGCATGGAGTGTCCCCCAGTCTGTAATTTTTTCTAAAGACTAAACAATCGATTTGAGATTACTCATTCCATTCTGGCTTTTATAAACCTCTTTCATGTCTCCCCTCAGCTCTCTCTTCTCCATGTTGAAAAATCATAACACCTTCAAGATGCAGTCTCACCATGGAATAAGACAGAGGTTATTATGACATTCTTTATTTTATTCTCTATTCCTTTCTTAATAATTCCTAATATTTTGCTTTTCTTGGCCACTAACACACACTGAGCAGAAAATTTCAATATATTATCCACATCAGTGGTGACTCCTAATGTGCAACCTAGCATTATGTAGCTATATTTTGGGTTATTGTTCCCAATGTGTATGACCTTGAACTTGTCTACATTAAATTTCATCTGCCATTTGGATGCCCAATCTTCCAGCTTCATTAGGTCCTCATGTCTTTTCTCACAATCTACATGCGATTTAACAACTTAGAATAATTTTGTGTCACCTGCAGATTTGATCACCTCACTCATTGTTTCTATTCCAGATCATTTATAAATATGTTAAAAAGCACTGGTACCCACAGAGATCCTTGCAGCACTCCACTATTCACCTTCTTCCATTTATAGAGCTGGCTTTTTAACCCTACTCTCCATATCTTCTAACCAGTTTCCAATCCACAATAGAACATTGCCTCCTAACCCGTGGCTTTTTAATTTTCTCAGGAGTCTCATGAGGGATTCCGTCAAAAGCTTTCTGAAATTCTAGGTACACTACATCAGCTGGCTCATCTATCCACATGTTTATTCATGCCTTCAAAAAAAATGTAGCAAATTGGTGAGGCAAGATGTCCCTTGACTGAATCCATGTTGACTCTGTCCTATTAAACCACGTCTGTCTAGGTGTTCAGTAAAGCGAAGATACTTACCTGTAGCAGGTATTTTCTGAGGACAACAGGTCTTATATTTTCACAACTGGGTAACGCAATCTTGTGTTGTCCAGTCCAGAGCTTTTAACAAGCTTTAAAAGAGCTTTTGTGGAGTGCAAAGCACACTCCACTGTGCATGCGCGAGTGCCTTCCCGCCCGCCACGATAGCGCAATTACCGCAGTTAAATACTACAGCATAAAAATAAAAAAACAGGAGAGAACTCCAAGTGGGAGGGATTGTGAGAATATAAGGCCTGCTGTTCTCGGAGACTACCTGCTACAGGTAAGTATCTTTGCTTTCTCTGAGGACAAGCAGGCCTTAATTCTCACAATTGGGGCATCCCTAGCATCCAGGCTCGCCAAAAACAACAAGCATTGGTCAACTGGGCCTTGCAACAGCGAGGACAGTACTCAGATTGACCTGAAACTATATACAAACTGAGTGAGAGTGCAGCCTAGAGCAGAATAAAATGGGCCTAGGGGGGTGGAGTTAGATTCTAGACCCCAGATTTTGCAAAACTGTATGCCCGATCCAACTTTTGCATCAGACATCCTGCTCAAGGCAGTAATGAGATGTGAATGTGTGGACTGAAGACCACGTTGCAGCCTTGCAAATTTCTTAAATGGAGGTTGACCGCAAGTGGGCTACCGACTCAACCATGGCTCTGACATTGTGAGCCTTGACATGATCAAGCCTGGGCATAAGTGAAAGAAATGCAATCTGCCAGCCAGCCAATTAGAGATTGTGTATTTCCCCAATGGTGACCTTTGGCAAGAACTTAGGGTGAGTGTGGAGGACTACTCTGTTGTGATGAAATTTAGTATAGGGAGCATGGGCTACCAAGGCTTGAAGCTCACTGACTCTACGAGCTGAAGTAACAGCCACCAAGAAAATGACTTCCAGGTCAAGTACTTCAGATGGCAGGAATTCAGTGGCTCAAAAGGAGGCTTCATCAGCTGGGTGAAAACGTTGAGATCCCATGACATTGTTGGAGGTTTGACAGGGGGCTTTGACAAAAGTAAACCTCTCATGAAGCGAACAACTAAAGGCTGTGCAGAGATAGGCTGATTTTCTACACGTTGATGGTAAGCGCTGATTGCACTAAGATGAACCCTTATGCAGTTGGTTTTGAGACCAGACTCTGATAAGTGTAGAAGGTATTCAAGCAGGGTCTGTGTAGGACAAGAGTGAGGATCTAGGGCCTTGAAATCACACCAGACGGCAAACCTCCTCCATTTGAAAGAATAACACCGCCTCGTGGAATCTTTCCTGGAAGCAAGCAAAACCTGGGAGACACCCTCGGAGAGACCCAAGGAAGAGAATTCTACGCTCTCAACATCCAGGCCGTGAGAGCCAGAGACTGGAGGTTGGGATGCAGAAGCGCCCCCTCGTCCTGAGTTATGAGGGTCGGAAAACACTCCAATCTCCACGGTTCTTCGGAGGATAATTCCAGAAGAAGAGGGAACCAAACCTGATGCGGCCAGAAGGGAGCAATCAGAATCATGGTTCCTCGGTCTTGCTTGAGTTTCAGCAGAGCCTTCCCCACCAGAGGTATGGGCGGATACGCATACAGAAGGCCCGTCCCCCAATGCAGGAGAAAGGCATCCGACGCTCGCCTGTTGTGGGCCTGAAGTCTGGAACAGAACTGAGGGACCTTGTGATTGAGCTGAGTGGCAAAAAGATCCACCAAGGGGATCCACACTTGGAAGATCTTGCGCACCACACGCGAGTTGAGCGACCACTCGTGAGGTTGCATAATCCTGCTCAATCTGTCGGCCAGACTGTTGTTTATGCCTGCCAGATATGTGGCCTGGAGAAACATGCTGTGACAGCGAGCCCAAAGCCATATCTGGATGGCTTCCTGACACAGGAGGCGAGATCCAGTGCCCCCCTGCTTGTTGACGTAGTACATGGCAACCTGGTTGTCTGACCAAATTTGAATAATTTGGTTGGAAAGCCGATCTCTGAAAGCCTTTAGAGCGTTCCAGATCGCTTGCAACTCCAGGAGATTGATCTGAAGACCTGATTCCTGGAGGGACCAAACTCCCTGGGTGTGAAGCCCATCCACATGCGCTTCCCACCCCAGGAGAGATGCATCCGTAGTTAGCAATTTTTTTGGCTGAGGAATTTGAAAGGGACGTCCCAAGGTCAAATTGGATTGAATGGTCCACCATCGAAGAGAGTTGCGAAACCCGGTGGACAATTGGTTCACATCCTTTAGATTCCCGGCAGCTTGGTACTACTGGGAAGCTAGGGTCCACTGAGCTGATCTCATATGAAGGCGGGCCATGGGAGTCACGTGAACTGTGGAGGCCATGTGACCAAACAGTCTCAACATCTGCCAAGCTGTGATCTGCTGAGACGCTCTGACCATGGAAACAAGAGACAGAAGGTTGTCCGCTCTTGTGTCCGGAAGAAAGGCATGTGCCATCGTTGAGTCCAGCAGAGCCCCTATGAATTCTAGTTTTTGAACTGGAAGGAGATGGGACTTTGGATAATTTAAAACAAACCCTAGTAGCTCCAGAAGCTGAATAGTCATCTGCATGGACTGTAGAGCTCCTGCCTCTGAGGTGCTCTTCACCAGCCAATCGTCGGGATAAGGGAACACATGCACTCCCAGTCTGCGTAGCGACGCTGCAACCACCGCCAGGCACTTTGTAAAGACCCGAGGTGCCGAGGCCAGACCAAAAGGCAGCACACAATACTGGAAGTGCTGCGTTCTGAGACGGAACCAAAGATACTTCCTGTGGGCTGGAAGTATCGGGATGTGAGTGTACGCATCCTTTAAGTCCAGTGAGCATAGCCAATCGTCTTTCTGAATCATGGGAAGAAGGGTGCCCAGGGAAAGCATCCTGAACTTTTCTCGGACCAGGAATTTGTTCAGGGCCCTTAGATCTAGGATGGGACGCATCCCCCCTGTTTTCTTTTGCATAAGGAAGTACCTGGAATAGAATCCCAGCCCTTCTTGCCTGGGTGGAACAGGCTCGACCGCATTGGCGCTGAGAAGGGCGGAGAGTTCCTCTGCAAGTACCTGCCTGTGCTGGAAGCTGAAGGACTGAGCTCCCGGTGGGCAATTTGGAGGTGTAGAAATCAAACTGAGGGAGTCTCGTCCAAGATGGCGATTGTGAAGGTCGCATGAACGCCAGCTCCTGCTGCCCGATGCGAAATTTCTAGCGGAGAACTTACCTATTTTACAATGGGTAAGAGAAAGGGGAAGCTTGGAACACCCTGCTCCACGGGTCAGGCGAATACCCTAGCCGCTCGTCAAATGACGCTAGAGCAATCGGGTCTGGTAGTTCAGAGGACTCAAGCCGGCGCTTCGAGCGGTCCAACGGAGATCTTGGACCTTAGCACAGAGGGAGTGTCATTGAGCCCCCCTCTGAGGATAACCCCCTTGAGACCCGGAGGAATTCTGTTGGCTACGGCGAACCAGCCGACGGTGGTATCCGGAAGTGTTACCCCTGCGGCTGGCGGTGGAGACCCCGTAGCTACTTCATCTCCGATTGGAACATCACAGCAGGCAGGCTTGACGCCGAAGGCCTCTCAGCCTGTATGGAATCGGGACGAATCCTCTGTGGAAAATCGGGAGATAGTGAAACCAGCGGTTATCACCATGGACTCCATTTGGGAGGCAATTCAAGGACTGAACGCCACGCTACTCCAGGTAGCAGGTTCTTTAGAGAAATTGTCACAGGCTCAGACTGATATATCCGGAAAGGTAACCGAGCAAACATATAGGGTGGACTCCATTGAAACTGAGGTAAACTCTAACAAGAACTTTATTCAAGCTTTAATGAAGGATAATAACGTTCAAAGGAAAAAAATTGAATATATGGAGAATCAGCAGAGGAGAAATAACCTCCGGTTTTTGAATTTCCCCAAGTCCCCATTAATTCCCGCCAAAGAGATGTTAAAAAAATATTTTACTGAAATTCTGGGGATTCCCTCAGAAGCTTTTCCTCCATTAACTCGAGTTCTTTACATCTCTGGGGCAGGTAAGGGGATAATTTCCTCTCCTCAACTAAACTTAACTCAGTTCCTTGAAAATTCAATGGAGGTTATCACAGAGAGGACGACACTCCTGGTAGCTTTTGCTCTGGAACTGGACCGTAACAATATCTTTAGGTTGGTTTTCCGCCATATTTCCACACCCTTTTTGGGTTCGAAAATCCAAGTATTTCCTGATCTCTCTCGAGAGACACAAAGAAAAAGGAGAGATTTTTTATTATTAAAAACAAGGGTCATACAATTAGGTGGGACCTTTAATCTTAAATTTCCATGTAAATGTTGTATTTCCTTACAATCAACTAATTATATTTTTTTCGAACCTGAAAAACTTAAAACATACATTGCTAGCAAAGAGTAATTTGGCGTTAACTTGAATTGTAATTATCGGCTGCCCTGACTTGTGTTCTTGCCCTTTCCTGTTAAATTTTCTTATATATTTTGAATTTAAATGTATACCTATATCTTGGATCAACAATATGTGGTCTAATATAATATATCTTTTTTCCTTTTTTCTTTATTTCTTTCCTTTTTGGATATATGTCTATGAAAATTAGACTTTTGTAATGCCATTTATGTTTATGATGTAAATGTAATGGAAAATCAATAAATAGAATATTAAAAAAAAAAAAAAAAAAAAGAAATCAAACTGAGGGTGTATCCTAACCGGACTATTTGGAGAATCCACTGGTCGGAGGTTATGAGAGGCCACCTGGAGGTTATGAGAGGCCACCTTTGGGGAAAAAATTTTAACCTCCCTCCGACTGGCAAGTCATCCGACACAGGTACGTTTATGGCGGCTATGCTCAGCTGGAGCCAGTCAAAAGCCCGTCCCTTGCTTTTGCTGGGGAGCTGCAGGGGCCTGCCTGGGCGCATGCTGTTGACGCGAACGAGCGAGCTGGGGCTGAGCCTGAGAAGGCTGTCGGGAAGGTGGAGTGTACCTACGCTTATTGTAAGAATAGGGAACACTCCTCCTTCCCCGGAAAAAACGTCTACCAGTTGAGGTAGATACTGAAGGCGCCCGGTGGGAGAGATTATCGCCAAAAATGTTATTCCCCCGGCAAGGAACATCCGCAAGCTGCTGCTGGGTCCTACTGTCCAGGTCTGAGGCACGCAGCCATGAGAGTCTGCGCATCACTATACCTTGAGCAGCGGACCTGGATGCAATATCAAAAGTGTCATAAGCACCCCTGGACAGGAATTTACGACATGCTTTCAGCTGCCTGACCACCTCCTGAAAAGGCCTGACTTGCTCCACAGGGAGCTTATCCACCAGGTCCGCCAGTTGCTTCACATTGTTCCACATATGGATGCTCGTGTAGAGCTGGTACGACTGGATCTTAGACACGAGCATAGAGGACTGGTAGGCCTTCTTCCCAAAAGAATCAAGAGTTCTAAATTCCCGCCCCGGGGGCGCCAAGGCAAAATCCCTAGAACTCTTGGCTCTCTTGAGAGCGGAATCCACAACCATAGAGTCGTGAGGTAACTGGGTCCTCATCAATTCAGGTTCTTCGTGGACCCGATACTGGGACTCAACCTTCTTAGGGATGGTGGGATTAGTTAAGGGTTTCATCCAGTTCCTAAGCAATGTCTCCTTCAGGATATTATGCAAAGGAGCAGTGGACGACTCCTTAGGTGGCGAAGGATAGTTGAGGAGCTCGAGCATCTCAGTCCTAGGCTCATCCTCAGTAACCACCGGGAAGAGAATGCCCACAGACATTTCCTGGACAAAGGAGGCAAAAGAAAGGCTCTCCGGTGGAGAAAGCTTTCTTTCAGGTGAGGGAATGAGGTCAGAAGACCACACGACTCCTCGGATGAGAAATACCTGGGATCCTCTTCCTCCCCCCACGAGTCCTCCTGCTCCGTATCGGACAAAAGCTCTCGAACAGCAGTCCGTAACCGGGCCCGCCTCAACTGCGAGGAGCTATGTCCCCGATGGTGTCGTCGAGAGGCTGACTCCCTCAGCGGCGACAATGAACCTCCCTCCAACGACGTCAACGGGAAATCGACCTGGGTGGCAGCCGATGCCGCAAGCGGTACTGGTGCTGGAGACCTCACCACAGGCAATGCGCCAATTGGCGCTTCTGTCAACGGCACCGAGGGCGCAAGCACCCCCAGTGCTGATACAGACGGGCGCATCAGCCCTTCCAGGAGACCTGGAAGAATGGCTCGGAGGTGCTTGTCCAGAGTCTCCATCGGGAAAGGCAGGGGAGCCGGTAAAGGAAACGGAGGCAGAACCTGCAAAGGACGAGGAAGTGGCACCAGGCTGTTCATCGACCGACGTATCGACACCTCCTGAATAGAGGGGGAAGCAGTCCTCCAGGCGTCGATGCTTCTCGGGTGTTGAGTCCCTCGACGCCCCGGAGCTCCCGGTACCGTGTCGAGAAGGAGACCGATGCCAATGGCACGGAATGGCATCGGTACAAACGAGGAGGACGTGGAATCCAAACGCCTCCTCGGGTCGGGTCTGAAGATGGTCGGTCCCGATGGGCCTGCGAAGCAGGAGCCTTCGAGACAGGTGGAGACCCACTCGACAGCTCACTACTCCCAGCGTGCAGTGGGCTGCGGACAGCCATTACCTGCACTCCCGAGGTTGATGCTTGCTCCGGTGCCGACATCGACACCGCTAAACTCGGTACCTTTGTTGACGTCGAAGTACCGGGCAAAGCTCCAAACAGACGGTCCCGCTGAGCTTGTCTCGCCGCTTGTGTCCGCTTCTTGAAACTGAGACACAATTTGCAGGTGGCTGGGCGATGCTCGGGCCCAAGGCACTGAATGCACCACACGTGTGGATCAGAACCCGAGATTGCCCAGCTGCACCGACCGCACTTCTTGAAGCTGCTGGGAATCCTCGATGTCATGAATGGAAAAATAGTGGCGGCGAAGTCAAAGTCGGCGATGGTGCCAAAAAGAAGGCACAAAAAGGGAAAAACCCAAATGGGCGGCCTAAGACGGCCGCAATGGTGGCGAAACGAAACTTAGCCAGCCTAAACTAAAAGTCTAAGGAAAAAACTTGTTCTTTTTTTTTTTTAAACAACAGCTCAATGGAGCCAAAAGAAGAAGAAAGAAAAGGAGAAAACACGCGAAAATCGCGAAGAAAAAACCGAAGACTTCTCAGGACACGCTGAGAGGGACCAAAACACAGTCTCTCTCAACCGCGGACAAAAAGAAACTGATGTCCCCGCGCGATGGGCGGGAAGATAGCTCTAGCAAACTTTTGTTGCTAGGAAGATTTCCGGACCTCAGGGCTGCCGTGGGCGTCACCCATCAGTGAGAACAAGCAGCCTGCTTGTCCTTGGAGAAAGACCTGTATGGTCCATTCAGTCTGTCTAAGAAGATAAACTCAGCATAAGGTATGATGTGATATTACATATATGTACTTGATCTTGATTTGTACTTGCCTTGTTCTCCAGCTTCTTAAGTTGTCACTGAAGCCCCATTCCAGCCCGTGTCAACTTTTCCCTCCACCTCTCTGGTTTAGCTTTTCCCATGGAGGGAATGACTGATTACAGTTAAATTTAACAGTGGGGGACCTGCCAAATAAATCTGCAGGTAACACAGCTCTGAATTATCTTCATTTTATTATTGTATTGGAATTGCATACTAATTGTCTCTTGTGTATTTTTTAAAATAATAATTCAGAGACCTAACTGTTCCCTGTTAGAGAATACAGGAGCAAAGAGCTGTCCACAAGTAAATTAGCTACTGTGTCCAGTATGGACCCAGGGTGAAAAAATCTTGCTGCTGGATTTTGAATCAGCTTAGGCCTCTACCCAGCAACAGCAATCACACTTCCCCTCTCCCACCCCTCCACTCTGCAATGGGTGACTGTTGATGAATCAGGCATTTTGGGTCCAAGTGCATCCCAGGTTATGACCTTCCCTAGGAACTGAATGGCTATAATTTATTTTGCTGAAATATGAGTTAATGTAACATGCAATTTTTCAAACAATGTACAACATCGCCCTTTTCATTCACAAGGACATCTGGTGGAAAAAAGCAAAAGAAATTGGAATAAAGTCTACCCTAAAATTAAAAGAAGCCATTAACTGATCCTCCAAGTACAGAATTAAAAGCCTGATCATTTAAACAACTGTACCTGAAAGCCTTGACCTGTACTATTGCAGACAGAAACTCTTTGCTTCTCAAGGTTTCAATGAGGCAATGGATGGCAGTCTCTGTATTCACTTGATAGGCCTCTGGAATTTCTATTTCTTCAGTATAATTGTCTGAAGTCAGTTTTGCTTCTTTTAGGCAGGCCTCTAGTTGGGCAAGTTCTTCTGACATGTTTATAACCTATTGTGAGATAATTATATATTTTGATGCTCAGTTTTACCAACTACATTCTCTGCATAAAAATTCAAAAGGTAAGAAAAATACTATTAGTACAAATATAAATATATTGCAAGTATCAGAGCCATAATTTAAACCATACTCCCTTATGGATATAGTATTTACTAGCAATTGTGTAGAAAAGATCAAAAATGTGAAGCATACAGATAGTAATATTTCCTCCAGCATATGCTATTATAAAGGGTTTCTTATGGTAATATTTAAAAAACAAGTAAGGCAATATTACTTATACAATGATATGACAACGTATTTACCCTCTTCCTGATCTCCCCTATTATTGCATATATGTCACAATGAATGATTTCTGATCTTTAAACAAAATGTAATATTAGACAAAGGGTACCTGAGTAACACATAACATAATTATTAAATAATTACTTCATTTAATTAAGGAAGAAAAGCTATCCAATAGCCACATCACTTATGTGAAAAATAACTGCTCCCTAAACTTAATACCTGGCAGTATCATCTTTAGCAGCAATATCAGTCTTGCTGTTGAAGAATCTTGGCCCATTCTTCTTTGCAGAACTGCTGTAATTCTGACACAGTCATAGGATTTTGTGCATGAACTACTCATTTCAAATAGTGCCACAGCACCTGTATAGCATTCAAGTTAGGATTATCTTTTTGTATAAAGCACAGCTACGTTTATATTGCACTTTGCCAAAACTCAATCAGAATTTTAAAGAGAAGGTTTCAGAAATTTTTGTCTACTATATAGTTTGAAAAGATGTATTTTTCTTGGCAAGTTTTTGCTGTTTTGGTCATTCACCTCTGTTTTAGGTAGGGCACTGATAATACCTTTTTCTCTTCCTTTGAGCACCTATATCTTACATAGGAGACAGTTAAGGCCCTTGCTGGTCAGGAAGATGGTTTCCTCCAAGCTTTTATCCTCAGTTTTTCTCCTTGGTTAGGCAGTGGTTGCTGAAGTACTGGAATCCATTTACCAACCTTCCCAGGGATCAAGTGCATGTCTTCCTTTTTGTGTCTAACCTCTGCTACTTCTTAACTCAAATGTACTTGAACCTCAGACTGTACTAACTTGGTACTTTTTGATAATGCAGTAGATTTAAAATGGCACTGTTTCATGGCAGAGCAATTCATTCCTATCACTAACAGGATGGAGAATATTTTATATCACAGTATTTCTCATCTTTGAAGACTTCTTAAAAAAAAAGGCAACAATTGTACAATCATCCATTTTGAAGATCTCTACCTTGTTTATATCAATTTTTGCACTAAAACAATTAATATCTCTTACACTTTCTCTTCCTGTGCATGACATTCATGTCTCCTCCCCTTCTGTGTTCTGAGTGACATTACCTGAAGCATATCATAATTCTCTACACTGAAATTATTTTTGTCAAATAAGTTATGAAAAAGCTTATTGGAAAACAAAGCCTTGGCAGACCAACTAAGAATAACTAGTTTGGTTTACCTCGGCTTCTTTTTTAATTGTGTCTACTTGGCTGATAAGTTTGCAGTAGGCCTGGAACAGAAGCAGCAGTTGGAAATGCAGCTTGTACAGCCTCCGGCACAACTCCAACTCCTAGAAAGGAAAAGCAACAAAAAGCTGAAAATTTAGGGCATGTGATCCAGGGCACATAAAACAAATAGCAAATCAAAGCCAGTTTTTCCAAGATGGAATTTGCAATATTAGAAATGGTTATTCATTAACTGCAGAGAAAGAAATATGATTTAAAAATCTATTATTGTGAGAAGCTGATGAGAGGCAAATGAAAGCAACATCCTAGGATGATTTTGTAATAATAATTAAAATAGCATAGACCTGGAAGACAAAAGACTTTAAATTTTAAGAGAGGCAATAAAACTTCCAGGAGTAAAGTTTCAGAAGACATTTTACAAGCATTATAAACTAAGAAAGAAGCAGACACAATGTTTTTCTTGTTTTTGATGTTGCTACCAATATCAACAACAGATGATAGGGTAGGAAAAGAAAATGTAGTTCATAAAATCTGTAAGTCTATTGCTGGTTCTATAAAATATCTCTTGTTCTTTGGCTTAATAATTGTGCAATACAGAATGTGCAAATTAATTAATATTTGATCTAGAGGGAAGAACTGTGTTCTCCGATACAGCCATATACAAATTTATCAAATGTAAATTGTATAACAATCTTATTTAATGAAGCTGCAATATTAATATATATGTTTCTCTTTTTAATCTTAATTTATGCCACTGATCTCGGTTGCCAGTACACCGTATCTGTGTTCCACAGGAATCACTAGCATATGGAGGCACCACAGTCTGAGATTTTAAGAATGGCCTGTAATGGTCATATGTAATGTACCATATGACAACTATCAAATAGGATGCAAAGCTTATATTGCCTTCAATGCAGACATGGTATCATAAATTTAGTAATTTCTGAATTATATATGAACTACAAGACCTTGTTATCTAAATAGGACCAACAGTTTAGGGTTTAGAAACAGAGAAAACTAAAGCAACAGCAACTTTATGCTAGTCTATTATAAAACATTGCTAAATCACAATGGACAAGACAGATGTAGGTCAGTTTTTGGCCTGATATTGTTAAGCATTCTGTAAATCAAGAACCATCACTTACTGCTAGAACTTCCATTTGCTAAGCAAGAAGATGAGCAGGTCACAAAAATACAAAGGAAGAAAAAGATCAAGGATTAGTGTAGATAATCATTTTAACCAAAGTCACAGATGCCCCTGGTAGACGGCAGAACATTGCTTTTACATTTCAACTTCAAAGTCTAAACATAAAAATCCTGTTCATAAAAGTGGCATCATTTTTTTTTGTTTAGTTTATAGTATCAAAACAAGATAACTACACATATTTGGCATGAAATGCCATTTACAGGTTCGACAGTAAAGGGTACACAGCAGTTTTAAGCTGGAATTAGGGCTGCTGCAAGAGAATAATCTGAACCAGGTAAACTTTCATGCTTACATACCCCTCCCCATGAATATTTTGGTAATTCAACTCAAGAATTCCTAACACCAACCCTAAATGTATAACGGGATATTATACTTTTAAATAATAGAGGGCAAATTCCAAATGCTAAGATAAATAGGCTATTGGAAAACTGCTCATCCTTCTTGCGGTAAAATTGTACACCGATATTTCTTAGTTTGTGTGGCTGTCTGTACCTACTGTTTTGCTTTGCTTTCAGTGGCTCTTTTCTGTCCTAGACAACTACCTAATCTACTTCACAGTTATACTGGACCTGGATGTAATCTCACCTGCACATTTTCAGACAAGCAGAATTTTATAAACAGTACTAGAGAATAGTGCTATCCATCTATGAAGTAATGATGCCCAAAAAGGATGGCACTTATTGCTACTTACTGTCTTTGTTGGAAGAGATGTATACTTTTAACCAACAAGGTACTTCAATCTTGGAGGCTGTTTGCTAATGACAAACTACATAATCCAAACTACATAGTCTAATGTTTTAAAATGAAAAGACACTAACTTCTCCTCCCCCCACAAAAAAATTAAAACTATAGTCTGGAACTGTCAAACTGAACATTAAATTTACTTATAAAGTCCAAATAACCACTACTGTTTGTCAGCTAATCAGAATACAAGTTTCCAAGCTCATTCTTCTAGGCTATGTCCATTATGTTTAATTTATAATTCAATTGATAAAATGCAGGGCTGAAGATGCCTTCTGAAGTATGTTTTGCAAGTAAATGTCTTTGCACAATTCAGATCTAATTTTGAAGTATCATTATTTCCTCCTATATATACATCTAGGCATGAATCAAAAAAAGAAAAGAAAAACCAATAGTTACAACAAGTGTCAAAAGCATCATCCATCATGAAGAGCCAAAATCCCAAAGAATAAACACAATTCATTTATGTCTTCCATGTTTGACCATCTGTCTGGCTGTCTGAGAGCAAATTAATTCTCCAAAGACTTAATGGAAAAGGCCTGAGTTTGGCATGGGGAAAAGCAACATTGAATCTGAAAGCTGACCTAGGAGTTACAGAGAAAAAGTCTCCAAGAATGTCCAATGCATTCCAGTGGAACAGGTAGTTGCAACAGCTACAGAATTTGTTGTCAGTGACATCTAATGTCACTCTTTGTTTACTTTTTTTTTTAACCCAATGAAGGGGTTGGAAAGAATTCTGTGTTCCACACTCTGCATGTTTTCTCCACTTGCTTGTTTTTTCACACTTTTGGCATACCATAAAGCTTAAAGGGATATTCCTAAGATGGATGGGAGTACCATCACCTACCTTCATGCTAGTAACAGAGGAATGCACTGCACAACATGACGACAATGGACGATATGCTGTCGATAGGCTCTCTGGGCATAAACAGGTGTTTTTAATGTTATGGGAACTCTATATTCAGACACTATCCTTTAGGGCTTGAAGTAATGTGTGGAACATCCCATGATAAAAGGAAGGAGTTGGGGAGGAGAAGGTATAATGGAGGATCAGACAGGTGACTAGGACAGAATAGGGGGAAGCTTTTTACCATGGGTTGGGGGCTAGGACATGGAAGGGAATACTGTACATTCACCTGATGTTGCTAAATTGGGGTAGTGGTAGAAAGGAAGCAGAATATTTGTAACCATCTCTGGGAAAAGGTGACTAAAGTAGCAGATCCAAAATGCTGAGAATGGCTGATTCTTGATGTCATGGGTCCACAAATAGTCTGCAAAAGTTACATGTTTGAACTTATGTAACTTTTTATTCTTTCACATAAAAGGATGGGGTTTGGACTGTTGCATTACAAATTGTTTGCTCTAACAGAATTCATTAAAATTTTATTTTTTGTTTCTGGTAACTTTAGTCACCTTTTCCCAGGGTGGATTTCAAAGTGAAGGGGGGAGGGCAAAAAACCAAAATGAAGGTTTTGGTTGGAATTGTAATGTGTTAAGGGAATATGATGACCATGTACAGTGTGTTAACTTGTAATGCTTATACAATAATAAAAACAAAGTCTTAAATAACCTGGCTTTTTGATATATATTCAAATAACTCATCCAAAATATAGTTCATTAGAAACTATTTGCCACATAAATATTTTACAACGTTAATATTTGTTTAAAGTAAAACAAATGAAATTTGCTTTAAAATGCAAGGTTTGGAAATGTTAGTCTTTTAATTGGCTAATGTACTACACATGGAGCTGTAAGAATAGGACAAATTTCATCATAGTTATGGTGACAAATAATCTGCAGTCATCTTTTCAATATTTTATTCAACACACTTCAAAGTACAGTCCCTAACAGCAAAAGGGTCTATTCAGAAACTGCCTCTTCCCAATCACTTCTGAATGTTGAATAAATTATACTTGCTTGGTTTATCCTGTTGGGGGGTGTTCTGCAGTATCTTTCCATAGTTATGACACCAAAAATTTTTTTACCGTGCAGTAAGTTCACTTACCACCTCCTATCTGCAACAGTGACTGAGCAAGAGCTGAAGTGTGCAGTCCATGACCGTTTGCTGCCCAATAACAGACTATGCCAGTGACCTTCAATACCAAGGCCCGGGGGCAAATGGCGGCCCCCGGAGACCTCCAAGGTGGCCTCCATTGTCTTTCTGAGTTTTTTTCCTTAATACTCTGCCTCTCTAGGTAGGCTCAGGTCAGAAAGAAGATAGTGGATGGGGGAAAAGTCGCATGCCTGAAGGACAAGGCATTTTTCAATAAACAAAAGAGAATGCATTTGGAAATGCTCACAGCCTCAAGGATACCCCCTCCCCCCAATGAAGTTTGAAGGTGGTCTGGTGGGGATGGATGTCATTCACACACACTGGTCAGGAATGTTGTGGACCTGCATGGGAAAACATGTGGTGGCTCTCCTTCAACTCATTAGAATTCAAAATGACCCCAGCTTAAAAATGAATGAAGACCACTGGGCTATGCAGTTAGCATGTGCTGTCATGCCAGCACTATAACAGTTACTGCAGCCATGCACTAAGAGTTATTGTGCACTAATTAAGTTTAACTGCTTAGTATACTTTAGTAAAAAGGCTCTTAAGTTTCTATGATCACTAAATCCACATCACCTATGCAGGCAGGGCCATTTAGTAACAATTATGATTGTGGTTTTAACGATATAAAAATTATTCACTGAGAATTACTAATAAATCACTATTAATTTCACTCAGATTGTTTTCAGATGGTAATAATTTGTTATTATTATTTTTTTTTTATCTTGGTTCGTTTTGAATCAGGACCAATTCAGTGGTCTGGACTCTCCAACCCTTTTTTGAAACTATATGTACATATATATGCAGTCATTAAAAAAAAAAAGGAGGCTAAAAGAGACGACTGCCCATATAAACCTTTTGAAAAAGCAACCAATACCATAACATGTTGCTTTTCCATCAAACATATAAACTAAAAAAATTACACCATTGTAAAGGACATATCTTCTGCTACTATAAAAAAAATAATTCAATTTGTCATCCACATTAATGAGTGAAATTGGCCTATAATTTTGGACTAAGAGTGGGTCTTTGCCAAGCTTGAGTAAAACTATTAAAGTGGCTTCAGTAAAGGTTCTCCATACATCGCTTGTCTGTATGAGATAGTTAAAGAATGATCTGATTTAGGAGCTAATATAGGTTTAAAGGCATTGTAAAACTCAACTGTAAGGCCATCAGTCAGTCCATCCCAAACTAATTAGTCATGAGCAAATGGGTTTCATGCATGGAAGACATTCATAGGAAAATACCGGATTATTTGCTAACATTTTATTACATGCACAACAAACTCAGGTTCCCATGGTAGCTATCGGATTGGACAGTGAAAAAGCATTTGATCGCATAGAATGGCCCTATTTGTTTAAAGTATTAAACTGGTATGAGTTTGACTCACAAATCATTAAAATCGTGAAGATTTTATATACACTACCCTCTACTAAAATACAAATAAACAATATCACCTCAGAATCCTTTAACCCAACTAGATATAGCAGACAAGGATGCCCCCTATTCTCACTCCTTTTTAATTTAGCATTACAGCCTCTACTTCATGCCATCCATATCTCACCTTCATCAGTTACAGCTAAACTATCAGCTCATGCTGATGATATTTTGCTATATGCCACTCCTTCTTCAGTTCCTGCTATTTTAAACATTACTAATCAATAGTCTACATTTTTAGGTTATAAGCCTGATGCTCATTCTGAAATTATTAAATATGGTTTCCAATGGACACCCTCCTCTATAAAATATTTGGGTATACAGTTTGTCCCTACAATGGCAGATACACTATGTTTAAACTCAGAGATGCTAATAAAAATAATTAATGATTTAACTAACAAATGGTCTCTTTTAAGGTTGTCATGGTTGGGTCATTTGGACACAATAAAAATGATGATTGCTCCTAAAATTAATTCCATGTTAAGTATGATCCCGGTTTTCTTCAAGCCCTGTACTTACAGACTCATTGTAAAAACCTTATCCACCTCCCTGTGGGCTAACAAAACTCCACACATAGCCTTGAAAAGATTGAAAGCACAAAGTTCACATGGGGTATAAATTTCCCCAGCTTTCTGGATTATCGTACAGCATTTATTCTGACGGCCAGCAACTTGGATCACCTCTTCGGATCAATCTGCTGCTCTTCTATGGTGGCAATTTGAGGCCTCAAGATGAGTATTCCTTTATCCTTACTACCCTTCGCCAAAGTGGAAAAAAAATCAAACTAATTGAATCCTTTAGTCCACACAACACATCTTCTCAGATATAGACCAACATGTTACACTTCCTTGGTCACATACTAATCATATACCTATTTGGAACAACCAAATATTTAACAGTGTGGCGCAAGTCTGGTATATTATCTATCGATCAGCTGACAGAAGATTCCAGTTAGACCCCTTTCTCTACATTGAGTACAAGATATCTCCACATCATTATCATCACTGGATACAACTTAAACATCGTATTTCCACCAAGTTAACTATCTCAATATTATCATCTGATAAGCCAGGTGTGTGAGCACTGTGCCATTCTTCTCAAGCTAAAGGTAAGCCTGCTTCCGGCTTGGTATAAACAGCTGCAAGAATGGAAATATACTTCAATCCATAATACAGAAGACACATATCACTAATGTTGAAACGCATACCAGGAAATTTAGATGGAAAGCGTTGACCACAAATGCTCGCAGTCTAAGCAATAAAGTTCATGACCTTCAGGCCCTGATGTTGGAGGCAGACTTGGATGTTGCTGCAATCACAGAGACGTGGCTAAATGGTTCCCATGAACGGGATGCAAACATACCAGGCTATAATGAAGGATAGAGAGGGTCGTAAAGGTGGCGGAGTAGCTCTGTATGTGAGGAATGATATCACTGCAACTGAAATGACAGGGACCTGGGGAAAGGAAGAAGCGATATGGATCACCTTAAAAAGAGATGATAGAACCTCTGTTCACGTGGGTGTTGTCTACAGACCTCCGACACAATTGGAGGAATTAGATAAAGACCTGATCGCAGATATTCAAAAGTTGGGAAGCAAGAGAGAGGTGCTGTTGCTGGGAGATTTCAATCTGCCGGATGTAGATTGGAAGGTTCTGTCTGCGGAATTGGAAAGAAGTAGAGGGATCGTGGATGCTTTCCAAAGTGTTTTGCTCAGATAAATGGTGATGGAACCCACGAGGGAGGGAGCGACACTGGATCTGGTGCTCACAAATGGGGATAGCGTGTCAAATATCCAAGTGGGTGCCCACCTGGGCAGCAGTGACCATCAAACGGTTTGGTTTGATATAACAGCTAAAGTGGAGAGCAGCCACTCAAAACTCAAAGTCCTGGATTTCAAGCATGCAGACTTTAGTAAAATGGGGGAATACCTGAGGAAGGAGATGATGGGCTTGGAGGAAATACAAGAAGTGGAAGGACAGTGGTCCAGGCTAAAAGAAGCTATAAATAGGGCCACGAACCTTTATGTAAGGAAAGTAAATAAAAGCAAGAGAAAAAGGAAACCGATATGGTTCTCCAAGCAAGTGGTTGAGAAAATAAAGGCTAAAGAGTTGACGTTCCAGAAATACAGAAAAACTCAAGAAAAGGAACACATGGAGGAATACCGGATGAAAATGAAAGAAGCCACGAGAGAGATACGATTGGCAAAAGCGCGAGCGGAAGAACAAATGGATAGAAATGTAAGGAGGGGTGACAAAACTTTCTTCAGGTATATTAGTGAAAGGAAAATGACTAAAAAGGGAATTGTGAGACTAAAAGATACTGCGAACCGCTATGTGGAAAATGATGAAGAAAAAGCAAATTTGCTAAATAGATACTTTTGTTCTGTTTTCACAGAGGAAAATCCTGGAGAAGGACCGCGATGGACTGGAAATAATACAATTGAGAATGAAGTGGATAGAGCACCGTTCACAGAAGAAAGTGTGTATCAACAACTTGAAAAGCTAAAGGTGGACAAAGCCATGGGACCGGACGGGATCCACCCCAGGATATTGAGGGAGCTCAGAGAGGTTTTGGCGGGTCCTCTTAAAGATTTGTTTAATATATCCTTGCAGACGGTTTATTTTGGATGCGAAATTGGAGAAAAGAGCTGGGCCCCAAACATATGCTGAAACACTTGTGCAGCAAGCTTCAACTGTGGTTAAAAGAAAAAGGAAATCTATGCCTTTTGCAGTGCCATTGATTTGGAGAGAGTCAAAAGACCATATCAGCAGTTTTTACTTCTGCATAGTGCCTCCAACTGGAAAAGGTTTGTCAAAGAAGAAAAAGTGGACTGTGCAATATTCAAGCATTCCACCAGCTATACGCCCAGTACTCCATGGAGAAGAGCTGCCAGTTTGTAATGTACCAGGATCATTCTTGAATTTGATGAGGAACAGGATGAAACCTCTGGTCCTGAACCATCAAAGTCACATGATCCAGATTTCCTTCCATACTCTTCATTTGAGCCATACTTTATAACACAAATGAATGACCTTGCCAGGCACTACCTAAGAGTAAGGCAGAACTATTTGGCTCTAGACTACATCAGTGGAATCTCCTGGCAGCTGATGTTAGGGTTTCTGTGTTCCATGACCATAAAAAGGATCTTATCCCGCTCTTCTTTATGGAAAGTTGATCTTGTAGCCTGCAACAACATTGATGGTCTAATAGCAGCCTTCAAAATTGTTCATGATCCAGATGAATGGAGAATGTTCATGGATTCAAAGACCAGTCTTAAAGCTGTCTCATGGCCTAATGACAAAGTTTTTGCCATCAATTCCATTTGGTCATGCACTTCATATGAAGGAAACCTATGACAACATGAAACAACTTTTGAGGTGCATAAACTATGACCAGCATTGGTGGCAGCTTTGTGGCGTCTTGAAGGTTGTTGCTTTCTTGCTTGGTCTGCAGACTGAATATACAAAGTACTGCTGTTTTCTCTGTGAATGGGATAGTCATGTAAGAAATTTCCACTATATCAGGAGACACTGGCTGCCAAGACAATCAATGGAGCCTGGGAGGAAAACTGTTCAACATCCATCTCTTGTTGAATCAAGGAAGCAGAGGCGTAGCGTGAGCCTGGAAAAATGGAGCAATTAAGGACCCATGCAGCTGTGGGGAAGGGGGAGAGAAGAAGAGAGATATGTAGGACCCAGGCCTGGGGGGCTAGGTGGAAGGAGAGATGCTGAACTGGTAGGTGGGGAGACAGAGGGGGAGAGATGCTAGACTTAGGGGGTGAACACAAGGAAAAAAAAGAGATCTGGATCAAAGAGGAGGGAGAAGAGAGGGGCCAGCTGTTGGACTTCGGGGGTGGAGAGAAGAGATAGAGACTGGACCAGGGAAGAGATTCTGGACCAAAAGAGGGAGGAATAAAGCGATGCCAGACAAGGGAGGGTGAGCAGAAGGAAAAGACATGGGGAGGAACAAGGACACAGAAAAGATGCTGTCCATTGAGGGAACAAGGGGACAGGAACAGGGACACAGAGGAGCAATACTGGACACAAGGGAGGGATAGGAACATAGAGGTGGATACCGGACAAAGTAAGATAGGTACACAGAGATACTGGACATGAGGAGATGGGAGGACAGGGACACAGAGGAGAAACACTGGACAGGACAGATAGCGACACAAGAAGTGTCAAAAGGACAGGAGACCCTGGAGAAGGTTAAGAAAAGATTGATAAAAGCAGAAAGACACTAGGACCAAAGGAATTATCAGATCAGAAATGGAGAAAAAAGTAATTTTTTCCTAAATATATTATTTCTATTATGTCAGCTTTGGGAAATATGCATCCTCCCTCCCTCGGTGCCTACTACCTTGAAGTGATAGTGTAATAGGGGAGTCCATCTCAATTTTTCCACCCAGGGCTCTGGAGTCCTAGCTATGCCAATGCAAGGAAGATTTTTTTTTTAACCATCCTTACACATCAAGCTGAGTTTAATGAAGAACTTTATCAAGGCCATGGACAAGACAAAAGCAGCTTTCAACTACCTCCATGGAAAATGTGCTATCCTTTCCATGCACAGGGCCCAAGAGACAGGCAGAGCTCCAGAGTCTCAATGTGTAGATGAGGCGATGGTGCAGGGAGGAGGGTTTTAGATTTGTAAGGAACTGGGCAACATTCAGGGAAGGGGGAACCTATTCCAGAAGGATGGGCTCCAACTTAACCAGGATGGGACCAGGTTGCTGGCATCTGCATTTAAAAAGGAGACAGAGCAGCTTTTAAACTAGAATCTGGGGGAAGGCCGACAGTCATTTAAAAACACATGGTATCTTTCAAAGATATCACCAAAACAGGTTAGATAGGGTATCCTGATAGCGAGGTTGCAAAAGAGACCATAGTAGATCAGGTATCCTTAAATAAAAATCAGACAAAAGATTGCAAATTAACACTGTTAACTAATGAGCAACACATAAATAGGAACAACAAATACAGTTTGAAATGTCTATATGCGAATGCCAGAAGCCTAAGAAAGATGGGAGAGTTAGACCTGCTGGAAGGAGGATAACCAGTGGGACACTGTCATACCAGGGTACAAATTATATCATAGTGATAGGAAGGATCGAATTGGTGGAGTGGTAACTTTGTACGTTAAGGAGGGCCTTGAATCAAATAGATTGAAAATTCTGCACAAAACAAAACACATCTTGGAATCCCTATGGATTGAAATTCCATGTGTCAAGGGGAAAAGGGTAGTGATAGGAGTTTACTATCGTCCACCTGGCCAGGATGAACAGATGGATGTAGAAATGTTATCAGAAATTAGGGAGGCTAACAAACTGGGCAACACAATAATAATGGGTGATGATTTCAATTACCCCGATATTGAGTGGGTAAATTAACATCGGAGCATGTTAGGGATGTAAAAGTCCTTGACAAAAAGGCAAAGAGGGACTTTGAAAAAACGACTGCGTTGGAGGCAAAAACCCATACTAAATTTTTTTTAGGTATATTAAAAGCAAGAAGACAGCAAAAAAATCAGTTGGCCTGCTAGATGACCAAGGGGTAAAATGGGTACTCAGGGAAGACAAAGCCATAGCAGAGAGATTAAATGAATTCTTTGCTTCGGTCTTCACCGAGGAAGATTTGGGAGAGATACCGGTGCCAGAAATGGTATTCAAAGCTGATGAGTCAGAGAAACTGAATGAAATCTCTATATACCTGGAAGATGTAATGACGCAATTTGACAAATTAAAGAGTTGCAAATTGCCTGGACCGATTGTATTCATACCAGAGTACTGATAGACTTGAAAAATGACCTTGCAGAACTACTGTTAGTAAAATGTAATTTATCTTTAAAATCAAGCATGGTACTAGAAGATTGGAGGGTGGCCAATGTAACGCAGATTTTTAAAAAAGGATGCAGAAATGATATATTATAGAAAAGCTGTTGTCTGGATAAATGCAAGTTTTTATTTTCAAGAATTTTATCCAACATAGGAAATTTTCTTCCACTGAATATTATATACCTTATGAATAAATGCCTTTTACAAATTTCAAACATCCTATGGAGGCAGTATGTTTCTGGTATGAACTCATTTTAGAAAAAAAATGTTCTTAACAGGTTTTTGGAACCCAACTCTTCATTTTGTCTTACATATTTTACTGATGGCGTTCTGGAATGTGTTTTTATCACTTAAGTGGATATGTGGTTTGTAGTGTATGCTCTAATTTTCTATAGTTCAACACTGTAGACTGCTGAGTGTAAAGATAATCTGGATCAACAATATATAAAGCATGTAAAATAAAGAAAGAAAAACTTATAAGGGTATATATAAATATATTCATAAGAACATAGTAGATAACAGCCTGTATGGCCCATCTAGTCTGCATAACAAGATAACTCATAGCAAGATGCAATACTACACATATATATATATATATATATACTTGATTTGTCGTTGCCATTTTCAGGGTACAGACTGTAGAGGACTGCCTGGCACTGACCTGCTCCCAACTACTGAAGCTGCCATTAAAGCCCCAATCCAGCCCATCCATATCTGTCCAGCCATGATCAGGGTACACACCATAGAAGCCTGTCCAGCAGTTGTCATCTAAGCACTGCTAAGTTTGTTTGTTCCCCTTCTCCATACGGGACTCTATTTTAAATTCTGTTACCGCTTTCACTTCCACCACCTCCTGTGGGAGCGCAATCCAGGTATCTACCACCCTCTCTGTGAAAAGGTACTTCCTGACCATTATTTCTAAGTCAGCCCTCCTGCATCTTCAATTCTTGTCTTCTAGTTTAACCGTCTTCTCGTCTCTAGAAAGGTTTTTTTTTTGTATATTAATACCTTTCAAATATTTGAATGTCTGTATCATATCATACCATCTCTCCTTTCCTCCAGGGTATACATATGTTCATGTAATCAAGTCTCTTCTCATACGTCTTGTGGCTCAAACCCCATACCACTTTTATTGTTTCTCTGAACTTTGTCTTTTTATGTCGTTAGTGAGATACGGCCCCAAAACTGAACACAATTCTCCAAGTGGGGCCTCACCAATGACTTGTACAGGGGCATCAACACCTCCTTTCGTCTGTTGGTTATACCTCTCTATATAGCCTAGCATCCTTCTGACTGTAGACACCGCCTTGTCACACTGTTTCGTCATCTTGAGATCCTCAGACACCATCACTCCAAGATCCCTTGGAGGTTTATTATTTTACATACATAGCCCTTTAACACATACAATATCCTATTATATATTACTGTCAGATTATTTGTACACTATATATTAGATGTTGTAATACCTTCTTTTGAAATTGTTTTAATTGTACTACATTTGTCTTTTTACCCATATATAATTATACCTATATCTATTTATATGTATACACACACACACACACCTACAGTGGGGGAAATAAGTATTTGATCCCTTGCTGATTTTGTAAGTTTGCCCACTGACAAAGACATGAGCAGCCCATAATTGAAGGGTAGGTTATTGGTAACAGTGAGAGATAGCACATCACAAATTAAATCCGGAAAATCACATTGTGGAAAGTATATGAATTTATTTGCATTCTGCAGAGGGAAATAAGTATTTGATCCCCCACCAACCAGTAAGAGATCTGGCCCCTACAGACCAGGTAGATGCTCCAAATCAACTCGTTACCTGCATGACAGACAGCTGTCGGCAATGGTCACCTGTATGAAAGACACCTGTCCACAGACTCAGTGAATCAGTCAGACTCTAACCTCTACAAAATGGCCAAGAGCAAGGAGCTGTCTAAGGATGTCAGGGACAAGATCATACACCTGCACAAGGCTGGAATGGGCTACAAAACCATCAGTAAGACGCTGGGCGAGAAGGAGACAACTGTTGGTGCCATAGTAAGAAAATGGAAGAAGTACAAAATGACTGTCAATCGACAAAGATCTGGGGCTCCACGCAAAATCTCACCTCGTGGGGTATCCTTGATCATGAGGAAAGTTAGAAATCAGCCTACAACTACAAGGGGGGAACTTGTCAATGATCTCAAGGCAGCTGGGACCACTGTCACCACGAAAACCATTGGTAACACATTACGACATAACGGATTGCAATCCTGCAGTGCCCGCAAGGTCCCCCTGCTCCGGAAGGCACATGTGACGGCCCGTCTGAAGTTTGCCAGTGAACACCTGGATGATGCCGAGAGTGATTGGGAGAAGGTGCTGTGGTCAGATGAGACAAAAATTGAGCTCTTTGGCATGAACTCAACTCGCCGTGTTTGGAGGAAGAGAAATGCTGCCTATGACCCAAAGAACACCGTCCCCACTGTCAAGCATGGAGGTGGAAATGTTATGTTTTGGGGGTGTTTCTCTGCTAAGGGCACAGGACTACTTCACCGCATCAATGGGAGAATGGATGGGGCCATGTACCGTACAATTCTGAGTGACAACCTCCTTCCCTCCGCCAGGGCCTTAAAAATGGGTCGTGGCTGGGTCTTCCAGCACGACAATGACCCAAAACATACAGCCAAGGCAACAAAGGAGTGGCTCAGGAAGAAGCACATTAGGGTCATGGAGTGGCCTAGCCAGTCACCAGACCTTAATCCCATTGAAAACTTATGGAGGGAGCTGAAGCTGCGAGTTGCCAAGCGACAGCCCAGAACTCTTAATGATTTAGAGATGATCTGCAAAGAGGAGTGGACCAAAATTCCTCCTGACATGTGTGCAAACCTCATCATCAACTACAGAAGACGTCTGACCGCTGTGCTTGCCAACAAGGGTTTTGCCACCAAGTATTAGGTCTTGTTTGCCAGAGGGATTAAATACTTATTTCCCTCTGCAGAATGCAAATAAATTCATATACTTTCCACAATGTGATTTTCCGGATTTAATTTGTGATGTGCTATCTCTCACTGTTACCAATAACCTACCCTTCAATTATGGGCTGCTCATGTCTTTGTCAGTGGGCAAACTTACAAAATCAGCAAGGGATCAAATACTTATTTCCCCCACTGTATCTATATATATATATTACTATATTAAGTTTATACTCCTGGCATTAGGGCAGACTGCTATTTTAGCAAGCAAAATGAAGTTGAAAATTTCACTGCCCTTTTCCAATGATTAACAGTACTAAAGCAGCAATGACTAGCATGCAAGCAGAGTCTATCCTGCTCAAAATTTCAGATTGAACAAAGCCTTCAGATGTTTGATAAAACTCTCACTCATGCTGTTTGCTTTAAATTATTATTCTAAATACGTCATACTGCTAATCTTTGTGAGCTCTTGCCAGATAGAGCAAACTTTACAGCCAGACACTATTGACAACAGATAGAGTGAATGCTCATATCTCTTCTCTTTCAGAAATATCCATATTATAGGTACACTGCTTGGGTTTCCAGATAATATCTTTCCTGCTTATCTACTGATTATTATTACGCTCTGTAACAGACACAGGGAGTGGAGTGTAATAAAAAAGACTCTTTTCTTATAGCCTGTAAGTTCATGAAAAAGTCTGAAACAGAAGTTCTGATAATTAAAATGAAAGCCTGAACTCCCCTCTAAGAAAATAAAAGATTATATTTAAATATTTGGGCATTGTATGAACTTTTTGAAACATACTATTAAAAATGACCTTTTGCAAAACCTAGATGGGGTATAGAACCCTGCATTTTTCTGACTGGATGGAACTCTAAAACACTGAAATTATAACATGGTGTGACAAATGACATTCTTGACAGGAAAGGCCTAAGACTTGTATGCAGCTAAGACTGAAATAGCAATGGTGACAGAAATCTGTAGAGAGAACATTTGCAGAGAATGCATAGTATATGCTTAATAGCAAACTTTCTCTTGTATAAGAAAAATGGACCAATGAATAGTAGAAAAAAATATCCATTTCAGGAGGACACCCACCTGTGCATCTGTGTTAGGTCTTTGAATACCATCACCAGCCCCAAATGTTCTTTTGCAGTTGTCTAACCACTAGAAAAAGAAACATTGACAAGTGAATAGAACTGACCATTAAAGTTTTCTCATATAAAATAGTGTGACAAATATGTTAGCTCACTTAGGGGCCCTTTTACAAAGGCATGGTAGGGCTACCGCATGAGTACCATGCGCCAAATTGGCCCTACCGCTGGAGTAGAACAAGGATCCCAGCGGTAGTTCCGAAGTTGATGCGTGCAGTTTCCTGTGGTAGAATAATTTTCTATTTTCTGCTGTGAGGGTGTTCCACGCCAAAACTATCACAGGCCAACTTTTACAGCGATTTAGTAAAAGGACCCCTTAGTAACTATACAGTGCCTTTCTGTCGTAAAACCAAAATGGTTTACATATTAAATACAGGTACTTTCTCTGTCCTTAGTGGGCTCAGAATCTATGTTTTTGCACCTGGGGTAATGGAAGGTTAAGTGACTTGCCCAAGGTCACAAGGAGCTGCAGTGGGAATCAAAACCAATTTTCTGGGTTCTCAGAACCATGCGCTCTAATCATTAGGCTGCTACTCCACTCCAATGAAGAAATAAGTTTTGTCTAGATTACATTATTGTAATAGTCTTTACCAAAGTCAGTGGCGTAGCAAGGGCGGGGCGGTGGGGGCGGTCCGCCTCAGGTGCATGCTGCTGGAGGGTGCAGAGAGCAGCCGCGCGCCTGTTGCCTCCGCTGGTTCCCTGCTCCCTCTGCCCTGAAACAGGTTACTTCCTGTTCCGGGGCAGAGGGAGCAGGGAGCCAGTGGAGCTGACAGGCGCGCGGCTGCTGTCTGCACCCTCCAGCAGCCAAGAATGCACCCGGAGGGGGGTATCATTGTGCCAAGGGGGGGGGGGGGGGGAGCTTGATGCACCGGGGAGGGGGGGTCATTGCGCCAGGGGGGGGGGGGGGGGGGGGGCGTCGTGCTGCACCCATGGGGATGGATGCCGTGCACCCGGGGGGGGGGGGGGGGGGGGTGCGCAGCGGCGATCCGCCCCGGGTGGCAGCCGACCTAGGATTGCCACTGACCAAAGTTTATCTCAATCTTGTTGTAAAGCATTACAGGTTGTACAATTATTATTATTAGCATTTGTATAGCGCTACCAGACGCACGCAGCGCTGAACACCTGATACAAAGAGACAGTCCCTGCTCAAAATACTCTGCTGTATGGCTGATTGTGGGATTGCAATGTACTGAGCACGTTACATCTTCTTTGAAGTCTTTATATTGGCTACCTGTGAGCTTCAGGATAACGTTTAAAATACTGATGATTATTTTTAAGATTTGACCAGTGGTGTGTTCCTGAATATTTGAAGAATACTCTGAAGTTATATGAACCAATTCGCTCCTTGAGATTGACGGGAACTTGGCTATTGGTGCAGCCTTTTTTTTAGTGAAGGTTTCATATGTTAATACTTGTAATGGAAGTATTCAGATGTTAACATCTGTTACTGAATTTAAGAGAAAGTTGAAAAAACTTTTCTTTATTCAAGCCTTTTGTGGAGTAAGAAAGCTTGGAACCGGTTCTACAATGCTGCCATATTAAATTCTGAAAAAAGGATTTGTTAGATTGATTTGTTTTTCATTTTAGATTTTATATATGAATTGTAATGTGTTTGCTGTTTGCCATGTTTTATATATTTTATTGTGTGGTTTTTGTTCCTTGTCTAGTTAATAGACAGGTTATAAATGATATAATATAAATAAAAATAAATAAAACAAGCTGTAGTTGGTAACTTTTAACTCAATTAACTTAGGGCCCAATTGTGCGCCAATCTGGAACTACCACTGGGCTACTGCAGGAGCCCGGCAGTAGTTCCCACCCCCAGCGCATGCCACTTCTGGCGCTAAAAAAATATCTTAACCCAGTTAGAACAAAGATTTATTTTCCAATGGGACACGGTTCAGCCCAGAGGACTAAATAAAGAAATAGACTGGTTAATATAATGAGGGACACAGGCTTGGTCTAATCAACCTCACCTTTTTTTTAGCTGGGTGGCTGATAAATAGACTGATCAGGGAGTATGCGCCAGTATTCTGGTTGCAAGGAGGAGCTTGAAGTGGTTTTGTCTCTGAAATGACCGCAATTCAAATTTAGAAAAGTTTTGTTTGAAAGGTAATCATGGTAGCATTTGACTTGAGTATCTGTATGAAGGTGAAACAGAGGCCAACAGTGTGATACTATATTGTTTTATTCAGTAGGTTCTCCTGAAGAGGTAGCAATGTTGAAACATGGCCCCATGTTGGGAACAATGAGAATTTTCATTTTGCTTTTTAAAACAGTAATAGAGCACAGAAACACAGGTCACCAGCAGCAGCAGCAGCACAAAATAAAGCACTGAACTGGACTTAAAACGCCAAACAAGCCAAGTGACTAAGCTTTCCTATATTATGAATTTATGGTAGACAGTTTGCCAACTTATTGTCTATCCAGTCAACAAGGCAGGTTAGGAAGGTTCGGTGCTATCATGGGATAGGGGTGTTGTACTAAATGCTGATACCATGACAAATGGTAAATTGGCACTTCAACACACACTGAGCACTGCATATTCAAAAACAAAAAATGTTTGCTTTAGCCCTCATAGGCAGAATAAGTTAAGAGTGGACTTTACTGGTATATCAGTTTAGAAATCTATAATGCCAGACTGCATCATTAGAACCCTAAAAGTATTACATTAAATTTTAACTGCCAGACTCTAGACCATTCTTCTAACGTTTGGAGATCCTTTCTCATTGTTTCTACTCTCTCCAGGGTATACACTCCATTGGTTATTTTCGTGTCATCCACAAAAAGGCAAACCTTTCCTTCCAACCATTCAGCAATATCGCCCACAAATATATTTAACAGAATAGGCCCCAGCACCGACCCCTGAGGAATTCTACTGCTCACCTTCTTTTCCTCTGAGCGGATTCCATTTACCACCACCCTCTGCCACCTGTCGGTCAACCAGTTTCCAATCCAGTTCACCACTTTTGGTCCTAAGTTCAACCCTTTCAGCTTATTCCCGCGTCTTCTGTGGGGGACCGTATGAAAGGTTCTGCTGAAATCCAAGTAGATTACATTGAACGCATGTCCTTCACCCAGTTCTTTGGTCACGCAGTCAAAGAAGTCAATAAGATTTGTTTGGCAGGATTTTCCTTTGGTAAAGCCATGTTTCCTTGGGTCCTGTAATCTGTTGGCTTCTAGAAAGTTAACTATCCTTTCTTTCACCAGCTACTCCATTATTTTTCTTACCACTGACGTGACGAAACCTCTCTCATCTCTAAAGATCTATTAAATAAATCTTTCAGAGGTCTCGCCAGGACCTCTCTGACCTCCTTCAGTATCGTGGGATGTATCCCATCTGGCCCAATACCTTTGTCTACCTTCAGATTCTCAAACTGTTTTTAAACTCTTTCTTCCGTAAATGGTGCAGTATCCACTCCATTCCCAGATGTTCCTTTGGGACCGTGGTCCTTCTCCAGGATTTTCCTCCGTGAACACCAAAGAGAAATAATTACTGATGAAGAGAATATGGCTGCAGCAATGCATAACTTGTGACATCTACATTGGGACTTTTTATTTACATAAAATTGCTGCTCTCGCTGTGCACGCACATCCTTCTTGGCATTTTACACAAGACTCCGTGTTCAGCAGAGCCTTCTGTAAAATACCAAGGGAACTGAGCATATCCTGACCTAGATATCTCAATACCCCTTCTCCACAAGTTATCTAAAAGGGGGCCTTTTAAGTCTGGTTGGGCACTTAAACCCAAATCTTGTTTTGTAGGTTTATCCCATCCCTAGTCAAGTAAATTGACTCAGCACTCCACAATTCCCCCATCTAATCTCACCATCTCCGGCACTACGATCCCCATTTCTGAAAACCTGAAAATCCTCGGAGTGACACTAGACAGCCACCTCTCCCTCGACAATCACGCCACATCCACCACAAAGAAAATGTTCACAATGATGTGGATATTGAAACGCATAAAACCATATCTACCCCAGAAAACATTCCAGAATTTAGTGCAATCCACGGTACTTACCCATGCTGATTACTGCAACAGTATTTTCTTAGGCTGCAAAGCCTATATCCTAAAAAAACTTGAGACCGCCCAAAATACAGCAGCAAGACTCATCTTTGGCAGATCACGTTTTGAGAGTGCAACTTCTCTCCATGCTATACTGCACTGGCTCCCAATCAAAGAATGTATCAATTTCAAAGCCCAGACTTTAATCCACAAGATAATACACGGAGAATCTCCGAACTATATGATAAATCTGGTCGACCTTCCAGCAAGAAACATGTCTGTATCTTCACGGAAGTACCTCAACCTGCACTACCCCAGCTGTAAAGGTCTCAAGTACAAAACTTATTTTGGATCCAATTTCTCCTTCCTGGGCAGCCGTCTATGGAACGCTCTCCCTAGACCTATCCGAGCAATCCATGACCACCTACCATTCAGAAAAGCACTAAAAACCCATCTATTCAAACAAACCTACCCAAAAGACCCAGATTAATCTCATGAACCCATCTACCTTACATATACTGAAGAGAAAACGACACCCAGAATCTATCTCCCACCTTACCCTCCTCTATCATCTATTACTATTACTATGTAAGCCACATTGAGCCTGCTTTTAATGGGAAAGTGCAGGATACAAATGTATTAAATAAATAAATTAAATGTGTTTAAGCGGAGAGAAAAGGACAGTAACTTAGTCCCCCAGCTTTATATCTCTCGCTTCAGTTGGATGGCCTAATACAGCTAGGGTTTCTTTGCTTACAGAAGGCTGAAGAAGTCTCCGACAGTGAACAGTTTAGCAATTTGCCATAAACTGCCATTCTTCTGTTAACAAATGTCTTCTGCCATTTGAGTGAATTTAATTTATATAATTTATGTTCTGTACCTTACCATCTTCAGACAGAACAGGGTGGATTATAGTTTCATCATTTAAACATGACTACAAAATAAAAATGATCTAAATCAGACAAAATCACCCAAGTATATGGGACAAGCAACATATACTTTCTATAATGAATGCGATGATACACAGTCTACTCAGATAAAGTATTTCCTTTTTTATTGCAATTTTTGATATATATATATATGAATATCAAAACTCTAGAAATACAGAATGAGACCAATAAATACAAATATCATCATGTCAAAACATTCTAGCCCACATCAAGAAACGAGTGAAAATAAAAGAAAGAAAAAAGAATAAGGAGGAAAACTATATTACACAAACTGGAGGTGTTTCATATTACAGGACCCCAAAATTCAAAGTCATGAGAATCAGTCATTCTTATGTCCATTCAAGAATTTCTCTAACTGAACTGGAATAACAGATACGAAGTACCTCGAGAGATCAGCACACATTTACAGGGAAATAAAAAGGTGGTACCTAATGCCAGTACTCAGGAATTGAACAAAAGATATCCTATGTGCTTGAATGGAATGAGCAACATCAGGGAAAACTAGAATTTTGGCACCATAAAGGAAAAGAATCCTTTTTTAGAAAATAGGCGCTCGAAAAAGAAAACTTGTCCTTTTTACAGGAAATAGCGAAGAGGTGGGTTGCTCTAGAGGCAATATTATACTGAGAGTCCTCAGTCAACTTAGGGCACTTAACCCCATGAGATTGAATTTTAATAGAAATATAACAACTTGCTGAAGTTATTAGTTCACCAGAAGAAATATGCAAGATTTCTTTAAAGCACTTTCTTATTAATATTTCAGGAAAAAAATATGCAAATGGGGAATCTAAAAACCATAAGTACCGAACCCTGAGGGCATTTCCACCATTTACAATTACCGTATTTTTCGGACTATAAGACGCACCGGACCATAAGACGCACCTAGGTTTTAGAGGAGGGAAATAGGAAATTTTTTTTTTCCTTTTTCCCTCCTCTAAAACCTAGGTGCTCCGGTGCGTCTTGTCCGAGTTCGGGATTGCCCTCCCCCCGGCCCTATCACCACTTCTCCCCTACTCACGTCACGCGATCTTCCCTGGTGGTCTAGTGACGTCGGGGCAGGAAAGAGCCTCCTCTTTCCTGCCCAGCGCGCTGCTCTCCGTCCTCCTATATGCTGCCTGACAGTCTCGGCGAGATTCAAAATGGCTGAGAATTGAAGTCTCGGCGGTCATTTTGAATCTCGCCGAGACCGTCAGGCTGCATACAGGAGGACGGAGAGCAGCGCGCTCGGCAGGAAAGAGGGGGCTCTTTCCTGCCCCGACGTCACTAGACCACCAGGGAAGATCGCGTGACGTGAGTAGGGGAGAAGTGGTGACTGGGCCGGGGGGAGGGAGGGAGGGAAATCGCTACCTTCGGGGGGAAAAAAGTGCGTCTTATAGTACGAAAAATACGGTATATAAAAGGCCCGTTTCTGACTGAAATGAAACGGGTGCTAGCAAGGTTTTTCTCTGAGTGTGTATGTTTGAGAGAGAGTGTGTGAGATTGACTGTGTAAGAGAGAGTGAATGTGCAAGTGTGTGTGTGTGTGACAGAGAGTGAGACTGGGTGCGAGTGTGTCCATGAGAGAGAGAGTGTGTGTGTGAGAATTAGAGTGTGTGCCGGGGCCCCTCCCTCCTCCAGGGTCCCCCCTCCATCCCTCCCTCCGTCCCGCCGAGTTCCAGGGTCATCCCTTCCTCCCTCAGAGTTCCAGGGTCCCTTCCAGTTTCAGGGTGCCCCCCCACCCTCCGAGTTTCAGGGTCCCCTCCCTCCCAGTTCCATAGTCCCCCTCCCTCCCTCCCAGTTCCAGGGTCCCCCTACCAGTTCAAGGGTCCCTCCCCTCCCTCCCAGTTCCATGGTCCTGTCCACTCCCTTCCTCCCTCCCTTCGAGGTGCTTGGGGGGGGGGGGGGGGGTTGCTATTTGCTGTCAACCTAAGGAGACACTGCTTCTGGCATCCACCAGCTAAGTCCTGTCCTGACCCAGAGGCAGCTGGAGCTCCCTCATACTCTTTCAGTGGTACACATTGACAGGCAACGGCAGGGCTGACGCAGCCATGGGCACTTACCTGGATAAACTTTGTATTGTTGACAAATGATCTGAAAATACAGAGTTTAAAATTGCTGTTTCTACCACGTAGAATAATTTTTAAAGCTGTTTTAGTGATATTTAATTTAGATTTCATGATATTCATATGTACAGATGGGAAGCTTTCAAATACATTAAAAAGGTGTGCAGTAAGAATCCAAAAACAAAAACCTTTTGTCCTTTACCTGTTAAGGCGCAGTTTATCCAGTAGAAACAGCTTTAGACATGTTTCAGATGGAAGAAGGGGAAAAAAAACAACAATGTGGATCAGCAGCACCTAGGTGTGCTTGGTTTTGAGTGTATGGGAATGACGGCTGTGTTGGTGAGTGGAAACAGAGATTAACCAATGGGCTTCCTTGCTTACAGTGTAGCTGATTGGGTCACTTCCACTCGTGTGTAGTAATTGTCCTGCAGCATGGCTGGAGTCGGGGAGGAGAGGGAGGGCGGCGGAACGGTGAGCGAGCGTTTGCGGGAAGGTGGGTGAGGGGGACTGTGGGCTGGGGGACGGGGTCCAGCAGCGATTTTGCTTGGTTTTGAGTATATGGGAATGACGGCTGAGTTGGGGGAGTGGAAACAGAGATTAACCAATGGGCTTCGTTGCTTACGGTGTAGTTGTTGTCATTATGACCCGCCCTCGACGTCATCACGTTTGACACGTGGGCGGGGCAGACACTCATGGAGGAAAAGCGATCTCAGCCACTTCACTTTTAGAACGTTGGGAAAGTGAGGCTTCATTAGAACGTTGGAGGTGCATTTTATATAGAGAGATTAATAGCAAGGGAATCCTTAATAGCGGATGTAGAAGCAGACTGCAAGAAAAAAACGGATACGCCTTTCTCCACCTCAGCAATATTAGAGTCCAAATTTGAAAACTTAGAAACAGTTTTTTGAGTAAATGAACAAATGACTAAATGAGTGACTGCCCAATAATGCGGCCCTTCAAATGAGTAATAGCATTTCATACGTCTCTTAAGAAAATATCCTGTTTCCCAGTATCCACTAGCAAGTCCAGCCTCAAGTGACAAAATATAAAATGCCTTAGGTAAAGAGGCCAAATGGAGAGAGATAGGGGTTGCAGAAGACCCTGATGAATCAACCTCCAATGGGGATGAAGCTAGCACATGACCACTACTTAGAGAATCAGAGGAAACCAATATCGGAGTGGGTACGTTCAGTAGAGCTGAGAGAAGCTTTTGCCTGAGGCACCAATACAGTTTGGATCCAGAAGAAGTCACATCAGATGTAATATGTCTATCCACTGGACCCTTAATCAGAGAAGCTGATAAGGTACCTTTTGCTTTAATCTTCTGTTGTTCCCATAGATCACAACTACAGAAGACAGCAGCATTTCAATATAATTCTTATGATGCTCCAGCAGTGCTCCAGGGGTACTCTAAGGGGCAAGGCGTGCCCCTTTGGGCACACCCCTTCAAGCACATGCCTATGGCTGTATGCTGCTGCTGCCCAGGTGGAAATAAAAGGATCATTGAAGGACCCCAGATAATGTTTCAGGGGATAACTGTGCCACTACATGTCAGGGTATTTGTTGGACAATTTAAGAAGATAAGCTCATTGCCACAGCACCACCAGTCTTACTCCTCTCCTGTTGAGCTACAATGTGCAGGTAGATATAAAAGGACTGCCAGAGGCTCCCCAATGACATCGGGGGGGGGGGGGGGGGGGGGGGGGGGGGGGGGGGGGGGGGGGGGGAGGGTAACTATGCCACTGTCTATTAGGGTATCAGCTGGACAGCTCAGGAAGTTCAACTTAGCTCACAGCTACAGTACCACTGCTCTCACGTCTCTCACCATATTAATGTATTATTTTTAAAAACAAATAGACTGACAGAATCCTAGGTAACTCTGACCTGGGCCCTATTGCAGCAGCCCTTCCCCCCTCTACTGGGCAGCTTGGAGGGGCAGGTTTGTCCTGGATGAAAACATGTCTTTGGGCTTCACTGGGAAAAAATGGCTGATATGTGGGGAGAGAAATGAGGTGGAAAAGAGGATAGAGGAATGGACGATAAAGAAATGCATAAAAAAAGATTATAAAAGGAAGAAAACTCTCCCAAACACCTATAAAATAAATACATACATTTACTATATCCTTAAAATTTTGTCTGCCACCTAAGATCTGAAATAATTTTCCAGTCCTGAAAAATAAATATTGATACTATTAATTTTTATGGGCAAATTTAACAATGGCACCTCATAAACCACCAAGGTTCAGTGCTAAATTAGCATGTTTAACATTAGAGTTCTGTCAATTCACACTGATATAAGGCAAAAAGTGTTTCTATAGCAAATCTCCAAAGGGTGCATCAGTAACATTTTACTTAAACCCTTATGAGATACATGAATGGAAAAAGATGACTGTGATTTCCCATCTGGCCAATTCAATAAAAGCCACACACTTTGTGAATTAACTAGGTCATATTGTGCACCATAGGCAATAAGCAGAATTTTCTAAACACTCCAGTGTCACACGCAATTAGTGACATGGACGCCAAGATTCATTTTAAATATATCTTTACTTTGTACTTGACATCATCCATCGATTAGATAACATTTGTCCATAGCAAATAGTATTAGAAAGAAGAGAAAAAACTACATTTTCATACTATTTTTAGATCATTCTTAATTAAACAAAAGAAACAAAAGTTGGGTGGACTGTCTGTAGGGCCTACTCCGCTCCAAGTAAGCCCAATGCACGCTTGCAGTCCAAGGTGTGCAGTGTGCTTTCACCAGGATGGGCATGAGGTCAGGGGAAGAATGTTGGCAAGACAATCAACTGGTTCAGGTGAAACTCTGACACAACCTTAGGGAGGAGGGGTCCAAGGACAGATCCCTGAGGAACCCCAACAGAGAGTGGGATGGGGGTGGAGGAAGATCCATGAGAATGTACTCTGAAGGTACTAATTGCTACAGTGTCTGTCACCTGGGCAGGCAGGCAGTACTGTTCCACCGTAGTCTCAGGGCTCACTCATCCTGAAATGTGACAGCCTGGGAAGGTGCAGATATTGAAAGCTGCTGAGGGAGGATGCGAGAAAGGGGCAGATGCTGGGGCAGTAAGAGGGGAGAGGACAGTTACTGTGGAAAGGTAAGAAGCAAGGGTATATGCAAGGGAAGTGAAGATGGAGGGGAATAGAGATAGATGTGGTAAGGAAGACGAAAAGCAGGGTCAATGAATAGTGGAGAAAGAAGTAGGTGGTCAGGTGCTAGGGAAGGGGAAAAGGGGGCAAGAGGATAGATACTGTGAACATGGGGATGCAGAAGAGCAGGAACTGTGACAGATGGAGAATCTAAGATTGGGTGGGAGGCCAGAAAACAATGAAAGACTCTAAGGTTGGCTGGGTATTGGGAGCAGGGGTGATGGAATATCTTAGTGATTAGAAGGGCCAAGCAAACCAATGTCCAACCCTGCCCCCAAGCTCTCTAGTTGCTGATGTTGATTTGCAGGGGGGGGGGGTGCAGAAGGAAATAGAACTCTGTTACTAGGACAGCATACAATTCATACAAAGTTAAAGCAGATAGTAAAGCTAACACTGAAACAATTAAAACACAGCAACTAGGTGTGTATCCATGCATTGTTGGGCAACCTGTTGAGTCTGTCATTTTTACAATTAAAACGTCTGCTCTACTAAAAATAAAAAACAGCTTAGCATGGATTAAAATATAAAGTAGCTAGCAATTTCTAGCAAAATATAAAACATTCATAAGCAAGTCACTATTACAAAGTTAAAATATTAAAAACAAATTACTGGAAAACAAAAGCCTTCAGTGATTTCCTAAATTTTAGATAACTTGGCTCAGATTTAATACATGACGGATTTGCACGCCAGCATTTTACAGCTTGATAAGCAATTGCAGCAGAATGGAGTTTCTTAAAATTCATATTTCATTAATGGATATTGAAAACTCAAGCTACCTATTGAATGCAATGATTTATAAGGAGATGAAAATATCAACGAGGTCAAGAATGCAAGTACTTGACCTTGAAAAATCCTAAAGACTAGAGTACGCAACTTAAAATAACATCAGGCCTCCACTGGGAGTCAGTGAAGAGCGATCAATAACGGAGTGTTAAGGTCAAATTTACATTTCCCCTAAATTAACTTGGATGCAGTAGTTTGTATCAGTTGCAATTGTTTAATTTCAATACTAGTGCAACATAAATAAAAATGATTACATTAATCTAACTGCGAAAGTACGGTTGTTTGAATAACTACAGTAAGATGCTGATTATCTAGACTAGGAAAGGGATCTAGATGTCATCGTTGATGATACATTGAAACCCTATGCTCAGTGTGCGGCAGTGGCTAAGAAAAATAGAATGTTAGGCATTGTTAGGAAAGGAATGGAAAACACAGTGGCATTCCTATGGGGGCTGGCACCCGGGGCGGATCGCCGATTCGCCCCGCCCCCCGGGTGCAGCGCCCCTCCCCCCGATGCAGCGCGGACCCCCCCGGCGAAAGGACACCCCCGCAAAGGACCCCCCCCGCCTGTAACCTGTTCTGGGGCAGAGAAGAAGCATGGAACAACGGAGGGCAGGCGCACGCGGCACCCCCCTGGCGGCGTGCACCCGGGGCGAACCCCCCCCCCCCCCCTAGGAACGCCACTGGGAAAACAAAAATGAAGATGTTATAATGCCTTTGAATTGCTCCATGGTGCAATTGCACCTTGAATTTTGTGTGCAATTCTGGTCACTGCATCTCAAAAAAGATATAGTGGAATTAGAAAAGGTACAGAGAAGGGCAATGAACATGATAAAGAGGATGGGACAACTTCCCTATGAGGAAAGGCTAAAGTGACTAGAGCTCTTCAGCTTGAAGAAAAGACGGCGGAGGGGAGATATGATAGAGGGCTATAAAATGAGTGGAGTGGAATGGGTAGATGTGAATCACTTGTTTACTTTTTCCAAAAATACTAGGACTAGGGGCATGCAATTAAACAGTACATTTAAAACGAATTGGAGAAAGTATTACTTTACTCAACATGTAATTAAACTCTGGAATTCATTGCCAGAGAATGAAGTAAAAGCAGTTAGCTTAGTGGGGTTTAAAAAAGGTTTGGCTAGCTTCCTAAAAGAAAAGTCCATAAGCCATTATTAAAATGGACTTGGGAAAATCCACCGCTTATTTCTAGGATCAGCAGCATAAAATGTATTTTACTGTTTTAGGATCTTGCCAGGTACTTGTGACCTGGATTGGCCACTGTTGGAAACAGGATACCGGGCTTGATAGACCTTCGGTTTGTCCCAGTACGGCAACACTTATGTACACACTAGTAAAAAAGGCCCGTTTCCGAAACCAATGAAACGGGCGCTAGCATGTGGTTTTTTTTGTGTGTGTGTGTATGTGTCACAGAGTTATTTTTTTGTGTGTGTGTGTGTGTGTGTGTGTGTGAGTGTGTGGTGTGTGTGCAGGTTATTGATGTGTGTCTTTTTTTGTTTTGTTTTTTGCTTGGGGGTTGGGGGATGTGCTGTGCTGGCAAAGTGGGTTGGATTGGTGTGTGGCTTTGAGGGTGTGTTTCTGTTGTATTGTGTGTGTGTGGTTTTGTCTGTCAAGGAGGTTTGTGGAGGGGTGTCTTTCTGTTGGTGAAATGTAAATGTGGTTGTAGGGGGGGTCAGCCTTTGTTGAGTTTTTTTTTTTTTTTGTGTTGTGCTGAGGCAGCAGTGTTGTTTTAGATGGGCTGAAGGTTGAGGAGCACGTTCTTTGTCTGTCGGTATTTTTTGGCCGTTTCAGGGCTGCTGTAGGGGAATGCTGGAAGAGAAATGTGCTGTTGGAAGCAGCGCCATCTTTTTCCATTGGGCTGGGGTTCTGGGCATCCTGGAGGTGGGTGACGGCTTGCCTGAGGACGGGGATAGTTGTTTTAAGTTGGCGGAAGGGAGAAGAGCACGGTCTCGGGCCGTCGGGGGGTGATCCGGTATGTTTGGTCCATTTCAGGCCGGCTGCAGGGGAATGCTGGAACATTTATGCGCTGCAGGAATCAGCGTCGTCTTTTTCCGGGTGCTCGGGGAATCCCCGAGGTGGGAGACAGCTTGCCTGAGGCTGGGGATGGTTGGGTACGTCCTTGGCCGCTTCGGCAAAAGGGGAAGAGGAAGGGGGTGGGGAGTTACCTGCAGCCGCCTGAGAAACCATGTATTCTTTGTTTGTTTTGTATTATTAGTTTGCATTTCTGTTGAAGAAAGAGTGGATGCCTTTCGAATGATGGAGGTGGTGCGTCGGTGTGCGGTTGCTTCGTTAGTTTGGCAGCCAGTCTCCAGCGATTCCTAGGCAGGGAAGGAGTAGGGAAACACGCTCCGCGTGTTTCCCTACTCCTCCCCCTTCCTTGGTCGCTGTTTGCTGCTGGCTGGGTCACGGGTAATCCTTCCAGCTGGGCCGCAGCTTGTCCAGTTCGCCCACGTCCCAGATGGTGACGGACACGTTGTTTTCCGGCTCCTCTGACTCCATGTCAAGCGATCCCAAATTTAGTCTGTGCTATAGGCCCTCTGGCACTCTTCAGTACTGGCATTAGGCATTTAAAAATTCCCCCCCCCTTGTCTATTTTTGCACATACCCACAAGCAGGAATATTCTTCTCTCGTTCCAGCGGTGGTTCTGTGCTCTCCGTGCTGCACAGATAATGAGCCATTCTGCTGGGGAATGCTCCTCCCTTATTGTCACGTAGTTTCCTCTGATTGGTCCGTCTTACGTTGCCTGGCAACGGTGTTGTGATGGTCCTTTGTGTTTCAGAATGTTGAGGGTGTATTTTCTGATTGGTCCTTCATGCGAGGGCGGGGCAGAGAGACATGGTCAGTGTTCTGGCTTCACCACCATGAATCCATGAACCCTACAGTGAGTGACTGAGTGACTTCAGAATGTTGAGGGTGAGTTTTATTATAGTAGATATAGGAATTTTCAGGCTATTGACTCTTGCACTCTCTCCACCAGTGTTTCATCCCTCTTCTCAACCACTATGCTATCCAAGTCTGTCAATGAGGATGTCTCTTCCTATAAAACTATTCTCTCCTCTGCTCTGGATATCCTTGCTCCTCCCATTCTCCATTCTGTAAGGCGTAAACTCCAGCCTTGGCTAACCTCTAGAATCCACTATCTACGTTCCTGTGCCCAATCTGCTGAACGCTTTGGCTGAAATCCTGTGCCAATGCTGACTTTTATGACTTCATACATTTAAAACTCTTGCTGACCTCCTTTCAGTCTGCTCTTTCACTTGCTAAACAAGACTACTACATCCACTTGACAAACTCTATTGGCTCATACCCTCGACATCTCTTGTCACTCTGAACTCTCACCTCAAAGTGCCTCCACCTCCAACCCCTCCTTCACTTCCTCCCCAGACATTACGGCTGAGTATTTTCCTAAGGTTCACAAGATTAACTTTGAGTTCTCAATGAAGTCACCTCCACCTCTCCTTCCCCCAGTCCATTCTGTCAACCCTCCTTATTTATTTATTTATTTATTTGGATTTACTAACTGCCTTTGTGAAGAGATTCACAGAAGTTAAGGTTATAAATCAAACTTACAATTTTGTTAACAGAACAATACTAAAATACACAAGTATAAACATAAATATAATACATACAGCAAACTGAAACCTAATAATAGGACTACCATGAAACAGGAAAAAAATATACACCCTTGACCCTTGCCTCCTTTTCTGAAATCAATGAAGAGGAAACTACATTTTCTTTCCTCCTCCAAACTGACTACCTGTTCCTCTGATCCTATTTACCAACAATCCACTCAGCAATCTCTCTCCTACTGTCATCCCTTCAATCTATCATATCTTCAATCTTTCACTTTCTACTGCAACTGTTCTTCATGCCTTCAAACATGCAGTAGTTACACCACTCCTCAAAAAACCTTTATTGAACCCTACCTGCTCTTCCAACTATTGCCCCATCTCCATCCTCCCATTCCTATCCAAGATACTTGAATGTGCTTATTTACTGCTGTTGTCTTGACTTTCTTTAATCTCAAGCTATTCTTGATCCACTTCAATCTGGATTTGCCCTCTACATTCAACTGAAACAGCCCTTACTGAAGTCTTCAATGACCTGTTCCTGGTCAGATCTAAAGGTCTCTATTCTATCCTCAACCTTCAAAATCTATCTGCTGCTTTTGACTCTGTTGATCACTACCTACTCCTTGACACGCTGTCCTCACTTGGATTTCAGGGCTCTGTTTTTTCTTGGTTTTCTTATCATCTCTCCAATGGTACTTTTAAGTGGATGCTCCGGTGGATCCTCCTCCACTTCTATCCCACTATCAGTTGGTGTACCTCAGGAATCTGTCTTTGGACCTCTTCTTTTCTCCATCTATACTTCTTCCCCTGGTGCTATGATCTCATCTCACAATTTTCAGTATCACCTTTATGCTGATGACTCCCAGATATCTCTCTCTCTCTACACTAGAAATTTCAGCAGGAATTCAGGCCCAAGTCCCAGCCTGCCTGTCTGACATTGCTGCCTGGATGTCTCAACGCCATATGAAACTAAACATGGCCAAGACTGAGCTTCTTATCTTTCCCCCTAAACCCACCTCTCCTCTTCCCCCATTATCTCTCTCCATGGATAACACTCTCATCCTCCCTGTCTCATCAACTCGTAATCTTGGGGTCATCTTTGACACCTCTCTCTCTGCATATATCCAACAGACTGCTAAAACCTGTTTTTTCTTTCTCTATATCACCACCAAATTTGTCCCTTCCTTTCTGAGCACACTACCAAAACCCTTATCACCTCTCACTTAGATTATAACAACTTGCTTCTCACAGGTCTCCCCACTAAGCCATCTCTCTCCCCTTCAATTTGTTCAAAACTCTGCTGCACAACTTAATATTCTGCCAGTGTCCCTGCTCATATTAGCCCTCTCCCAAGTCACTTAATTGGCTCCCTATCTGTTTCCACATACAATTCAAACTCCTCTTATTGACTTACAAGTGTATTCACTCTGCAGCTCCTCAGTACCTCTCCATCTCTCCCTACACTCCTCCCTGGGAATGCCGTTCATCAGGTAAATCTCTCTTATCTGTATCCTTCTCCTCCACTGCAAATTCTGTTCCTTTTATCTAGTTGCACCAAATGCCTGAAATAGACTTCCTGAATCAGTACATCAAGCTCCAGCTCTGGCCATCTTCAAATCTAGACTAAAACCCCACCTTTTTGAGACTGCTTTTAACTCCTATTCACTTGTTCAGTACCCTAGTCTGTTCTATAATCCCCACCTTAAGTAATTCCCTTATCCCTTATTTGTCCTATTTGTCTGTCTTGATTAGATTGAAAGCTCTGTCGAAAAGGGACTGTCTCTTGCATGTTCAGTGTACAGTACTGCACATGTTTAGCAGCGCTATAGAAATGATAAGTAGTAGTAGTAGTTACAGAATTTGTACTTAGCGTCCAGTATTTTGGTGCCTAAATTTTGGCACACTTTGGGGCTCATTTTCAGAAGAGAAAAAAGTCCAAAAAGCGACATAAATCTGCATTTGGACGTTTTTCTCACAAATATGTCCAAATTGGTATTTTTGAAAACAATTTTAGACGTTTTTCTCTGAAGTCCGTCAGAAGTGCATTGAAATTACAAGGGGGCATGTTAAGGGTGGGATCTGAGCATTCCTAACATTTGAATGTCTTTCTGCCATAATTGTACAAAACAAAAACATTCAAGTCTATAAAAGTTGGACGTTTTGGTCTAGACCTGTTTTATTAATAAGCCTCAAAACCTTTTCCTAAATGACCAGATAACCACTGAAGGGAATCAGGGATGACCTCCCCTTACTGCCTCAGTGGTCACTAATACCCTCCCCACCCCACAAAAATGTGATTACAAATAGTACTTACCAGCCTCTATGCTATCCTCAGATGTTACACTCAGGTCCATTAGAACAGCCTGCAGGTCCCTGGAGTAGTCTAGTGGTGGGTGCAGTGCACTGCAGACAGGTGGACCCAGGCCCATACCTCCCCCTAACTGTTACTCTTGTGGTGGAAACTGTGAGCCCTCCAAAATTCACCAGAAATCCACTGTACCCACATATAAGTACCCCCTTCACCCATAAGGGTTATTGTAGTGGTGTACAGTTGGGGGTAGTGGGGTTTGGGGGGGGGGGGGGCTCAGCAGACAAAATAAGGGAGAACAGTGAGATATGTATGTGGAAGCATTTATTTTAAGTCCACTGCAGCGCCTCCTAGGGTGCCCCATTGCTCTCCTGCGATGTCTGTGTGGCTAGTCTACTAAGAATACTGGCTCCTCCTATATCCCAATGGTTTGATTTTATATATTTTTCACTTAGACTCTTTTTTTTTTTTTTTTTTTTGGAAAATGGACCAAAAGACAAATGCACACAGCACAAAAACATCTAGCAAATAGCTATTTTTGAAAAAGAAAAAAAAAAAAACCTAGATGTTTTTCTGCTTTGAAAATGGCTACATTCCCCATCTGGATGCTTTTAGCAAAAGACTTAGACATCATATCGAAAATGCCCCTCTTTATAGAATTGCCTCCTATATAATTTTACATTAAAATCTATGTTCTGGGGCTGGAAATAGATGTTGGATTTCCATTTCCACTTCAACAGCTGGTTTGTTGTCTTCTTACTGTCTGTGGCTGGACTCACTGGAGCAGCAAGAGTAGCTCTGGAGTTAGGGCGCAGATTTTGTGCATCCACAGACAGGGAGGCAGAACATGGTAGCAGCACTGGAAGCTCAGAAAAGTGCTCATTTGTGCAAGGGAAAAAGCTCTGGGACCTAAATGTGTGGAATACTTTTAGTCCAAAAAACAAAAGCAGTTTCTTTCTGGAGTGGGGCCATTCTTGTCACATGAGCACTAGCATCTGTGTACCTCATAATACAAAAAGGTGGTTCAGGGTGCTACAACCCCTTGAGCAGGCCTTGACAAAAATAGATAATGCTCCCCCCCCCCCTCTCCAGTTCTCTGAAAGTAAATATGGCTTGAAAGACAACCATGCATTCGTTATATGGGAATTCATGATGTATTGTGCAAGGAAACCCACACTCACCTGCTCAGCTGCCTCTCGTTTGCTGTTATAAGTATCCAAATGTTCTTGCAGTTCTAGCACACTAAACTTCAGTGTTTCAAGTAAACCACATGATACCAACTGGAAGACAAACAAAAACAATTACTATCTTAAACACTGTATGATTTGTGGAGATTGCTAGATCATTTTAGGTAATTATAAAACCTGTTTTATTTAAACATGCAAAGCACAAGAAAATTAAATAACACTATAATATATCTTCCTGAGGTAGCATGGTTATAGTATTTACATACAGGATATATATATCAAATCACCAATGTTAGAAGGAAAAATAACACATCCTAAATTCTATCATTTCATTAATAGCTTTCCACTGTAAAACTGTTACACCACTGATATCATATCCTATTAACCACATAGCTATTTATTCATATTTACAATAATGCGGCAGTTATGCAACTTTTTGAGGCAAACTTTAATAGTACAATTTAATTTTTTTTAACTTTAAATTTTTATTGCATTTTCCTTATGTTTACATTTGTAACCATCAAACCATTAAATATACAACAATTTGTTTTGTGTCCATCTCTTAACTTTGTCTCAACATACAGACTTTCCAACTGCCTGATATTACAAAACAGTAACACAACCCATTTATTCCCAACTGTTTCCTTTAAATGATTCCCTCCAGCCATGTTACCCCCTGTGTTTTCTCCATATTAGTTATTCTCTTACCTACCACAGGTGATAGGATCTACATTGCCCTCCATACCCTCCCCCTCCCCCCCCCCCCCCCCCCCCCCCCCGCTTAATATATACCCTTAATCCCCTGATACTACCCTCCCCCTTCCCTGGAATGCATCTCAGAGCCCTTTAGAATCTCTCAATCATTTGCTGAAGTCTTCTCCATCCCCTTTTGCGCTTAAGTTCACCCTCTCTCTTATACACCGTTAAATGCTCCATTTGCCACAAAAGTCTCACTTTAACCTTCCAATCCCCTATATCTGGAGGGTCTACTGATTTCCAGCAGACGCAATAAGACACTTAGCCGCTGCCAGTCCCCAGCGCATCAGTTTGCTCTCCTCCCACTCATTATACATTCCCAATAAACACTCCTGTGGACCACACACCAGAGACACTCCCATGGTTCGGGCCAGCACTTTCATCACTGCTTGCCAAAATGACACCACCCCCCGGGCATGTCCACCACACATGGAGAAATGTGCCTTTCTGTGTTTTGCATCTCCAACACCCATCCGATGTCCTTGGATACATCTTTTTCAACCTCTCTGGTGTATAGTACCACCTAGTGAGTACTTTATACACATTCTCCTGTATTAATACACAAACAGAGGCTTTCTGTACTTCCCCACATATATTTTCCCATTCCCGCTCTGTAAATTGGCATTGCAAATCCCTTTCCCATACTCCCTGGAATGAGTATGCCTTATCATCATCCCCTTGAAAGAACTGATATAACATTGATATAGATTTTGGAACTGAGTTCGATTCCCAGCACAGGCAGCTCCTTGTGACTCTGGGCAAGTCACTTAACCCTCCATTGCTTGCCGCATTGAGCCTGCCATGAGTGGGAAAGCGCGGGGTACAAATGTAAGAAAAAAAAAATAAAAAATAAATGTCCACAAGTTTTCAAAACTTTCCCTCTCCCGGGGGTATCCTCCCCTCCATCCCTGCTTGCCTATAAAATGTTTTAATTGTATGTATGCCCAGGATCCCGTACTGGGCACACACCTCCTCAAAGTTCCACATCCCACTCCCATGCAACACATCCCAAAATCTCTCCACTCCCTTCTTTTCCTATCTTACAAATGTAGCATTTTCTCTGCCCGCCCGAAACCTAGGTTCCCATCGGAGGGAGGCCATTGATGATACTCCTTCTATCAGCCCCCATCGTTTCCTCATATCACCCCATAATTCCAATAAATGCTGAAGGTATGGACTGTATTCCCCTCTTGGCCCTTTCCCTATATGCTCTGAAGTCCACAACAAGGATCTCAAACTCCTTTATGGCCAGTATGATTGCTCCAATAGTACAATTTTATTAGCTTCTTATTTGCTTATTTCATTTTCATAGATAACATGAAAATAAATTAAAAATAAATATTTACACAAGGTCCGTGGAGTAGTCTAGTGGTGGGTGCAGTGCGCTGCAGACAGGTGGACCTCGGGCAGGCTATGGAGGTAAAATTCCTTGACAAAATCAAGGACTGCTTTATGGAGAAGCTAGAACAGGAACCAATAACAGGAGGAAGAATTCTAGACCTAGTCCTTAGTGGAGCGCATGATGTAGTGCAGGAGGTAATGGTACAGGGGCCGCTTGATAACAGTGATCATAATATGATCAGATTTAATATCGGCTTTGGTTTAAGTATACACAGGAAATCCAATACATTAGTTTTTAACTTTTAAAAAGGAGACTATGATAAAATGAGAAGAATAGTGAAAAAAAATCTTAGAGGAGCAGCAGTGAAGGTCAAAAATTTATAGCAGGTGTGAACGATGTTCAAAAATACTATCCTGGAAGCCCAGGCCAAGGATATTCCGTGTATTAAAAAAGGAGGAAGGAAGATCAAACAACACCTAGAATAGTTAAAAAGTGAGTTGAAGGAAGTTATTAGAGCTAAAAGAAAATCCTTCAGAAAATGGAAGAAGGATCCAACTGAAAATAATAAGAAACAGCATAAGGAATGGCAAGTCAAATGCAAAGCACTGATAAGGAAGGCAAAGAGGAACTTTGAAAAAAAGATTGCATTGGAAGCAAAAACATATAGCAACATTTTTTTAAGGTATATTAAAAGCAAGAAGCCGGCAAAAGAATCAGCTGGACCGCAAGATGACCGAGGGGTAAAAGGGGCACTCAGGGAAAAGAAAGCCATAGTGGAGAGATTAAATGAATGCTTTGGTCTTCACTGAGGAAGATTTGGGAGAGATACTGGTGCCAGAAATGGTATTCAAAGCTGACGAGTCAGAGAAACTGAATGAAATCTCTAGAAACCTGGAGGATGTAATGGCGCAATCTGACAAATTGAAGAGTAGCAAATTGCCTGGACCATATGATATCATCCCAGAGTACTGATATAACTGAAAAATGAAATTGTGGAACTATTGTTAGTAATATGTAATTTATCTTTAAAATAAAGCATGGTACCAGAAGACTGGAGAGTGGCCAATGTAATGCCAATTTTTAAAAAAGTTCAAGAGATGATCCGGGAAATAATAGATCGGTGAGCTTGACATCAGTGCTAGGCAAAATGGTAGAGACTATTATAAAGAACAAAATTACTGAACATATTCAAAAGCATGGATTAATGAGACAAAGCCAACATGGATTTAGTGAAGGGAAATCTTGCCTCACCAATTCTATTACATTTCTTTGAAGGGGTGAACAAACATGTGGATAAAGGTGAGCCAGTTGATATTGTGTATCTGGATTTTCAGAAGGCGTTTGACAAAGTACCTCATGAAAGACTCCAGAGGAAACTGGAGAGTCCTGGAATAGGAGGGTAGTGTTCTACTGTAGATTAAAAACTGGTTAAAAGACAGAAAACAGAGAGTGGGCTAAATGGTCAGTATTCTCAATGGAGAAGGATAGACAGTGGGGTTCCCCAGGGGTCTGTGCTGGGACTGCTGATTTTTAACATATTTATAAATGATCTAGAGATAGGAGTAACTAGTGAGGTAATTACATTTGCTGATGACAAAAGTTATTCAAAGTTGTTAAATCACAAGAGGACCTTATGAGACTGGGAAACTAGGCATACTTCAAACTGCTTAAACTTTTCAGTTGTTTTAACTGAAACTCCTGAGAACATTGTGATCAGCAGTATATGAAATCTTTTAAATAAATAAAATTTGCTACAGAGGACAGAAGTATAAATATATAAACACTAGTAAAAGAGGCCCGTTTCAGAGCAAATGAAACGGGCGCTAGCAAGGTTTTCGTCGCCATCACCCCCCCTCCCTCCCTGGCCAACCCCTTCGATGTTCTGCCCCTAACGTCATGACATTTGACGCGAGGGCGGGGCCCGGAGCGATTTCCCACCCCCCCGCCTCTGTGCCTCCTTCCCTGCCAACCCCTTCGTTGTTCTGCCATTGCTCCGCCCTCGAGAGCGGGGCACGGAGCGATTTTGGTGGCTTCACCACCACAAACCTTCGAACCTTTTTGAAGGAAGTCAGGGCTTGGCTTCACTGACGTCAGTGTCCTCAGAACGTTGAGGGTGAGTTTTATTATAGTAGATAGGCGGTCGGTGGCTCAACTGTTTGGGGAGGCTAAAGGGGGCGGGGTTGGGTGGGGCCAGGGGCGGGGCTTACATCTATAATTGTCTGACAACACAGAAAAAAAATAAGTAAAAATAAGTCACAATTAATACCTTTTATTAAATTTAGATATTAAATATGTATCATATATCAAAGAATAAAGTGGTTGCTCAAAGCATATACTAACCACAATTGCTCAACTGCAAAACACTATGCACAAATTTGTGCAAAAACACACTCATAAACCTTACTGTACCATAACACTGGGCAGACCCTAATAAACCAATATACCACCCATATGGAAAATGCAGACCGTCAACAATATGAAACAAGGGATCATAATATCACAATTCTCATGTAGAGCCACAAAACACCCTTTTAGGGTGGAAAGTGTTCACAATGAGCTCCTTTTATAAACGACTATATGTAGATCCTTCAAGAGGTAGTGTGTCATGATTTAGGCTCTAAAACCCTTTCTGATGATTTGGTGTCACCTCAGTAAGGCCAATACACAATTTCTCCACTGCAAAACACTATACACAAACTTGTGCAAAAACACACTCATAACCTTACCAAACCATAACAGTACTAATTCCAAGGACAGGACGAGCCACAACCTTATGCGTGGAAAGGCAGCACTGTAATTACACCGGGCTCTAAAACACCAGTGCACAACCTAGTGAAACAAAAAAAAAACCCAAAAAGGGCTGAAAATACTACACGCTAGCAGAATACTGCACCTTGATCACACATGAAAAACACATGACACAACAGATATGAAGGCAAAATACTGAACTGGAAAGTTACCTCAAGAACTCAGACTCAGCATGCAGCAATACTAGAAAAATTGAAACTTACATGCAAAACATCACAAATGCATATTTCCAAAAGCTGACATGTTCCAGTTAATAAATTCTGAATAAAATACTTTTTTCTACCTTTGTTGTCTGATCATTTTGTTTTTCTATTCGCTTTGGTCCCAGTGTCTTCTGTTTTATGCAGTGTCTTCTTTCCATTTGATATTTTTTCTCTCACCATGTCCACCATCCTCCTGTGTCCTTATGCGTCCTGTCTACCATCTGTAGCCCTGTCCCTATCCTTTCTCCACTTTAAACATCTGCCCTCAAAGTGTTTCAATCCAGCCCTTAAATTCAGCCATTTTCCCTCCATCCATATCCAGCATTTCTCCTCACTCTCTTCTGTCCCTGGATCCACAATCTCCCTCTTTTTCTCTTTCCCCTCTAGTGTATATCTATCCCTCCCTCTCATCCATCCCCATGTACAACCTCTCTTTCCTCCTTCTTCTCTCCCACTGCCCATATCACTCTCAGTATCTCCTTTCCTTGCACCCTGGGCCCAACATCTATCTCTTTCTTCCTCTTCCTTCTCCTTATAGCATCCCTCTCTCTGTCTCCCTCCCTCCCACATCCATGTTCAACATTTCCCCTTTTCTCTTGCTGTGCATCTGTCCCTCCGTCCTCCTTCACATCCAGCATTTCTCCCTCTCTCTCCCCATGCATCTCCCCCAACATTTCCCACCTCCCTCTCTCACCTCTACCAGCCAGCATGCTGCCTCGGTCCCTGACTCCCTAAAGCATTCTTATCTTCACCTGTACCCGTCGCTGTCAGCGCTGCCTCACGGCCTGCCATTCATTCTCACAGGCAGCTCCGTTCCCGCTCCCCTTTGCCGCGTCCTCCGGCTCTCTCTGATGCACTTCCTATTTAACAGGAAGTGCATCAGAGAGAGCTGGAGGAGTGGATGCGGCAAAGGGGAACGGGAATGGAGCTGCCTGTGAAAATGAATGGCAGGCAGTGAGGCAGCGCTGACGGCGACGGGTGAAGATAAGAATGCTTTAGGGAGTCGGGGACCGAGGCAGGCAAATTGCGAGGGGATGTTGGGTGGGCCCTGGCGGGGGGTTGGTGTAACGCGCGGGGGGGGGGGGGGGGGGCAAGGAGAGCTGCCGGTCGGGGATTCCTCGACGGGGAGAGCAGGAAGGACGGTGGGAGAGCTCCCTGGCTGCTGCGGAAGCCCTGCGTTTGTGAGGGCAGCAGCCAGGGGAACGTCAAGATTGGGCTGGGGAGGCTTAGCCTCCCCAAGCCTCTTATATGGGGCGCCTATGTATATAAAGCCTTAAAAGCAAAGTAAGTCTATTGAAGGATTCTGTAAAGTAAATGGCCTTCAGAGAAAAAGATCAACTGACCCATCTAATCTGCCCAGTTATTGCTAGCCACACTGTTAAAGATCTAACCCAACTATTAAGCATAAAATGTTAATGCTTTTAAGATTTCTGTTTTTGTTATCTTTCTAATTTGTACTCCACTATCATGTGTAGATCTGCAAAAAGATCCATGACTTAGTTCAGACTGAGCAGTCTTCTCTTCCTATTTTTAACCATAAAGCTTTGTAACTATTTAAGTACCTCTAATATTAGTACAGACCCAAAACACTTGGCTTCCTACATGCCCTGCACAGCCTGGTAGACAGATCTAGCTACTTGAGTTCTAGTCATAAGAGAATGACTAATCCTGACGACTCACTTCCTTTACATTTCACTAAGTGGAAATTTTGAACTGGTAGCATTGTGATTCAGAGAGCCACTCCTGAGCAGCAGATGTATGCTCTACTGGAATATATTCCTTTCATTTGTACCAAAAGAAAACTTCTTTTTATAAACATTCAGTAAGAAACAAGGATCATTATTGATAATTAACAAATTATTTCATTGCTGTTTGGCACTTCAGTAGTCCTTAGCGAGTCTTACCGTTTCAGCATCCACAAAGACTGTTGGGCATTCTGAGCACATCATCATCACATCCAAAGAGCTTTTGAACTTTGTTCCAATACGCTGCAAACTCTCTCCCAAAAAATTGACAGAATCATTTGTTAGAGCGCCAAATTTTCTTTGAATGCTCTGTAAGAAACAAAATACACTTTTGTTAATACTATTCAATTGAATTACTTTAAAAGCAGGTCAGCATTCTAAAGCACTTATGAGATTGGCAGTAGTGCTGGCTACATAAGTGTTTTTTGTTTTTTTAATTCCTAGAAACTTTTAGACACAAATTATTATGTTGGTAATTCTATAACAGGGCGCCCCACTTTAGCCACTTCAATGCAGTGTGGGGAGTGCCTATTCTTTAATAGCATCTGGGCATGATGATTCCAATATAGAATACTAATGTAAGCCTGCATTGGTGTGCCTACATCTAGGTGTGACCACTTATGTCAGGTCAACGGCAGGTGTAAATGGGTGCAAGCCTGAAAGCACTATTTAATGCACCTAACTTATAGCATCTATAAGTTATGTGCATAGTCTGGAGACACATCTATGCTTTCATGCTCCACCCATATGTATGCCCTCTTGCAGTTAAGCGCTATAACACTTTATGCTCCTTTATAGAGTAGTGCATGACCAATATTGTCCATTCAAAAAGGGGAAAAGAATTTGGGTGTTCTGGGGGTTATGCCACTTAGTTGTCTATCTTATATGTCTAAGTGGCAATATTTGATAAATCAATAAACAGTCCAACTTAATTTCAATAGTGGGGGTCATTCAAAAATATATCATATATCACCCAACACTAAAAACAAAATTAACACATCATACCATACAAGTGTCTTCTGGACCTCAGTCGCAACTTTTTTTGACACAGACCACTCAATCCGCGGTTTGCCTGCTTCCTCATCGGTCACTTTTTATTGATTACCATTTATAACTCCTTCATTGTAATATCAAACTCATTAAAAAAATTTCTCTATCTTAAATTTTATATATAAGCTCAACACCACTTATCCTGATTTTCTGATGGACCCACTGCCAACATGGGCCATGTTTCGCCTTTGGCTGTGTCAGGCTATGTTCCTCAACTTGTAGTCTGGGCTGTTCTGCAATGCATCATGATTAACAGGATATTTCATTTCTGTTTTGCAATTCAGCAGTTCTTAGCGAGTCTTACCATTTCAGCATCAACAAAATCTGCTGGGCATTCCGAGCACAACATCATCACCTACAAAGAGCTGTTGAATTTTGTTTCAATACGCTGCAAAAACTCTCCCAGAAAACTGGCAGAATCATTTGTTGGAGCACCAAACTTTCTTTGAACGCTCTAAAACAAGCAAAATACACTTTTGTGTATTACAGAACAGCCCAAATGAGAAGTTGAGGACCATATCCTGATGCAGCCAAAGGCGAAACTTGGCCCATGTTGGCAGCGAGTCCATCAGAAAATTAGGATAAATGGCTTTGAGCTTATATATAAAATTTAAGACAGAAATTTCTTTTTTAATGAGTTTGATATTACAGTGAAGGAGTTATAAACGGTAATCAATATACAGTGACCAATGAGGAAGCAGACATTGGACTGAGTGGAAAAGACTGGTCATATCACATCAAACTTATATGTAGTTTGACTCTTGCAGCCATATGTTTATTTATCTGGAAATTCTGTGCATCTCTTTTCATTTTATTAATTTGATTGTAAATTGTTTTGTTTCATTATTGATTGCAAAATTGTTTATTGTTATTAATACTTGACTGTAAACTGCTTTGCCAAACCAAATTAAAGGTAGTAGAGCAAACGATTGAACCAAACAGCTTCAAAACATGGATCAAGCCGTTCAGCCTTTTAGATTTGAAGCATATAAAATAACACAAAAATTACTGTAAAGAAGATGGTTTGGGATATTTTAGGGGTGGATTTCTATATGGAATAAAAGATTATACTGAACTGATGACCTGCATCCGTCTAGTTCAGTTCCTAGCTGGATGGCAGAGGCAAATGGAACCTGATTTCACATGCTTCCCCCCCCCCCCCCCCCAACTAAAAAAAAAAAAAAGAAGTTAGTAGAGAAGAATATAAAAGCTCAAAATCTAGCTAAAGTAATAGGGAGGGCAAAGGGAGCATAATCATCTTTTGGCAAACCAGCAATCTGGCTTTCAAAAGAGCATAGTACAGAGAGAGTGCTGTTCTCTTTAATGGATGATCTGCATAGCAGTGTATATATCAGGTATGACTATGCAGTACCTCTTGAATCTGGCAGGAGTATATCACATAGTAGATCTCGAGTTGCTGTTTGACAGACACTGGCCTTGTGGCTCAATAGTTTTCATCTGTTCTAATAGGGCTGTTGTCACAGACGGTCTAATGGAGTTCTGTGGTATTCTGATCCTGGCCATTGGTGTTAGGATCTATGCTTTCAATCCCTTTATTTAATCTGTAGTTCCTGCCCGTAACAAAGACTTTAGACTAAACAGATGTCAAATTCCTGCTTTATGTGGATGCCACTCAAATATGTTGCTGTTAGGAAAGAATCAGGGTGTGGCAGTGGCCAAACTGAATTAATGTTTGACAGAAGTTGACTGCCGGTTAGAGGTAAACAAATTTAAAATGAATCTATCAAGAGAACCCATCGCCTTACAAAATTACCTCACCAGCCCACCCAGTTATTAAAATCCACCATCTATACTATCCTGCCCAAAACCTTCCTTCTCTCTTCCCTTTCTTAATCTCTGTATATTACTAATTGTATCTGATATCCTGGAATGACTATGTCATAACAAAACTCTGTAAGCCACATTTAGCCTGCAAATAGGTGGGAAAATGTGGGATACAAATGCAATAAATAAACCACTGTCTGATGGTCCATTAAAACATATTAGTTGGTAGTGTGAGAGCTTATTGGGGATTATTTGAATAATAGAGCAGTATCAGTGAACTGTAGGTCTGCAGCCATACTGCCTTGGCATTTTCCAAGGTTAAGTTTAATTTTACTAATTTAACCATTGGATTACGTCGTGAAGAAAATTGTTGAGGAAGGTCAGGCAGTGGTGTACCAATGGCGGGGCGGTGGGGGCGGCTCTTTCTGGGTGCACGCTGCAAAGGGATGCAGGGAGCAGCTGCGCAGCTGTTGGCTCTGTCAATTCCCTGCTCCCTCTGAAGTTACTTCCTGTTCTGGGGCAGGGAACCGGCGGAGCCGATAGCTGCTTGACTGATCCCTGCACCCCCAGGAGGTGATGCGCAAGGGGGGGGGGGTGCACAGTGGCGTTCCACCCAGGGTGGCAGCCGACAAAGGAACACCACTGAGGTTATGTCAGGATTTTTTGGGGTCTATAGAGTAGTTGGATGTTGTCAGCCTAATACACTGCGATGCAAAATGTTTACATTAATGAAGCAAGGGGAACATTTTTTGGGATAAGACCATTGCATCAATGACTTCTGAAATTAAAATGATCAGACATGCCAGAGCTGACAAGGGCTGGTGGAAGACTATTAGGTGTCCTAGACAACCCTACAGCTTTGCATTTTCCCCTCCCGTACATACACACCCAATTAAATGTAAAAAATAAAAAATCAGTACTGTGCATTAATATTAATACTATGTATTTATACTAACAGATTAATTTTACAAGTTAAATGAGAATATATTTAAATTCATAGTACACAAATAAAAAGAAATAATCTTTTCAGACAGAAATACTGACAACATGAATAACTACTGCAAATACACACTTGGAACCGAGGGAGGGGGTATGGCATGCCTTTGTTCATTGACTTCATTGATGAAAGCTGCACCATGGCAGCTGGAGCCATGGGAGGGGGGCAGCATAGTAAGGGAAAGACAGTAAGAGCAAAAGTTCTTTTCTTTGCCTAGGAGATGAAAAGACACACTGCAGGGAATATTCTATTCTGCAAGTTTATCAGTCAAGGAGCAAATGGGTGGGCAGCATCACTTGGAGGGAAACTTCTAGTATAAACACACAGCCCAGTTTGAATTTCTTCGTCTTTGACTCCTGCTGTCTGGCCTTTGTATCACTTATTAAGGGAAAAAAAGGTTTCTGGCTAGCCCAGCCATTGTACCTGGGAAGACAGGAGTGGATAGCAATGACAAAGTTGCTAAGAGTTTTGCAGTAGTCATCAGATTTAAGCTGAAATGGGGAACCAGCATACTGCTACATCCTGCAGGGAAGGATAAAGGAGGAAGTTACACAATATCCAATCGTAGGAATCTGGAGGGGACAAGAAACAATCCCTAGGAGCCATAAAGATAAAGAACCTACAGAGGAGCTCCCATCTGGGGAAACACTACCACTCAGAGACAGAACCTCTTTAAAAGGATTGCCTAGGGGTCTCTAAAGAGTGGAGAGCCCTGCAGCCACTGAGAAAGAGACTGGTGCAGATTTTCAAAGAGCTATGGTAGTAGCAGTGGCTCATTACACTTAAATGAACTGGTTAGAGTGGCAGTGCATCTTTTTATGCAACGCTGTAAGGTTGCCTAGGGCACCTAACAGTCTTCCATCAGACCTGGTCATCTCTGACCCAAATTGAATGCAGGATTCTAGAGCACATTTTATCATAGGAGCCAACTCTGTGGGTGCCGAGCACCCCAATATTGAGCAAGATTTTTCAATATGTCCAAGAAAGGTTAATTTGTATTCTGTTTGGCATCCCCACCCTGTATGAGAACAGGCTCTATTGCACTGGTTTGTAGAGAAGGACTTCTTGTTGAAGGAAGTGGGGATGGGTTTGTGATAGCTGTGACTTTGTCAGGGGTCTTTCAAGTGGAATTGAGAAAAATATGAAGTGATATCCAGATCTGGCAGCAATTAGCACCCAAGAGTCTGCTATTTTATTTACTTATAATTTTCATAGCAAAATATGATCAAGGCAGATTCCAACCAAACATTCATAGAATAACATTAAATCTCACACAATACAGCACAGGACAAACAACAACAACACCACCACCTCCCCAATCAGCAGTAATTTTCTGCTATTCTTTAAAAACAAACAAAACCCCAAAACAACCCACCCAGAATGTGTACTGAAAAGACAAATGGAAAGTGCTTGGCGATTGGAGTTAGGAGGAGGAACATAGCTTGGTCAGATCATTTTTTGATTAATTTTCAGTGCTCAATAGGTGTCTCATCAGTGTTAGTACACTCTAATCCTTCTTTGTACCACTAATTGTTTTTCTTTATGTTGCTTGGCATCTTTTTTGACTACTTTTCATTAGTTCTTGGATGAAAAGATTTCCTCTTTTAGTACTTCTCTGCTTGATGACCTAGCCCTTTGGAGCGTAATTCACCCTTGTTGTGGAGAAAACAAACCATGGTTCTCTGGATCACAGTGCGGACAAACATGGAAGTCTGTCCCTATTCTTATGTGCTGTAAACTGCTGCAAACTGAACATAAATTGCTGCTGAGAATGACTAATATACTGAGATTTAGCCTGTGTGTTCATACTTCTGAAAACTATCCTTGTCATTTATTTCAGATTGTACATCAGTTCTGTGCTCCTGTTGGTCATTCTTCCTATTAACCAGCTTTTACTGCAGAGCAATATGCAAGTTACCTGATGTCAAGGTGAATACTTCTTCAGAATCAGTTTCTCATATTCCCTAGAACTTCTCTCCTTTGTCATTATTTCCTCTGCATGATTACTCTGGTCCTATGCCTTTGTGCAACATGAGTAGTTCTTTTTCTAAGTTCACTCTGCTTACTTTGATTAGCCTTCAGATATTGCTCAAGTTGGTGAAACGTTCAGGATCTCATGATGGAGCTCCTGCCTGGTTACTTAAGGCTTGGAGGAGTAGCCTAATGGTTAGTGCAGCTGGCTGTGAACCTGGAGAACTGGGTTCAATTCCCACTGCAGCTCCTTGTGGCCCTGGGCAAGTCACTTAACTCTCCATTTCTCCAGGTACAAAAACAGATTGTGAGCCCAGTAGGGACAGAGAAAAGTGCCTGGATAGAATATGTAAACCACTTTGGTTGTACCACAGAAAGCAATTTTTCTGGACTTTGTTAACTCTAGTTTGCAATTGGGAAAAGCTCCCCCTCAGTGGAAAAGATCTATGATCCAGCCCCAATTGAAGAAACTGGGACTTGAGAGATGTCTCTACTCCCTCTAGTTTTTGCCCCACTGCCCAACTACCATTTCTGGCAAAGTTAGCTGAAAATGCAATATTTCAGCAGATAATACACTTCTGGTATAATAACAAAAGCCTCTATCCTTACCAGTCTGGGTTCTTTGTCGGGCATAGTAATAAAAATGCACTGCTGGGAATGCTTAATGATATTTGCTGTCATTTAGACACTGGAAAGATGTGCTGATTTTACAGCTAGATTTGAGCCAAACATTTGATATAGATTATTCATTAATGCTAGATCACCTGCAGGAGGTTGGTTTAAAGGGAGTCACATTAGACTGGTTTTGGTTGTATTTTTTGGATTACACATGTCAACTACAATATAATACGTTATCTCTTCTTCAGCTTTTGACAAAAGGTGTACAAAAAGGTTCTATTCTTAGCCATACTTTATTTAATATATTTATCATTCCACTTGCAGCTCCTCTTACGTCTATGCACATGATATTCAACCTTTGAACGTCCATGATATTTGGAACTGCTAATTTTAGTCAACACCTTCTGCTAACTTAGATAAAATCACCTTGTGGCTAATTCAATATAAACTTCTCCTCAACTCTGCTAAATTACAGGCACTATGGATTTCTTCAAATTCTACTATGTCTCCATTCAACCATTTCTCTGTTCTAGATCAGTCCAATTCAAGGATATGATTCTGTCTTAGGTGTTTTGATCGTTCAGTTATATTTAACCCTCAAGTTTCTCAAGTGATCCAAAAGACCTTTTTTGCTATAAGTGAGATCTCTGAGACCCTGCCTAGATTCCAGAGCACTGAACACTTTGTTACACTTGGGTTTTGATAATGCTCTGCATTCAGGTCTTCCTATGTATGCTATCAAACATTTACAAGTTCTACAAAACATAGCAGTCAAGTTGATATATAAGGGAAGATTAGATCATATCACTCCATTCTAACCATTGGCTTCCCATCACTAGTAGAACATAAAGAAGAAGTAAGGAGTTTGAACAGGTAAGTATACCCTGGAAAATGAGTGAAAAGTCAGCATCAAAAGTTTACATTTAATCCTCTTGAAACTGGCAGCCAATGCTGCTCCTGTTAGAGACGTGTAACATGATTAGTAAGTTTGGCTTTAAATAGAATTTTGATTGCTGTATTTTGCAGGAGTTGGAATCAGTGCATATGAATAAAAGGGACACCCGTCAGCAGACAATTACAATAATGTCTATTAATAAATGCATGAATTACAGTTTTTAGGGCTAAAGTGGGGTGATCTGAGAGAACTAATCTTCCTTAAGGACAAAAATGTTTTCTACATGAGGGATAAGACTTGAGGTACAAGGGACAGCTCAAAATCCAATTAAGGCCCCAAGTAAGAGAACTGTAGCTCAATAGGCATAAACTTGCCAGAAATACATGATTTGAATAAAGATCTTATTTATAGTGAACTAAATAGCCTCTGACTTTAGCTGATTCAATTTCAATTTATGACCTATTAATCAGCGAGCTATGATGGATCTGAATATCATCTGTGTAAAAATACACACACTTATACCCAGACTTTGAATGAGTGATGTCAGTGGTGCTAGAAAAATGTTGAATACAGTTGGTGCCAGACTAGATTCTTGTGGCACCCACCCAATAAGAGGAACGGAGCTGCAAAAGTATTATCTATCTGGACTCTAAATGCACGGCCAGTAAAGAATGACTGAAACCATGTTGGTGCTGTATTGGTGACCCCAATCTCCTTTAATCGTGAGAAAAGAAGAATATAATTAACTAGATCAAAAGCTGTGCTCAGATTTAGATGCATCAGGATAGGTAAGGATCCCATTGTGTACTGCCAACAGGGCAAACGTAGTACTATGTTTGGCTCTAAAACCTGATTGTCTAGGATGAAGCATATTATTGGAGTCCTAGAATTAAAGAAGCTGTCGAGCCACAACTTTCTCTGTGAGTTTGACAACAAAATGGAAGATTAGATATGGCTGAAAAAGACTTACAATTGAGCTAAATGTAGTAAAGAGGAAGCATAAGCCAACATTGTAAGTAGTATACTATGCCATACTTTGTATTGTTATTTGAATATTTTTTACTATTGTAATTGCCTATTGCTCATGTTTGATCTATTCTTACGGTACACCGCCTTGAGTGAATTCCTTCAAAAAGGCGGTAAATAAATCCTAATAAATAATAAACAAACAAACAAATGAGGTGGGCATCACATTAGCATAGAACATGGAGGCAACCGTTTTTGCAAGCCCTACACCTGTACAATAGTGTGAAAACTTGTATAAGGCACTGTCCTGTCACATCAGGAATCCCTCTTTAGACAGTAATGGGATATGAATGCGCACATACAAGTACATGTCTTGCAGATCTCTTTCCTGAAGAATGACTTCAAGTAGGCCACTGACATTTCCAAAGGTCAGACGATATGACTCTTGACCTGCCCTTTGACGATCAAGCCTAAATGAGCACAAGGTAAAGATTTCATTTTGGATTTGGATGTTTAGATCACACCTATTTCAGTAGGTATTTTCTTGTACCTGGACAGTTTACAGTCTAAGTTGGTACCTGAGATAATGGAGATTAAGTGACTTGCTCAAGACCACGAAGAGCAGCAGTGGAATTTAAAACCTGGCTTCCCTGGCTCTCTACCTGCTGATCTAAGCATTAGCTTACTCCTCCATTTATTTTCTGCCTTTTCACTCCAAGATGTGTACAAGGCAAATTACAGATTTAACAGAAGAAGTAATGCTACTACATAGGTTGCTGGTGAGACTTCACCTAAAACACTGTGCCCAGTTCTGGAGGCCGTATTTTCAAAAAAATAGAGAAAGTTGAGGAAGTCCAAATAAAGCTACCAATATGGTGCATATTCATTGTGGATATCCTGAAAACCTGACTTGCTGGCAGGTCCTCTCTAGAACAAGAGTCATGGTTTGAGGAACATCAGGAAATATTTATTCATGGAAAGAGTGGTGGACAGATGGAATGGCTTCCTGGGGGAAACAAAAACAGTGGCAAGATTGATGAAGCATGGGATAAGCACAGATAATTCCTAGTTCTGAAGAAGTGAAGACAAAAACAAAGATCAACTTGGATCTAAGACACTGCAGACAGAATGTAGCTAGGCAGACCAGATGAAACTTATCTTCTGATAAATTCTATGTTGCACTAACTCATATTTTAGGGTATAAGCTTTCGGAACTACCAAAGTCCCTTCCTCAGGCTATGTACTGTAAAAGTTAAACTTGTGCTCCTTGAAAGGCTAATTTTCCTAGCAGTAGCAGCACTGTTGGAAATTAGAACTAAAGTGTCACGGAAAGGTACTGCTCTCTTAAAAAAAAAAAAAAAAAGACGGTTTGAGAACTTAAACCTGAATGGTAGAGAGCCAAAAGGGGAGTGTGAAGCCCATCTACATGAGCTCCTCACCCCAGGAGGGATGCATCCGTTGTCAGCACTTTTTGTGACTGAGGAATTTGGAATGGACACCCCAAGGTCATGATTGGATCGAATCGCCCACCAATGCAGAGAAGGGGAGAAAATCAGCTTTCACAGAGTAACAGTACTGCTCTCTCAAACTCCCAGGCAGAGCTGCCAAAGTCAACTGGTATATAGTATGTGCATGAAGCAAACTAAAGGCTGTCCAGAGATAGGCTTACCCTCTACATGGCAATGATAAGCAATAATTGCACTAAGGTGAACTTTTACGGAGTTGGTCTTGAGGCCAGCCTCTGATAAGTGTAGAAGGTATTCAAGCAGGGTCTGTGTAGGACAAGAAAGAGGATCTAGGGCCTTGCTGTCACACCAGACAGCAAACCTCCTCCATTTGAAAGAGTAACACCTCTTCGTGGAATCTTTTCTGGAAGCAAGACTCGGGAGACACCCTCTGAAAGACCTAAGGAGGCAAATTCTAAGCTCTCAACATCCAGGCCATGAGAGCCAGAGACTGGAGGTTGGGATGTAGAAGCGACCCTTTGTTCTGGGTGATGAGGGTTGGAAAACATTCCAATCTTCACGGTTCCTCAGAGGACAACTCCAGAAGAAGAGGGAACCAAATCTGACGTGGCCAGAAGGGAGCAATCAGAATCATGGTTCCGTAGTCTTGTTTGAGTTTCAGCAAAGTCTTCCCTAATAGAGGTATGGGAGGATACGCATACAGGAGGCCTGTTCCCCAATGCAGAAGAAAGGCATCTGACGCTAGTCTGTTGTGGGCCTGAAGCCTGGAACAGAACTGAGGGACCTTGTGATTGGATTGAGTGGAAAAAGATCCACCGAGGGGGTGCCCCACGCTCGGAAGATCTTGCGGGCTACGCCCATGTTCAACGACCACTCGTGAGGTTGTATTATCCTGCTCAACCTGTTGGCCAGACTGTTGTTTACGCCTGCCAGGTTTGTGGCTTGGAGCAACATGCCATGACAATGTGCCCAAAGCCACATCTGGACAGCTTCCTGACACAGACGGCGAGATCCGGTGCCCCCCTGCTTGTTGGTATAATACATGGCAACCTGATTGGTTGTCTGAATCAATATGATTTGGTTGGACAGCAGGTCTCTGAAAGCCTTTAGAGCGTTCCAGATCGCTCGCAATTCCAGGAGATTGATCTGAAGACCTTTTTCCTGAAAGGACCAGGCTCCTTGAGTGTGAAGCCCATCTACATGAGCTCCCCACCCCAGGAGGGATGCATCCGTTGTCAGCACTTTTTGTGACTGAAGAATTTGGAATGGACGCCCCAAGGTCAGATTGGATCGAATCGCCCACCACTGCAGAGAATTCTGGAAGTCGGTGGACAGTTGGATTACATCCTCTAGACTCCCTGCAGCTTGATATCACTGGGAAGCTAGGGTCCATTGAGCCGATCTCATGTGTAGACGTGCCATTGGAGTCACATGAACTGTAGAGGCCATGTACCCCAGAAGTCTCAACATCTGCCGAGCCGTGCTCTGTTCAGACGCTCGAACTATGGACACCAGGGACAGGAGGTTCTCTGCCCCTGTCTAGGGAAGATAAGCTCGAACAGGGCTCCAATGAATTCCAACTTTTGCACTGGAGTGAAATGGGACTTGGGGTAATTGATTACGAACCCCAGTAGTTCTAGCACCTGAATAGTCATTCGCATGGACTGCTGAGCGCCTGCCTTCGAGGTGCTCTTCACCAGCCAATTGTCGAGATAAGGGAACACATGCACTCCCAGTCTGCGTAGTGATGCTGCGACTACCACCAGGCACTTTGTGAATACTCTGGGCGCAGACGCCAGACCAATGATCTTTCGACACACCTTCTTCTGCCTGACCACCTGGCGAAAAAGCTCGACCAGTTCCGTAGGGAGTGCATCATCCAAGCCCGACAGTTGCCGTATTGAGTCCCGCAAGTGCACGCTCGTGAAGAGCTGTTAAGACTGGATCTTGGCGGTGAGCATAGCGGCCTGGTATGTCTTCCTCCCAAAAGAGTCAAGAGTTCTTGCCTCTCTGCCTGGGGGCGCCGAAGCATAGTCTCTAGTACTTCTGGCTCTCTTGAGGGCAGAGTCCACCACCATGGAATTGTGGGGTAACTGAGACCTCATCAACCCAGGTTCACCGTGGATCCGATACTGGAATTCAATTTTTTTCAGGACCATGGGGCCAGACAGAAGGGCTGACCAGTTTTGCATCAGGACTTCCTTCAGTACCTTATGGAAAGGAACTGTCACAGCCTCTTTAGGTGGAGAAGAATAATCCAGGACCTCGAGCATCTCAGTTCTGGGCTCATCCTCAACTTCCACAGGGAAGGGAATAGCTGTAGCCATTTCCCGGACAAAAGAGGAAAAGGACAGACTCTCTGGTGGAGATAGTCTCTTTTCTGGCGGAGGGGAAGGATCAGAGGGAATCCCAAAGGACTCATCAGAAGAGAAGTACCTGGGATCCTCTTCTGACTCCCACAAACGCTCTTGCTCAGTATCGGATAGAACCTGAGTTAAGGTGCTTCGACGCCGAGAAACAATGTCCTCTATGGCGATGTCGAGAGGCCGATGCCCGGTCCGACTGCAGCGAACCTCCCTCCACCGATGTCAAAGGAGAGTCGATCTGGGTGGCAGCCAATGTGGATGCCGCAAGCGGCATCACGGTCAGGGACCTCACCGCAGGTGAAGGCCCAGACACCGCTGCAGCAGCAGGGACAGAAGGCGCAAGCACCCCCGACACCGAAGCTGACTGTCATAGCAGCCCTTCCAGAATTTCTGGAAACAAGGCCTGGATGCAGTCGTCGAGAGCCACCATCGAAGTAGACTGCGGGGTTGATGGGACAGGCGGTGTCAGAATCCGTGGAGGCTCGGGAGCAGGTACCAGGCTACTGGGAGACCGACGCATCTGCACCTCCTGTATCAAGGGGGAGCGATCTTCTTGGTGCTGACGCTTCTCGGGTGCAGACTCTCTCGATGCCCTGGAGCTCCTGGTACTGTGTGTCGAAGGAGAACGATGACGGTGTTTCTTCGCCTTTGCTCGACGCCCGTCATCGAGACTCCTCAGTACCGATGAGGAAGACGTGGAATCCTCGCATCTCCTCGGGGCCAGGTCCGACGACGGCCGTTCCCAGTGGGCCTGCATAACAGGAGGCCTCGAGGCAGGTGGAGACCCACTCGACGCCTCACTGCTCCCAGCGTGAGTTGGTCTCTCAGCAGCCATTACCTTTCTTCCTGACATCGATGCTCCTGTCGATGTCGATGCCAACGACCTCGGTACCGATGTCGAAGGACCGGACTGAGCCCCCCCAAATTTTTCTCTTTGGGCTTCTCAAGACGCTTGGGTCTGTTTCTTCATACAAAGACACAGACTACAAGTGGCTGGGCTATGGTTGGGCTCAAGGCACTGGATACACCAGGCATGGGTATTGGTACCTGAGATAGTCCAGTTGCACCGTGTACAACGCTTGAAGCCACTGGGTGTCTTCGATGACATGGAAGGAAAAAGGGCTTCGGCGAAATCAAATGACGTGATTGTGCCTTTGAAAAGAAAAAGGGACACAAGAGAAAGAAAAAAACTTGACTGCGTCGAAAAACAAAGAAAATTTATAAAAAGCGGCTAAATTCAAGAAAAATATGGGAAGGTTTTTTTTTTTTTTTTTTTAAAGAGAATGACGAAAAAAAGAAAACTAAAATGAACTAGCCATCAAAGACTCTGTTTCCTGGGCCAAAAACGAAGAGAAGAGTTGAAACACTGTCTCTCCGCCGATGACAAGAAAAAACTGAGGAAGCATGCTCACCCAATGGGCAGGAAGTCATCTGTGCATGCGCAGTGCATGCAATTCACGCGCTAGAAGACTTTAGCAAAACTCTGTTTTTATTTTGCTGGCAAAATGCCGGTTCCTGGGCCGACGTGGACGTCGACCCCACATGCGAGAACAAGCAGTCTGCTTGTCTTCAGAGAATGCATTACACAACGGTCTGACTACAAAGGGCCTGCACCAGCTTCAACTGATTCAAAATGCTGCAGCAAGACTCGTAGAAGTTTGCAAGTGATGTGACCACATCACACCATTCTTACAAAAACTTCATTGGCTACCATTACAATACAGGGCTAAATTTAAAACTCTTTGCCTGATCTTCAAGGCCCTTAAAGGAAATGGCCCTGAGTATCTGAAGAATAGGATGATCCTCTACACACTGCCAAGGACACTAAGGTCCTCTCAAGGACTATCACTAACTACACCCTCTCCAAAAGACATTACATGATGTGATACCTGCAAGTAAGCCTTCTCCGGAGTAGCCCCCATACTCTGGAATGCACTGTCTGAAAGGCTCCACTTAACACAAGACTATCTCTACTTCAGAAAGCTTGGCTCCTCAACCAGGCCTTTAATGGAAGAAGTAACTAACATGTTAATCTCATTCACACACATGTGACTCGGGCTGCACATATGCAGTAGGTCATGTTTATCCACTCCTACCCTAGCTGATATAAAATGTAACCATCTTTTTAAACTCATACGCATGTCTCCTTAAATTAGTCACCTTATTATCTAACTCTTCTTATTCTCTTACCTATCGATATGTTCCATCTTTGTTTATACCCTCCACTGTCAATTAAATGTTCTATTATGTATCGTGTTGACATTGTAAGTAGTATACTATACCATATTTTGTATTGTTATTTGCATACTTTTACTGCTGTAACTGTCTATTGCTCATGTTTGATTTATTCTTACTGTACACTGCCTTGAGTGAATTCCTTAAAAAAGGCGGTAAATAAATCCTAATAAATAAATAAATAAAAGGAGCTGCAGTGGGAATGAAACCCAGGAAGCTGGGATCAAAGCCTGCTGCACTCACCATTAGGCCACTTCTCCACTCCAAGATTTTAAAGACTTGTGTTGGCTTGGGTTAATGGGAAGACTAAATAATCCTTATCTGCCAATTTACACTATGTTAACTATTTACAATTCCTAAGTTTGAAAGTACAGTGTATATCACAAGAAAGATTCAAACACAGCAGCGCAAAGATTGTTAAAAAAATATTGCACCAATACTGCACTGACCTGAAACAACCTAGAGAACACATGAAATGTATAGGCTGCACAAGATCCATCAGTTTCACAAAGCATCTGGTTGACATGGCAGCGCCAGGCTTCTTCTTCGTCATCATATGTTGCTGGTTGGAAAGCTGCCAATATGGCCGAAAGAAAAGGCGATGGTGGTGGTGAAGCCTGGACTTCTAGAAAACCATCCTGGTCTCCCTCATCCTGACTAGAAATAAAATAAATAATGGTATGTAAATGAAATGAAAACAGCAGATTCATTTTCATTAATATAAATTTTAGTAGAAGGCTCAATTAAAATTAGAAGCATGCTATTTTAAAATTAATAAAAAGTTGCAACTTAAAAAATAATTAGAAAATAGGGTTTTTTTTAAATTAACAAAACAAATATGTGAGCCAAGTACTATAAATTTAGAAGTATTTAGGTTAGCTGTTATAGTAAAAATGCAAGTTATACTTACAACTTAAAATATCCAAAAAGCCTTAAAAAACAAGCAGAATAAATATACTTTATATAATTACTCCTTAGAAATGGGAAAGACATTTTTATGAACATTCAGAACAGACCAGAAAAAGGTACTGTAATGAAGTAAGCCACCTCTCTGCTGGTTGATACCAGCAACTGTAATTCACCAGCTTCTGTATGCACAACATACTCCAGCTTGTCTTGAGAACAATCCAAGAGCTTTTGCTGCAGTACACTATTTTTTTAAATTATCTTACGTAATATCTAAAAGTGGAATGGAGATAGACTGGAATGCATCCACTTTCATAACAATCAGTTTAACTGGCTTTTGCTTAAATAATGTCCTATGGAAGTACCTTCCACCATATATCAATGTGTTTGACAATGTGGTTACTTAGAAAAGAAATTAATCAATGCTCATACTTGGAGCCAGAAATTTAATATAGAGGACCTTCTGTTTCATTAAGAGGGGTAATGCATTTTGTCACACACAATGTTCTTCATATTTTCAGGATTAAATAGTATACTTAGTATATTCCATTAGTATAATGAGAAACAGAGAAACATTTTTTCTGTTTAGTATTTTATTTCCTATATAATTTCTTCCTGGTACCCGTCCTGATATTGACATGACTACAAAATGTGCATAGGCTATATGCAAACAATTCTTTTAAGCACAGGAATACAATTATAGTACAATTGCCCAGAAAATAAGAACTTCAAATACACTTTAACAAACAGCTTTTCTACGGAAGATGAGACTGACTTAACATCTAAAGGAAAGAAGTACTTAGTAGGGGAGGCCAGATGGTACTTCTACAATTTGATATTTCAGCAGCCTTTGATACTGTTGATCACTACATTTTGATGCTTAAGTTGGCTGAATTAGGAATCATTAAACAGGCATATGGGATTCCTTAGGAAAGGAAGAGTTAGTTGTTACTGAGGATGGGCAGACTGGATGGGCCTTTTGGCCCTTATCTGATGTCATGTTTCTATCTTTCCCATGGTCACCCACTTGTGGTGTTCCTCAAGCCTCCCCTATTTTGTTCCACGTAACATCTATATGAGTTCCTTCACTTTGAGAGAAGGAGAATTTCTATATTCTTATGCAGATGATATCTTTACCTTGTTAACTATTTCTTCAGATTTAAAATGTTCACTGTATCTCCAAAAAGATATAGTGGAATTAGAAAAGGTTCAAAGAAGAGTGCCTAAAATGATAAAGGGGATGGAACTCCTCTCGTACAAGGAAAGGCTAAAGAGGTTAGGGCTCTTCATCTTGGAAAAGAGATGGATGAGGGGAGATATGATTGAGGTCTACAGAATCCCGAGTGGTGTAGAACGAGTAGAAGTAAATCATTTTCTGGCAAAGGTCCAATTAAACAACTTGATAGGTAATAAATGAAAGAGCTACTGACATTGGTGAATGGCTGACAACCATTATTTCAGTCTTGGTCATATTCAGTAGCAACCTATTCCTCTTCATCCAGATATTCACACCATCAAAAATGAGCAAAGTCTAACAATAGCCACATCCACAGAGGTTAAATGGAAAAAAGAAGTTACTATCAGCATACAATTCATAATTAACATCCAACTCCTGAAAAATCTCACATAAAGGTGCCAAATAAAGGTTTTACAATAAGGAGTCCTTTTACAAAGGTGTTCTGAAAAATGTCTTGCGGTAGTGTAGGTGCGGGTTTTGGGTGCGTGCCGATCCATTTTGCAGCGCACCTGTAAAAAAAGGGCTTTTTTATTTTTGCTGAAACGCTATAACACATCTTGTGTTAGACCATTTTTGCTGCATTAGGTGTGCATCAGCACCTAACGCAGTTAGTAAAAGGACCCCTATGTTTATCTGAAAGCTCTTGGTGGACATACATAAGCAAAAAAATAAAATTTAGCCCGCTCAAAAAACAGTTTTTTAAAATATTTTAAAAATAAACTATTATAAGAATATTGTTTTAAATGATGTTCTAAAACTCTCTTTTTTATTGTATGGTTTATTCACTCTGTGAGAGTTATCTCTACAGTTGTCTTCGATGCTGCTTGGTTTTTAAAAGTGTTGCTTATATATTACATTTATAGCAACACGTGCTCTTTACTAGTTTAGTGTTACTTTATTCTCAGTTTGACAGTATTATAAACATATAGTGAGTATGCTTAATTTGTTGACATGAGAATGGTGGTTAGCTTTAACTGTTTGCCATCCTTTTTAATGTTGCTAAATTAATTTTTTTGAAAAGATATGGATGGACTTGAGTGTAAATTTTAAGTGGCTTTGACGTTAGCTTCTGACCTTTAGTACAAGAACAGTGCTGAGCAGACTTCTACAGTCTGTACCTTGAGAATGGCAAGGACAAATCAAACTTGGGTATACATATAAAGTATGCATACCATGTAAAATGAGTTTATCTTGTTGGGCAGACTGGATGGACCGTACAGGTCTTTATCTGCCATCATTTACTATGTTACTATGTATTTTTTAAAGGCAATTAACCATGGTAATAGTGATAAATAGTGGAGAACTGTGCCATCCTGCACATAGAAGAATATGGTAACTATCAAAGAGGCCCTTTTACTAAAGCTTAGCATGCACTAATGGACATTAGCAAGTACTAGGTGCCACATGACCCTTAGGTATAAAATAGGATATCCAGCATTTATTACACACTAATGTCCATTAGTGTGTTTAAAGCTTACTATCTATTCAAGACAGACAAACAGGAGAAAAGATTAGGGAGTTATTTATTGAGAGAATGATTAAAACAGACATGGGTACTGAACTGGTGGATAGGGATTAAGAGTTAAAAGCAGCCTCAAAAAGATGGGCTTTTAGCCAGTGACGTACCAGAGTGGTTTATGTATATAAAGGATGATAAAAGAACTTCCTTCAGTTTTTCTGGGGTCAAGGGAGAAACCGAACAAGGTAATCATTCAATGAACACTTGAAGAGTTTTTGAGATTTAGATATCATGTGAATACTAATACTGCATGCATTACTCATCAGTACAGGATAATAGCTAAAGACTTGAAACTGTGGAAATTGCTGACTTAACTTTTGTCTCTCACTTTCAACTTTTTCTACTGTGTTGCTGAGCTGATCGTACTAGTAAACTTCTCTGGGTTGAACAAATATTTGAACTGTGGATGATTTTTGAGTGTAGTACAAAGAAGTGGGTGATCTCATAAGCCTAAGACTTTCCTGTGTTATTGCTGATCCCATCCCAATAATCTATTTTCTAGACTGAAGTAAAAGGTCCTCAAGTGACTATGAATATGTGCCTAACAAGATCTGAAAAAGTTGCTGTTAGAAATACTTAGATAAATGTTTATAAAATTGTAATAGTAATTGTCACGGCACCCAAATAAACTATACAATGTTATGATTCTGTTAGAATTCTGCTAGTCAGACAGAGAAATGCTTGGAACCACTCCTGATTGGTCCGTCAGGGGCTGAGCTGATATCAGTCTGATCTACTTAAGCTCATCTCTCCCGTCAACCCCTGCTTTGGCGTTTTCTCCAATTCTGCTGAAGCCTTACCTATTAGCTCTGTGCTTGTGTGGAGTTGTTACTCCTTTCCCGGCTTGCAGTTTTCTATTGCTCTCTGTCTGCCGGCTGCTGCTTGCGTGTGTCTAATTACCTCTCTCACTACACCTGGGTTTCCCTTTTGCTCTGGTTTTGTGTGGTGAGTTCCTCCTCGTTCTGTTCCAGTTCGTTTGTTTTGCTTCCCCTTTCCTTCAGAGTTCCCTTTGTGCTGTGTTTGTTTTCTGCTTGGCAGGTCCTGCCCTTTGTTTCTCTCAGTGGAGGTTGTTTGTTTGTTTTTCATTGTACTCCCGATTAACCTCTTGTCTGCAGTGTTTTGCTGTCTGTGTGCTGAGCGTGGTTTAACCCTTTGTCTGCAGAGCTTTTCTGCTTCTGGCAGTTATCTGTTTACTGCAGTCTTCCCTTTGTGACTGTTTCAGTCCTTTCTTTGCTGTACTACCTCCTGTATTACAGAGCACTGTTCCTTTCTGTGCTGGTGTGTGTTAGGCTCCAAACTCTGTTTTGCGGACTTTTCCCTTCCCTGTTTGCTGAGGGTCTCTGCCTTCAGTATCTTATTTCAGTTCCTCACTTTCTTTGTGTGTGGTGGGCTACAGCTTGACGTGTTTCTGTGTATGCTTCCCTTTCTCCTTGATTACCTGCACCGAGGGTGTTGCTGGTGCTCCGGTCCCCGTGGGGGACCCCTCGTTTAGTCTCTTTCTCCCCTCCCTAAGTATGAGTCAGTTCCAGTTAGGCCGTGAGGCCCGCGTGCTTGAATTCTGAGTGAATCAGTTCCAGATAGGCCGTGAGGTCCGTCTGATTGCTTTATCTTCCCTTTTCTGAGGTACAAGTTGGTTGCTGCGTGTGTGAGTACAGGGCTTGGTAGCTGGGGTAGTGTGTAGTGCCTGCTCGGCCCACCCTCGGCCTACCCCTATACTAGGCCTCGGCCGGGGCCCAAGGGCTCACAACCAGACTAACATACAATAGCAGTTATAACTAGTTGATAAAACATACAATTAACACAGAAAGTTAACTGATGTCAGAAATAGGAAAATATGATTGAACCTTATAAAAACAAAGGGCAGCATAATGTGAAGAACAAAGCAAATGAAATCCATCTCTTGGGAAGAAAAGTTGCATAGTTTAACAAATGGAAGAAGTGCTAAAAGAGAGGCTTCCTTCTAGATATGGGCCAAGAGAGGAGATTACCCAGTGCAACATTCAGATGAGGAAGGTGGAAAACAATGGAGAAAAAGGAAAACAAATGATTTATAAGCATTGAAAGGTTGTTCTCACCTGGACATCCCAGAGAAATCTGCCTCTTCTTCTTCACACCTTTCATCCAACTCTTTCAAAGCTAGAGTGACATCTTCCTCACACACAGACTCTGCTGAACTTCCTGGAGCTGCAGGGTCTGCTAGTTCAGGAGGCTCTTCCAGTTCTAGGGCTTCCTTACAAACCAAATATTCATGCCGTTCTTGTGTAATATATGACCCAGTATCTTCACTAGCAGCACTAAATTGTTCCTCCTTTATAGTCTCACTGCCATCCTGCAAAGTAAATAATATTTCTGACCTATACTTTCTCTCTGTCAGCTAACATAGTAAAATGCAAACTGTTAGTAATGGCTATACATTCTTTAAAACATCTTTCACCATATAATGTTTCAGTGATGTTAGAATTCTATCAAACAGAAAAAATCCTGCTAGAATAAAATTCATGTTACAACCCCACCACCTTTAAAATATCAGGTCAATTATTAACATCTCTATTTAAGAGAACATACTAACATATATTTTGAACAATTGGTATCTACATATACCTATTTCTTTATTATGGGCTTTTATAATGGACTGAAATTTGGGATTCCACTGCCCAAGGAAGCTTAATGTCTAAGTTGGATCTTAGGCAATGAAGGCTGAAGTGACTTGCCCAAGATCACAAGGAGCATCAGTGGGAGAGGTGGGATTTGAATTCTGGCTTCCCTGGGTTTTAGCCCACTGTTCTAATCACAAGGCTACGCTTTCATTCTACTGATTTGGTCTGCCACTGCTATAAATACACTGGCTGCCTATTCATCCCAGAGGAGGAGTAGCCTAGAGGTTAGTGCAGTGGACTTTGATCTTGGGGAACTGGGTTTGATTCCCACTGCAGCTCCTTGTGACTCTGGGCAAGTTATTTGTAACCCTTTCACACAAATCAAGCCAGAAAAAGGTCCTACTGGGATACTACTGAGACTTTATTTAGCTGGTTGGATATCTGTAGAACTTTATCCTCCTGTGATCTGACTGGCTGCTTTTGCTAGGACATTCTTCACACTCCACTGATGAACCTGGCACTATTAGGTGTGTTATATTGGCAGCAAATATGTGATTAGAAGTGTTTAAGCATAGTCAGCTTGGGTATCCTGTGTGATTGTGTTGGTGTGGTATTTGCACACTACAACTAGCCTTGTTTCTTCATTTTCTGCCCCTTTTCTGCCTCTGAGATAATACCCCTCAGTGTGTGGTGGTGGCTATAAAAGCCAACACGATGCTAGGAATTATTAGGAAAGGGATGCAAAATAAGACCAAGAATATTACAATGCCTCTGTATTGCTCCATGGTGCGGCCTCACCTTGAGTATTGCGTTCAATTCTGGTCGCCGTATCTCAAAAAAGATATAGCGGAATTAGAAAAGGTCCAAAGAAAAGCGACCAAAATGATAAAGAGGATGGAACTCCTCCTGTATGAGGAAAGGCTAAAGAGGTTAGGGCTCTTCGGCTTGGAAAATAGAAGGCTGGGCTGAGAGGGGATATAATTGAGGTCTATAAAATCCTGAGTAGTGTAGAATGGGTAAAAGTGAATCGAGTTTTCATTCTTTCAAAAAGTACAAAGACTAGGGGACACTCAATGAAATTACATGGAAATACTTTTAAAACAAATAGGAGGAAATATTATTTCAAACAAAGAATAGTTAGGCTCTGGAACTTGCTGCCAGAGGATGTGGTAATGGCAGTTAATGCATCTAGGTTTAAAAAGGGTTTGGACAAGTTCCTGGAGGCAAAGTCTATAGTCCGCTATTGAGATAGACATGGGGGAAGCCACTACTTGCCCTGGGATTGGTAGCATGGAATATTGCAGCTATTTGGGTTTCTGCCAGGTACCTGTGACCTGGATTGGCCACTGGGCTACATGAACCACTGGACTGACCCAGTATGGCTATTCTTATGTTCTTATATTAATGTATATTTATTTATGTCTATAAATTATCCCTGCAGGACCATTAGATATATACTACCTAGAACTATCACTCTAGTTAAACAGGGAACATGTGCATAAAAAATGACCTATGATTGATTATACAATACTTTATGTTAATGGTTTTATTTTATTTCTTTTTTCATAATTATTTATTTTGCTTAGATCATTGCTATTGCTGTTATGGATAAGAGATAATGGTTATTAGGGATGTGCATTCATTTGTGTGCATTTAGGGGCCATTTTAGAAAACCACAATAAGCATTAAAATGCGTTTAATGTGGGGAAAATGGATTACTGCAAAATGTGTTAAAGCTTTTTGTGGTAGCTTGCCTGTCACCACATGCTAAAAACATGCGTTAGCTATTTTTTTTTTTTTTTTTGCTGGGAGCACATCACGGATGGAGAATCTGTGAGGAAGAATTAACTAGCTAGTACACTTGCATCAGCACATGTGCTAACTGGTTAACGTAGAGTTAATGTGAAAAACTTAGCGTCTCCTAAATACGAGGTAGTAAGTGCTTCCGAACATTAGCACTCAACCTGAAATTTTTTTTTGAAAAATACCTAAAATACTGCTGTAATTTGTGTGTTGGAAAGTCTGGTGTTAAAATGTGCTAAGTCCATGTTCTAATGTGGCTTACTGAAAGGGCTCCTTAGTTCATTATGTGTACACTAAATAAATTTAATGTATAACAACCTATGAATGGTCATGTGTTGATTAGTTCACCTTAACAACTGTTTAAATTAAAATTAATGTGTGAAATGAACAGAAAAAGCCCAAATAAACTGAAAATGAACTATTTTTTTTCCAGTGTACACCCCTTTTATGTTGTAACCTGCTTGGAGCACATTTCTGGATGTGCAGAATATTACTACTACTACTATTAAACATTTCTATAGCGCTACTAGACTTACACAGCGCTGTACAAATTAACATGAAAAGCCAGTCCCTGCTCAACAGAGCTTACAATCTAAATTGGACAGACGAACAGACAGCTAGGGGTGGGGAAATTGCAGTGGTAGGGGTGATAAGTGAGGGTGTTGAGTAAGAGAGTCATGGTTAGGAGTCGAAAGCAGTAGCAAAGAGGTGGGCTTTAAGCCTAGACTTGAAGACAGCCAGAGACTGAGCCTGACGTACTGGCTCAGGGAGTCTATTCCAGGCATAGGGAGCAGCGAGATAGAAGGAACGGAGCCGGGAGTTAGAAGTGGGGGAGAAGGGGGACGACAGGAGACATTTACCCAGCGAACGGAGTTCACGGGGAGGAGTGTAGGGAGAGATGAGAGCGGAAAGGTACTGAGGAGCTGCGGAGTGGATGCACTTGTAGGTCAAAAGGAGAAGTTTGAACCGTATGCGGAAGCGGATAGGGAGCCAGTGAAGCGACTTGAGGAGAGGGCTAACGTGAGTATAGCGACTCTGGCGGAATATAAGACACGCAGCAGAGTTTTGGACAGATTAAAGAGGAGATAGATGGCTGAGTGGGAAACCAGCAAGAAGCAAATTGCAGTAGTCTAGGCGAGAGGTGATAAGGGTGTGGGGTAAGGGTTTTGGTAGCGTCCTCAGAGAGGAGAGGGTGAGGACAAGTGAAGGGGACCTGGATTGGGATTGACATCACCAGTGGATAGGAGGAGGAGGAGTAAGGGAGTACGGAAGAGGGTAGGGGAGGCTGGGTGACGAAGGCGACGAAGTCGGGATGTGGTTAAAAAGAAAGGGGAAGGGTCAATGGCCAGAAGGAAATGTTGGAGGTTGAGAGCTAGGAAGAAGGACGGGGATAGGAGAGATGGTGAGGTGGAGAGGGATGGGGGAGGGTAAAGTGTTACAGCAGCGTGGAGTGTTTTCAGGCTAAGAAGTAGGTTGGGAAGGGACAGCATTAGGAAGAGAGTGTGCACTGGAGTCATGTTCAGAGAGCAGTGGAAGAGATGAGGTTGATGAACAAGAATGTTGGAGCACAGGAACAGGTGTTATGAAGAGGTGAAATTGTGGGATAGAGATGGAGTGAAGAGTAGAAGCTGGGATATAATGGGAAAATGAATGGATTGCTTTAGAATGTAATAGGGTGGATTTAGAAGTGATAATTAGTGCTTGTTAGGGTGGCTATATTGGAAGTGTCAATCAAGGGGTGGGTGGGTAGAGGGGCAGGGTGGGGGGGGGGGGTTAAACTCAAACAGGAGGAGAGTGGATCTATCTCCAAGAGTCTGGATGCTCACTGATTTATTTGCTCTAAGGGTGTCTGTTTATCTCCAGCAGAGCTAGCTGCCACACCCACAAAGTTTAAACTCAGAGTGGGGGGAAGGGTGAAACAGCAGTTGTTAGCAGGTGGTGAGAGAGCACTCCAGTGCCAGATATGCCACTTCAATCTGAGAGCAAAAGAGAATCAGCTCTAAACTCAAACAGGAGGAGAGTGGATCTATCTCCAAGAGTCTGGATTCTCACACACATATATATAAATATATAAATGCATTTACATAAAGATTTGATTTTGTCAGCTCATTTTGCAGAACTGAGGTCTTTAAACATTAGACAAAATATTCTGTATTTCTGTGACTATTCTGAAATTAGATCATTGATCCTGAATTGTTTACATAAGTACTGCCATACTGGGACAAACTGCAGGTCCAGAGAGCCCAGTATCCTGGCAAGATTCCAAAAGAGTAAAACAGATGTTTGTGGCTTATCCCAGGAATAAGCAGTGGATTTTCCCAAGTCAACACTAATAGTTTCTGGACTATTCTTTCAGGAACTTGTCCAAACATTCTTTAAACCCTGCTACACTAACCGCTTTTATCACATTCTCTAGCAACAAATTCCAGAGTATAATTACATGTTGGGCGAAGACATGTTTTCTCCAATTTGTTCTACATGCAATACTTAGTAGCTTCACTGAGTGCCCCCTTGTACTTCTGGAAAGAGTGAACAAGAGATTTCCATCTAGCTGTTTCAGTTCACTCATGATTTTATGGACCTCTATTGTTTCTCCCTCAGCTGTCGCTTCTCTAAGCTGAAAAGCCCGGCCTCTTCAGCCTTTCATCACATGGGAGCAGTGGCGTAGCCAGACGGCCAATTTTGGGTGGGCCTGAGCCCAAAGTGGGTGGGCACACAATTTTCTCTCTGTCCCTGCCCCCTTCCTCCCCGCACTCTCCACATCTCCCCCGGCACCTCCCAATTCAAAATATACTTTAGCTCATAAAGATCCCTAAGCTCTGCCAGCTGAAAACTTCCTCCGAAGACAGCCAGAAATCCCTTTTACCAAGCTTGACAGGCAGCAGTAGCAACAATGCCTTGAGTCACTGATGCTGGCACCCCATGCATGCTTAGTTATCGGTGGCTCAAGGATGTTGCCGCCATCTGCCAAGCTTAGTAGAAGGGAGTTTTGGCTGCTTTTAGAGGAGGTCCTCAACTGATGTAGGTTAGGGATCCCCACCAGCTACATTACTACTACTTAACATTTCTAGAGCGCTACTAGGGTTATGCAGCGCTGTACAAATTAGCAAAGAAGGACGGTCCCTGCTCAAAGGAGCTTACAATCTAAAGGACGAAATGTCAAGTTGGGGCAGTCTAGGTTTCCTGAGTAGAGGTGTAGTGGTTAGGTGCCGAAGGCGACACTGAAGAGGTGGGCTTTGAGCAGTGATTTGAAGATGGGCAGGGAGGGGGCCTGGCGTATAGGCTCAGGGAGTTTGTTCCACGCATGGGGTGAGGCAAGGCAGAAAGGGCGGAAAGGGTCAGGACTAGTATTAGATATGCTAGGGCCCAGACTCTCACCAAATACAGAACAAGGGATCACACATTAGAAATAAAAATATGTAGACAAAAATTGAACTCGGAACCTCGGCATGTTACAGAGGAGAAATAAAATCAGAAACTAAGATTTGTAACACAGTGGACACTCCGGAGGGAGTGGAAAACATGAAAAAGGTTCTGAAAAGCTAGAAGAATGGTCAAAGGTTTGGCAATTAAAATTCAATGCGAAGAAATGCAAAGTGATGCACTTAGGGAGTAGAAATCCAAGAGAGGCTTATGTGTTAGGCGGTGAGAGTCTGCTAGGTACAGATGGGGAGAGGGATCTTGGGGTGATAGTATCTGAGGATCTGAAGGCAATGAAACAGTGTGACAAGGCGGTGGCTGTAGCTAGAAGGTTACTAGGCTGTATAGAGAGAGGTGTGACCAGCAGAAGAAAGGAGGTGTTGATGCCCCTGTACAAGTCGTTGGTGAGGCCCCACCTGGAGTATTGTGTTCAGTTTTGGAGGCCGTATCTTGCTAAGGATATAAAAAGAATTGAAGCGGTGCAAAGAAAAGCTATGAGAATGGTATGGGATTTGCGTTACAAGACGTATGAGGAGAGACTTGCTGACCTGAACATGTATACCCTGGAGGAAAGGAGAAACAAGGGTGATATGATACAGACGTTCAAATATTTGAAAGGTATTAATCCGCAAACAAACTTTTTCCGGAGATGGGAAGGCGGTAGAACGAGAGGGCATGAAATGAGATTGAAGGGGGCAGACTCAAGAAGAATGTCAGGAAGTATTTTTTCACGGAGAGGGTGGTGGATGCTTGGAATGCCCTCCCCCGGGAGGTGGTGGAGATGAAAACGGTAACGGAATTCAAACATGCGTGGGATAAACATAAAGGAATCCTGTGCAGAAGGAAGGGATCCTCAGGAGCTTAGCCTAGAATGGGTGGCAGAGCTGGTGGTTGGGAGGCAGGGCTAGTGCTGGGCAGACTTATACGGTCTGTGCCGGGGCTGGTGGTTGGGCAGCAGGGATAGTGCTGGGCAGACTTATACGGTCTGTGCCAGAGCCGGTGGTGGGAGGCAGGGATAGTGCTGGGCAGACTTATACGATCTGTGCCAGAGCTGGTGGTGGGAGGCGGGACTGGTAGTTGGGAGGCAGGGATAGTGCTGGGCAGACTTATATGGTTTGTGCCAGAGCTGGTGGTGGGAGGCGGGGTTGGTGGTTGGGAGGCGGGGATAGGGCTGGCCAGCCTTATATGGTCTGTGCCCTGAAGAGGACAGTACAAATAAAAAAGTAGCACATACGAATTTATCTTCTTGGGCAGACTGGATGGACCGTGCAGGTCTTTTTCTGCCGTCATCTACTATGTTACTATGTTTTTTCTAACACAATAAAATGATATCTGCTATGCACATTTCTCAAGCTAACAAATTTCAGTTAATAAATTCAAAATAAAATGTCTTTTCTACCTTTGTTGTCTGGTCATTTTATTTTTCCATTATGTTGGTTCAAGTTTCTCTTTTTCACTTTCCTGTCTTTCTGTTAATTCTCCTTCAAGCAGCTGCTATTCATTTGTCTTTTCTCCACTCTCATTCCATTCCCTCACTACACTGACATATTGATGTTTGTTTCATTTTAGCTCTTTCCTATCTTTTTTTTTTTCTTCCCTGTTCTCTGTCTGTCCACTCAAATTTCATCTTCTAATCCTTTTCCTTTTTACTTTTCTGATACCTATCTGATTTCCATCTCCTTCTTTCACCCGCTAGCTCTCGTATTCCCCATCTCACTCCTTCTCCAGCCTTCCATCTTCAATCTACTCCCCGTAATCACTATCATCCTCTCGTTCATTTCCTTACCACTCCCTTGGCCTTCCACATGGTTCCACCATCCCAGTGTCTGCCTCCTTCCAACCCTTCTAGCCCAGCATCTGCTCCCTCTTTCTCCTCTCCCCACCCTCTATCCCCTCCTAGCATCTTCCTGTCCTTTCTCTCTTTCCTCTTGCCCCTTCCCCCAGGGGCCAGCACTTCTCCCCCTCTTCCCTCCCAACCACATTCCAGCATTTCTCCCTCACTGTCTTCTACCCCTGGATCCTACATCTCCTTCCTTCTTCCCCCTCCTCCGCCCTCATGTTCAACATTGTTCTCTCTTTTCCTCTTCTCTCTCACCCTTGCATCCCAAGTCTAACATCTGTTTCCCCCCCTTGCAGCCTCTCTTCCACCACCATGTAACATTTCTCCTTCATCCCTCTCTCCCCTGTGCAGTACCTTTTCCTCCCCTCCCAGGTCCAACATTTCTCCTTCTTTTGTCATTCACCCCTCCTTCCCTCCCCACCCTACCCTACATCCAGCAATTATCCCTCTCTCTCCCCCCATATCCCAATAATGATCCCCTTTCTTCTACTCTCCCATGCATGCCTCCCTCTCCTACACCCCCCTGCATCTCTCCCTCCCCTCCCTAACAATTTCCCTCACTCCTACACCCCCCTGAGTAGCATCTATTTTCTTTCCCTCCCCTCCCCTCCAATCCCATGCCCAAGCAGCCTAACAATTTTATCTTCTCTCCAACCCCCCCTCCATGCAGCATCAGGAGCATCACAGCACCGCAGCACATTTCAAAGGGTTGCTGGCAGCATGTAAGAGAGAATTGCTGCACTGCTGCTGACTGACCCAGAAGCCTTCCCTCTGCTGCGCATTCCTCCCAGGAAATTACATCATAGTTGGGGGGAAGACATGGCAGAGGGAAGGATTTCAGGTCAGATTCAGCCAGCAGCAGTGATTCTTACACGCTGCCAGCAACCCTTTGAACCGGCGCAGCAGAAGAGAGAAGGCAGCTTCGGTCCCTGCATTTTTTTCTTTGATCGTCGCCGGCAGCGCTGCAATTCACACAGGCAGCTTCGCTCCCCTCTGCCGCGTCCATCCAGCCCACTCTGATGCACTTCCTGTTTACATAGGGTCAGATGGACGCGGCAAAGGGGGGCGGAGCTGCCTGTGTGAATGGCAGCGCTGCTGGCGACGATCGAAGAAAAAAATGCAGCGCTGGCGGGGAGGACAACGAATTTCTGCGAGCGAGTGAGCGACGTGAGCGGGTGGGCCTGGAGGGAAAGTGGGTGGGCCTGAGCCCATCCAGGCCCACCCGTGGCTACGCCCCTGCACGGGAGTTGTCTCATCCCCTTTATCATTTTGGCTGCCCTTCTCTGTTCCTTTTCTAAATCTGCTATATCTTTTTTCAGATGTGATGACCAGAATTGCACACAATATTTGAAGTGCAGTTGCACCATGGAGCAATAGAAAGGCATTATAATTCAGATACAATAGAAACATACAAAATGAAGAAAGACCACGTGGCCTATTCAGTCTGTCCATTCATACCATCTACTATCTCTTCCTCTCCCTTAGAGATTCGGTGTACTTGTCCCAAGCATTCTTGAATTTAGATACAATAGAAACAGAGAATGAAGGCAGAAAAAGACCATAGTACATAAAATATTCTGTTTTATTCTCCTCCCCTCTCCTAATAATTCTTAAAATTCTATTTGCTTTCTTAGTTGCAGCTGCACACCGAGCAGAGGATTTTAGTATATCACCAATGATGACACCTGATCAGGGGTGACCCACACGCAGCCTGCAAGACCATGGGAAGTATGCACAGAAAATGTCAGAGTTTTAACAATTTTAAATCCTGTATTTTACAAATATATTCATAATAGCCACTCTAGCAGTTTGTTTCCGTCATTTTAGTTAATTTTTTTGCTTATTTATCACAGGTGGTTTATGGAGATCTGTTCATTTCCAGTTCCGAAATTAATTAATGTTGCAGCCCTCTAGGGATAGTACGGACATTCATGTGGCCCTCTATGTAAAAAAAGGTTGCCCACCTCTGACCTAGATTCTTTTTCTTAGTGGTGACTCTTGATGTGAAACCTTGCATCATGTAGCTTAGTTTGGATTGCTCTTCCCTAGGGAAATCACTTTGCACTGTCTAAATATAATTTTGCTGCCTAAAGTAAGAATCATATTGACAGTAAAGCTCACCAGTAATTTATTGAAACTGCGTAACATGGGCAGTAACAGTGTATGCTTACCCTCACTATTCTACTTGATTCGACTCAGTTTTTGGAGAAGTAATCTCAAATGGGTGAAAAGTGGTTCAGTTGCACATGTCACTTCAACATTGAGACTATCAACAATCAGGCAAGTGTATGATTATTTTGAGGGATGTGGACATTGACCCTCTATAGACTGTACTGTGAATACCACTACCTAGGGCCCTGTTTACTAAGCCGCGCTAATGTAACGGTAGACACCCCCATATATTCCTATGAGAGTCACTGGCATTAGTGTGCATTAAAAATGATTGCACACCTTAGTAAACAGGGCCCCTAGTTTTGAGATGCTACAGTGGCTTTCTCTTTGGACCAACATCTGCTTATTATTGATCTGGACTAGACATAACCAGAAACCTAAAGGTGAAAAGACATATTGCCAATCCAAATCCATGGCACTATCAAATCTTCTTATAGTTTTTTTTCTCTTTGTAAAATTTATCAGTTCTGAAAAAAACACAGTGGAAGCCTTAACAGTTCCACCCTGAGGTTATCTTTAAGAGAGTTCATTAAATAATTTTGAACTGCTTATGGGACTCTTTTTAAACTCAATTTCCTATTCCAACAACAAACCACATTATGCAAGGATTACAACTGCAGGGTCTTGCTCCATCAAGAGTATATCACTGCAGCAGAATGATACAGAGAACAAACACTTGGGAGGGAAGCTGCCTTGAAGCAGATCAACCACACCTCCAAAATGGCCAATATTACTGCTGATAATCAGGAGAAAAGACAGACATTAATGCCATTATAATTTTGTTTTTAAATACAGGAAAACACTTTTTTTCATACCTAATTGAAGCCACCTGTCCCTCCAACTACCGCCCCATCTCCCTCCTACCCTTCCTCTCCAAAAAACTTGAGCGTGCCGTTCACAGCCGCTGCCTTGATTTTCTCTCCTCTCATGCTATCCTCGATCCACTTCAATCCGGTTTTCGCCCTCTACACTCGACAGAAACAGCACTCTCTAAAGTCTGTAATGACCTGTTCCTTGCCAAATCCAGAGGCCACTACCCCATCCTCATCCTCCTCGATCTATCCGCCGCTTTTGACACTGTCAATCATGATTTACTTCTTGCCACACTGTCCTCATTTGGATTCCAGGGCTCTGTCTTCTCCTGGTTCTCCTCCTATCTCTCCCACCGCACCTTCAGAGTTCACTCTCATGGATCCTCCTCCACCCCCATCCTGTTATCTCCCCAGGGATCTGTCCTTGGACCCCTTCTCTTCTCAATCTACACCTCTTCCCTGGGCTCCCTGATCTCATCTCATGGTTTCCAGTATCATCTCTATGCTGATGACACCCAGCTGTATCTCTCCACACCAGACATCACCGCGGAGACCCAGGCAAAGGTATTAGCCTGCTTATCTGACATTGCTGCCTGGATGTCCAACCACCACCTGAAACTGAACATGTCCAAGACCGAGCTCATCGTCTTTCCACCAAAACCAACTTCTCCTCTTCCTCCACTTTCTATCTCAGTTGATAACACCCTCATCCTCCCCGTCTCATCTGCCCGCAACCTCGGAGTCATCTTTGACTCCTCCCTCTCCTTCTCTGCGCATATCCAGCAGATAGCCAAGACCTGTCGCTTCTTCCTCTTTAACATCAGCCAAATTCGCCCTTTCCTCTCTGAACACAGCACCCGAACTCTCGTCCACGCTCTCATTACCTCTCGCCTTGACTACTGCAACTTACTCCTCACCGGCCTCCCACTTAGCCACCTATCCCCCCTTCAATCTGTTCAGAACTCTGCTGCACGTCTTATATTCCGCCAGAACCGATATACTCATATCACCCCTCTCCTCAGGTCACTTCACTGGCTTCCAATCAGATACCACATTCAGTTCAAGCTTCTCCTTCTTAACTACAAATGCACTCAATCTGCTGCCCCTCACTACCTCTCTACCTTCATCTCCCCTTACGTTCCCGCCTGAAACCTCCGTTCATAGGACAAATCCCTCCTCTCATTACCCTTCTCCACCACCGCCAACTCCAGGCTCTGCTCATTCTGCCTCGCCTCACCCTATGCTTGGAACAACCTTCCCGAGCCCTTACGCCAAGCCCCCTCCCTGCCCATCTTCAAGTCTTTGCTTAAAGCCCACCTCTTCAATGCTGCGTTCGGCACCTAACTCTTTCAGGAAATCTAGACTGCCCCAATTTGATTGCCCCTATCAGACTGACTTGTTCACGTGTCCTTTAGATTGTAAGCTCTTTGAGCAGGGACTGTCCTTCTATGTTAAATTGTACAGCGCTGCGTAACCCTAGTAGCACTTTAGAAATGTTAAGTAGTAGTAGTAGTAGTATTTTAGGTCTGTAAAAGAGTACCATTTCAGTAGAGCTAAACTTAGACAAATATTTAAGGGCTAATCGCGATAAGATAGCAAAATGTAATATGTTTCCAAACCTCATAGTAGATAAGAATCTGATATAATTGCCATTTAAACTGTGATAGGCCCACTAGTATACATTTTAAAATAACTATGTGATAGCAATTAAAACGGTCTTAAATTAACCAAAAATGCTAGAATACTTACAGATTTCTGGTCAGCCATTAGTTGCAATCTGGATCCATACAAGGCTTTTCAAAAATACTATACAAAACTAGAGCTCTTAATCCCTTTTAATATTTTAAGGGGTGGTCAGAATGAATCAATTGCTAACACAGCTGGCCTGAGGTGTTAATCCCAAATTATAGCCCCAATTATATGAACCCAAATAAAAGGCAAAAAAAAAATGAAGCATTAAAAAAAAATAAACTGCTATAGAATCAGTCTCTCCATATCCCCAAAACCATGTTGCATATTTTAACCTGTTTAACACCACAAATATAGTCATTAAAAGCACGTTTAAGAATATTTGTAACCTGTGGGAATTAAATTTAAGGTCATTATAGATTTGTGATTCCATTAAGAAGCCCAATCAGGTTAGAAATACTGAACACAAATCAGATAATTAGCAAGACAGACAAAATAACTATTGTTTGAAAGAGATGCAAAAGCAATAACAGTGCTAGAAAGAACCCAAATCAGCCATGCAGCAGCCTAAATTTCTCCCCACCTCAGGCAGCTGATCATTAGCACTATCTGGAAGGGGTACTTCTAGACTTGGGGTTTCATCACTGGTTGGTAACACCTCTTCTGTTGTCACACTGCTAGTAGAATCTTGACACTGAAGAAAAGAATTGACATCTTCTGATAATGCTTCGTCTATGGCAGGCTCATTGTGTAGCTTGGAAAAGGAAAAAGAGGACAATAATGACAACACTGCAAACAAATCTTAAAACAATTTAACGACAAAAGCTAACAACTGTCATGCTCCTGATTTATTCTCAGCTTGCCAATAATGCACCTGTAATTGCCTGACAGGGCCAAAATATACCCTAGAAAATGGTTAGGGAGTTACAAACAAAGAAATTGGAAGCTACTACCAGAAAAGCTTTTTCCTCAAATACAGCAACAAACAATTGGAGATGCACAACACACACTGACATTTTAACTAAACTGTAAAAAAACAAACAAACATACTTTTCTCTATGAGTTGAGATGCAAAATGTATAACTAATTAATCAGAGTCAACTGAAAACTTGATAAAATCCATAAAGCTCTTTACAGGGTGAGGGGAAAAAAAATAACCCCCTAGAGTTTTTTGCAGTTTTCTCAGCAACTACTTGGAATTTCAATATAAAAGTTTACAGCTTTATATGTTGATACTTCCTGGGTTTATATGCCGACCACCCAGCGATTTTTGCACGTTCAAAAATATTTGCACTGTAAGACGATCATTATTTGAATGAAAAAAGGGGGATACTAGCTTACTGTTTATGATGTCACAGTAATATAGACTTTTGTCTGGGGAACAATGTTGGAGGCTTATCACATGCTCCACCCAAAGCTGCAACAACTCAAGGAAGCAATGCCACAGGGACTGATCGACACAGCTGTTAAGAACTTTCCAAAACGACTGAAGGCCTATGTTAAAGCTGGGGGTGGGCACTTTGAGCATTCACAGTGACTGCAAAATTCTGACACATTCCCCCTTGTTTACTAAGCCGCACTAATGGTTGCCATGCGCTAATGCTGACACAGCCCATTCACTTTAAATGGGCTATGTCGGCACTGCCGTGCAGCTTAGTAAACGGGGGGGGGGGGGGGGGGGGGGATTCTTAATTGTATTGTTTGGATGACATTTTACTGCATTTTAGCATAAACATTTTTAACACTATTTGGATATTTCTAATACTATTTGGAATGGCACCTGAATATATGCTAAACGTGATTAATCTTTCCCCAAGAAATGCAAGCCCAGAAACCAGAGGCTACTCACTTCTTCATCTACCCAACTGCAGAAACATAAACTACAAGACCATCTACACTGCAGGATTCAGCTACCTAGGTTCCAAGTGGAGGAACTCATTACCAAAAACCACAAGCAGCATCACAAACTCTCTTCAGTTCAGAAAAGAACTGAAAACCTACCTTTTCAAAAATTTTATAAATAACTACGAAAGATAATGATACCCTCTCCTCGTCTTAACTGTAAAACACCATTGTAATCTCACCAAAATGTAAATTGTAAGCCACTTTGAACCGAAACCTATTTTTGCATAACAGTGAGATACAAGAAAGCAAAAATAAACAAACTAATACGCAAACATTTATAGGCAGTAATGCTAAACTGTCAGTAATATCAACATATCTTAATATAATTAAATGTTGTTTAATAGTAACTATGATGACTAAATAAGTATGTAAAATTTCTTGTTGAAATTTAAAGCAGTTGCTGAGAAAACTGCAAAAATCTCTAAGGGGTTACAAGTAAATTAATCTGATTCTTAGGGGCCCTTTTACGAAAGGTAAAAATTTGCAGTTATCATATGTTAGTCACTAAAATTAATGTGCAGGAACTGCAAAGCCTCTTTGTTAACCATTGGCATGCCCAGCATCTTCCCACACAGTCGTGTTATTGAAATGTAGTGGGTGTACTCTATGGACAGCAGGAGTCAAATCCTCACACATGACAGATGTCATCTGAGGGAGCCAACAGGGAGAAGCTTCCCCAGCGTAGATTACTCTAGCACAAAGGTTTTCAACCCAGTCCTTGGGGCACACCTAGCCAGTTGGGGTTCTCAGGATATTCCCATAGATACAGTGAGCTGGTGGCACTATCCAGATAGCTTATCCAGATAAGCCAGTTTTTTTTGCTGTCCTATGTTATCCAGGTAGTATGGATAGCTGCGCTGAATGTTCCCACTAACTGGATAACCTCCAGCTCGGGCCAACTGTCAACCACAGACCACCTCAGCACTATCCAGAAAGTGCTGAGGCAGTCAGAGGAAATATTAAGCAGCACTATTTGGTTAGTGCCAAGTAAGAGCTGCCTCTTCCCAGATAAGTGCCTCTGAATATCAACCCCTTTGAGAAAAAGACAATTCCTAAGGGAAAGGGGTAGGTATCTAAGGACTTGTATCCTGCTATCCATGAAGAACACTCACTACAGTGAAGTAGTTTGGTTTTCTCTGCGAACAAGCAGAATAGAAACCCTCACAGATGGGATTCCCTAGTTATAGAAATACGATGCAACATGCAAATACCAAAGATATTTCTGGTGTCAACAATCTTTTTTTCAAAGGCCCTAAGACCTTTCTTCCCAAGGACCGTCTTCCGTAACCTGGTACAATCAATGCTACTCAGCCATCTAGACTATTGCAACACACTCTATGCTGGCTGCAAAGAGCAAATAATCAAGAAACGTCAGACAGCCAAGAACACTGCAGCTAGACTCATATTTGGTAAAACAAAATATGAAAGTGCTAAACCCCTACGAGAAAAGCTACACTGGCTCCCACTTAAAGAACGCATCACATTCAAAATATGTACCCTAGTTCACAAAATCATTCATGGAGATGCCCCAGCTTACATGTCAGACCTGACAGACTTACCACCCAGGAATGCTAAAAAATCATCCCGCACGTTCCTCAATCTTCACTTCCCCAACTGTAAAGGTCTAAAATACAAACTACCGCATGCGTCAACCTTCTCCTACTTGAGCACACAATTCTGGAACGCGCTGCCGCACAACTTAAAAATGATCTATGAACTAACTTCCGCAAACTACTGAAGACCCATCTCTTTAACAAGGCATACCACAAAGATCAACAAATGTGAACTCCTACACATATATCCAGTATTGCCTTACGATATTTGCTTGTTAAACCACTATCATGCTTTATCATTATCATGCTACCCAAGATTCTTATGTAATACTAAATGTTTATTTTCTTATATATTTCCACTATTCATGATGTATCGTAAGCACATTGAGCCTGCAAAGAGGTGGGAAAATGTGGGATACAAATGCAATAAAATAAATAAACAAAAATAAAAATGAAGATAATGGGCCTACAGGGGAAGAAGCTGGAGGACTGACTGACAAAAACTATTGTCGTGTAAGGAGTTACCATCCAAACAAGCCCTATGATTCTCCTCCATAGGGGTACACTTCGAGAGGGCTATAACGCAGCCACAGCTCAGATATTTATGAGCCTTCACATGAACTTCAAGTGTCAAGCTTTCCTGGGCATACACGAAGGAGATGACGTCTGCTAGCCAATTAGAGTGTGTTTGGCAATCGCAATTCCAGGTTTACTCAAATCAAAAGAAAAAAATGCCTGGTGGATTTTCTTAGGGCTTTAGTCTGTTTCAATTAAAAGGCTAAGGCTATTTTGTAATCTAGTGTGTGCAAGGCAGTATCGCCTTTGTGGGCATGTGGCTGAGGGGACAATGACAACAGGATGACCAACTAAAGTAGAAATCCAACACCACTTTAGGGAGAAAATTTGGATGGGTGTAGACAACCACCATGTTGTTAAAAACAAACCCCAATAACTTTGTATATGGTCAATCAGTCACTAGAGCTTGGAGCTCACTAACTTTGTGCACCAAAATTACTATCAAACAAATAACTGTGCAGGTCAGGTACTTCATATCACAGGAATCTAGTGGCTCAAATGGAGTTTTATTGGTTGGGTTAGATAAGCTCTACATAAAGCAAACAACTAGAGGATGCACACGGATAGTTTTACCTTCCACATGGTGGTGATATGCACCAATTGCACTAAGGGTAAGCCCTAATAGAGTAGGCTTTAAGACAGCTATAGAAGGTATTCAGGCAGTTTTTATGTCAAACAGAAAAAAGGGTTTAGGGCAGTGATTCCCAAACCTGTGCTGGGGCTCCCTACCCAGTCAGGTTTTCAAGATATCCACAATGAGATTCATGAGAGAGATCTGCATGCAGTGGAGGCAGTGCATGCAAATATCTCTTATTAATTTTCATTGTGGGAAACACTGGTTTAGGGCCCTTCCACCACATCAGGTACTAAACCTCTTCCATTTAAAGCCAGATTTAAAGTTTGCCCCCATATGCTTTGTCAATCAATAATCACTAACAAAAATCCCAAGGGAGAGACAAAAATGGAAACTATAGTAATAATAAGTCAATCCCTAAATAAGACAGTGAATGTCTAAGGGTTAAAAGAGAATGCTCACAGAGAACTTCCTGAGAAAATCTCTTGCTATTAATAAATTTGTTTGAAGGTTAGAGGAGGATTCAGCATAGGCTGTACATACAGCCGAGCAATATTTCAGTGAGTCACACCGCAAAAAAGCGGCTCACCTGAACAGCTCTACACATTATAGAATGCCATCCGATTTAAACTCTCTGTGCAGTTTTTACACAGTGAATGCCAAACCCCTAATGGTGAAAGATCAATTACCAATTAATAAGTTCTCCCTACACATACTGTGTCCCCAGAATTCATCTTGAGGAAAACTGATTTAAACAATTTTCTTTTTTGAAAAACTTGAGCAAAGTCTTGACTTGTCTGCAAAACCTTCTTCGGCTTGAAAGATAAACACCGGAATAAAGAACCCAACAGGAGCCAACTTATCTGAACTGCAAATGAGTTGCTTATTCGCTATAAGGTTCAACACGTCCTACAGAAATGTCTGTTTCAAAGCTCTTCTTCAGGGACACCAGTGTATGTTTATGCAAATCCTCCATTTTGGATTCTTGTGACAAAAATCTTTAATTTAGTAGTTATCCCATGGACTGACTTCATCCTATTCATATATATTTTTTGAAGGTGCGGCCTCCAGAATTGCACACAGTATTCCAAATAAGGTCTCACCAGAAACTTATACTGAGGCAATATCACTTTCTTTTTCCTGCTGGCCATTCCACTCCATAAGTAACCCAAGTATCCTTCAGGCTTTTGCTGTCGCCGTTTCTATCTCTTTGGCCACCTTAAGATCATTTAGGTGCAATCACCCTCAGGTCCAGTTCTTCTTTTGTGCACAGAAATACTTCACCCTCTATATTGTACTGTTCTCTTGGGTTTCTTTAGTCTAAATGCATAACCGTAGAAGCCAGAATGACCTGCAACACACTGGTCAAACAGATTCAGAGTAGCTAAAGTTACCTGTTCAATATTCAAAGTTGTGAGGGCAAGAGACCTAATGTTCAGATGTAATGGTGTTTCCTCAGCTTGAATGATTAGCGTCGAGGAGTAACCCACTTTGATGGCACTTCTTATGGAAAGTTCCAGATGAGTTATCTTACCAATAGGAGACTATGAGAATTGTGGCTCCCTGATATGGTCCGAGTTTCAATCCCGCTAATTGAGGGATTGGAAGATATGCATACAGAAGGCCCTTTACCAATTTAAAGAGGAAGCCACATGAGTCTAGCCTGCCGTGCAACCCTACCTGAGAGCAGAACAGAGGTATCTTTCTGAGAAAAGACCAATGGATCTATCACAGGTGTCTCCACTCAAGAAAGATCATGAGTCACACTTGACTCCAGAGACCACCTGTGTGTCCTTTGTTTGCCAGGACTTTGTCCTTTCCTGCTAAGCAGATGGCTTTTAGAGACATTCTGTGAGAGATGTCTCAGTTCCACAGTCAGACAGTTTCCTAAAACAGCAGCAATGATCTTGCTCCTCTCTGCTTGTTGATGTAATGCAAGACAACTTTGGTGTCTGTTTGGATAAATTATTTTGTTGGCAAACCGACCTCTGAAAGTCTTTAGAATGTCTCATACTGCCTTTAACTTCAGGAAATTTATCTAATGGAGTTTCTCTTGGAGATACCAAAGACCTTAAGTGTGAAACCAATCTATATGGATTCCTCAGCCTAGGTTTGGATTCATCTTTGAGTAGGATAATTTGCACTGGGATGATCTGGAAGAGAATTCCTTTGCCAGAATGGCATGATTTTCCACAAGAACAGAGAAGACTGTAGACCTGGTGATACAGACTTATGGAAGCCACAACTTTGAGTGGCTTGACCACTGATTGCTCAAGATCCACCAGGCCTATCTCATTCTGAGGCTACTGCAACTCTGCAAGTTTTGAAAAAGATGAGCAGTCCTCTGTATGGGGTTACCTTGATTCTCTGAATGCCATGCTCTGATGGGGTACACAAAGCTGATGCTTTCTTATCTCTGGTTAACACTTGACATTGTGAGTTTTTTGCATTGAAGAAAAAGATGAATCCTTCTTTGGGTGAGAATCAGTTGATGTCTGGTCTTTGTGGATTCTATCAACGGGGCTGTACTCCTGATGCCAATTTAAATAATATTCTTAACTGAATTTTGGCACCAAGATGTCATTATAAAATTAGCACTCAGCATCCAGGTACCTAAACTGTGGCACTCAGTTATAGAATTACCATCTATGTGCACTGCAGATAACATGGATGCACTGAATGCTACCTACTGAGGTGGCGTTAAGTGAATTTCACTCTCTGCTCTGGTAACATGTGCATAAATTATAGAATTTAACAATTCCGTGTATCTGCCAACATCTAGATGCAGGCATTTACACCAGCTGTAAGGCTGATATAGCCTTAATGTACTAGCATTTTCAGCCATCTGCACTTATATTCTATAAAGAAAAGTAGGCACTGACTTTTCTTTCTAGAATAGGCTTGAAATATGTGCCAGAACCAGTGACTGAAGTGAATGCCCTATTATAGAATTAATTTCCATATGCTTAACACACTTTAGTAAAAGGCTCCTGTGAGGGAGTCTATAGGATGCTGCCACTATCCCTAATGGATACTCCCTCAGTGTCAGAGCCACCTTAAAACCCATAGTCCTGCCCAAGGAGGAAGTGACATAGGAGGGGTGGAGCCAGGAGGGCATGGTCCAGGAAGTATAAAAGCCCAGGGCACAGCGAGGTTAAAGAGGCCCAGAGAGAAGCAGCGATGCCCAATTGTTTTTGCCTCCATCACCTACGTGTGAACTGCTACAGTCTGACTAGGCCAAGTTCAACTTGGAACCTTGCACTTTGGGGATTTTGATCCAAATAACTGCTAGAGATTACATTGGTAACTCTGGGGAATCAGACTAGAGACAAGTGCACTCCTGTGCTGACAGACAGTAACGTACGCCATGGCCTATACTTCTTCCCTTGGTGCTCTGATCTTATCCCATGGTTTTCAGTATCACCTTTATGCTAATGACTCCCAGATCTACCTCTCCATACCAGAACACTATGTTACTCATATTCTTGTGTTATTATTAATTGTATCTCTACTCAGCCATGGCAATAGCCAGGGCGGAATATTGTAAGCCACATTGAGCCTGCAAATAGGTGGGAAAATGTGGGATACAAATGCAACAAATAAATAAATAAATGGAACAGGATCCCTATATGTATAATGAACTGTATTTTCCTTTATTTGCACCTGTTGTATGGCTCCAGTTTGTCCTGGCTCCAAGCCAACCATCACTCACATTACCACAACTCCCTTAGTTCAATTGTATGCATATACATTTCATGAATATGGATTGTCAACAACAAAGTTTAAACCTGTTTGCTATTAAGATCCAGGGATAGCAACCTTGTTTTAATCACATTAATTACTAATGAATAATGTGTAATTTATCACACAGGCACAGCAATCATACAAAATTCGGTTTCCAGTGACTTACTATGTGCGACTGAGACAGTATTTGACTGGCTGTCAGTGCTTCCTCTTCTGAAGATTCATCTGTATCGTCTGGATTGGTTAAATTTAGACTGGGTGTGCTACCAGAATATGGATATTCTTGGAGAGATGGGGTGTCTCCTTTGTCAATACTGTCCAATGAGCGCCTGCGTACTCCCCAGTTAAAATTGTCCATACTTTCACCCTGAAAAGTAAAACAATATTACTTAATACAATATAGAACCTGTACAAATATGGGGACAATTTTGTGTAGCCTGCATTGTTGCAAAGTATGCAGGTATATTACCCGTACATACTTTGTAGCTAATTTTCAAAATGAAAAATGAAGTTTTTCTTTGCAATGACCTACCATAAATTATGCAGGCCACAAAGGCCCCTAAACTTTGCATCTGCTTGGATGGACAGTCAAATAGCTTTCTTACTTTTGAAAAGGCCATCCCTGACCTGAATGTGCATAAAGGGAATTCCTTTTAATACTGTGGCAAAAGAATACAGTGAACCCAATTTATATTTTTTAGCTGTTTTGAGGGCAGCAATTTTCAGAGAGTTCAATTATCTGACTAAATTGCTATTTGTCTATGCAGTGTATTTGAAAACTATCCTCAATCAAAGCTTTTTCCAGGAGATACTCAATAGTACTACTGAGGCAGTGGACAAAGAAATTATATATATAAGAAGTGATATTAACTGTTAAAATCTGGGGTTTAAAAGTGGTGTTTGAATTCCTATTTCAAAATCAGCTTTTTACTTTGCAACTGAAGTGAAGGTATGCCAGATGTTTCATATTATTTCAATGTCTAGCTGCCGAGCTAAGGTTAGGAAAGGTCAGTGAGAAATGCAACTCTGTCCCTTGTGAATTGCCAATGCTAGCTGGCACAGCTGTAAACTATTATGAATGAACAAAGCCAGACATGCTGAAGTTTAAAAGGCTGAAATACTATTTCAGAAGTTCTTGATATGTAGATTTTGTTATAAGGAAATAGTTAGATTCTAAATAATTCTAGATATTCCTGATGTTTAGACATGTCTTATAAGAATGCTTACTTTAGAAAATGTTGTATTCTGTGTAAATTAATAATTCTGTGTAGAATGTCTTTCTAAATTCTGTATTACTCTTTGTCTGCTGTGAAGAGCCCAACATGTGTTTTGAGTTTTCTGTGGTCTTAGCTAGTTCTGTGTATGGAGCTGAGAGGTGAAAAAGGTCAGAACTAGTCAGCTCTCTTCTCCTTGATTAATTATAGGTAAAATGCAGGAATGGTCTTGGAAGTAATAACCTGATATGTATGCTATTAATTAAGATTGGCTTTTGACCTCTTTAATGAATGCCAGAGTTTAGTTAGCAGTTAGTACTAGGAATATGAGAAATCAATCATAATAACATGTAAGAGACTGGAGCCCAAATGTCTGGCTTGAGGGGCCCCAGGTCACAGGTCAGTTTAGGATGTCTGGAACCTATGTAACTGATATTTCAAAAGTAATGATTGGTTGAGGCAAGGTAGCCAATCAGTTTCTTAACCAATTGGGAGTAAAGGGGGCTAGGCTAGGAGGAGGGCTTAGGACCCTATTTAAGTGGGAGCAGAAGCAGTTTACGTCAGAAGGAGCTCAGAAGAAAGAGAAGGACAGAAGGAGCTCAGAAGAAAGAGAAGGACAGAAGGAACAGACAGAAGAAGGAGAAGACAGCATAAGAAGAGAAGCAGCTGAGACAAAGACACAGAGAGCTGAGAGAAAGACACAAAGAGCTGAGAGAAAGAGAAGAGAGCTAGAACTGATGTCTTGCTTTGTTTGCTGGCAAATAAAGAAGATTTCTCTCTCATACTGGTGTGTGCTGTCTGACTCCTGAAGTATCACAAATTCCTATCTCAATTCCTGCAACAATTCTTGGTGGCAGCAGTGGGATCCTGAATCCTGCATTAATCCCAGCACCTAACTGACTGGAGAACATTCGCCGGGTATGTATTTTGTATTCTGTATTGTAATCCTAGCTAGGAAGTTGTAAACCAGCCCCTCAAGAAGGAGGGAAGGAGAATCTGATCAATTCTCAGCGAAGGCCCTAGTACCTTCTAGTCGCGGGGACTAGAAGCGAAAACGCTTGAGCTTATCTGTATCTGAGAAATCTGAAATTGTTGGGTGGGATTTTCTGTATGGAATGTGTGATGAGTGAATGATTAAATGAGTGCGGACTTCTTATAGCTGCATTTCCAATTAACGCGAGTTCAATTGGTCAGCAACGGAAGGAAGCGATTGCTGTCTGTCTACCTAGTGTCTCGAGAGTGCGGACCCCTTACTGCACTTTCAAAAATTCCCCCCCTTTTTGTGTGTTGTAACTGTAAGCATTATGGGTGGGACATCATCTAGACAAATTGTTACCCCCCTAGATTGTATGCTTAGAAATTTTAAAAAAGGTTTTTTAATTAATGACTATGGACAGACTTTAAGCTCAAGTACTTTAAGAACCTTGTGTGAAGTTGAGTGGCCATCTATGGGAGTGGGGTGGCCCCCTAGTGGCAGCTTAGATATTGAAGTAATCCGGAAGGTATACAGCATAGTTGTAGGAGAACCAGAATATTCTGAACAACTCCCTTATATAGATTCCTGGGACAGCCTTGTGACTGACCCTCCCTCGTGGTTGAAAACTTATATGGGATCCCCAGTAAAATTCATGTTAGGTCGTGTTCAAAGAAAGATTAGAAAATCTAAACTAGAAGAGGGAAAGAGCCCCAGGAAGCTTACCACCCAATCGGTGGCTTCCGCCCCTACCCTGTCTGAGAAACCCATACTCTCTGATGACCCCTCAGACCTTGAGCCACCACCTTATGGCCCATTGTTGGGGTTCCGTGCCACCCCCAGAGATCCACGCCGCCCAGCCCAAGCCTCTCCAGCACAGGCTTCTCCGGATAGTTCTTCCCCTCCTGTGCCAAACCTGCCACACCCTAGGTTGGACTTTTCACCTGGCCTCTACCCTTCTGTGCCACATCCTCCCCTGTTAACCTCTGTAGACCCACTTTGGGCTCCACTCCCTGACTCCTCAACTCCTGACAGCCCAGCCTCTCCCTCTAGTACCCCTACCCACTCATTAGGGGCCCGGCATCCCTTTCAATGGACTGACTCACCTGTGACCACCTCTCAGTCTATGAGTACCCCTCCCCATCCCTCAGGATTTCAACCTACCTCCACTGAATGGGTTAGACCCGCTGCAATTACCTTTGAGCATGATAGGAGGGTAGCTCCTAGCTCTACCTCAGGTTCCATTCCCACCTCCTCGAGAGTTCTGCCACTTCGTCAGGTAACTACCACTCGACCGGATCCTAATAATCAGGGTCAGGTTATACAGGCACAGGCCTATCAGTATGTACCCTTCACAACCACTGATCTCCTGAATTGGAAGACGCATTACCCCTCTTATACTGAAAAGCCTCAGGCAGTGGTGGACCTAGTGACTAGCATTATGGCCACCCATAACCCAACCTGGACTGATTGTCAACAACTTCTCCTGACCCTCTTCACAACTGAGGAGAGGCGGAAGATTTTGCAAAATGCTGAGGCCATCACGCGAGAGCGTGTTCCCGACGGGACACAGGATCCAGAGGGATGGGTTAGAGCTCGGTTTCCTCGCGCAGCTCCAGCTTGGGATCCAAATGATGGGCAGCACTATGAACTGTTGTCTGGCTATTGCCGGGACTTACTGGAAGGTATGAGGAAAGGCATAAAGAGGCCCATTAATCTGGCAAAGGTCTCTGAAATTCTCCAAGGGGCAACTGAATCCCCTGGGGCCTTTCTAGAGCGACTAATTGAAGCCTACAGAACATACACCCCATTTGACCCTGAAGCCCAAGAAAACCAGAGAATGGTGAATAGCGCATTGGTGGCCCAGAGTATGCCAGATATCCGGAAGAAGTTGCAGCGTCAGGAGGGATTCGCAGGGATGAATACCACCCAGCTAATTGAGATCGCAACCAAGGTTTTCATTAATAGAGATCAGGAGGTGCGCCGAGAGGCTGACCGGAAGATGCAGAAGAAGGCCGACCTTTTAGCGGCAGCCATTACTAATTCCACCCTTAACCGAGGTCGACCTCTAGCTAATGGGAAGCCAAAGTGGGACCCCGGACCACCAGCCAGGCCCCGAGATTCCTTCAATCAATCCCGGCCAAGGGGGGAGAATCCCAGACCAAGATTGGAGAGGGACCAGTGTGCCTATTGTAAGGAAAGAGGGCACTGGAAAGATGAATGCCCCCAGAGGCGCCAGGGACTGAGAAGGGGACCAGGAGATCGAGGAAGCCGAGGCCGAGTTCGAGAGGGAAGATATGAGCCTCCTGAATCTGACATCATCGGGATAGCCGAGATGGCAGAATGGGACGAATAGGACAGACCGGGTTCCTACAAACTGGGCTCCCAGGAACCTATGGTCAAGTTAACTATAGGGAGCCGCTCAATTCCATTCATGATTGATACAGGAGCTGAACATTCTGTTGTGACGGAGCGATTAGCGCCTGTGTCTGGAAAAACTGTCCGAGTGGTGGGAGCCACGGGGGTGCAGAACCGGAGGCCCTTTCTGACAACCCGTAGATGCCAATTAGGCTCACACATAGTCACTCATGAATTCTTGTATATGCCAGACTGTCCAATCCCTTTGTTAGGTCGAGACCTGCTGTCCAAGCTTAGGGCCCAAATTTCCTTTGACTCTGATGGCCAGACTTCAGTCTCCTTTCGGCCCCCGACATCCAGCCCTAAGGGTATATTGAGTTTCTGTTGCCCTCTTGAAGAAGAATGGCGGCTGCATCAGTCGCATGGCCAAGTTGACCTACCCCTGGCAGACAGCTTTCAGGTCAGTGGGGTATGGGCAGAAGATAATCCCCCAGGGTTGGCCCGAAATATTCCTCCTGTACATGTAGACTTACTTCCAAGTGCCCGGCCAATCCATCTTCGCCAATACCCAATTCCCAGAAAGGCTCTGGAAGGGATTCAAGCACATTTGAATCGTCTGTTATCCCATGGAATTATTCGTCCTTGCCAGTCTCCATGGAATACGCCACTATTGCCAGTTCAGAAGCCAGGGACTGAGGACTACCGGCCAGTCCAAGACTTACGAGTGGTCAACAAATCCACTATTTCATTACATCCTGTAGTGCCTAATCCATATGTCCTGCTAGGATTGATACCTTCTGGAGCTACCCATTTCACGACACTAGACCTAAAAGATGCCTTCTTTTGTATTCGGGTGGCCCCCGCCAGTCAATTGCTTTTTGCCTTTCAATGGGAAAACCCAGTAACAGGAAGGAAGCTTCAGTATACATGGACCCGCCTGCCACAGGGGTTCAAGAATTCCCCCACTATTTTTGGGACAGCCCTAGGGCAAGACCTTAAGACTTTTAAATCTGAGCCTTCCAGGCGAGTTTTACTCCAGTATGTAGATGACCTCCTGATTGCAGCAGTGACCCAGGAAGAGTGTTTTGAGGCTACCAGAGAATTGCTGGAGCTACTCTTGGATGCAGGCTATAAGGTCTCACGCTCAAAGGCCCAACTTTGTCAGTCAGAAGTGAAGTATCTGGGCTTTTGCATTTCCCAGGGAAGTCGGAGACTGGATGCTAGTAGGAAGCAAGCGGTAGCTGCAATCCCCCAACCCAAGTCCAGAAGAGAAGTTAGGGAATTTCTGGGAGCAGCCGGATTCTGCAGAATTTGGATTCCAAATTTTGCATTGATGGCGAAACCCCTTTACCAAGCCACAAAGGGGGGTGAAAAGGAACCATTTGAATGGGGACCTACTGCTCAACAATCCTTCATTGCCATAAAGAAAGCCCTACTCCAAGCCCCTGCGTTAGGCCTTCCTGATGTGGAGAAACCTTTCTCATTGTATGTCCACGAGCGACAGGGGGTTGCTCTGGGTGTGCTGACCCAGATGATGGGATCCTGGCAGAGGCCTGTTGCATACCTGTCTAAACAGCTGGATGGAGTGGCTAAAGGATGGCCAGCCTGCATGAGGGCCATTGCAGCAACAGCCTTACTGGTCCAGGAAGCTGATAAGTTGACCTTGGGGCAAGAACTGGTTGTTAAAGTCCCCCATGCAGTTCTCACCCTCATGGAGTATAAGGGCAACCACTGGTTTACAAATAACCGCATGGTTAAGTACCAAGCTAGCTTGTGTGAGAATCCACGGATACACCTGGAAACAGTGGCTACATTCAATCCCGCCACTCTTTTGCCAGCATCTGAGGGACCACCGGATCATGACTGTATCCAAACCATGGATGAAGTGTACTCCAGTCGACCAGATCTTAAAGATGTTCCATGGAGGGACCCAGATGTAATTTATTTCACAGATGGAAGCAGTTATGTGGAGAACTCCAAGCGATTGGCAGGCTATGCTGTGGTGACAGAGGACAAGGTGATAGAAGCAAGAGCCCTGCCCCAAGGAACTTCAGCCCAGAAAGCAGAACTTGTGGCCCTCATACGAGCTCTGGAGCTAGCAGCAGGACTGGTGACTAACATTTATACTGATTCCAAGTATGCCTTCACAACTCTACATGCTCATGGAGCTTTGTATAAGGAAAAGGGACTCATAAATGCTGCAGGCCAACCTGTTAAGTATGGACCCGAAATACTTCAGCTGCTAGAGGCTGTGTGGGCCCCTAAGAAGGTAGCTGTCATTCATTGCAGGGGACACCAAAGGATAGATACTCCAGTGGCCCGAGGGAATCGCCATGCTGATCGGGTGGCCAAGGAAGCTGCTCGAGGACCCCCAGCAAGTACTGTGACCCCCCTGTTCCAAATCCGATTGCAAGAATGGACACCTATGTATACCCAAATGGAAGAGAAATGGGCTCAAGAAGAAGGTGCAGTAAGGAGACCTGATGGCTGGTTACATCTCCCTGATACCAGAGTTCTGGTGCCACGCCACCTAGCTTGGCCTGTAGTGTCTCAAGCTCATGACCTATCACACTTAGGGAAAACAGCACTAGCCCGCCTACTCAATCGAGTAGTGGTGCTGGAAGGATTGGATAGTCTGGTTGCCACTGCCTCTGCCCGATGTACTCTCTGTGCCCAGAATAATGCCCGTCAGGGACCCCGTATTCCACCAGGAGTTCAGTCTAGAGGTCTAACACCCTTTGAGTCCCTAGTTATAGACTTCACAGAAATGCCCAGGAGTGGTAGGTTCCGATACCTCTTAGTCATGGTCTGTACCTTTTCTGGGTGGGTGGAAGCATATCCTACAGTCACTGAGAAAGCCACAGAAGTAGCTCGAGCTCTCCTTAGGGATGTCATCCCCAGGTATGGACTGCCCCTTGCCATAGGTTCAGATAATGGTCCCGCCTTTGTTGAAGCTACACTTCAGGCCCTGTCCCGCGCATTGCGCATTACCTGGAAATTGCATTGTGCCTATCGTCCCCAGAGTTCAGGGCAGGTTGAGCGAGCAAACAGAACCTTGAAAAATAGCCTAGCAAAGATTTGTCAGGAAACCCAATTGAAATGGCCACAGGCATTGCCACTAGCCCTCTTCCGCCTCCGATGCACCCCAACTAAAGGAACAGCCCTCTCTCCCTTTGAAATTGTGTATGGGAAGCCCCCAGCCATTTTACAGGGAATCAAGGGAGACATAGGGATTTTAGGGTCTGCCCAGGTGCAGGAACAGGTAGCCCTCTTGGGTAAGATAATTTCTGAGCTTCAGTCTTATGTGAGAGAAATAAACCCTGTCCCCTTCCAGGCTCAGGTACATTCCTTCCTGCCAGGGGATAGAGTTTGGGTGAAAGACTGGAAGCTCCAGCCTCTGGGGCCCCGATGGAAAGGACCTTTTACTGTTTTGCTTTCTACCCCTGCAGCTGTGAAGGTCGCAGGGATAACTCCATGGGTCCATTGGTCTCGAATTAAGTCTGCTGACCAGACTGAGCCCAGCACGGATCAGACGGAGCCTAAACAGTGGAGAGCAGAAAGTGATCCAGCGGAGCCATTGAAGTTGCGCTTGACCCGAACCAAAGAATCTACTAGCTGAAAAGAAGGGTCAACTGCATACTGCAGGAGCGGCTGAACTTCGGCTTCATACTGAGACTCTTTCTGTCCAGATTCTGGCTTTCTTGGAATTTGAAAGCTTGATCCTTATCAGTTGAGGGTCTATCCCAACTGGTATAAGAACTCAAAGACTGAGAACATTATATGAGAGTAATCTGTGATTAGCACAGACTGTTGAAATATTATTGCTTAATTAGTTTGCTGTATTTGTTTTAGATTAAGAAGAAAGAAAATGTTAGTAGTTTGGATGCTTTTGTTGTTTTCTACTCCTTGCCTCCTTGTTCCTAATATCCCAACTCGCTCCAACCTTTGGTTACACTCAGTCCAGGAACTAATTAGCCAGGCAAAGATTACTTCCCCTTGTATTGTGTGTTCCCGATTTTCTCCTTATACTACAGATGTCCCAGCTGTTCCTGTTCCTGTGCAACTCCCAGCTCTTATACCTCCCTACTTTTCGAGTTCAGGTCCTTGGAGCCAGGATTATACTTGGTGGTCCTTTTATAATGCTACTTCCCCCTCTGAATCTTCTCTAAGGCCAGTTTTTACGTCTCCCTATCCAGCCTCTGGAGTGTTTTGTTTAACAAGAAGCATCTCAACTGTTCTTCCCATTCCCTGTAACTATACTAATGTTCTTCCAGAAAAAGGAGAATCTGTGTGGGTAGTTTCTCCAGGTACTCCTATGTGCCCTGCTACCATACCTGTAGATTATGACCCAGGTGATTATCTGGCTCCTAAGCGTACCACTGAGAAGACTATAGTGTCCAAGCTTATTTTCTACTTTCATAAGTCCCCGGGGTATGAAGAGTTACTAACAAATGAGCAGCCTGTCACAATTGGGGATTGGCGCCTATGGTGTGCAAAGTCTCCATTTCGTCTTCGTTCCCCCTGGGATAGGGGCTCGCATTATGGGCACCCTAAGTACCCTGTCCAGCCTGAGCCAACATTTATTGGGAACTTTCCTCACCCTCTCCTTGGTCATTACTGGCTCTGTGATAATGTCCTCCACATGATTCTTCCCCCTACATATGATTTTTGTGTATTGGTAACCTTGAATTATTTTCCTAAAGTTATTCCTCTTAAGCCGCTATCCCCGCACCGCTCTAAGCGAGAGGCTTTGTCCTTACCTTCCTCCGTTGCCATAGAGGATGAGGCGATTGAATTAGCCCTCCAGTATATTAATTCTACTTATCCTCTGACTAAAAAGAGACTTGTAGCCCTTTCTGCCACGGCCTGGATTCCAATTGGAGGCCCGGTAGCGGGTATTACTGAATTAGGTATGGCTACCCGGAGACTTCAATCCCTACTCCATGTTTTAGTTCATGAGCTGAACGTGGTAGTCAATGCATTGCAGGATCAAATTAATGAATTAAGTATAGTTTCTAGATATAACCGTATGGGCCTTGACTATCTCTTTGCAGCCCAGGGTGGTCTCTGCACAGTGTTAAATTCTTCAGAGTGCTGTACTATTGTCATAAATAGGACGCATGTAGTTAGGCATGCCATGGATAAAGTCCTACAGTTGGCTAGCCTTAATGTGGAGGATTACCGAGGAGGATTAGACCTTACCTCCTGGTGGTGGTCATTGACCTCCTGGATACGTCCCTTGTTTATTTCCCTAATAGTCTTAGTTTTAGCAGGGTTTTTGTTTTGTTTCTTGGCCTCATGTGCTTCGGCAGTATGCCGTCGGACCTTAACAAGTAGGGTAATGGTAATTCACAAGTCTATTCCTAGTTAGGATCACTATAGTCTCCAGAGTTTGAGATGTGAGACTTATCTCTGCATAAGCTGATTTTAGTCTCAAAGGGGGGAATGAGGCAGTGGACAAAGAAATTATATATATAAGAAGTGATATTAACTGTTAAAATCTGGGGTTTAAAAGTGGTGTTTGAATTCCTATTTCAAAATCAGCTTTTTACTTTGCAACTGAAGTGAAGGTATGCCAGATGTTTCATATTATTTCAATGTCTAGCTGCCGAGCTAAGGTTAGGAAAGGTCAGTGAGAAATGCAACTCTGTCCCTTGTGAATTGCCAATGCTAGCTGGCACAGCTGTAAACTATTATGAATGAACAAAGCCAGACATGCTGAAGTTTAAAAGGCTGAAATACTATTTCAGAAGTTCTTGATATGTAGATTTTGTTATAAGGAAATAGTTAGATTCTAAATAATTCTAGATATTCCTGATGTTTAGACATGTCTTATAAGAATGCTTACTTTAGAAAATGTTGTATTCTGTGTAAATTAATAATTCTGTGTAGAATGTCTTTCTAAATTCTGTATTACTCTTTGTCTGCTGTGAAGAGCCCAACATGTGTTTTGAGTTTTCTGTGGTCTTAGCTAGTTCTGTGTATGGAGCTGAGAGGTGAAAAAGGTCAGAACTAGTCAGCTCTCTTCTCCTTGATTAATTATAGGTAAAATGCAGGAATGGTCTTGGAAGTAATAACCTGATATGTATGCTATTAATTAAGATTGGCTTTTGACCTCTTTAATGAATGCCAGAGTTTAGTTAGCAGTTAGTACTAGGAATATGAGAAATCAATCATAATAACATGTAAGAGACTGGAGCCCAAATGTCTGGCTTGAGGGGCCCCAGGTCACAGGTCAGTTTAGGATGTCTGGAACCTATGTAACTGATATTTCAAAAGTAATGATTGGTTGAGGCAAGGTAGCCAATCAGTTTCTTAACCAATTGGGAGTAAAGGGGGCTAGGCTAGGAGGAGGGCTTAGGACCCTATTTAAGTGGGAGCAGAAGCAGTTTACGTCAGAAGGAGCTCAGAAGAAAGAGAAGGACAGAAGGAGCTCAGAAGAAAGAGAAGGACAGAAGGAACAGACAGAAGAAGGAGAAGACAGCATAAGAAGAGAAGCAGCTGAGACAAAGACACAGAGAGCTGAGAGAAAGACACAAAGAGCTGAGAGAAAGAGAAGAGAGCTAGAACTGATGTCTTGCTTTGTTTGCTGGCAAATAAAGAAGATTTCTCTCTCATACTGGTGTGTGCTGTCTGACTCCTGAAGTATCACAAATTCCTATCTCAATTCCTGCAACACTACCAGGACATTTTCCATTGCCTGAAAAAAATAACTTGTAGTTCTCAAGTATTAATGAAAGAGCCAGGCTCTGCACACCCCAAATGTACACACAGGAAGTAACCCCCACAGAAGAAGCAGTATCTTCAGCCAATCCCTGCAGGCCCATGAGAGAATGTGGAGACTCATATAGTAGCCACTACGCGATAGCTTAGCCCCTGCAAAATCTGAAACACAAGGGCTATCAAAGCTGAACTGTCCAGACAAATGTAGGAAAGAAAATGTTTTAGTTTAGTGATTTGAATATGCCAGCTTTGGTAATCTGAATGTACAGGATCTAGGATGTCTTTATATTTAATTAATTTGTGCTTGTTAGGGTGGCTATATTGGAAGTGTCAATCAAGGGGTGGGTGGGTAGAGGGGCAGGGTGGGTCTAAACTCAAACAGGAGGAGAGTGGATCTATCTCCAAGAGTCCGGATTCTCACTGATTTATTTGCTCTAAGGGTGTCTGTTTTTATCTCCAGCAGAGCTAGCTGCCACACCCACAAAGTTTAAACAGAGTGGGGGGAAGGGAGAAACAGCAGTTGTTAGCAGGTGGTGGGAGAGCACTCCAGTGCCATATATGCCACTTAAATCTGAGAGCAAAAGAGAATCAGCTCTAAACTCAAACAGGAGGAGAGTGGATCTATCTCCAAGAGTCTGGATTCTCACTGATTTATTTGCTCTAAGGGTGTCTGTTTTTATCTCCAGCAGAGCTAGCTGCCACACCCACAAAGTTTAAACACAGAGTGGGGGGGAAGGGAGAAACAGCAGTTAGCAGGTGGTGAGAGAGCATTATAGTCTTTATATTTTGCACAGTACAGGAGGAAATGCATTTCTGATTCTGCTTCCCAGGTGCTGTACTGCAGACAGAATCCATTTACTTGGAGTTTCCAGATCTGTATATTTCTATTTCTAATACATGATATTTATTCTGTAGTTAGTAAAATTCTATCTAGATTTTATATATGTGACCAAATTAAGGTTTTGTTTTGTTTTGAGCATGTAGCTTTTGTGTAAACATTCAATTTTCCCAACAAGCGGTGTTTTAAGGACTGGTGTAGTATTTGCAGTACTGCCTTTCCATGGGAACTGTGGCCACTGCAGGGGGTGTGCCCTTTTGGGGGCAGAACCCTCATTGGTCACCCTATCCTTTACGAATGACACTGGATTGTGAGTCCTGGCACCTTTTTTGTAGGAAAAAAAAAAAGCATTGCCCTCCACGTATTTATGCAAAAACTATAAAAACAGTAACATTTTGAGGATTCAGGTTTCTCACATAACATTTTTAGTTTTAGCACACAGCTAAAAACATTTTCATTAAAGGACTGCAATATATTGCAAATCACTTTCATCAGCTTTTAAATGAACTTCAGCAAGTTTAGTTACATCACTGTTTCTACTTCAAGGCCAGTTTATAAGACATCTGTTGCAGTACACACATCAGACTACAAACTGCAAACAAACACACCACATATGAGTACAGATAAAACAAGTCACTGCACCAGGCTGCAACTTACCTGCAGCTCCTGGTTAGCAAAAAGGAAAACACAGATAATTAGAAAGAACGAGGACAAACACTTAAGTCATGCTACAGCCAGGGAAAACATTTGATTAGTTCTGATAATGAACTATAAAATACAGTTTCATATTAGGAATGTACTATGGTCAACTGGGCAATGATTTACACATTATTTGTTCTACAAAATTGGGTATGTTATAAGACAAACTCAAAACAACATTTCTTATTGGTGAAGATGTGCCCAACAATAACTGAAACTATCAATGGAACTTTACACAGACACCATACTTAACAATGGAATTTCAAACTGATCCTCTCATGGGCAATTGCAATATATCAAGAGTTTTCATAAATATAACAAAGCAAAATGGTAGATGTCAGCACCAACTGGCCCACCTAATCTACTTTGCTGTCTCTGCTTACCATTGTGCTAGTTAAAGATATATCCCTAATTGTCAGCTATACAAAAGCTTAACTGCCTGCAGGGGATTTCTTTTTATGCAAGTCAGTTTTGTTATTTCTTTTTTTTAGCTTTTTATCATTCTGAGTAAATACACGTATAAATTTCTATACCTAAACCAACACCCAGGGCCCTCAATTCTTTTAAGCAGCCTGTCCCCACACCTGTTCTTACCAAAATGACCACTGCATGTGGACCCCATGTAAGCCCACTAGGGACAGAGAAAATATCTGTATATAATAAGTAAAACCGCTTTGGTTGTATCACAGAAAGGCAGTATATCAGATTGCATGACATCTCTCCCCACCCCCACCACCATAAATTTGATCACAATTTTGGTTTCCACTGTCTCTGCTAGCAAGCCATCAAAGATTTCTACTACTGAAGAAGTACTTCTTCCAAGACCCTCTCTCTTCAGCTTTACATTACAACTTCTTGCCCATGAATTTCTTTTACCATGGAAAATTATACCATCTATTCTAGTACTTCATTGAAGGCTGCTAAATATTAGAATGTTTCTATCATATCCCTCCTTTATCTTGTTCACATTTGACAAGACAGATACATTGTTAGATTGCAGAACCTGATTAATTTTATCTACAGAGTAACAGCTTAACTTTATTCAGGCCTTTAAAATAAAACGTATAGCTATTTTGTTTTAGCCCAGCAGTTTCTTCCTGCTTTCTCAGGTTTATTAATTGGAATTAGCCTCTATCAAACTATATTGCCATGACGCTTCATTTATAACTATCTATGTTCCTTTCCCTCACTCTCTCCCATTTGCCTAACCATCAGAGTAGAAATCACTGGCCACAGACCAGGTTCTCCCTAGAGACCAGCAGGTGTTTTTTCTCAGCTGTATGTCTTTACTGGGTGAGATATGGATGACTAGGACCAGGGGCGTATCTGGAATCCGGCGGTAGGGGGGGCCACAGCCAGAGAGGGGGGGCACATTTTTGCCTCCCTCCCCCCCCCGCCGCCGCCGCCGCCTCTCTCCACCCCCTCCCCGCCGTCAACCCTCCCCCGCTGCTTACTTTTGCTGGCGCCGAGGTCCGACCCGCAATCTCCGTTTTTCGTCTTCCTCCGTGGCCATGCTTCCAGGAAGTAACGCTGCAGTGCTGATTCGTTGAATCCAGTTCGACGTCTGACGTCAGACGCCGAACTGGATTCAACGAATCAGCACTGCAGCGTTACTTCCTGGAAGCATGGCCACGGAGGAAGACGAAAAACGGAGATTGCGGGTCGGACCTCGGCGCCAGCAAAAGTAAGCAGCGGGGGAGGGTTGACGGCGGGGAGGGGGGCCAGGGCGAAATCTGCGGGGGCCCAGGCCCCTGTGGCCCCACGCAGATACGCCCCTGACTAGGACTGTGCCCCTCCCTCTGCCCTGGGTCTACAAATGCTTCCTGGGCAATATTTCCTGCTCTGTTTGGCCTCAGAAGTGTAAGCCTCACTTCAGGAATCAAAATCTGTACCTGAAATAATGCACTCAACTGGTACTGACAGACATAAAAGAGAGGTACCACTGCTACAGGGAAAACAACACATAACAAAGAGAAGTGGCCCCACCAGCCAACAGATTAGCAATTCATAGGCAATGAATACACAAAACAATGATCAGCCTCAGTCAAATACCCATCATGTTTTGGAAGATGCCTGCATCAAGAATTAATTGATATTGGGTACACTTGTTGCACAAGTGGAAGCTGGCTGGTGTGTGTTTTTGAATCAGTTTTTTTTTAATCATTTTTATTTTAACCATTTTAATGTCTCAGTTTTATTCTTTACTTTTTAATGTATCATTCTGTTATTGCCATTTTGTTTCCTATATTCCTTTGATTTGATGAATTTCCTTAGGTTCAGGGTCTCTGAGGAGATGAAATTAGATTCCACTTATATTGTGGGAAGGCCTTTTTCCATTTCTTTCAGTATGGTTTTTGGTCTCCTCTCTTCTAAGATATTATTTATTCAGTTACCGACTGATTTTGGAACGTCGATGCCAAAAACAGGCCTCCTCTCTTCTAAAATCGTGTATTCAGTTACTGAATAAATAATATCTTAGAAGAAAGGAGACCAAAGAAGTTTTCGTTTAAGTAAAATTTCAACAATGTATGTTCATACACTAGGATCATCCAAGGTTGCTCAAGACCCCTGAGGCAGGCCTTAGGGCCGAAACACGGCCGTGTTGGGTCATTTTTTATACAATAAAGTGTTTTTGGTATCCTCATTTGGTTTTTCCTCACTTTTTTTTTTTTGTTTCACATCAGATGCAAATGCAACAAATAAAACAAATAAAATAATAAATAAATCTTAAATGGAGGAAAGCATAGGAAAAGGAACAGAGCGTATCAAAATCCAGAAAACTGCAAATAGCTCTCAGTCTGCAGAAAAAGAAAAAACCTAATTTGATAACCTGTGATATCTGGAGGCCAAAACACAATGAGGAATCCAGAAGAACACTGGGATACTGGAAGGATGAAACAGGAGAAATAGGCCTGTCAAACAAAAGTATGCATTTGATATATTTGTAATCTACCCTAGATGTAGCATATGTCAAAGCATGTTGGGTATTTGATTGATGGTTGTATGTTATGTATTAGTGAGTTTGTTCAATAAAAGTTTTTGTGATTTATTTTTTCCATTTATTCCATTATCTATTTACTTCTTATTGGTTGGTTGGTGGGTCTGATGCTCTGTAGTTGGTAAGGAACTGAGCCATTTGCCCATTTTCTATATTTATGCATAAGTTAAGCACTATAGTGCAACTTGCTTTTGCCATTCCATTTTTTCAGAACTATCAATTTTACTCACTGTATCTGAGCTCCAGTCTGAACACCACGCAGAGGTCTGGATTTCATGCCATTCATAATGAAAATGGCTACCATTTCATACCAGAACCTGGTTAATTTCCACAATTTGGCTACCCTGAACAAGGAACCTATGTTCAGCATTTAAGGACTAGAATTCATCATCCCTCTATTGCATCAATCTGATATTTTTCTATTCCCACTCTATGTACAGTGCTTGGTGGCTTTATGCTGAAGTATTGGACATTTGGTCTTCTTAGAGGATTTATAGTCAATATGTACTTAGTAATCATGCTCAATGTGGTAAAATTAACAGTGGTAAATGAGTTTCTGCTGCTCTATAATGTTCTCAGCTAATTCTTACATGGCAGTATCACAGCATTTTCTTTATTATCATTATTTTGGAAAGGTTTGAGAAGTGGGTCTCACAACCATGCTCAGGATAGAACAGACATATATGTTCCAGAGCTTCTTGGAAATGCTGAAAAGGTTTCACCATGATCATGGGTGTTCTTACACAGATACCCTGTTGCTCTCTTCAGGTCTGATAACAGAGCTTTGGCTTGAGAGGATTAACAAAAAAATTTAAAAAGGAGTGAGAAAGTTTATTTCACTGAAGAACTGCTATACTGCTGTCTTTAGAGAAAACCTGATACAAGTAACTTTGCTTCTCTGAAGACAAGCAGCAAACTGTAATCATACAAATACACTTCCTTAACTGAGGGCTATCCTCAACAAGAGGAAAAAACATGAACAAAACCATCAATTTTCAGCAGAGCACGTTCTTATTGGGTGAAAAACTTTGCTTTAGGATTTATATTCTTTTAAACTATCATATAAGAAAATTAAATATTTCTTGAAGTGTATTTCTCTAGTTTGACCAGCAGGTGGTGCATGATGTAACCAGGTATTTTTGAAACTTGTTCTGGGCTCTGATAGGCCCAGGAGCTCATTTCATTTGGATTTTACTGGTTTTTATCCCAGTTTCAGCCCGGGAGAAGAGAGAGAGAAAGCTCTTTGCTGAAGCCCTGTAAAACGGGTGAACAGCTATATGTCCTGATCTTCCCAGGTACTTTTTACAAAGTAAACAAATGTTTAGTTAGTGTTATAACTGATTCATATTTCAGTTACCTGTTATTGTTTGCTGATTGCCACATTTTTTGTTCATTGTTCAATTTTTAAGATAAACAATTTTCAGTTTATTGCCTCTTTGTCTGGACTGATAAAGAATCCTGGTGGTTAGTGTGTTGGGTCTGTGAGTGCTTTCTGGAAACTGTGGGACCACTGGGAGTGTGGCTTGTTATTGTTTGCCAATTCCACATTTTTGTCCACTGTTCCAAGTTCTGAGAATAAACACAATAGTTTATTCATTCTGCCTGTCTGGACTGATAAAGGATCTTGGTGGTTTGTGTGTTGGGTCTGTGAATGCTTTCTTGGAACCCTGGAACCACTTGGAATGTGGCCCCGGTAACCAAGAAATCACTGGGGATAATTTGAGAGCGAGAGACTCGTCTGGAGGCGGTTATGACCCAGTTTGTGGGAGGAGGGTGCTAGTGTAGAGCACAGGCGGCAGGTGCAGGCAGATCTGAGCTTTGCTAGGGATAGATCCTCTAAGTGGCCATGGGGTAGCCCCAGGTGGGTTGCTAGGTATTTCGTGACAGTGCCCTAGCAAATTGGATGATTGCAATTTACTTTATGTTGGTTGCTGAAGGATGTAATGTAGGAGACTGTAGACACTGCAGAATACTGCAGCTAGATTGATCTGCCAGGCAAAGAAATGGGAAAGAGCAACTCCGTCGTTGAGACAACTGCATTGGCTCCCTATAGAAGCATGAACGATAATTCAATATTATTCATGGTTCTGTGCCTTTGCCATACATTGGCCATGTATGTTCCCAATATATAACTAGAGCTGGATTATCTTATTTTGATCCACATCAAACCCTATAGGTATTGTAAATGCAGAATTTAAATGGAGTTGTAATTTAATGTAATATAATCCCCTTTCAGCCATCTCTTTTGCAAGATGAAGATATCTAACCTGTATAGCTTTCTTCATAAGAGAAGTATTCTATACCTGTTATTTTTGTTGTCTTTCTCTGAATCTTTTCCAGTTCCACTATATATGTTTTTGAGATGGGGTGACCAGAGCTCCATACAGTATTCAAGATGCAGTTGCACCATGGACCTATACAGAGGTATAATTATACTCTAAGCTTTTTTCTCTATCCCTTGTTAAATAATCCTTAATGTTCTATTTGATTTCTTTTGGCAGCTGTAACACAACTGGGTTGAAAATGTCAATATATTATCTATTATGATTCAAGATCATTTTATTGGGATGACTCCTAACACAGAAACCAGAATTCAGCACCTATAGTTGGGATTATTTTTTTTTTAATCTATGCGTATCACTTGAATTTCACTGCCTTTTAGATGCCCAGTCTCCGAGTCTCACAAGATCTTTCTGCAGTTCTTCAAAATCCCCTTCAATTTTGCACCTTCAATGACACCTGTATCTTACATTTGGCCACCTAAGTTCAATGTGGCTTACAATTACTGTCTTCGTCACATTGAAGGTATGAATGACTCAACACAAGCCATGCTTTGGCCATAAGTCCTGCCTCAGGAGTCAATACAAATACCTCACTTCAAATAGATGTGGCAAAAATCACAGAAAATGCACCAAAGTATACAAAGTCGCTCGTAAAAATTCTTCTCATGAAAGCTCTGAACAACAGCGATAAATCTCAATCTTGTTTCTGTGATTGAGATTGAGTGCTGTTGTTCATAGCTTTCATGAGAAGAATTTTTACGAGTGACTTTGTATACTTTGGTATATTCCCTGGATTCTATAAATGGCAGTTTTGAGTTGTATGCATAAATTTGGGCGCATACCCAGTGTAAGTGAATAATGAATCAATCAGCACCGATCATTGGGCAAAAACAAGTAATTATCAGCACTAATTGGCAATAATTAGGGTCAGGGTATTCCTGCAATTTATACACGTTGTTATATAGAATTAGGGGGATCTGTACCTAATTTACATGCTGGGATTTAAACCAGGTTTTCAATGGTGTAAATGGTCGTGCCTAAATGTAACTGCAGTTCCTGGCACTAAGTGCTATTATATAAATATGCCTAATTTTAAGCATGGTTTACAGAACCGCACTATGTGCTATTTTTTTTTGGCACTGATTTTTTAGGTGCCATTTAAATAATCTAGTCCATTATGTTTTGTAGGCCTGCTTATTCCTTACCAATCTGTGTAGAATCTTAGATCCTGCACCTTCAAAAATATGATTTGAAGTTTTATACTGCACTTGCTTTAGTGTTATAGCGCCATCACTTTGAAATTTAATGCTTTTTTTATATTAGGAATGTTTTCTTATACAGGCAATTCAATAAGGATGTTAAGACCTGGTCTTTTGCTCAAGTCTTTGGCTAATTTATATGCCTTTGTGATGCATTCCCAAGTGAAGACAGTAGGCTTCCAGTTGTGGGCAGACAAAGACATATGGTAATCTCCCTTCGTGTCCATCAGAATAACCTTATCATTTTTAGCTTTCATGACATACTGTATCCCATGTGTAGTCCACAGATGTAGTGAGATGAATGTCGGTTACTGTTCATTACTCATTTAAAAAGGCAACCAAACACATTTTTCAAATATATAAAATGCATATAAACGGCAAGTGACCGACTCACCTGCAAATGCGCAGTACAGACTTCCCTCTCTGTCCTGCCCTCGCGTCAAGACGTCATGACGTCAGAGGGCGGAACAGAGAGGGAAACGGAGTCAGAGTCACTGTCGGACACTGCCGCCTGGAAACGAACATCGCGCGAAACAACCTCCCTCCTCCTCCCCCCCATCCCCGCCGCCGCTCCCGCCCTCCTCCGTCCGTATCGGGCCCCCTGCACTGACCAGACAGCGCCTCTCACCTCCGTGTGGAAGCGCTGCAGGCAGTAGCAGAGCGATCTGCTGCTGCCTGCAGCGCTTTCACACGGCGGTGAGAGGTGCTGTCAGGTCAGTGCAGGGGGCCCGGCACGGAGGGGGGAGGGAGCAGAGGCAAGGAGGGTAGCTGGAAATCTCGCCCGTTTTAACGGGCTTAACGGCTAGTATATATATATATATTTTTTTTTTTTATTTGTACCCCGCACTTTCCCACTCATGGCAGGCTCAATGCAGCTTATATATATATATATATATATATATATATATATATATATATATATATATACATACACATACATACATACACACACACACACATTCATTCAGTTGCATATATTTTAACTCTCCAATCTAATTTTCTAAATTTCTGGCCTTTGCATACACACAATCAATAGTTTGTTTATAAAATTTGTATTCACAATCTATCAGTAGTTAGAACACTTTAGCCTTTACTACAAGCTCTCTATTAGGATATTCTAACTTCAGTATTTTGTCAGTATCTTTAGAAATTACTGTACTCTGAACTACACACTCTTGACTTTCTATCAGCTTTCTCTCAAGTTCAAATTTAAAACCTACTCTCTTTCCTTTTGGAATAATTTCCCCCTTCCTAAAATGTTCCCTAATTCCTAACAAATCAAAAGCTCTCTTCCCTGCATCATTCTATCTACACCAGTGGGGGCAATTTCATGAAGAATTTTTCACACGTAAAGCTTGGTTTACATATAAAAAACAGCTCTTATAGAATTGCACAGACTTGTACACATGTAGGGGTCGATATTCAACCCGGGCTTCAGCACTGAATGTTTTGTGGAGCCAGCTAACACATAGCTGATTAAGTTTGGTATTCAGCTCTTAACCAGATAAGGGTTACCACATAAAGATAGCACAGTGCCAACTCCACCCCCGGAATACACCCCAAATAGCCGATTTGCAGTTCAGCACTAACTGGTTAAGTGCTGCTAAAATTTAGTGGTTAGCACCAAACAGGTGATTAACCAGCCAGGAGCCATTTTTTCTGGTTAAGTCGCTTTGAATATTGACCCAGTAAAAAGTAAACACACAGAAAGACAGTGCATACTTTTCCCATTATCTGCATGTAGACATTCCCACGGTGTAGCAGGAACAGAGTTGTGATGTATGCACATACTTTAGAAAATATGAATGTACTTGCATACATTTACATCTAACCTGGAGCACATACAATTTGTGCCCTAGTAGGGAATATTTTAGAATGCTATTTTCTAATGGGCACGTGGATTCCCAGGCTACATTTATAAAAAATAATTAAAAAAAAAGGCATAACATTAGCTAATTTTTGAGAATGATTGTAAGTGCTTGTTAGCTATCCTCTAAACAAATATATTTGCTGTTCTAGTGTTTCACAGAAGCAGAAAATTATAAAATGCATGCACGAAAACGAACAGACAAACAATTTTAAGGAAGCAACAGAAGATTTCAACAATAATGAAGCATTTATCTTTACATTTTAAACAAACAAAAAAGAGAAAAATTTTAGATACAAAGCATGGGGACTTACCTCAGCATCTTCCAACTCAACATCTAAAAAGTCAAAGTCCTTGAAAACTCCAAATTGCTGTTCACTGCCATTATCTTCCACAATCACTTCCTCTTCTTGAATAACCTCCTCTGTTGTAGAAATAAGGCTTGTCTGTTGGTCTCCAACTTCCAAGTCCTCATTAGAAGAGAATATCACCTGCAGAAGGAACATCAAAACCACCGACACACTTGAACACTGTTGAGTTAAGCATGTAAAGGAGTCATGGCTCACTAGGCATAGATGCTTGAGAACAATTTAATTATTATAATCAGCACTGCAATTACGATGAGTAGCTAATTAGAATTCATTTATGAATGCCACCTGAGTATTCAATGACTTTTAAAATGGAGTACAGACACTTACTGATGGATTTTTAGGCAGACCAGATTCCGGGCCACACAGCGAGAGTACATTCATTAGCTTCTCTCTTGTCCTTCTCTGAAATACAATAAATCATTCTGACTCATATCATGTACCACCACAGAAAAACTTTTAGAGAGAAAGATATTCAAATGCACAGCTAGTTTTATGGAACACATGGCTACTTTTACAAAATGCTGATACAATTACTTCATTTACTACCATTAGTAGAAAAAAAATCAAGGCAAAATTTTACAACACAGATTTGAATACTGCAAAAAAAAAAAAAAAATACTATCAACTGGGTATTGTTTAAACATGATATTTTACTATTTTTATCCAATGTTACAAACATTACTTCAGTTGTTGTTAGTATAGAGCTTGAAGAAGATTAGTAATCTTCAAATTGTGTGTGAAAATCTGATGCACTGGATGCCAAAGGAGGTTTAAAGAAATATGGCAGAGTGATGTTCTCCTAAAATGTCCCTGTTGATTCTCAAAGTATTTAGGCCTAATAATACTAAGGGCCCTGTTTACTAAGGCACAGTAGCGTTTTTAACATGCCTACAATTAGCGCATGCATTAACCACGTAGGCACCTATAGGGATATTGTAGGCACGTACACAGTTAACACACCTACATGGTTAACGCGTGTTAAAGTCGCTAACGCGCCTATAATGTGGCTTAGTAAACAGGGCCCTAAGTGATTTAATGAAACTAAGGGGGAAGATATCAAGGTGTGGTAAAATACATGCTTCTACCACACAGCGAATGATACATACCTGTAGCAGGTGTTCTCCGAGGACAGCAGGCTGATTGTTCTCACGACTGGGTTGATGTCCACGGCAGCCCCCAGCAACCGGAAGAAAACTTCACGGGCGGTCCCGCACGCAAGGCACGCCCACCGCGCATGCGCAGCCGTCTTCCCGCCTGTGCGCGACTGTTCCCGCTCAGTTGAATGACAAGCAAAGGAATGAGTAAAACACAACTCCAAAGGGGAGGTGGGAGGGTTGGTGAGAACAATCAGCCTGCTGTCCTCGGAGAACACCTGCTACAGGTATGTATCATTCGCTTTCTCCGAGGACAAGCAGGCTCCTTGTTCTCACGACTGGGGTATCCCTAGCTCTCAGGCTCACTCAAAACAAGAACCCAGGTCAATTGAACCTCGCAACGGCGAGGGCATAACAGAAATTGACCTACGAAGAACAACTAACTGAGAGTGCAGCCTGAACAGAATAAATCGGGTCCTGGAGGGTGGAGTTGGATTCAAACCCCAAACAGATTCTGCAGCACTGACTGCCCGAACCGACTGTCGCGTCGGGTATCCTGCTGGAGGCAGTAATGTGATGTGAATGTGTGGACAGATGACCACGTCGCAGCCTTGCAAATCTCTTCAATAGTGGCTGACTTCAAGTGGGCCACTGACGCTGCCATGGCTCTAACACTATGAGCCGTGACATGACCCTCAAGAGCCAGCCCAGCCTGGGCGTAAGTGAAGGAAGGAAATGCAATCTGCTAGCCAATTGGAAATGGTGCGTTTCCAGACAGCGACCCCCTTCCTATTGGGGTCGAAAGAAATAAACAATTGGGCGGACTATCTGTGGGGCTGTGTCCGCTCCAGATAGAAGGCCAACGCTCGCTTGCAGTCCAATGTGTGCAACTGACGTTCAGCAGGGCGGGTATGCGGTCTGGAAAAGAATGTTGGCAAGACAATTGACTGGTTAAGATGGAACTCCGACACCACCTTTGGCAAGAACTTAGGGTAAGTGCGGAGTGCTACTCTGTTATGATGAAATTTAGTATAAGGAGCATGAGCTACCAGGGCTTGAAGCTCACTGACTCTACGAGCTGAAGTAACTGCCACCAAGAAAATGACCTTCCAGGTCAAGTACTTCAGATGGCAAGAATTCACTGGCTCAAAAGAAGGCTTCATCAGCTGGGTGAGGACGACGTTGAGATCCCATGACACTGCAGGAGGCTTGACAGGGGGCCTTGACAAAAGCAAGCCTCTCATGAATCGAACAACTAAAGGCTCTCCAGAGATGGCTTTACCCTCTACACGATAATGGTAAGCACTAATCGCACTAAGGTGATTCCTTACTGAGCTGGTCTTGAGACCAGACTCTGATAAGTGCAGAAGGTATTCAAGCAGGTTCTGTGCAGGACAAGAACGAGGTTCTATGGCCCTGCTCTCACACCAAACGACAAACCTCCTCCACTTGAAAAAGTAACTCTTTTTAGTGGAATCCTTTCTAGAGGCAAGCAAGACACGGGAGACACCCTCAGACAGACCCAACGAAGCAAAATCTACGCCCTCAACATCCAGGCCGTGAGAGCCAGAGACTGAAGGTTGGGGTGCAGAAGCGCTCCGTTGTTCTGCGAAATGAGAGTTGGAAAACACTCCAATCTCCACGGTTCTTCGGAGGACAACTCCAGAAGTAGAGGGAACCAGATCTGACGGGGCCAAAAAGGCGCTATCAGAATCATGGTGTCGTGGTCTTGCTTGAGCTTCAGTAAGGCCCGCTGTCGGGAAAGGCAGAGGGGCCGGTGTGGGTGCCGGTGCCGGAAGCTGCTCGGGTCCAGGAGATGGTACCGAGATACCCGCGGACCGGCGCAGCGACACCTATTTGACCGAGGGGGAACGCTCCTCCCGGCACTGCAGCTTTCTGGGCGTCGAGTCGTCCCTCAAAGTACCGGAGCTGGCAGTCCCGTGCGCCGTGGGCGACCGATGGCGTTGCTTCTTGCTTTCTTTCGATGCCCGTCATCGGCGCTCGGCGGAAGAGACGAGGAGGAGGTGGAGCCCCCCCGGCCTCGAGGTATCGGATCTGACAGGGTTCGGTCCCGATGGCCCTGGGCAGAGGGAGTGGCCGGGGCAGACTGCCCGCGCGGCCACTCACCCCCGCCGTCACCGGCAGGCCGGCGGGCCAAAGCTACCTATACTCCTGGGGTTGGTGCCAGAGTCGGCGCCGACTTCGTCGACATCGGTACTGGTACCGAAGACCTGGCTGTCGACACCGATGCTGTAGAGGTCGACGTCGAAGGGCCGGCGCAAGTTCCAAAAAGACGGTCCCGCAGAACTTGCCTCGCCAACTGTGTCCGCTTCCTTAAGCCAAGACACAAGGTGCACATCTTGGAATTATGCTCCAGGCCGAGGCACTGGAGACACCAAGCATATCGGTCTGCGAGATCTGCCGGCCGCACCGACCACACTTTTTGAATCCGCTCGGGACCTTCGAGGACATCAACGGAAAAATCGCGTTGGCGAAGTCAAAATCGTCGATGGTGGCGGTGAAAAGCACACCCGAAAAGAAGAAACGACCGCGCGGCCACAAGGCCGCGACGCGCCCTCGCGGCTAAAAACGACAAGGAAAACTCTTCTTTTTTTGGGGGGGGGGGGGAAAAAAATAACACACGAACGCATACTTTGAAAAGAGAAAAACCGCGGTTAGGCCACAATCCGGTTTCCGGGGCTGACTAAGAGAGAGACGGGAACACATCTCTCTCCAACACGGAATAGAAAAAAACTGAGCGGGAACGGTCGCGCATAGGCTGGAAGACGGCCGCGCATGCGTGGTGGGCGTGCCCTGCGTGCAGGACCGCCCGCAAAATTTTCTTCCGGTTGCTGGGGGCTGCCGTGGACGTCAACCCAGTCGTGAGAACAAGCAGCCTACTTGTCCTCGGAGAACTTGACTTATCACAGGAGTCAGCAACCTGAGGTATCTCATACTGCCAATTCAAATGGTAAATTAAATAAATTTGCTTGTGAACCACCTTGCCAATTTGCTTCATTTTATTGAATGCGTGAATAAATTTGTGGATAAAGGTGAGCCAGTTGATGTAGTGTATCTAGATTTTCAGAAAGCTTTTGATAAAGTTCCTGGGATAGGAGGCAAGGTTCTGGTGTGGATCAGGAATTGGTTATTGGACAGAAAATAGAGGGTAGGGTTCAATGATCATTTCTCTCAATGGAGGAGGGTGAACAGTGGAGTGCCACAGGGATCTGTATTGGGACAGGTGCTATTTAACGTATTTATAAATGATATGGAAATCGGAACGACGAGTGAGGTGATTGAATCAGATGACACAAAACTATTCAAGGTTGTTATAACATGTGCGGACTGTGAAATATTGCAGGAAGACCTTAGGAAATTGGAAGACTGGGCATATAAATAGCAGATGAAATTTAATGTGGACAAATGTAAGGTGATGCACATTGGAAAGAATAATACGAGTTAGAGAATGACGCGGGCACAAACTTTGTCCTTGTTCCTGTGAACTCTGTCCCCATCCCTGTGAACTCTGTCCCCGTCCACAGAAACCTCAAACAGTTTTTATTACAGTATAAAAATGAACAAACAATATTCTGAACTGTTTAGGCAGTGTCTTAAACGGTGCAAGTAAAGCATTTTTTATTTTTATTTTTTTACATTTATTCTATCCCACATTACACTACAGTATAAGCCTTTGTTTACCTCAGATTCTGTGACATGCTTTACAGTAATTTCCTGAAAAGGGGGGTTTATATTTTTCTGTAGATGAGTGTTGAAACAGGTCCACCCTGGAGATTTGAACTAGACAATTTGATGGTATCTGAAAGAAAACAAGCCAATATCTGTGGCTCCCAATTTTCAATGCCCATCTATCTTTCACTGTGCATTGCCACAATTTGATCAAGAGTTGTATTCTGCCTTCCAATGGAAGAGCTGCTGTAGAACGAGTGACTAAGCCAGTGTAGGTCATGACCCCAAATGGGGCCAAGACTACATCTACACAGGGAAAACCACCACCATGTGGCCAATAAACATACAAACACACATAGAACAATCCCATGCCTTCCTAGGATAGGCCAGTTTAAAGTTGATCATCATCACTTTAGCTCCTCTAACAATCACCACCTAGCTTGAATTGTCCATTATCTTCTCAGGCTTTCTCGCTTTCAGTGCAAATGATTATCATTAGACCAGGTCTCTGTGTCCGCAATTCAGGTCTTCTTTACCTCCCCTCTGATGCTGATTACTGATTCTAGTGCCCCTCTCCTCTGTGAACTAGAGTTACTCAACAAACAGAGGAAGAAATGGTAAACTTTCTGACCATACCAAGAAGTGACTGCATTGACCATGCCTTTGGTGCAGAGTATATGGAGGGATCTGATGAGACGCTGTGTGCCATGGCTTCAGGCACTGAAGAAAGCTGCAAGATTTTCTCCCACACTGGTATCTCCTTCACCTCAGCATCAAGAATCTCTGCCAAAGCCTGTGATGTAGGAAGATTCAGTCGTCTTTTCATGGAAATGTCTTCTCTATGATCTCTAAGATTCAGTCCTATGAGTGGACTCTATTCATTCCATCTGCGGGTGTGGAACAGTCCTGTGGCCACCTGGAGCTACTTCTAGCACTTCTGTGTTTTGATTTAAGTAGTGAGAGGGACCTCCAATGAAGATGAATGCAGATCTTCCATCTTGATGGCCCTGAAATGTTGAGCTCTAGGTGACATTCAAGTATAATGTAAGCAATTCAGGACACCGTGGTCATATCCCAGGTACTTACAAGCAAGTGATGTTTGTGTCCATGTAGCTTCCAATCACAAACACAGCTTTTGAAAGACACTGATTATTTCTATCAGACAAGTTTTATTCAACTTTTTCACCAAGAGGGAAAAACCCAACTTCTTCCTTTTTTTAAGGAGGCACCAAGGGAACTTGAAGGGAGAGGGAGAAACATTTATAAAACAAGAAAAAAAAAACCCCAAAGCTAAAAATGAGAAGAAAAACACCGCAAAAGTAGAATTATGCCTATGCTCTAGCTCAGACAAGAACAGACGGAGTACATTTGTGAAGCAGTGCAGAAGTTTTTTCTGAAATCTGAGCGCTAGTCTGTGCCACTTGTGTGGCTGATTCATTCTGCTTGTTGATACAGAAATGATGGCTAGCCACCATTCATATTCCATCTTCTTACTCTGACTCCTTAAAAAGAAGCATAGATATACTAATTCTTATTTTCATTCTCCCATTCCTAAAATAGGCTATCAATTTTTCCATCTATTTTTATAAAATTACCTATTCCTCTTTTTCATGTGCTTACACCCTCTTTCAGTTCTGCAGTGCCATTTTTGTTTGTCTTGTTAAATTTTTAAGATCATGCCTGACTTCTAATTTCTACTGTTTTCACTTACTTGAGACAGTTGTGGTCTTTTCCAGCTGACAGGCACAAGTGCATTGGAATTAGAACCTGATGAAGTAGAAGATGTACTCCGAGTGACTGCAATGACTTTAGCTTTCCCATTTCTACCAGCTGCACTATGCTGATCGCCATACTTTTGCCCAATTATTGGTGTCTGCCAAAGAGAAATTACAGCTTCTAATCAAAATACAGTATTAATTTAGCTATACAGGCCTATAATCTCAAAAAACAATTGCATGGAAAGTGATGGATATACAGCAGAATAGGAAAGCATGCTACTATAGAGGACTATCTCGGTAAGCCACATAAAAAGACAGCTTGCCTTCACTGATACCTTAAGAAGGCATAGATTGCATGATAAGTGATCTAAGAAAGCTTGAGAAAATACTACATGCCTGGCAGCTAAGTTTAAGTGCAAGTAAGTGTAGAGTCATGCATGTGAAATGCAGAAATCTAATGAAGCAGTATATGACAAGATGGGATAGCAATGTCCACCAAGCAGGAAAAACACCTCGAGATGATCACAATAAAAGCTATCAAGATATCAAAACTACATAAAATTGTGGCCAGAGTACACAGAAAGCTAGAATGGAAAAGAAGATGCAGTAGAAAAAAAGGAGGAACTGATTCCTCTGTACAAGACATTCATGAGATTTCATCTGAAGTATTCTGTCCAATTCTGGAGCTTGTTACCTCCAAAAAGACAGAGTGGAGGTGGTCCAGAGAGAGGCTACTAAAATGACAAACAGTCTTACGAGGTAGCAGAAGAGAGGTTCAAGGGTATACAAACAAAGGCAGTAAAAAAAGTACATAAGGGTCTTCAAGACTGGGACAACCAAAATGCCTTTAATAAATCGACCCAACACAGGCTGTGTTTTGGTGTATGTACACCTGCATCAGGGATCAATCAAAATCAAGGTACTTGAGAACAAAGCCAAAGAAGAAATCTCTTTCCAAACAAAAATAGAAAATGCATGAGCATGTTGCTAATTGATGTTACTTGGACACACGTCAGTTCAACAGAAGGGCAAACCATCTTTACAGAACCAATCACATCTAGAAATGCCATATTTTGCAGCAACTAACATCAATTAGCAACACGCTCAGGCACTTTTTATTTTTGTTTGGAAAGAGATTTTCTTCTTTGCTTTGTTCTCAAGTGCCTTGATTTCGACCGACCCCTGCTGCAGGCGTACATACTCCGAAGCACTGCCCATGTCGGGTCAATTTATTAAAGGCATTTTGATTGTTTTACTCTTGAAGGACCTTGTGTGCTTCTTTTTTGCTAAAAAAAAAAAGTCTTATGAGACAAAGACCTAAATATGTATAAAATAGAGGAAAGGAGATAAATGGGGATACAACAGACGTGAATATAGTCAGACATATAAATCATATACAAGATTCATACCCATTTTTTAGTGAAAAGGAATATATAGATCAATTAGACGTTATATGATTATGAGTAGATTAAGGTATATCACTACAAAATTTTCATGGTATTAGCAACTGTATAAAATAAACTCCTTGTGAAAGTGGTAGCGGTCAGGATCATAACAGAATTGAAGAAGACATGGGACAAGAACAGAATGACCTTATTTGCAAAAATGTGAAGGGAAAATGATCAATCAAAAATAGTCTATGACACTAAAAAATGAAATAAATTAGGCAGACTAATGTCTCTCTTATCTACCTTCACATTCACAACAGAAGTTTGAGTTATATATACTCAATATGGAATAAAGCCCTAAGAAAATAAAGTTACTTACTTGTGACAAGTGTTCTTCAAGACAGAGGTACATGATCCTGTGGTTTTGTTCAGCACCAAATGGATTCTTCCATAACTTGAAGGAAAGGGAAAAAGCCCTTTACTAAATGCAACAATTCCTGCCCCTTCTTCCAAAGTTGATAATACAGTCGGTGATGGCACAATTGGAGAATGATCTTCACCTGCACTTTCCACTGGATCAACATCAGTATGGGTTTTTGATGCTGTCACGGAGTTGAATGGTTAATGGGTTGTTTATTTGATAGATTAATAGAGGGAATGGAAATAAAGGATTGTGGATCTGTACTTATTTTTTGATATTTCTTCTGCCTTCAATTCAGTCAACTGTTCTGTAGTTCTCTGTTGGTTTCAATCATATCTAACTGGTCAGGAGCAACAAATATGGGTAGGAGTCTCTACTTCATCATGGTATAAATTGAACAAGGTGTCCTGCAAGACTGCACTTTTGGCTGTTTCTATTTAACCTTTATTTACAGTCATTATGTGCCATTCTCCAATTGTATGTGGTTTATTACCATCTTTATGCAGGTGCTGTATGAGTCTTTTTCAATCCAGGAAGATATCCAGTTAGCTGTGATGGTGAACTGTTTTATGGGTGTGGCCAACTAGTTGAAGATGCATGGTCTTGCTATTAATTATACTATAACTGAGGTTTTCTTTGATACATGTGACTCTCATTTTATAGCAACTCCAACATTGCAAACTGGGCATATTTGTTTATCTGTGAAACAGGAGGCTTGCTATTTGGGCATTCTCCTTGATTTACAACTGTTTTTATGAGGGCATATTAATAAGGCTGTAAGAGAGATTACGACTATTAGTCATAGCTTGATTTTCATACAATATTTCAGGTACTGTTACTGCTTTGTTGGAACTACTGTAATGTTATATATCAAGGTCTGTCTACTCCTACATTGAAGCCACTACAAACACAAAAACAGCTTGTTGTTTATTTTTGTAGCAACCTAAGTATTCCCATGTAACCCACTGTTAGTACAACTTTTGAAAAAGTTCCTCATAAGGGACTCTTGAGAAAATTAAAGAGCCAAGGGATAGGAGGTAAGGATCTGGTGTACATTAGGAATTGGTTATTGGACAGAAAACAGAAGGAAGGGTTAAATAGTCAGTTTTCTCAATGAAGGAGAGTGGAGTGCCACAGGGATCTGTACTGGGACGGTACTATTTAATATATTTATAAATGATATGGAAATCAGAATGACGAATGAGGTGATCAAATCTGCAGATGATACAAAACTATTCAAGGTTGTTAAAATACGTGTGGACTGTGAAATATTGCAGGAAGACCTTAGGAAATTGGAAGACTGGGTGTCTAAATGGCAGATGAAATTTAATGTGGACAAATGCAAGGTGATGCACGTTGAAAAGAATAATCCGAATCACAGTTATCTGATGCTAGGGTCCACCTTGGGGGTCAGCACTCAAGAAACAGATCTGGGTGTCGTTGTAGATAATACGCTGAAATCTTCTGCTCAGTGTGTGGCGGCGGCCAAAAAAGCAAACAGGATGCTAAGAATTATTAGGAAAGGGATGGTGAACAACACAGAAACTACTATAATGCCTTTGTATTACTCCATGATGCATTCGCACCTTGAGTGTTGCGTTCAGTTCTGGTCGTCGTATCTCAAAAAAGATATAGTGGAATTAGAAAAGGTTCAAAGAAGAGCGACCAAAATGATAAAGAGGATGGAACCCCTCTCGTATCAGGAAAGGCTAAAGAGGTTAGGACTCTTCAGCTTGGAAAAGAGATGCATGAAGGGAGATATGATTGAGGTCTACAAAATCCTGAGTGGGGTAGAACAAGTAGAAGTAAATCAATTTTTTTACTCGTTCCAAAAGTACAAAGACTAGGGGATACTCAAGGAAATTACACGGAAATACTTTTAAAACAAATAGGAGGAAATATTTTTTTACTCAACAAATATTAAGCTCTGGAACTCTTTGCCGGAGGATGTGGTAACAGTGGTTAGCATATCTGGGTTTAAAAAAAGGTTTGGACAAATTCATGGAGAAAAAGTCCATAGTCTGCTATTGAGACAGGCATGGGAAGCAACTGCTTGCCCTGGGATTTGTAGTATGGAGTGTTGCCACGATTTGGGTTCCTGCCAGGTACTTGTGACTTGGCTTGGCCACTGTCTGGAAACAGGATACTGGGCTAGATGGACCACTGGTCTTACCCAGTATGGCTACTCTTATGGTCACCTACTGAGAGCCGTTTTAAGATTTAAGATGTTGATGTTTACGTTTAAAATAACTTATAACTTATCTACCTCATCCTCATCATTCTTGGTTCATGTTCCTACTTCTACTAAACGGATGAGTCAGTGTTCTCAAAACACCTATGCGCTTCCCTCTTTGACTTCAGATAGGATGCAATTTACCTTAGTTTAATTTTAGTTCTCTATTTTGTTTTAGTCTGCTTTACTATTCTGTCCTATTTTAAATGCCGGGGTTCCTTTCCTTCAATTTAATTAGTATGTAAAATGCTTTGTGTGTTCATGTGTTTAGGCAGCATATCAAGCAACTTTTCAGCAATAAACAATATAGATTCATGCCTTTTTTTTTTCTCCCTTCATTCTGGAATGCCTTGCTTCCTACCCTTCGTGCCATTATTTCCACATCCTACAAAAAAAAAAACAAAAACAGCACCTTATTTCAGGTTTACATTAAATCTTATACTGAGGGAAGGACTCTGTGGACATTTCTTCACATTAATGACTGTTATAGGTTAGAACCTCTACTTCCTCTGAAGCCCACAGATGAGGGTTGGGGGTATGATGAGGGGGATATCATCAGGAAGGAGGACTGGCCCCTTTCAGATGTGGCCTGGGAGCATCATAAGCAGTGTTATTAATACTGCCCAGGTGCTGGGGCCGATTCTGTTCAATATATTTGTGAGTGACATTGCCGAAGGGTTAGAAGGTAAAGTTTGCCTATTTGCGGATGATACTAAGATTTGCAACAGAGTGGACGCCCGGGAGGGAGTGGAAAGCATGAAAAGGGATCTGAGGAAGCTAGAAGAATGGTCTGAGGTTTGGCAATTAAGATTCAATGCGAAGAAATGCAAAGTGATGCATTTAGGGAGTAGAAACCCACGAGAGACGTATGTGTTAGGCTGGGAGAGTCTGATAGGTACTGAGGGGGAGAGAGATCTTGGGGTGATAGTATCCGAGGATCTGAAGGCGACGAAACAGTGTGACAAGGCGGTGGCCGTAGCGAGAAGGTTGCTAGGCTGTATAGAGAGAGGTGTGATCAGCAGAAGAAAGGAAGTGTTGATGCCCCTGTACAAGTCGTTGGTGAGGCCCCACCTGGAGTATTGTGTTCAGTTTTGGAGGCCGTATCTTGCGAAGGATGTTAAAAAAATGGAAGTGGTGCAAAGAAAAGCTACGAGAATGGTATGGGATTTGCGTTCCAAGACGTATGACCAAAGACTTGCTGACCTGAACATGTATACCCTGGAGGAAAGGAGGAACAGGGGTGATATGATACAGACGTTCAAATACTTGAAAGGTATTAATCCGCAAAAAAATCTTTTCCGGAGATGGGAAGGCGGTAGAACGAGAGGACATGAAATGAGATTGAAGGGGGGCAGACTCAAAAAAGATGTCAGGAAGTATTTTTTCACGGAGAGGGTGGTGGATGCTTGGAATGCCCTCCCGCGGGAGGTGGTGGAGATGAAAACGGTAACGGAATTCAAACATGCGTGGGATATGCATAAAGGAATCCTGTGCAGCAGGAATGGATCCTCAGAAGCTTAGCTGAAATTGGGTGGCGGAGCAGGTGGGGGAAGAGGGGTTGGTGGTTGGGAGGCTAGGATAGGGGAGGGCAGACTTATACGATCTGTACCAGAGCCGGTGATGGGAGACGGGACTGGTGGTTGGGAGGCGGGCAATACTGCTGGGCAGACTTATACGGTCTGTGCCCTGAAAAAGACAGGTACAAATTCAAGATAGGAGTTTATCTTGGGCAGACTAGATGGACCATGCAGGTCTTTTTCTGCCGTCATCTACTATGTTACTATGTTACATCGGCTTAGTGGACCGATGTTCCTGGACAGTATGAAAAACACTGCTTAAGAGGCTGATAGCAAACAGTATTAATCATATACTATGGGAGTAACTAACCTGCAGTACAGAGAAACTACAGGTAAGCACTTTCACTGTATATAAAAGATATGGTAAAGCTCAACTTTCACTATACCTTAAAATCTACCCTTCCCCCCAAGTGTTATATCTAGAGGCAGATATAAGTACAGACCTCAGTCTAGTGTCACTCGGCATTTATGCTCTGTTGGAGGGCATGGGGTACAATCTTATGGCATTTCTAGCCAACTGAGCAAACATGCGGAGAACTGCATAAAATACAGCGGGAACAAATCAAGGTCATAAACCATGCACTAAATGCAGATTTTGCCCGATGATGATGGAGACGAAAACCTTTAGTAATCCCATAGATAGAAGAGAATATCACTTATGATTCGACACTAACTGTGAATCTACACATGTAGTGTATATTATGGTGTGCCCTTGCTCTAAGTTATATGTGGGAAAGACCACACGTTCTCTGAAAAACAGACTCAGTGACCATAAACATAATCTAAAGTATTCTAGATTAGAAGCACCAGTGGTCACACACAGTTTGGAAAAAGCACATAAATTTGAAGATTTTAAGTGTGTGGTGATTGATCATATCCCTAAATCAGTTAGAGGATGAGACAGAAATAGATGTCTAATACAAAAAGAACAGCGATGGATCTATAGACTGAAGTCCTTAACACCTGTGGGTCTAAACAACCGAGTTGAATGGAAAGCTTTCCTATTGTCGCGGCTCTGATGTCACTCCGGTATTGGTGAGCTCTCGAGTCTTCCCGAGCCCCACTAGGGCCAGGAAATCACCGAGCACCCCGAATCTTCACCCGCGGCGACCGCCGTTCACCGAGGGTTGAGCCCTCAGCTGCGGGCGGCCAGCAGGACTGCTGGAACCGCGGGGTGACGGCTGGCCTGGCTGGATGTGGGTACAGAGTCCTTGGTGAGCGTGGCTTAGCCGGGCGGCTAGCTGGCACGAGGAACAAACACAGTCATCACTGGAAATAGCTAGCAGGACGGCTAATTGACACGAGGAACAAACACAGTCTTTACTGGAAATAGCTAGCAGGACGGCTAGCTGGCACGAGGAACAAACACAGTCTTTACTGGAAATAGCTAGCAGGATGGCTAGCTGGCACGAGGAACAAACACAGTCTTTACTGGAAATAGCTAGCAGGACGGCTAGCTGGCACGAGGAACAAACACAGTCTTTACTGGAAATAGCTAGCAGGACGGCTAGCTGGCACGAGGAACAAACACAGGCTTGGAATGTGGCTTCAAACAACAAAACGGAAGCACTGGACCCCTTCCGTGTTCCCGTTTAAATCCCCCGCTCGTCCTGGCTGGGGAACCGCTGGAACCAATCCTCTTCGCCCAGGCCGGCAACGGGGGCCCGGATTGGTCCTCCCGTCCGATGGGCGGAGTTCCTACGCGGATGCGCCAATCCGGCGCAAGTGGGCGGAGCCTCCTCGCTGGTCCCGCTGTAGCGAGGAGGACGACGACGCCGGCGCCGCCATCTTGGCCGGTGGATCTCCTTCTCCGAGGCCGGCGCTTGCTCTTCTGGATCGCCGGCCTCGGAGCAGCCTGCAGTCGCGGCGATCCCCGTGGCAGCCTTCCCCCGCTGCCCCGCATCCCACGGGCGCCCCAGCCTCTCGCTCCGGCCCGCGGACCGCCAGGTAAGGGCCCGGAACGGGACAGTATCTTCCCCGGATGACCCCTTCTCCCGGGGCCCGGGTTTGGACGGATGTCGGGCGTGGAAGGCTTTGACCAATTCTGGGGCATGAACATTAGCCACGGGTTCCCAGGAATTGTCTTCGGGGCCAAAAGATTTCCATGATAACAAATAATGCAGTCTTCCCCGCCGCCACTTTGAGTCGAGAATTTCTCCTACCTCGTACTCCGGGTCCGGGGCCACCTGGAGATCTTCTTCTTGGGCCGGGGGCGGGTGCCACCCGGACCCCCGGAACCGCTTCAATAACGAGATATGGAAGGCGTTATGCACTCGTAGGGTGCCGGGTAACCGCAACCGATACGTTACTGGCCCAATTCGTTCTTGGATTGCATATGGTCCCGCATATCGAGGTCCCAATCTTCGGGAAGAACCTCGGAATCTCAGATGTTTCGTGCTTAACCATACCTTCTGTCCTGGTTGGAGCACGGGAGCGGGCCGCCGATGGCGGTCAGCAAAGATCTTGTCCTTGGTCGCGGTCTTCTGTAATTGTTCCCTAGCCATCTTCCAGACCTTTTGTAGGTCGGCCACGACTTGGTCCCCCGCCGGGGTTATGGCGGTAGCCGGGAACGGCCCTGGAAGCCGAGGATGTCGTCCATATACCAGGAAGAACGGGGACTGCCCTGAGGACGAGTGGTCACTTTGGTTATAGGCGAACTCGGCCCAGGGAAGCAGAGAAACCCAGTTATCTTGTCGTTGGTTGACAAAAGCTCGTAAGAATCCTTTCAAGGTTTGATTAATCCTCTCCACCATGCCGTTGGTTTGAGGATGGTAAGCGGATGAAAAATGGTTCTCCACCCCCAAGGCCGTGCACAAAGTTCTCCAGAAGCGGGAGGTAAATTGGGGTCCTCGGTCACTGATGATCCGCGTGGGTAGTCCATGTAGTCGAAAAATGTGGTGAATGAAGGCTTGAGCTAGAGAGGCGGCCGACGGGAGGTTCGCGAATGGAACAAAGTGAGCCATTTTAGAGAACCGATCTATCACAACCCAGATCACGGTATGACCCTGGGAGCGAGGTAAGTCAGTGATAAAGTCCATGGATATCTCCGACCAGGGACTGGTCGGCACGGGCAGTGGCTGTAGGTCTCCCACGGGGGGTCCTCCTACTGGCTTGGTTCGGGCACATACCGGGCACGAGGTAACAAACTGGAGGATGTCTCGTCTCATCTGTGGCCATCGATAATGTCGTGTGATGAATCGGAGTGTCTTTTGGTACCCGAAGTGCCCGGCCCATCTAGACGAGTGCCCCCATTGCAGAACCTCTTTCCGATCGGCGGCCGCCACGAATTTCTGGATCGGTGCAACCTCCCCTGTGGCCGCACTGAGACAAGCGGGGTCTAACATCGGATGAGTCTCCTTAGTCTCTTCTGGTACCTCGAAGGCCCGGGAGAGCGCATCTGCCGGGGTATTCTGGGAGGCCGCCCGGAACACTAATTGAAAATGAAACCTGGCAAAGAATAATGACCACCGAGCCTGTCGGGGATTCAACCGCTGAGCCTCTTGGAGGTATAGGAGGTTCTTATGATCAGTGATGACCGTGAACCGGTGTTCCGCTCCTTCCAGCAAGTGTCTCCACTCCTGCAGTGCTAGTTTCAAAGCCAAGAGTTCTCTATCCCCTACCGTATAATTCCGCTCGGCTGGGGAGAATTTACGTGAAAAGAAGGAGCACGGTTGGCGCCGGCCTTCGGGGTTGATTTGAGAAATGACCGCCCCGGCCCCTAGGGCGGACGCGTCCACCTCTACAATGAAAGGTTTCTCAGGGTCGGGGGTCAACAGAATGGACGCGGACTCAAAAGCCTCTTTTACCCGATGAAAAGCCGCTTGCGCCTCTGGCGGCCAATCCCTGACCCTCGCGTTCTTGTGGGTGAGCGCCGTCAACGGGGTTGTCAACCGGGAGTACTGGGGAATAAATTGGCGATAGTAATTGGCGAAGCCCAGGAATCGTTGTAAGGCCTTCAGGCCCTTCGGTTGAGGCCACTCTCGAATGGCTTGGAGCTTGTCTGGCTCCATCTGTAACCCCCCTGGAAGCAGGATATGCCCTAAAAAGGGTAAGGATCGCTGATGGAAAGCGCACTTACTCAGCTTAGCAAATAGATGGGCTTGACGTAGGCGGTGCAGCACTGCACGAACATGGCCCGGATGCTCCAGGGGGTCCTTAGAGTAAACTAGGATGTCGTCCAGATATACAATCACCGTGGAGTTTAGCAAATCCTCTAGTACACAATTGATAAGGCGTTGAAACACCGCAGGGGCATTGCAGAGACCGAACGGCATCACCCGATATTCAAAATGTCCCTCGTGGGTGTTGAAAGCCGTTTTCCATTCGTCCCCGGACCGGATTCGTACTAGATTGTAGGCCCCCCGCAAATCTAACTTCGTGAAGATCTGAGCTCCTTGCAGTCTGTCCAAGAGCTCGGGAATGAGCGGCAGCGGGAACCGATCCTTCACGGTGATGGCATTTAATCCCCGATAGTCAATGCAAGGTCTCAGCGACCCATCCTTCTTGGTAACGAAAAAGAACCCTGCCCCGGCTGGGGATGTAGACGGCTGAATGAACCCTTTCCGTAGGTTCTCATGGATGTATTCTCGCATTGCCTTGAACTCTCCTCGGGACAGTTTGTACAGTCGGCCCCGTGGGGGTACCGTATCCGTCTTCAAATTGATAGCACAGTCAAAAGACCTATGCGGCGGTAGTACCTCCGCCTCCTTGGGATTAAACACATCTGCAAAGTCTCTATAATCCATAGGCAAGGAGCCCAGTTCACCCGGTCCCTCCTCGGGCAACGTATTTAAGGCCGGACAGCTGCCAGCCCGACCCTTACAACATGTCTCTTGACAGGAATTACCCCACGCTTGAATTCTTCCCCCGACCCAGTCGATAACCGGGTTGTGGTATCGTAACCATGGCAGTCCCAGAACCACAGGGTGGATGGTCCGGGATAATACTAAGAATTCGGCTTCCTCCCGATGGTTCTCCCCCACTTGCAGTCCCAACATTGGAGTAATCTCAGTGACCGACTGGGGAAGGGTAGTTCCTTGGATGGAGGTTATCCGCAGCATCGGCCTCCGGGGGAGCGTGGGCCAGCCCATTTGCTGCAGCAGTTCGAGCCCAATAAAATTGCCCCCTGACCCCGAGTCCACCAGGGCTCGGGTCTGAACCGTGGCCTCCTGCCACCGTAAGGTCACCGGTAGGATGATCAGGGTGTATGGTAGGGGAGCGGAGTGCCCCAAGAACCCTCCCCTCAGGGTGCCTTGGGGAGCGCATTTCCCGGCCGGATGGAACAAGTCCGGAGGAAATGCCCAGCCTTCCCACAATAGAAGCACAGTCCGTTTGACTGTCGTTGCTGTCTTTCGGCGGGAGTCAACCGTTGCCGGCCCATCACCATCGGCTCCTCCCCGGGCTCCGTAGTGTCCCGGTTCCCCTGGCGAGAGGACGGCCCTTTGCTCGTCCGGGAGGTCCCTCGTGCCCACTTCTGCCGCTCCGCCCGGGCTCTGGCTCGCTCCTGGAATCGGGTGTCCACCCGTATACAGAGTGATATGAGGGCATCCAATTGTCCGGGAATCTCCCGTCCCGCCAATTCATCCTTGATTCGTTCTTGTAATCCCTCCATAAAAATGGCCATCAAGGACTCCGGATTCCAACGCAGCTCCGTGGCTAAGGTACGGAACCGGATGGCATAATCGGCCACCGTACCTTCTCCCTGATGAATCCGGAGCAGTTCTGATGCCACGGAGGAAGGTCTTCCCGGAAGGTCGAACACCATCCGGAACCGGCGCTGAAATTCGTTATAATCATCCAAAATGGGGTCATGTTGTTCGTTCAGGGGGGCCACCCAGTCCTGGGCTTTTCCTTCACAAAGGCCCATAATGTAGCCCACCTTACTTTGGTCCGAAGCAAAGGCCTCCGGTTGCATCCGGAAGGCCAGGTTACACTGGTTGAGGAACCCCCGACAACCTCCCGGGGTCCCATCGTATCGTGCTGGTTCAGGGAACCGAGGTCCCACGCGGAACCCTCCCATACGGGGAGCCGCTGCGACCCCTTGGACCGCAGCGGCCTGGTTCTGTACCTGAAGCGTGGAAAGCTGAGAACATACATTCTGGAGCGCCCCAGACAGGGCATTGAGCTGTTCCTGTTGCTGCTGGAGAACCTTGGCCAGGTCCCGTAGATCAGGTTGCGTCGGCGAGCTCATGGCTTCCGTTTTCTGTCGCGGCTCTGATGTCACTCCGGTATTGGTGAGCTCTCGAGTCTTCCCGAGCCCCACTAGGGCCAGGAAATCACCGAGCACCCCGAATCTTCACCCGCGGCGACTGCCGTTCACCGAGGGTTGAGCCCTCAGCTGCGGGCGGCCAGCAGGACTGCTGGAACCGCGGGGTGACGGCTGGCCTGGCTGGATGTGGGTACAGAGTCCTTGGTGAGCGTGGCTTAGCCGGGCGGCTAGCTGAGCACGGGGAACGGACACAGTCTTTATTGGCAATAGCCAGCAGGATGGCTAGCTGGCACGAGGAACAAACACAGTCATCACTGGAAATAGCTAGCAGGACGGCTAGTTGACACGAGGAACAAACACAGTCTTTACTGGAAATAGCTAGCAGGACGGCTAGCTGGCACGAGGAACAAACACAGTCTTTACTGGAAATAGCTAGCAGGACGGCTAGCTGGCACGAGGAACAAACACAGTCTTTACTGGAAATAGCTAGCAGGACGGCTAGCTGGCACGAGGAACAAACACAGGCTTGGAATGTGGCTTCAAACAACAAAACGGAAGCACTGGACCCCTTCCGTGTTCCTGTTTAAATCCCCCGCTCGTCCTGGCTGGGGAACCGCTGGAACCAATCCTCTTCGCCCAGGCCGGCAGCGGGGGCCCGGATTGGTCCTCCCGTCCGATGGGCGGAGTTCCTACGCGGATGCGCCAATCCGGCGCAAGTGGGCGGAGCCTCCTCGCTGGTCCCGCTGTAGCGAGGAGGACGACGACGCCGGCGCCGCCATCTTGGCCGGCGGATCTCCTTCTCCGAGGCCGGCGCTTGCTCTTCTGGATCGCCGGCCTCGGAGCAGCCTGCAGTCGCGGCGATCCCCGTGGCAGCCTTCCCCCGCTGCCCCGCATCCCACGGGCGCCCCAGCCTCTCGCTCCGGCCCGCGGACCGCCAGGTAAGGGCCCGGAACGGGACACCTATAGATTGTTGTTTCAATTGTTCCGTTAAATGGCCCTGCTTGTCCATTTTAGTAGAGGAGGTCCCTTTAACATTAAGTGTTCCTTGATTGGCTAAGGAAAGCTAGAGAGATCTTTAAATTCCTACCGCCATTTTGAAAAGTTTTTCTAACAGGAAAACATACGGTACTTGAAGGTAGGCATTACAAAAGCATGATTCATTGTTCCCAGAATTTTCTACTCTCGCATGAAACTATGTATTTATTTCTACAGTTTGCTGTGAGAAGACATGGGGTCCAGCTCCTTATGAAGCATTGAGCGAAACAGGAGCTCACTGTTGGGAGTGGGCATACCCAGTAGTCTTAGCACAGATCACAGCTAAGTACTAGTTTCTTAAAACTTTACAAAATGGCATAAAGTTTGTTTAAGATTCTAACATAGTTACTAGAATTTGAGGTTTTTCTGACTGATGATGATACTCACTAGCGTATTTACCTTATGAACGTTGGTTCAAAGTATACGCGGAGCAAGACGGTCGGCTGTACTAACGAGATTAATATCAGCTGGAACCAAGTGTCTGAAGTCTTTTCCTCTTAATCTACAATAGCATTTAGCAGAGAGTTTCACTTGCCTATGGTGGATTTTAGATATTTTACTAACAGTGGCAAGCACCAGGTACATTGTTAAGTATAAAATACAGTGGGCCATAAAATAATCATGGGATAGCAAATGGGAAGGAAATAAGTCTTAAGAATGTTTTAATTATCATTTACATTGTCTATTGCCTATTGTAATCTCTTTGGTACTACTGTTATTTCATTTATGGTTTTTTTTTTATTTTTTACACAATTTATGATGTACTTTGAAATTGGACGACTCAAAATTGTTGTGCTCATTGCCCCAGGTACAAAATAAGTACCTGTATAAAATATATAAACCACTTTGAGTGTAACCACAGAAATGCGCTATTATTAAATCTCATCCTCTTTCCCTTTCCTCTGCAGAAAGCTAGATGGGGTAAGAATTTTAAATTACATTAAATAAAGTTAAAAACTAAACTATAATAATTCCATAACCCTGAAGTTCTAGCTGAACAGTTTTAAGTGGAGGTACTTTGAGGCCTGAGAAGGGCCAGCTGAAGGATTAGCAGTATAAAAACAACATAAATGATCAAAGCCATGGTTTATAACATCAGGTAAACAACATTACTTTTTTTTTTTTTTTTTAATTTTAAACCAGACGTTTATTAATGAATCCAGTAAACATACATTGTGGAAAACAATATGACAGAACATTATCAAACATTTTAGATTCATCTGCAGTAAAGGTCCTACAAAAGCAGGAACCCCTGTTATCAACCAAATATAGTCCGGTCATTTTTAAACATTAGAAGTACATTGAAAATAAGTATTAAGTAAAGCATAAACTAAACAACTTAAACCCACTCCCCCCGCCCCCACAAGGTTCATATACATTTAAATCAATATATGCCCCGACATATCCAGAGACTATTCTTTAGACACAAAAGGGGTCCATATCTTCGTCCACTTTGGCATTGTTTTTTTCTCCTGTGCCAATAGTCGTTCCTGTTCCGCTATATACTCCATCAGATATATCCATTTCGCTATTAAAGGGGTATGACACTGCTTCCAGGATCTGGCAATGATCACACGACCTGCACAAAAACAAGCCCGCGCCAATGCCTTCCCTTCTGCAGGTATCCCTGGAATAGGTCGATTAAACAAAAATATTGCCGGGTCCCAAGGAATACTAGATCTAACCCACATTTGGAGCCTGTTCTGGATCGCTTTCCAGAACGCCTTAACCTTCTTGCATGTCCACCAAATATGGCCTAAGGTGCCCAATTGACCACAATTTCTCCAACACAAAGGTTGGACCTTTGGGAACATTCGGTTCAGTCGTACTGGTGTTAGATACCAGCGGTACAATACTTTAACACTGTTTTCTTGAATGTTAACTGCAGGAGAGACACAAGCCGAAGCACGCTCCATACGCTCCCATTCCCCTTCTTCATATGAGGTACCTAATTCTTTTTCCCAACTTATGCGGTGCCTACTTGTTGTCGGTAGTGAATCTCTCAGATGTTTATATAACAAGGATATCAGGCCCTTAGAACCCAGATCTCTTACACACATTTCCTCTAAAAATGTCACTTCTCTAAACAATTTATCCCTGACCCCCCGGGTGCCAAGAAAGTGGATAAGTTGACAATAAGCATAATTATCCTTAGAAGGCAAGTGATATGTTTCTGCCAATTCTCCAAAAGCTATGAAGCTTCCTTTTTCCACCAATTGTCCCCATAAGTCTAAACCTAGTCGCTTCCACCTCGTAAAAGCAGAAGGGGTACACCCTTGAACAAATGCCATATTATATGCTATGGGAGACAACCTAGAGTTATGAAAATCCTTTACTCGTTCCAACTTATCCCAGCACATTAATGTAAACTGAATGATAGGGCACAAATTTGGACCCAGGCGTCTATGCCTGGGCGGCAGCCATAGCAGATGGCCCAATTTCAGCAGACTATGGATCATATACTGTTCCAGTTGTACCCACAATTTATGTATCGGCTCCTGAAACCACTCTACTGCTGCCTTAGCTTGGGCTGCTCTATGATATAGTATCAAGTTAGGGACTCCCAACCCACCTCTAGTTTTACGAGCCTTGTACAGCACGGAGGAATGAATTCGGGGGTGACCTCCATGCCAAATAAATTTCTGTATCTGGTTTTGCATTGACTGGAGCACTTGTTCTGCTAGTGGCAATGGTATAGCTTGAAAAAGGTAGAGCAGTCTAGGCAAAACATTCATTTTCACAGTGGCAATCCTGCCAAACCATGATAAGCTTAAGGAATCCCACCTAGTTAAATCGTTTTGAATCGTTTTCAACAAAGGAGTATAATTGGCATTATTTATTTCTTCAGGGGCACTGGTAATGAAAACTCCCAAGTATCTTATACCCTTAGTCGTCCATTTCAGTGGATAGAGATGTCGACAGGTGCAATAATCCATTTCTGTCATACCCAGGGCTACTGCTTCGGTCTTAGTCATATTAATTTTAAAACCTGAGACCTGACCATATCTCTCCATCTCCTGGAACACTTTCGGTAATGATTCCAGAGGTGACGACAAAGTCAATAGGACATCGTCAGCAAAGAGAGCAATTTTAGATTCCCATCCTCCTGCCTTCACCCCCCGAATCCCAGGATCAGTCCTAATACTGTGGGCCAGTGGCTCCATCACAAGAGCAAACAATAAGGGTGAGAGTGGGCATCCCTGACGAGTACCCCTTTGTAGCTCAAAGAAAGGAGATACCTGACCGTTGACCCTGACACATGCTTTTGGGTTTGTATATAATTCCCTAATCCAATTACTAAAATAGGGTCCAAAACCATATCGCTCCAATATGCCATGTAAGAAGGCCCAGTGAACCCTATCAAATGCCTTTTCTGCATCAACACTGAGCAAACAATAGGGTATTTTACGTTGTTTTGCTATGTACATGATATCTAATGTACGCCTGATATTGTCAGAAGCCTGTCTGTTAGGGACAAACCCCACCTGGTCGGGGTGAACCAAAGCTGGCAAAACAGAGTTCATTCTGGTAGCCAACACTTTGGCCAGGATACGGACATCTACATTCAATATCGATATAGGACGATATGAGGCACAGTCTAGAGCATCTTTTTGGGGTTTAGGTATGACTGCAATCCATGCATCTTTCATTGTATGCGGAAGATCTCCACCAGAGCGTACATGGTTAAAAACCTCTGTCAGAAGAGGCGCCAGCTGGGGCGCAAAGGTCCTGTAAAATTCGCTAGTGTATCCATCCAGTCCAGGTGACTTGCCATTTTTCAGTGTTTTAATTGCTACTAAAACCTCCTGCACCACAACCGGAGCCTCCAACTTTGCCTTTTGCTCTGGGACTAGAGATGGTAGATCCAACGCATCAAGGTATGAATGGACAGCCTCATCTTTTATTGATGGGTCCCGGGAGTATAGTTCTGCATAAAAATTACAAAATCTGTCCCTGATCTCTTGGGATGTTTTAAGAATATCTCCCCCTTTCCCTTTAACTCGAAAAACATTACGTTCAGTTTGTAATTTACGCAATTTTATTGCCAATTGTCTACTAATCTTATTGCGCTCCACATATCCACCCAGCCGTAACTTCTCATTAAGAAATACCAGGTCTCTGGACAATAGTGCCTCCAAATGCAGGCGCGCTGTTTGCAATGACTTATAAACTCTAGTAGACCCCGTTCGTTTATGCTTAAGTTCCAGATCTTTGATCTGTCCCCTCCAGTAAAGCATATCAGCTTCTTTTTTTCTTTTAAGTTTCCCTGCCACTTTCATGAAGTGGCCTCGGGTCACCGCTTTAAGGGCGTCCCATACCACTGATAAGGATGGTCCCGAGTTCATATTAAAATGTAGGTATTCCTTAAGTACAGCAACATATTCTTTACAAATAGTTTCCTGACCCAACATGGTATTATTAAACATCCAACAAGAGCCACGGTTCACATTTCCTAAGCATGCTACTGATACCACACATGGTGCATGATCTGATATCGTAATATTTCCAATGTAAGCAGTATTATTCTGGCCTCCCAAGGATTTATCCAGAAAGAGATAGTCAATTCTGGAGTAAGTAGCATGTACTGAGGAATAAAAAGAATAGTCTCTGTCCAAAGGGTGAAGATCTCGCCAGGTATCATATAGGCCCAAATCTTGTAGAAAGTTGTTCAAGTGTTTAGCATTAATCTTATCACTCTTCGACACAGGACCCGACTTATCTACAGCCGGATTCAGGGTTGCATTAAAGTCTCCACCCAGGATAAGTTGTCCCTCCACAAAAGATTGAGTTTGTCTTTTAAGCAAACTGTAGAAGGTGGATTGTCCCGTATTAGGGCCATACACACAGCCCCAAGTTACTGTTTGATTTTCAAGAATCCCTCGGACTAGGACAAATCTGCCCTGGGAATCTCTTTTCACATGCTGAATCTGTACAGGAAGGTCTTTCCGAAAGAGAAGTGCAACACCTCTTTGCTTTTTATTGGAAATGTCAGATGCAAAAAAAATCTTAGGGTATAAGGCATGGTGAAATAGATGTTCATGAGCACGTTTTAGGTGGGTCTCTTGCAACATTATCACCTGCGGCTGTAGGCGGATTAACTCCTGCCAGATCGTTTGTCTCTTTCTTGGTGCGTTAAGACCTTTCACATTAAGCGTGATTATCTTTAAGTTAAGTCCCATCCTGCCAAATACCTGACATTAATCTGATATATTGAACCCTGTAGGAAAACAGTTTAACCCTCCCTGTTCCTCCCCAACACCCCTCAACACAACAAAACTTCCCCTGAGTGAGCACGGCAGGGGGAAAGAACCCCCTGGCATTCTCACACTTCACAGGCAAGGCCAGCATACCCCTCCCCCACACTGCCCAGAACCAGAAGCCCCACCGGAACCCTGGCTATGACTCATCGAGCACCCTATGTTCGAACTACATCTTACATGTGTCATATTCAAAAAGAAGACTCCTCCTTCTCTTCATAAAAAGAGAATGGTAAGAGAAAATAGAGGAAAAAAAGAACAGGTGTTACCAGTTCATGTTGGTAAATGGGTCTCTGTCAGTTTTTGTTTCTTAGCCTTGTTGAAGACCTGTTGCCACTGACGTATTTTCTCTCTGTTGTTCGCCGTTACTGCAGAAGTCACGGATTCTGGGCCCATAAGGCCAGCTTGTTGCAATACCAGTTTCGCACTGGCAGCCGTGCAAATTCTATGCTGTTTACCCTCCACTTCGAAACAAATTGCAAATGGGAATGCCCAACGATATTTAATATGGTGTTGATTCAAAACATCCAGTATAGGTTTCATGCTCCTTCTCTGCTGCAATGTAAAAGCAGAAAGATCCTGGTATACTCCAATCGAGGCCTCGTTGAATTTAAGATCAGCTTTCTGCCTAGCCAAGGTAAGCAGTTGTTCTTTATCAGTGTATTTCCAGAAGCGTACCACTATGTCTCTTGGCTTATTGTTCAGAGGCTTTCCCAGGGCACGATGGGCTCTCTCGATTTCAGGCACCTCATTACCAGGGGCAGCTGTTAGAATCTGCGTGCATAGCTCCTGTACTATACGAGTCACGTCCTCCTGATTACCCGCTTCCGGTACCCCTCGAAATCTCAAGTTAGTACGGCGAGCTCTGTTTTCGATATCATCCATTTTGTACTGCATGTCCTCTATTTGATTAGTAAGTTCATCCTCTCTCTGACGTATCTGAAGTACGTTTTCCACCTGTTCCTCGACCCTCATTTCAAGATCGTCAATACGGGACCCAACTTCTTTGATCTCCCCTCTTAGATTATCAATACGTTCCACGATATCTGTTTTCATAAGCGCCAAATCTTTGCGGAGATCACGAAACAGCCGTGTGAAGTGCGGACCTCTGCTGGTATTTGCATCCTCATCTGATCTCACTGACTCGGAGTCAGACGGCTCCTCGTTCTGAGAGGAAACATGGCGTCCGTCCATCTTGGAGACTCGCACGCTGCTCCGCGCTCCACTTTTAAGCGCTACAGCTTTTGATTTTTGGGACATCTCGCCTCAAGATATAACTCCAGTCTCCTCCGATATAGGAACAGGCAAAAATAGCGATGGTTGTGTGCTCAAATTAGCTTAAATCATAGGGTTATTCCGGAGCTCCGATTCTAGACCGCCATCTAAGGATGGTGACGTCACCGGAAGTCACAACATTACTTTTTTAAATTATTGAACAAATATTGTGAACACACAGTCATGTATTATGGAGTGCTGAAGCCCACAGGAACAACATACAAGGTACTAACCACCATCAACCTAGAGAGAAACCTGAGGGTGATCATATGCAAGTACTTCAAAATTACTAAATAAAGAATAAATGGAATGCCAGCATGCACCAGTAGAGGCTGTGCTCAGGAAGTAATCTCTTCCTTCAAATCATTGGTGATAATTTCTCTAGAATGCTATGTTCAGTTCCAGAACTCACATTTTAAGAAAGACAGTAAAAGCAGCTTTAAGCAGGGCAAGTCCTATCAGTTGGGGAACTAGATATTTGCAAGGGCAGCAGTGCAGTGCCAGCACAGCCAGAAGTAAAGTAAAAGAACAGCAGAAGGCTTTTGAGCATCCACACAATAAAGGCTTGCTGCATCCTACCCCTCTCTAACAGGAAATTTGTGTTCGAGGGGTGGGACACAGCAAGCTATACATGCACATAGTGCTCAAAGGTCTATCACTGCACCACTATTGCATGAAGGATCAGCTCAGTTGATTCAAGTACAGGTTACACCGCGGCTATGGTGGCAGGGGGAATGGAGGGTTCAGGCACCTAGGGGGGGGGGGGGGGAGGTGGTGGAAGAGAAGGGAAGGAAAGATGTTGGAGACCTAGGAGCTAGGGAAGGGAAAAGAAGATGCCACAGACCTAGGGAAGGGGAAATGCTGAGCCTCCGGGGTAAGGGGAGTTTGGCAGGTAAAATGAGATGCTGGACCCCTGGTGGAAGGAGGGGGTATGGAAGGGGAAGGGAAATACTGGACCCCTGGGGTCTAGGGAATAGGAGATGCTGGATGCATCAGAGGAATAGAACCTAGGGTGATTTAAGACCTTGAGCCATCTCAGGAGGAAAGTACGTCCTTCAGACATCCATGGGAGGAGGAGGAGGAAGTAGGGCCTTGAGCCACCCAGGTTGGGGGAGGGGGTTGTCACAGCTGAAGATTCACCTAGGGCATCAGACATCCTTGGACTGGTCCTTAGTGTAGCAGATGAAGACTCACCTGGCCATCAGATGCCTTTGGAGTGACCCTTAGAGCAGTTTGTACTCATAAGCCCTCTGAGTTAAGATCTGAAGTTCTAGCACACAGAGGCATACATACTGTGGACAATGGGACTATCAGATTCAAATTCCTCAAAAATTATAGATCATACAAAAGAAACAAACATTATTCAGTTGACAAGAAGTGATAGAACTCATAATATAAAACTGAAAGAGAAAAACAATATTTCTTCCCAAAAAGATTACAGGTGTATGGAATAGAACTAAAAATTGAATGGCTTAAAAAAAATAGAACAGCCATAGATGATCTTTAGTACTGGAGAAGTGAAAATAAAACTAAAGACCATGCAGAATCTGATACTGCATTAGGAAGGGAAAAGGGGCAGAGTATAAATGACATTATCTGCTGTTATTTTCTGTGTTTCTAAAGGCTACCACACTCCTCTACTTAAGATTCTCAAAGAAACAGTGATGGACAAATAAATTGGAATCATTACCTAAACTCTACTATTAAACTAATAAACTATGGGTAGCATGAGGTCTGCATCCCTATCAGGCATATTTTCGAAAGAGAAGGGCGCCCATCTTTCGAAACAAATCAGGAGATGGGCGTCCTTCTCCCAGGGTAGTCCAAATTGGCATAACCGAAAGCCGATTTTGGGTGTCCTCAACTGCTTTCTGTTGCAGGGACAACCAAAGTTCACGGGGGTGTGTCGGAAGCATAGCAAAGGCGGGACTGGGGCGTGCCTAACACATGGGCGTCCTCGACCGATAATGGAAAAAAGAAGGGCGTCCCTGATGAGCACTTGGGCGACTTTACTTGGTCCATTTTTTCTTGAGACCAAGCCTCAAAAAGCTGCCCGAACTGACCAGATGACCACCAGAGGGAATCGGGGATGACCTCCCCTTACTCCCCCAGTGGTCACTAACCTCCTTCCACCCTAAAAAAATAAAGCTTTTTAAATATTTTTTGCCAGCCTCAAATGTCATACCCAGCTCCCTGACAGCAGTATGCAGGTCCCTGGAGCAGTTTTAGTGGGTGCAGTGCACTTCAGGCAGGCGGACCCAGCCCCCCCCCCCCCACCTGTTACACTTGTGGTGGTAAATGTGAGCCCTTCAAAACCCACCAGAAATCCACTGTATCCACATGTAGGTGTCCCCCATCACCCATAAGGACTATGGTAGTGTTGTACAGTTGTAGGTTTTGGGGGGGGGGGGGGTTCGGGGGCTCAGCACCCAAGGTAAGGAACCTATGCACCTGGAAGCAATTTCTGAAGTCCACTGCAGTGCTCCCTAGGGTGCTCTGTTGGTGTCCTGGCATGTCTGGACCAGTGCACTACGAATGCTGGCTCCTCCCATGACCAAATGGCTTGGATTTGGTCATTTCTGAGATGGGCGTCCTCGGTTTCCATTATCGCCGAAAATCGGGGACAACCATCTCTAAGGTTGACCTAAATTTCGCGATTTGGGCGTCCGCAACCGTATTATCGAAACAAAAGATGGACGCCCATCTTGTTTCGATAATACGGGTTTCCCCGCCCCTTCGCTGGGACGTCCTGCAAGGATGTCCTCAGGAAAACTTGGGCGCCCCTTTCGATTATGCCCCTCCACGTGACCCCGAATGTTTTGCAGCTAGTGACTCATGCATTTGTCGTCTTACATTTGAATTACTGTACAGTCTTGCTGATTTAACCCAGTAAACTTGTTAAAAAGCTCCACATAGTACAGACCACAGCAGCAAAGGGTGATCTTGGTTAAATCAAGCAGAGAGATGGCTGCTCCCATGTTGTATACTTTACACTTGTTTCCTTTGGAGGCCAGGGGCATGTTCAAAGTGCTGGTACTAACGTCACAGGTTCTGCAGGAAGGGTGGCCACCATACCTAGCAAATAAGTTGCAAAGCTATAGTCTAATTCTCCAGTTGAGATCAGCCAAGGATTGTTTGTTAGTGATTCCTACTGTTAAAGAACTACAGGGGGTACACCTTGGAGGATATATATGTTCGCAGTTACACCTAGGGAGGCAAGACTGGAATAGAACCAAGACACCTTTTGTAAATTAATAAAAACCCTTTTGTAAATTAATAAAAACCTGGCTCTTCCCTATGTTGTGACATATGTGGAATTGTGAACAGGTCAGGTTAGGAATTTTTTATATGGCTTTGGGTAGTTGGTTAAAGAAGGTGGTTTAATATGGTTTGTGATTTTATGATATATAAATGTTTGGAACCTGCACTGAATGGACTGACTTCCTTAAATGTAGTATATAAGTGTTCTGAATAAATAAACGGGAGATTTTCCCACAGGAAAAGTTTATTGGCTCAAGACAGAGGACTGCAATAAGATAATCACTGAAAACTGGGTTATAAATGGCAACCATAAGCACATTGACCATTTTGAAACCCTCATGCCTATGTTTTCCAGGTATATCCCATAAACTTTAAACCAGCACAATATTCAAGGTAAGAGATCTCCATGGTGCTGGCCAGCCATAAGACTTCTAAAGGGAAATTTTGTAGGGAGGTTCTCTTTAAAAGTCTCTGCCATATGCCTGTGGGTTAAGCTCATGACATGATCCCAGTGCAGCTGAAAAATATCCTCGAAAAGCAAACTGAACAATGTGTTTGGAGGATTTATTTAAATTATTTTTACAAACTGATGGCATTGGCTATTACAAACATAAAAAATGTGCCTATTTAAAAAGTGTAACTCTATAAAATAAACTCATTTGAAAGGAAAAGGAAGGAGACCAAGATATAACATAAAAAGGTAAAGCAAAAGAGATGAAAAACAGCATATTTAAAGATACCAATTATATTACTTTAAGACTAACATAAAATAATTACCTCTGATATGTCAAAATGAAAATCTAAGGTTTTTCCAGGTAGCTCCTTGGAAGCACAGTTAAAGATTTTTGTGAATGGAATTTCAGGAGAACTTAAATCTCCTCCATATGACTTTGGTACATCATTTGGTACAACAAGACTTGCTGATCGAGATACCACGAGTTTCAGAATGTTCAGGGCTTCCTTCCAGTATGGATTCTAATGGGAAACAACATTAAAATGAAGTATGACATTTTCGGAACCCCAAAGTGCCACTTCTTAATTCACTGATTTTTCAACTAATAATTTCTCGAACTAATGATCAACTTACATATTTATTTCAAATAAATATCACGTTGTCCTAGGTCACACATCCAAAATAATCAGCACATTTTTACAAATCTTAGTTGGCTGTTCATAGTAACTACATTTTGTTTTTCATGTTTATCTCATATCTACAGCCAGGTCTTTGGTGAATAAATAACACATACTACAAAATGTTTCAATCAGTAAGAGTTAATAAACACTGAAAATACCATGCAAAGCACTTCTGAAGGGACAAATTATGATCACACTCAAATCATGAAGTTTTCCCTTGAACTTATAGTCTAGGAGCTCTAAGACACTACCCTCTCAAAAGGAGCTACTTGGCCTCTTGGCCACATGTCAGTATGATCCACTACCCCAATTAGCCCAAAATAGGCCATTCCAGACTGACTAGGATATCTTTCCCCATTTCAGAGCCTGCATTCCTCCTGAGCTCCTAGCGCTCTGCATTGATTCGTGTGTTCCTGTTGCCTTGTTTCCATGATCTTACTTATATTCTTACTTCCTTGGACTGACTACTCTAAGGTATAGTGGGGATACCGTGTAGGGGCAAAATGATTGTCAGGCCATGGCCTGATCCAGTTCCATGGCCCAGGGTTTGTAGTACACCTATGCCAGAATTGAGCATCTGGAATCCCATTCATAGTGGCTGCCAATGTTCCAGCCAGGAATCTGCGACACCCTGATAACAATTTTTTTGAGCTAAGTACCTGACCTGGACATTGCTATCTTCATCTAAAGAATACTTATAATCTAAAAAATGTAACATTGAGCTAATAATAGAGCACAATATCCAAATACTAGCTGCTACCCAATGAAACATTCTCAGGAGACTCCATAGCCACATGGCTGCAAGTGTAGGTGGGAGCTTGTCTTTACCACCTGGCTTAGTACTTGTTAGCTGGGCAGCTTATGGTTATATTGGGATGCTTCTTGGCAGGTTGCACATGCTTATCCTGATGGTCATAGACAAAGCTCACTTGTCACTGTATCATATACAAATTGTAATTATTTTAGTAGTATATTATGACCATAAAATCACTTATGAAGATTCTTATTGTTTCAAAAATTTATATACTGAATGATCTGACATTCTCAGCGGTTTACAACAAAAACATACATAATAATAATAATGAAATACATTAAAGAACAATCATTATCTCAGTGATTAGGGTGAGAAAACAGACTCACATGCCATAAACTCAATTTTAAAAAAAGCATACTGGAAAAGGTAAGTTTTCAGGGCCTTTAAAATTTTTTCCAGATTTTTAGTTCTCTCAATGTGAAGGATAACTTGCTCCATAATTGAGGTCCTGCCCCATAAAAAATCATGGATCTACAATCTTCCATGTTTGTGTGTCAGTGCACATGTGTTTTATATGCATGTCCATGCTTGCATCTATATGCATAAATGCTTTACGTGTGTGTGTCAGTGCATGAGTGGTTGTTATTGTGTATTTATATCTGTTGGTTTTCTGGGTGTCTGTGATTGAGACAGGATAGTTTCAAAGGTGCTACTGTGAATTTTGTCTCTATGCCGAAGCTGTGGGAACTGCTTTTCCCATGGGGGGGGGGGGGGGGAGGGTAGCTTCATTTCTTTTCCATCTCCCATCACAGGCAGAAACTTCATTTCTATACTACAGGGCTCTCCACTGGTCTGAGTGGTGTGCGGCAATTACAGGGGGTAAGTTTTGGGGAGTATGGGCAGTTTGTGAGATAGTGGAGTAGCTGAGGGGTAGATTTTGAGAGGTGGGGCAGTTTAAAGAGTAGTTTTTAGAGGGTGGGTAGTTGTGGGGGATGGGCATTTTGTGAGGTAGTGTGGCAATTGCAAGGGGTAGTTCTTAAAGGGGCACTTACAGGTGATTTTTTTTTGGAGTGGAAGTTCTGAGGATATTTTTTGAGGGTGGAGCAGTTTGCAGGGTTGTGGAACTGAGGGGACAGGTTTTGGGAGTGGAGCAGCTTGTGAGATGGTGTGCAACCACAGGGGATAGATTTTTTTTTTTTTTTTTTTGGGGGGTGGTTGAGGGTGGTGGAGCAGTTGCAGAGGTAGTTTTTGGGAGTGGAGGCAGTTGCAGAGGTAGTTTTTGGGAGTGGAGGCAGTTTGCTAGTGGTTGGGCAGTTGTGGGGCAATTTGTGGGATAGTGGAACAGTTACAGAGGGTACTTTTTGATTGTGGGACAGTTTGGGTGGGGAGCTGGGTAAGCACAAAACAGGGACAGGTAGATTAAAAGGAGGAACATAAGAACATAAGAGTAGCCATACTGAATCAGACCAATGGTCCGTCTAGCCCAGTATCCTCTTTTCCAAACACTGGCCAAGCCAGGTCGCAAGTACCTGGCAGAAACCCAAATCGTGGCAACACTCCATACTATGAATCATAGGGCAAGCAGTTGCTTCCCATGTCTGTCTCAATAGCAGACTATGGACCTTTCTCCAAGAATTTGTCTAAACCTTTTTTAAACCTATATATGCTAACCACTGTTACCACATCCTCCGGCAGAGTTCCAGAGCTTAACTATTCGCTGAGTGAAAAAACATTTCCTCCTATTTGTTTTACAAGTATTTTCATGTAACTTCCTCGAGTGTCCCCTAGTCTTTGTACTTTTGGAACAAGTAAAAAAATGATTTACTTCTACTCGTTCTACACTACTCAGGATTTAGTAGATCTCAATCACACCTCCCCTCATCTGTCTCTTTCCAAGCTGAAGAGCCCTAACCTCTTTAGCCTTTCCTGATACGAGAGGAGTTCCATCCCCTTTATCATTTTGGTCGCTCTTCTTTGAACCTTTTCTAATTCCACTATATCTTTTTTGAGATACGGCAACCAGAACTGAACACAATAATCAAGGTGCAGACGCAGCATGGAGTGGGTGGGCACAAAATTTTCTCTGCCCCACCCTCCCCCCAACTCAAAATATAAATATATTAGCTAATGAGGATCCCCAAGCACTGTCAGCTGAAGACTTTCTCGGAAGGTGACCAGAACTCCCTTTTACGTAGCTTGACAGGCACCCCCACCCATGCTTAGTTGTCGGTGGCTCAAGGATGCTGTTTCCGACTGCAGAGCTTAGTAGAATGTGGCAGGTCACCCAGAAAAGACCTGGCCAATCTTAGCAAGAAACTATGATCCTGTTTGCATGGGGTGGACTAGCCAAATAATATGCTAATTGTATGTTAGTTGACATTAGGTTACCTTTAAGGCTCAGGTACATAGGTTAGACTTTTTTGTTAGGGTATTCTGGGGGCCATATCTCAGAAAAGATAGAAGCTGTCTAGAGAAAGTCAAGAAATATAATGTGGGTCTGCACAAAACACATGAGACTAAAAGACCTAAACATCTATACCCTAGATGAGATAAGAGACTGGGGACATGATATAGATATACAAATATATATTAATACACTAAAAGCAAATCACTTTCAATGGAAAATAAAGCTGTAGAACAAGCTCAAGGGAGACAGGCTTATGAACAATGCCACGAAATTCTTTTTTCACAGATAGGGTAGCAGATGCTTGAAATGGTCTCCTGGACAAAATGGTGAAGACAAAGAAATGATAACTAAATTTTAAAAAAGCAACTCTGGGTAACCTGTTTGTAGTGGTGGGCACAACCCCATCAGCACTGTGCTTTCAAGACAGCACTAAGATAACCTGTAAGGAGTAGCAGTTACAAATCTAAAATACCACTGACACAGCATTGGGCTTTCTGGAAGTCTGAACAGCAGCTGTAATCCTGAAAAGCAGTGGTATAATTGGATTGTACCTCTAAGAAAGCTGGGAAAATGGGTAAACCCAAAACTTTAATACATAAGAGGAGGTTAAATCTTAATACGCTTGAGTGTTGACTCAAATGCTGATCTTGACAGTAGCAAAACTGAAGATGGGAAGACCGGATGTGGCCAATCAAGAGGGGTGGTTGAGACCCTTATACAAGCACATTTTTGGCATGCTGTAAAGGATATGTAGTGATGGGTAAGGGGATGAAAAGTTGGTTAAAAAATGTGAGAATTTCAGTTGGGCTACATGTAAGAATGCATGTGCAACAACATAAATGTATGAGCAAACTAGGCAGACAGGATTAGCCATTTTGGCCTTTATTTGCTGCCATTCACTATATTACTATCCTACAGTCATATGCATAGAGCTGGCTCTAAATGCTGCCACTCCATAATGACACTGATTCTCCTTCTCCTCCTGCAGTATCCTCTGCCTGTGGCAACATGGGAAGCAGAAAACCTGGGGCAGGAACTGAACCACATGCCCCTTCATATGGCAGTGTGCAGCACTTTGGGTCACTACATAGTCGCCTGTTAACACCTGTTAACCGCTTAACACCTCAGTCACTACATAGTCACCTGCTACACCTCAGTCACTACTTATGGCCCCTGTCCATGTTCTCTTCCTTGCCTTGTCCCTTCCTAATCTTCTTCCCCCCCCCCACTGTCTACCACTTCCGCCCTGCCCGCCACGGCAATACCCTATTCACCCTCATCCCCCACCACCTCACCATCCCTCTTGTCCCCCTCCTCCTTCCTAGCTCTTAACCTTCAACACTTCCTTCCTGCCATTAACCCATCCCCATTCCTCCTAAGTTCACCCCGTCTTCGTCGCCTTCGCCGCCCAACCTCCCCCACCCTCCTCCGCATTCTCTTGCTCCTCCTCCTGCTGTCCGCGGGAGACATTAACCCTAATCCAGGTCCCCCTCACCTGTCCCCGTCCTATCCACGCGAACGATTCCGGGATGTCTCCAATCTCGTCTCTATTCCCCTCCTCCCTCCCCTTCTCATGCGCCTTGTGGAATGCCCACTCAGTCTGCAACAAACTGCCCTTCACCCACGATCTCTTCATCTCTTGCTCCCTTCAACTGCTCGCCCTAACCGAAACCTGGATCTCCCCGGAAGACTCGGCCTCAGTCGCGGCCCTCTGCCATGGAGGTTATCTCTTCTCCTACACTCCCCGCCCAGTTGGCCGTGGTGGAGGCGTTGGGTTACTACTCTCGCCCTCCTGTAGTTTCCAACCCCTCCCCCTACCACAGTCTCACTGCTTCTCATCCTTTGAAGCCCACTCCATCCGGCTATTCTACCCGCTGCCACTCAGAGTCGCAGTCATCTACCGCCCCCCTGATAAATCCTTCTCTTCCTTCCTCATCGACTTTGATGCTTGGCTTTCCGTCTTTCTTGAACCCTCATCTCCGTCCCTCATTCTCAGAGACTTTAACATACACGCTGATGACCCATCCGACCCTAACGCTTCTAAGTTCCTCACCCTAACATCCTCCTTCAACCTCCAGCTGTGCTCCACCACCCCTACTCACCGTGACGGCCATTGTCTTGACCTCGTCCTCTCCTCCTCCGGCTCACCCTCCAATTTCCACGCTTCTGCTCTCCCTCTCTCCGATCATCACCTGATCACATTTACACTTCTTCACCCCCCCTGCCCCGTCCAACTTTAACCACCACCTCCAGGAATCTCCAGGCTATTGACCCCCCCCCCCACTTTATCCTCTAGTATATCTAATCTCCTCCCCTCCATCATGTCCTCCGAGACTGTAGACAAAGCGGTCTCCGCTTACAATGCCGCTCTCTCCTCTGCTTTGGACACCCTCGCTCCATCCACCTCCCGTCCCACAAAGCGTACTAATCCCCAGCCTTGGCTGACCCCTTGCATCCGTTACCTTCGCTCCTGCACCCGATCCGCTGAACGCCTCTGGAGGAAATCTCGTACCCATTCAGACTTCCATCACTACAAATTCATGCTATCCTCCTTCCATTCCTCCCTATTCCTTGCAAAACAGGACTATTACAAACATGCGTGGGATATGCATAAAGGAATCCTGTGCATAAGGAATGGATCCTCAGAAGCTTAGCTGAAATTGGGTGGCGGAGCAGGTGGGGGGAAGAGGGGTTGGTGGTTGGGAGGCTAGGATAGGGGAGGGCAGACTTATACGGTCTGTACCAGAGCCGATGATGGGAGGCGGGACTGGTGGTTGGGAGGCGGGAAATACTGCTGGGCAGACTTATACGGTCTGTGCCCTGAAAAGGACAGGTACAAATTCAAGGTAAAGTATACACATATGAGTTTGTCTTGGGCAGACTGGATGGACCATGCAGGTCTTTTTCTGCCGTCATCTACTATAATTGACCAATTCTCTTAGCTCCAACCCTCGTCGTCTCTTCACCACCCTTAACTCCCTCCTCAAAGTGCCCCCCGCTCCCACTCCCTCTTCACTCTCTCCTCAATCACTGGCTGACTACTTCCGCGACAAGGTGCAAAAGATCAACCTTGAGTTCACTAGCAAGCCACCACCTCCTCTTCAGCCTGTAGCCCTATCCAACAACCAACCAACCATGGCCTCTTTCTCCTCCTTTCCTGAGATCACCGAGGATGAAACCTCCCGCCTTCTTTCCTCCTCGAAATGCACCACCTGTTCCTCCGATCCCATCCCCACCAACCTACTTAACACCATCTCCCATACTGTCACCCCCTCCATCTGTCGCCTCCTTAACCTTTCTCTCTCCACTGCAACTGTCCCTGACACCTTCAAGCACGCCGTAGTCACACCTCTCCTAAAAAAACCATCACTTGACCCTACCTGCCCCTCCAACTACCGCCCCATCTCTCTCCTACCCTTCCTCTCCAAAATACTTGAGCGCGCCGTTCATAGTCGCTGCCTTGATTTTCTCTCCTCTCATGCCATCCTCGATCCACTTCAATCCGGTTTTCGCCCTCTACACTCGACAGAAACAGCACTCTCTAAAGTCTGCAACGACCTGCTCCTCGCCAAACCCAGAAGCCACTATTCCATCCTCATCCTCCTCGATCTATCCGCTGCGTTTGACACTGTCAATCATGATTTACTTCTTGCCACACTGTCCTCTTTTGGGTTCCAAGGCTCTGTCCTCTCCTGGTTCTCCTCTTATCTCTCCCACCGCACCTTCAGGGTACACTCTCATGGATCTTCCTCCACTCCCATCCCACTATCTGTTGGAGTTCCCCAGGGATCTGTCCTTGGACCCCTTCTCTTCTCTATCTACACCTCTTCCCTAGGCTCACTGATCTCATCTCATAGTTTTCAGTATCATCTTTATGCTGATGACACCCAGCTATATCTCTCCACACCAGACATCACCGCGGAGACCCAGGCCAAGGTATCGGCCTGCTTATCCGACATTGCTGCCTGGATGTCCAACCGCCACCTGAAGCTGAACATGTCCAAAACCGAGCTCCTCGTCTTTCCACCTAAACCCACTTCTCCTCTTCCTCCACTTTCTATCTCAGTTGATAACACCCTCATCCTCCCCGTCCCATCTGCCCGCAACCTCAGAGTCATTTTCGACTCCTCCCTCTCCTTCTCTGCGCATATCCAACAGACTGCCAAGACCTGTCGCTTCTACCTCTTCAACATCAGCAAAATTCACCCTTTCCTCTCTGAGCACACCACACGAACTCTCGTCCACGCTCTCATTACCTCTTGCTTTGACTACTGCAACTTACTCCTCACCGGCCTCCCACTTAGCCATCTATCCCCCCTTCAATCCGTTCAGAACGCTGCCGCACGTCTTATATTCCGCCAGAACCGATATACTCATATCACCCCTCTCCTCAAGTCACTCCACTGGCTTCCGATCAGATACCGCATACAATTCAAGCTTCTCCTCCTTACCTACAAATGCACCCGGTCTGCGGCTCCTCACTACCTCTCTACCCTCATCTCCCCCTATGTTCCCGCCTGTAAACTCCGCTCACAGGACAAATCCCTCCTTTCAGTACCCTTCTCCACCACTGCCAACTCCAGGTTCCGCTCATTCTGCCTTGCCTCACCCTATGCCTGTAACAATCTTCCTCAACCCCTACGCCAAGTCCCCTCCCTACCCATCTTCAAATCTCTGCTTAAAACTCACCTCTTCAATGCTGCTTTCGGCACCTAACCTTTCGAGAAATATAGTATGCCCTATCAGATTGACTCTACACTTGTCTTTTAGATTGTACACCTGTCTTTTAGATTGTAAGCTCCTTGAGCAGGGACTGTCCTTCCATGTTAAATTGTACAGCACTGAGTAACCCTAGTAGCGCTTTAGAAATGTTAAGTAGTAGTAGTTTTCCTGAGTACATTTATCACCATTTAAAAAAAATGTTTTGATAAATATAAAAAAACATTTTGGTTGATATATATTTTGTGAAAGATTCATTAGGCATGTAAAATAACAAAAAATACTTTTTTTTTTCTATATAACCTGAGTCTTAGGTTAATTTAGTGTGCAGCACAGTCACCAAGGCACCCAAGTTATAGTTTTAACTGCATAGAGAACCCAAAAGTGATTACTTTGGAATTCATCATATTGTACTATTTTTTTATTCACATTAAAAAAACAGCAATTAAATTGTAAAATCTGTTGCTGATGATGAGACCAAGGCAACTAATATAGCAGGACTCAAAAGAGTTCCTGGAGGAGAAGACCTTCATTTGCTAGCCAAAAAATCTCAAAAGTCATCATTTATCCTTGAAAATGAGCTATAAGAAATAGATTTACTTTTTGGGGATCTGCTGGGTATATGTGACCCAGACAGCCTACTGTTCAAAACAGGATTGACCTTGGTCTGACACAGCATTCTTTTATTACATTATTTTATTCAACAATACTTTGAAATGATCATACATCTGAAACAATTATATCAGAAAGTATTTCCTAAAGGGTACAGTAACAATAAATGAAATTGTGTATATAACAAGACACCTAGAATAGAAGGCAAACAGGTGCCTATTTCAAGCTTATTCTAAAAAGAAAAGTAGGTGCCTACTTTTCTTAACAGAATACTAGTGCAAATAGCCAAAAATGTTCTTATGTTTAAGGCCCTATTGAACGTGCATAAATCATAGTATACTTTACATGTGTATTTATGCAGACTGCCCATGATCCACCCAAATAGCACCCATGGTGTTCACTTTTTCCTCTAGTCGGTATTCTCTAAGAAGCCATTTGAATGCATGAATCACCATTTACCTGTGCTCCTGTCACCTAGAACTAGATGGCTCCTTATAGAATTACCTTCACAATGCTATTAAAAATGCTTTCTTGGAAATATATCCTGTGGATGCACTCACCTGCACATATTTTCCAATCACTTTTATGATCTCTAGATTAAATTGCTTCACTGGTGCTGTCGACAGGTCAATATGACTTAGAAGACTGTAGATGATCTGTAGCAGAGACTGCTGCATGCCAGACAACCCTTTCTCTAATAGCTGAAAAACATTAAATTGTTAATTGAACAGGAAAAAAAATAACATAATGAAAAGTTTACACAAACTAATAAAATGATTTTTATGTGAAAGAAACCAATTGATAAACGATTCTCATGTAAAAGAAAACTAACACAGAAAGGATGCAGTTTATGCTAGATGATGATTATGTTTCTTTCAGTATCAAATGTTGAACAGTCATGCTCTCAAAGATAACCACCACAATAAATGTACTAGAAATTATGAGTGGGTTTTTTTTTTGGTAACAGCTAAATTTAGAATAAAAATTTGCAACTAAAAGGGATGCAAATACTTCAATTTAGTTGAATTAAAAATTGGTTGGGTTGAAATGATCCTGGAAATATATAGCTTCTGAAGAAAAAGTCCTGTATCTTAGAGTTTGGCAACCTATGCCTTTCAATCCCCCATTGAGCCTATGAGGGAGTCTGAAGCAATATTTGGGAGGGTCAAACTAACTGCTCACTGGTTTCCGGCAAAATAGCCACAAATGGGTATATTAATGCCGCATTCTAACTAGGAGGATTCTTCAAGAACTTTTCTAGGAAGCTACTTCATATGTACCTGACCTACCACTCAGTTGAATTGTTTATCATCACTGCAAGCAATAAGCAACATATGGTTGTCTTAAAATATAAAAAGAAAAGACAACGAATGACATAAACACTGTCAAAACCCAGGAAACAAAAACATGATTATTTTCTCTTCAGCTTGTAGAAAAGACGGGAGATTTGATAGAGGTCTATAAAATAATGAGTGGAGTAGAACAGGTAGACATGAATCGTTTGTTTACTCTTTCCAAAAATACTAGGACTAGGGAGAATGTGATGAAGCTACAAAGTAGTAAATTTAATACGAATCGGAGAAAATATTTCTTCACTCAACATGTAATTAAACTCTGGAATTCGTTCCCAGAGAATGTGGTAAAGGCAGTTAGCTTAGCGGGGTTTTAAAAAGGTCTGGACGGCAAAGTCCATACCATTATTACATTGACTTGGGGAAAATCCACTGCTATTTCTGGGATAAGCAGCATAACATGTATTGAACTTTTTCGGGATCTTGCCAGGTATTTCTGATCTGGATTGGTCACTGTTGGAAACAGGATGCTGGGCTAAATGGACCTTTGGTCTGTCCCAGTATGGCAATACTTGTGTACTTATGTAGAGGGCAACTTCTTTTCTTTCTTCTCATTATTTTTTATAACAATAGTAAAAAAAATGACAATGACAAAAATAATGTTCAAATAGAAATGGATTCTATGGTGGGCAGGAGTTGAGCCTTATAGGATGAATAGGCAGTCGTATTCTAGAATCCTGGTGGAAGACTGCACCTAGACAGTGAGGACCTAGTTTCACATATCAGATTTGTAGATCTCTGGCAAATACCATGGCTATGGACTTGAAAACATGTCTTCATATATTCTTACAAGGTTAAAAATGCCAAGATAAAGAACTGATGGACACAATCTTCTACCCATAAGAAACAGTTCTCCCAAGTTTCAGCCTAAGGTGGTAAACGTGTTTTTTTTTTTAACATTGGCAGCTGTAGGGATTTTCAATACCCAGATATTCAGTGCCAGTATCCAGATATAGTCTGGTGCTGAATATCTGAGTATAAATCGGCGAGCGTTATTTATCCAGGCACTAGTATATTCAGATCCAGATACATATTCGGATAAAGCCTCTTTCGTCTCCTAACTTCATCTGGGCAGTTATCTGTTTAGTGGACTGAATATTGCCACTAGCCAGGTAAACGCCAACTTTGCCTAGGCTCCACCTCTGGTCTGCTTTGGCATTACCTGGATAGTCACAAATCTAGATCTAAATAGAGGGAATTACCTGGTTACAGGAGTACCCCAATCCAAATAAACTAATACAAAATGTACTCCTCAATTGATATTAAATCTTTGAACTCCTTTATTGGTATTAATCCATTAGTTACCACTTCATCCAACAAGCACACACGCAACTCACATTCGTATGTCTTACACACCACAAAAACAACTTATTGCATTAATTTTCACAAATCAACGTTTGTACTAAAGTCTGTAATGTCCAACCAGCTTGTGACACGTTATCACAAATAATCCTCTTCAGGCTGTATAGCCGCCTCCAATCTTCACAAAACAGCTGTTTTCATTCCAGACTTGTTCCATTAAAAGTCACAATAACTCTTCCGTCGAGCAGTTAAATCATTAAGTATAATCAATACTGAATTTCATACATCACCCATCATGGAGTTATTGCAACTGTCCATGTGGGTCTGCTGTGGGACACAGGAAAGGCTTACGTGTGTAGCCACAAACCAACGTCCAAATCCGTCAAGTCTTTGTCCACCTGAATTCCTTTAGTTCCTCTATAGTCTGGAGAGTATGGCTGCAGCTGCCTGGGAGTCTAAGGTGGGATTGTCTGAGGATCGTATTGCTCAGCTGTTAGGGGGTGCTCGATTGTTCTCCGATGAACAGCAGACACTAATTTGTGACTGGGATGAGGTGTACAGAGCTCACAAGACACTGGTTCGGGCAGATTTACACTCTGCTGCCTTAATCGAGTATTGTCATGCTCAACGGGTCCATAGGGACTACGTATAAATAAAGAACCACATTTTTTAGGCAATGAGCAATATCTTACCAAATGGAATGCTGTTATTACTCAGTGCTCTTTAGACCTTATGCTATTAACAATAGATGCGTTGCAGGATGAAATTGAGACGTATAAAACAGATTTGCAAGTTAAACTGGATAGCATTAAGCAAGTATTGGATAAGACTACATATGAAAAACAACTGAGTGATCATAATCTCAAAATTGAACAATACCGATCTGAACAGAGGGGCTTAAAGATTGCCAAGTACAAAAGAGACGAGTATGATTATACTAGGGGGTATTTCTATAGCTGGATGGATAAGCGTAATAGAGGGAGAAGGATACGAGGGGGAGGAAGACAAGTTAATTTTAAGCTATCTTCCAGCGAGTCATCGGGGGAAGATGAGGGTAAAAAAGGTAAAATGAACAAACAGGCTATTGTAACATCTCAGCAGGTTCAGGAAGCTGATAATATTCTTCCTAGTTCTTTTTTACGCCTCCCTGAACAAGTATCAAAAACGATAGCAGGATCCAAACTAGAAACAGGCAAATCTATAGGCAAACTCAAGAAATCAACAAAGTAGGTATTGTAATCAACATATCTAAAAAAAGTTTATCTAGGGATCAACAACAGCTGTTAAATAAAGGTTTGTCATTTGTTCCGTCAACAACATATGATGAGTTTGCCAGTCGCCAGGCATTCAGATTTTTCAGAGAGCTGAGATTGCGCTTATTTTTTGGGAACTCCGCTATGGGTTCTGACACGGAACAAAAGTTACCCTGCACTGGGTATAGGTCCAGATGGGTCCCCCCAGGTCCGATAGATCCCACTATTATGGCTTTCCAAAAATTAGTGTTGAAAGAACTAGCTATGATAGAGCAGTCTCCCAATAGACATATTAGCAATATAACCAGGCAGCAACGGGAGTGTAGTTATAGCCTGGCTAATGATAAAAACTTGACCATTTTGAGGGCGGATAAAGGCGGGTCCATGGTGGTTATGAACACTACAAAGTATGTAGAAGAGGGTTTAAGACAGCTTCAGCAACCTCAATATTATGATCAGATGGATCATGATCCTACTGCTGAATTGCAACAGGTTATCAGATGGTATGTGGATACAGCAGTTTTGGATGGTATATTGACAGTTGCGGAACAGCAGTGTCTTTGCCATCCCGACCCAAAGACCCCCTTATATTTACTTTGCTCCAAAAGTCCATAGAGGCCCCACCGGGCAGTCCGATCGTATCTACTCGGGATTCAGTGTTAGAGCCCCTCTCTAAATATTTGGACAAATTTTTGAGCTCCTTTGTCAGTCGGGCTGTATCATATGTGCGAGATTCTATATATTTTATACAGCAGTTGGAGCATATTGACATTCAAGATATTTATAATAACAATTTTGTCATGGTGGGCCTGGATGTCATGGCTCTGTACACTAATCTGCCCCAGGACAAGTTAATTCAGCTTGCATGCACATATTTGGCAGAAACTTCTAAGTCAGGAGAAAAAATTGAGATATTGCGTCAACCTTTCACCTGGGTAGTCGGATCAAATTATTTTGAATTCCAGAGCAAATATTACATACAAAGGCAAGGGGTGGCGATGGGAGCTACTGTAGTCCCATCCCTCGCTTGCCTGTATATGACACAGTTTGAAGAAAATTTTGTATATACTTCTCCACAGTACAACAGTGTTGTGCTGTGGAGGAGATATATTGATGACGTCATATTGTTTTGGAAAGGTTCAGAAGATGCATTAACTGCATTTATATCTAGCCTCAATATGGCTGATCCTCATGTCACTTTTACCTGGCGTATCAATAAGATTGTGATGGAATTTTTAGACATCAAGATAGTAAAGACCATTAATGATGGGTTACACACTACTTTATTTAGAAAGAATACCAACAGGAACACCCTACTTCATTATACTAGTTATCATCATGTAGCATTAATAAGGGGTGTTCCTGTCGGGCAGTTTCTTAGATTACGGCAGGTGTGTTCATCTATTGAGGACTTTAAAATTAAAGCAAAAGACATGATGACTCGGTTTATTGATAGGGGCTACCCTATTGGGGTGATAAGAAAGGCATACAAGCGAGCTCTTTATACAAATAGAACGTGGCTCCTTTGTCCACAAAAAAGAGAAACACGAAAAACTTTAGCTTGTGTGCTTCCATTTTCTCAGCATGCACCAAAAGTTGGCCAAGTGATACATAAATATTGGCATGTGTTAGCTGTTCATGAGGAACTTTGTGAGCACCCCAAAATAGCTTATCAGCGTAAAGCCAATTTGGGTGAATTATTAAAACGCCCTAGCAGGGACAATAGAGAGGGTGGTCAGCATGCCCATGTGGGAAATGTGTCTATTGCTCTTATTCGCTCACTACTAAATGGATATTTTTTTCTGAGAAGTAATACAACGTGCAATAGTGAAGGCACGGTTATTGTATCATGTGCCCTTGCATGTTGTATTATATAGGACACACTAAGAGGAAGTTGAAACAACGTTTAGCGGAGCATATTAGTAATCTCAGACTGCATAAAACAAACACCCCCTTGGTGGCACACTGGCAGGCATATAACCATAAGATTCAAGACTTAAAATGTATTGTGCTAGTGCAAATAGTCCCCAAGAGAGGTGGTGATGTTAGTAATCAGCTCCTCAATATAGAGCAAGGATACATTTTCTCCTGGGGTACGGTGGCCCCTGAGGGTCTAAATAGGGAAGTTGAGTGGGTTTGAGTTTTCTGCATTGTCTTTTTCCAGAAACGCGGGGCAGTATTTAAACCCCGCGCAGGAGTTGGCAGATGAGCAATTAGTGGGCGGATCCTTGGATACTCCCATTGAGGGGGAGCCCAGATGGTAAGCAGCCGATATAAGATTTATATTAGAATTTATAATGCGGTTATACAAATGTATGGTGGCTGGTTAAATTGTGATTGTTAAAGAGATATGTGTTACAACATGATTATAGATGGTGAACAATAGTTCCTCCTGATGAAGAACAACTCAAAATGTGGTCTCGCATAGAGGAACTAAAGGAATTCAGGTGGACAAAGACTTGACGGATTTGGATGTTGGTTTGTGGCTACACACACAAGCCTTTCCTGTGTCCCACAGCAGACCCACATGGACAGTTGCAATAACTCCGTGATGGGTGATGTATGAGATTCAGTATTGATTATACTTAATGATTTAACTGCTCGATGGAAGAGTTATTGTGACTTTTAATGGAATGAAAACAGCTGTTTTGTGAAGATTGGAGGCGGCTATACAGCCTGAAGAGGATTATTTGTGATAACGTGTCACAAGCTGGTTGGACATTATAGACTTTAGTACAAACGTTGATTTGTGAAAATTAATGCGGTAAGTTGTTTTTGTGGTGTGTGGTGTGTAAGACATACGAATGTGAGTTGCGTGTGTGCTTGTTGGATGGAGTGGTAACTAATGGATTAATACCAATAAAGGAGTTCAAAGATTTAATATTAATTGAGGAGTACATTTTGTATTAGATTACCTGGATAGTCCCAAGGTGGTCTTCCGAGATTTTCAGGGGTATTATCCAGTGTTGCCCATGGTAGGGCCCAGCGAACCCCAATTTACTGCATGAGGGAAGCTGGGTTAGCGGACCCTGTTGATGGTCAGTCTTACTTTATGGTGGTGGTACTTTATGGTGGTGGCCAAGAGAAACGTGGAGCTGAAAGCAGTCTTACTGGGTCTAGGTACTGTTATCCAGTTGCGTTTTAAGTTATGTTATCTATAAAAAATAAAATCCCCCCTCAGACGTTCTGAAGCTCACTCCATCTGTCCTGAACTCCTGTCCTCCTGGTAGGCTAGGCTATTCGGACTACTAACCCTCTGTCTCAACCACGCCCATCTGGGCCATAGGCCATGCCCCATCTGCACATAAAAAGCACCCTCAACATTCTAAAGCACACTCTAGGCTTCAACAGTTCGTATGTTCGAAGCTCTGTAACCATTTTTAAGCACACTACATCTCTGCCCCGCCCTGACCTATCAGAGAAGGGAGGAGTGTCACAGCTGCACCGCTCTGACCTATCAAAGCGAACTGAAACAGGAAAAGGGAGGAGCGTCACACCGAATGACGGACCTATCAGAGGGAAGTCAAATAGAAGAAGGGAGGAGCGTCAGAGGCCAAGGGGACGGCCGTATCTACGTCTCATAGGTTTCCTTGCTTTCTTTTCAGTGTATTGCAGCTGCAGCCACTTAGGTAAGTCTAGCAAGCCTGTCAGCTACTGAATACAGAAAGCAAAAGATAGCATGTGGGAACTTACTCCATTTTGTTCTCTGGAATGCAGTGATTATTATACAAATGGTCTTGCTTTCATTATTTTGGTAGGGGCTGCCTTCATGACTGTCCACAGTCCCCTCAGTCCTGACACCTGACAGGGGGGACAGGGAAGGACACTCACTGTCTCACATATGCACTCGCACACACTCTCTGTCACACACACACACTTGCACATTCTCACTCTCACACAGTCACTCTCACAGACACTCTCTCAAACACACACTCCGCTCAAAACCTTGCTAAGCGCCCGTTTCATTTCAGCCAGAAACGGCCTTTTTTACTAGTGGGTTAATAAAAGCAACAGCCAACGTTTATACCACCTATACTACCCTGTGTTGCTGTAAGTTACTGTTGCATGCAATACCTTTCCCTTGAATATTAATAAATGATGCACTGGTAGAGATGAGGGGCCTCAGGTACTTAAGTTAGGATTGAAGGGTTTTTTTTTTTATCAGCTAAGGAAAACAATGATGTAGTCTTATGATACAATGGGAACCATCAGAGAACACTTCTAGTGAAGCATACCCTGTATGAACATGACAATTCAAGACTGGATACATTCAGATTCTCTTCTGTGTAAGCACTAATTACACTACAGGGAATCTTATTTGAATTGATTTTCACACCAGACAAGAGATGCAGCAAGACAAATTAATCTAGTGATCTCACACTAGATAGCAAATTCCCTGCATCAGAAACTATAAGACCATTTGACAGACTCTTCTTTAGAAGTCTCAGACAAACTGAGATCACCCATTATTACACACTCAGCTGAGGGCTTGAGTGTGGATGACAGGAGGGTGTAAACAACTAGATTCTGAAAAATTAAGCTTTGGGAATGTTTAATTTCTTATTGGATATCTCCTGCAGGAGAGGAAACATCTATTTTCTCTGGCTTTTGCCATTTGATATTAATGTAACAATTTCTGCACATGTGATCTGATTTTGTGTTTTATTGTAATTCTTTGATCTCAATTTTGCTGGAGAGGTGGAATATAACATTTTTAAATAAAACAAAAACAAACCAACCATATTTACTTTGACCATAAATCCTGGGTTTCTTCTAAATTTTGCAAAACTTCTGTTAACCAGACAAACTGTAGGATGCATATACAGGAATACTGTCTCCCTTCTGCCCTCCTACACCAAAGGAGGGATGTGCTGTTGGCCTACATCAAGATCTCCTCCTGAAGCATAAGACTGGTAACGTCATGTTGACACATTGCAAACACATCCACTTTGGGCAGGTCACACTCAAGGATCCATCTGTTTGCCATGTCCTGGAGCCACAGACCACTTATGGGGGGAGAGGGGGGATGCAGCCAGTAACAACTTGGCCTGTCTACCAGGGCACTGCACTTTCCTGCCAGTGAAGTGGCTTTTAGGATAAGACCATGAAATATTGCCAATGTCCATATTCTTTAGAACTTTCCTGCACAGGAAGTGGAATCCTTTTCTTTCTTGTTTAAGTAAAACAAGGCTATCAGGTTGTCTAAACTAGCACAATATTTTTAGCCACCAGATTTCTAAAAATGAGAGTTCTTACCTACTAGGCTTATATAAAACCTCTTTTCTTGGTAATGGTGGACCTGTACCAATGGGAGGGCAGTCACACATTGAAGATTACTTACTTCATTCCCAGATGCCCAGACTGTCGGAAGAGCTCATCTCTCAGCTTAATGAGCCCTTGACAGTGAGGAAGGTCCAGGGAGCAATCAGAGCACTAAAAATTCTATTCTGCCTCGGGCGGGTTTACAGGAGAGTTCTATAAGTTGCTGAAATCACTGCTCGTTGGGCCCCTGGTAGATTACTTTGATACTGTAGTGGTGGACGGCTGCTTTCCTCCTCATATGAACTCAGCTCTCATTACTTTAATACCTAAACCGGGGCGGGATACTATCTCCCGGAGACCTATCACCTATCATGGCTGATAGATTGGCAGTGGGCCACCCATCCCTTGATGCGGATAATCAGGTTAGGTCCGTGAGGGGGCCGTCATTTGGTGATTAATGTGTGGAAGTTGCTGCATGCCATTTTATATAGCTCCTAGCTCTGGACCCTCATTAGTGACGAGCCTAGATACGGAGCGCACTTTTGACCAGGTGCACTGGCCCATCCTATTTTTTACTTTACAGCACATGGAGATACAGGGTTGACTTTTTCGGACCATACAAACTCTCTATACACAACCCCGAGCCTCAATTGTGGTTAATGTTGTTGGCAGTTCTCCCTTCGCAGTAGGTCATGGCACACGGCAGGGCTGCCCTCTTTCTCCTTTACTTTTTTTATTTTCCTTAGAATCTTTGTTATGCATGCTGTCAGGGGCGAGTGAGGTATTGGGTGTGTATCTGAAATGGGGCTCCGTCAAGTTGCTGGCCTATGCCAATGACCACTTTAACGGAGCCCCATGGTCGTTGTCTGTGATGCTCTAGCTTGTAAAGCAATATGGACAGCTGGCTAGTTTTACCTTTTAACTTACGTAAGTCACAGGTACTTATGTTCTCACTGGCAGTGCGAGAGGACTGGGATGGAGAATTCCCCCTCGGATGGGTAGAAGGCCCCCTTAAATATCTAGGCATGTATATACCGGCAGACCTGTATAACTGTAATGTTCGTCTGCTTCTGCAGGATATGGTTCAACTTTTACAGCTCTGGCATGCCTACCTATTGTCTCTCCTGGGCCAGATAAGTTTATTTAATATGATGCTGGCTCCTTGCTGGCTCTATGCTTTTCAAATGCTTCCTTTATATTTGAAGACTCATGATGAGCGAGCATTGAATAAAGCTTTGCAAAACTATCTTTGGCGAGGGTGGAGCGCTAGATTGCCAATCTCTGTCCTTGAGAAACTGAGGGTGCATGGAGGCCTCGGCTTATTGAACATTTGTTACTTAACAGTAGCTTGCACCATGTGACATATTAATGACTGGTTCTGTGGATCCTGTTTTTTCTCTGCTACTCCATTAGAGTTGGACTCTTTTGGCTCTGAACATTTTAGCTGGCTACTATAAACGATGCCCAAACACACTCTACCAATCATACAAGAAAATCCTTTTCTTCATGTTGCACAAATTGTGTGGCGGTGGCTTTGCAGAAGGAGGCACCACTTCTTGGTGGTGATGACACCGTATCTGTCCATTCACCATAATGCAGACTTTCTCCTGGATCACATTGGTCCATTGCGGGCTGTTAGGGTCTAAGATATCTGTATCAACTGCTGACAGATGATGGTAAAATATAACCCTTTGGGGAGTTGCAGACCACTTATTTGCTCCTGCCCACTGATTATTTTGCTTACATTCAGCTACATTATGTCCGGTGCCTGGGCTGGGAAAATCTTAGTGAAGATGTTTAGGACACGTTGAATGAGGTGTTGAAACTTGATTCTCAGTCACTAGTACCTTTGAAATATCACCATAGATTCTCGAAAGACACTACAGAAGACCTGGATTATGCAGGCTTGCCTCCTGTTGGTCGGCGGACTTACGAGACTGACATCAAGGAACAGCATATTTGAGATAGTATTCTGGGTATACAGCAGTGGGTGTGGACTGTGGTACTTTGGGAGTTACAATACGAATTTATGCTCCGATTATACATCACACCTGCCCAAGCTCACAGGGCGGGGCTTTGCTCCTGGAAAGTCTGTGCCAAATGCGCAATGTTCACTGTGACTTTGAGTCATATGTTCTGGCACTGTCCAGTGATCACAGAATTTTGGTCGCAGGTGCTTCACCATGTTACGCATCAATGGTCCCGAAAGGTGCTGGTTTCTCCGAGATTGTTTATTGATGTTTTTAAGATAGCAGTCCCAGTGCCCCCGGGCTTGTGCAATGGACAATGCTCATGGAGAAAAAGTAAATTTTGCTTTGCTGGATGGATTCCACCATCCCCCATGCTAGCGATTTGGTGGACGCAGATGATCAGGCTACTGGCAATGGAGAGACTGCACATCACGGAGATCACTTCACCCAAGGGAGAGAGGTTTCAGCAGACATGGGAGCAATTTTGGGTGACTTTTCAGCCAGCCGCAAAGAGCAGAATACTCATTCAGTGAGCTCAGGTCTTTATTGCCTCTTTGTGGACACTGGAAAATGGAGGGGGTGGGGGGGGGGGTGGGGGATAGGGATCCATGCTTGAAAGAATGGGTTGTTTCACAATCAGATTGTTATTCTTTTTTTACTTTTAACATGATATTGTGGTTCTCAGTGGCATCCACTTATTGTATTACATGGACTGTTCTTGTTTAATAATAATAAAAAAGGATTTACACATAAATTGTTTGCCTTATAACAGTATACCTTGAGGAAGGATACATACTTATAGTTATTTTACTCAGCCAGATAACAAATACTTTCACAAAACTCTTTACCTCTGCTAGGTAGGTTACAAGATTAAATGTGATATCGGAGAAGGAGTCATGCAGGTATCTACACACTACATTGATCCAGTTGGAACAGTCTCGGGAATAGCTGTGAGTACTGTACAAGCTCATCATATGAGCCAAATTGGCTAGAGTTGCAGACTTCACCTCCGAACAAACCTGAAAAAAAGAGAACATTTTAAATTACATGTATTTCAGGAAACAAATTCCCTGCACATTATTGAGGTCATAAAAGTATAAGAAAATAATTGTTTAAACAAATGTTTACTAAATTTCAGGATAGCAGAGAAACACCAATCATATAATCAGAGATAATACAGTGTAGACCCTTGAAAAATGAAAACTATACACTTTATGCCACACATAACAGCATGAAAAGGTTTATATATCAAAAACAATGGAACAGTAAAACTGCATGAAAATGTGTATTACTTTCAAGCTCATTTTCAAAGCACTTAGCCTCCCAAAGTTCCATAGAAACCTATGGAACTTAGTCTCCCAAAGTGCTTTGAAAATATGCCTCTATGTGGTTTTATCTACCTGTATTCTGCAGCATGCGTCGTATGGACTTTTACTTTCTCCTCTTTTCTAGACAGTTCTTTTATTCCAGTTCTTACAAAATCTGTTTTACTTTGTCTTTCATTCCTACAGGCAGTGGGATTTTAGTTTCAGATGCTGAAATTTTATTTTTAAATTTATTTTTATACAAATTTCAGATGTGTAGCACTTTCTGATTATGTAGTGTTCGCAATATACATTTGACTATACATTTGGACATCAAGAAGAGGTACCAGAGAAGACAGGAAAGCAGTAGTAACATCTGTTCTATACTAGGGATGTGCACAGGCAAAAAATTTGGCAGTTTTCTTCTTTTTTCACATTTGTTTCCTGATTTTTAGGTTTTTCTTTGGTTATTTTCACACATATGTTTTACTAGGGAATTTTTAACATATGCTAAATTGATTTAACAAGCACTAAATAATAAATTAAGGCATGCTAAGTACACTAGTGAATGCACACACCTACTCTACACTATAAAAAAGAATATGTGGACCAAAATGTGAAGTGCTGATCGTGTGAGTCTTTTTGCAACCAATATTGTCAAATTATTTATAGAAATTCTGAGCAAGTGTTCGAAGTTTAGCTTAATTTTGGAAAATAGTTTACCCAGTATCCATTGGTTTAGACTATTAGGCAGTATAACTGAAAACTAACAGACCAGCAGCTAAAAGAGAGGGCATAACAGTTAAGCTAGAATAGCTAGGAAGACAACACTTTTAGTAGAGATGTAATGAACTAAAGGATGGAGGCTGCTCACAGGAAAGCATATGAAGTTTATAAGTATGCTTTGCTATCTTTGTTGCATTGTATTTCTATATCTAGAGCCTTCATAAAATAGACTCAGTGTTTATCATGGTCTTCACTCCTCAATTTTCTATAACCCTAGCAATGACATTCCAAACAGACACCACATACAGCTCATTAGCACTTCACCCAAAGCTATTGCTTCCAGTGTTGTGGCTATAAAGGGCTAACCACTGAAAAGGATGGTCTACTGATGCCTCTTTCAAGAGTCCCCTCAAAAGCCATAAGTAGTCCAGTTTATTTGATTTCTATTTGGATAAACCTGTCTCCAATTATCATAAAGGAAAACGTTTCTGACTCTAACAAACAGCTTGCGAAAGAGCCACACAATTTTTTTCTCTGGGTGGAAAATTTAAGGGGCAGTAAATTCTTGCTCTTCTAGAATGGCCCATCTCAGTAGCGGTGGGTACTTTGTTGGAGACAACCCCCAAAAGGAGGCTCCTATGGTCGAACCAGCCCCAGAAGAAAAAACTGACTCCATAGAGAGACCACATTGGTGGTAGTGAGACTCCTGTACATCTGTCTAAAATGGAGTCAGGCTACATTGGACCAGAAGATTCTGGGAATCCAAAGAATGAGTATCTGATTGAATTCTCCTATTAAACAGTCTTTTTGCTGAATTCCAGGGGTTCTTAGTTCATCAAAGTTCCATAGAACTCTCCTCATAAGCTCCTAACTGTGTAGCCATAGTCCTCGTTTCTCTTCCATTGAAATATGAAAGACAAGACATTGAGATATTCAGGTGTCTCCCCCCCCCCCCCCAAAAAAAATTGTCAAATCAGGAGATTGTTGTTGTTTTCTGGCCCTGCTGGATGTCTACATGTCCATGCAATAGTTTACCATAAATATATAGTATTTGCAATAAATGAACCACTGGAACACAGTGTCGATTTTTGGATTGTTTTGATAACCCTCATTCTGCTGAAAAGGCAGGTGCCTTTTGTCTTTCCATTCCAGAATGGTGCTGCCATTTAAGTTATCTCAATCCTGAGCTGCCTTTAAATATTGAAAATATGCCACATTATGAACCAGAAGGTAACCAACAGGCCTTTTATGTGCATCCTGAACCTCATGACCTCAGTGACAGAGACTGGAGGTTGGGATGTAGAAGCGACCCCTCGCTCTGAGTGATGAGGGTTGGAAAACAATCCAGTCTCCACAGTTCTTCAGAGGACAACTCCAGAAGAAGAGGGAACCAAATCGGACGCGGCCAGAGGGGTGCAATCAGGATCATAGTTCCGCAGTCTTGCTTGAGTTTCAGCAAAGTCTTCCCTACTAGAGGTATGGGAGGATACGCATATAGAAGGCCTGTCCCCCAATGTAGGAGAAAGGCATCTGACACTAGTCTGTCGTGGGCCTGAAGCCTGGAACAGAACTGAGGGACCTTGTGATTGATCTGAATGGCAAAAAGATCCACCGAGGGGGTGCCCCTTGCTCGGAAGATCTTGTGGACTATGCCCATTGTTCAGTGACCACTCGTGAGGTTGCATTATCCTGCTCAACCTGTTGGCCAGACTGTTGTTTACGCCTGCCAGATAAGTGGCTTGGAGAAACATGCCGTGACGGCCAGCCCAAAGCCACATCTGGATGGCTTCCTGACACAGAGGGCAAGATCTGGTGCCCCCCTGCTTGTTGGTGTAAAACATGGGAACCTGATTGTCTGTCTGAATTAAGATTACTCGGTTGGACAGCTGATCTCTGAAAGACTTTAGAGCGTTCCATATCGCTCTTAATTCCAGGAGGTTGATCTGCAGACCTTTTTCCTGAAAGGACCAGGCTCCCTGAGTGTGGAGCCCATCCACATGAGCTCCCCACCCCAGGAGAGATGCATCCGTCGTCAGCACTTTTCGTGGCTGAGGAACTTGGAATGGTCGCCCCTACTCTGTAAAGGATCTCTCTCTCTCTCCATGTGAATCTGCTAGAAGTAGGATCAATAGTTCTGGTCTTGCTGTACTTACTAGAAAAGATATTAAAAATCATGTGAAAATCAAATATTTCAATTACCATCTATTTCTTCAACAAAGTGCACTATGAGTGTCCACATGCTACAGCAAAGTGTTACCTTTGGCAGAAGTCAACCTGGACTGGCAACTCATTTTGTTGTGGTATATGTGAACTAACTGAGTCAGTGGTGTAGCCAGACAGCCAATTTTGCATGGGCCTTAGCCCAAATTGGGCAGGCATAACTTTTTTTCTGTCCTTGCCCTACTTCCACTCTTCACCTCTCCCTTGGTACCTCACAACTCAAAATATAAATACTTTAGCTAATGAGGATCCCCAAGCTCTGCCAGTGGAAGACATCCTCTGAAGGTGGTCAGAACTCCATTTTATAAAGATTGGCGGGCAGCAGCAAGTTTTCAAGTTTATTAAAGGACTTTCTATCCCACCCATCAAACACATCTTAGTAATAGTGAAATCATATAGACAGGCATAGAATGGACAACAGGATAGATACAATAAGAACCAGGGTGGAAATATAATAGTTAATAGAAAAGCAGGAGAAGAGAAGGGGCATGGGTAAAACAGGAGGAGGGAGGGGGAAGACTGACTTTCCATGCAAACTCTTCTAGCCATGGCCCAAATGCTTCTAAAAAAGAGGTAAGTCTTAAGTCCATTTTGAATTGAGCGATTTATGGTGACATTTTCATGCGTTCAGGCAGGGAGTTCCACATACAGGGGCCTGTACTGAGAAAAGGAAACGGAATGCCGAGTCTTGAGGAACATCATGAAGAGACGGGACAACTAAAAGGTCCCACCAAGATGAGCACAGCAGGCAAGGAGGGTGATATTGCTCCAAAAGATCAAAGAGAAAAGAAGGTTCTTGAGTAGTACAAACTTTGAATAGAGTAATATGATAAAAGTTTTTATGTCCCGTTATAAGTTTAATAGCAGTGTGTTGGATGAGTTGTAAACAGTGTAGTCGATGTTGCAGAAGACCCGAGTAAAGTGAATTACAGTAATCCAGCTGGGAAACATTAAAGGAATGGATGAGTATGTTAATGGCTATAGGAAATAAAAAGGATTTGATCGACCGAATACGCCTTAGATGGAAAAAAAGAGTGGCACAAGACTGAAGAAATTTGTGGAACAAAAGTGAAAGCAATATCAAGGGTGATTCCAAGGGCCTTAATGGTATCAACCAGAGTAATGGCGGATGTATTCAACAGAATAGGGATTTGTCAGCACCTGTGGTTTAGTGAAAATAAGAACTGCTAGTGATTTTTCAGGGTTGGTTAGTAAATGATGTTGTGTAAGCTATAAGGAGACTAATTTACGGGTCAGATCTGCTAGCTGGGCCGGATCCAATGGATTAATAGGAGTAAGGACCTGAATGTCATCAGCATAAATGAATGATTCAAGACATAATGAGTCTAGAAAACAAAGAAGTGGGGCCAAGAAGATGTTAAATAATAAAGGACTAAGGATACTGCTTTGCAGTACCCCTGAGGGTAAGAAGTAGTAATCCGAAGTAGAGTGAGAGAAGGAGATAGTATACTGATGATCTGTAAAGTATGGGAGAATCCAGGAGAGGGCTGCTCCTGTCAATCCTATTTGTGAAAGGCAATGGAGTAGTGAATGGTCTCTACGGTATCAAATGCTGCCTTAAGATCAAAAGAGATAAGTATGACAGCTCTAGAACTGGCTTGATGAGATCTGATAAATGTAATAAGATCTAAGAGAGTAGTTTCAGTATTATGATGTGTCCAAAAGCCCATTTGGTGTGGGTGAAGAATATTAGAATTGGTCACCAAGTCCAATAATTGACTGTGAACCAGATTCTGTTAACATAGAAGTAAAAGAGAGGTGTGCAATGGGCCAATAATTATCACACTAATTTGTAGGTTTGGAAGGATCTTTCAATTTCAGGCAGACTACAGCCATTTTCCAAGTAAGGGGGACATAACCATCAGTAAGAGATGATGTAATCATAGAAAGCAAGAAAGGAATTAAGGTGCTTGCATAGGATTTTATTAGTCTTGAGTGAATAGGGTCCAATATAGCTGTGGTTGGGTTCAGAGTCCGAAGAATCTGTGTTAAATCAGAAGCAGTTGTAGGGACAAAAGTGGTAAAGGACCCAGAAAATGTGCTGTGAGTTTGCAATGGCTCGAGAGGAGGCAAGATGGAATGCGAGATTGAATCCACTGTAAGCTCGTCACTTTATCTTTGAAGTATGAAGCAAACGCTTGTGCCGAAGGGGCAAATAACCCAAGAGCATTTCTTGGTAAAGCAGAAGTCAGAGTAGAAAGCACATGGTAAAGAGCTGCTGTATTAGGTGCTAAGTGTATTTGCTCAGAAGGGAAGGGAAGGGAAGGGAAATGGGACTTGATATACCGCCTTTCTGAGATTTTTGCAACTACATTCAAAGCAGTTTACATATTGAAAATTCAGGTACTTATTTTGTACCAGGGGCAATGGAGGGTTAAGTGACTTGCCAAAGTCACAAGGAGCTGCAGTGGGAATCGAACTCAGTTCCCCAGGATCAAAGTCCACTGCACTAACCACTAGGCTACTCCGCTTGGCAGATGTCAATGCTGTCTTATAGGCCATTGCCATAGTTGACTATGAGGCATAATTTCAAAGCACTTAGCCTTCGAAAGTTATCAGGGAATGACTGGACCAAGCAAGGGGAACAATTAAGGGGAACATTTATAAATAATCGGAAGGACCAGTGAGGTGATTAAATTTGCAGATGACACAAAACTATTCAAGGTTGTTAACACACGTGCGAACTGTGAAATATTGCAGGAAGACCTTAAGAAATTGGAAGACTGGGCATCCAAATGGCAGACAAAATTTAATGTGGGCTAATGCAAGGTGATGCACACTGGGAAGAATAATCTGAATCATAGATATCTGATGCTAGGGTCCACCTTGAGAATCAGCGTTCAAGAAAAAGATCGGAGTGTCGTTGTAGATAATATGCTGCAATCTTCTGCTCAGTGTGTAGCGGCGGCCAAAAAAGCAAACAGGATGCTAGGAATTATTGGAAAGGGATGGTGAATAAGATCAAAAATACTATAATGCCTCTGTATCGCTCCACGGTGCAACTGCAACTTGAGTATTGCGTTCAGAATTAGAAAAGGTTCAAAGAAGAGCAACCAAAATTATAAAGAGGATAGAACTCCTCTCGTATGAGGAAAGGCTAAAGAGGTTAGGACTCTTCAGCTTGGAAAATAGACGGATGAGGGGAGATATGATTGAGGTCTACAAAATCCCAAGTGGTGTAGAATGAGTAGAAGTAAATCAATTTTTTACTCATTTCAAAAGTACAAAGACTACGGGACACTCAAGGAAGTTACATGGAAATGCTTTTAAAACAAATAGGAGAAAATATTTTTTCACTCAAGAAATAATTAAGCTATGGAATTCTTTGCTGAAGGATTTGTTAACAGTGGTTAGCATACCTGGGTTTAAAGAAGGTTTGGACAAGTTCCTGGAGGAAAAGTCCATAGTCTGCTAGTGAGACAGATGTGGAGGCATCTGCTTGCCCTGGGATTTGTTGCATGGAATGTTGCCATGATTTGGGTTTCTGCCAGGTACTTTTAACCTGACTTGGCCACTGTTGGAAACAGGATACTGGGCTAGATGGACAATTGGTCTGACCCAGCATAGTTATTCTTATGTTCTTATAAGTACTTCCTGACATTATTCCTGAATCTGCCTCCTTTCAAACTCAATTCATGTCCTCTAGCTCTACCACCTTTCCGTCTCTGGAAAATGTTTATTTGTGGATTAATACCTTTCAAACATTTGAATGTTTGTATCACATCACCCCTGTTTCTCCTTTCCTCCAGGGTACACTTTTTTATTTTTTTCAAGATTTTGTATACAACTGTATATTGGAGTTTTTTTTCCCTGTGAACTGCAAACCTGACAAATAATACATGAATGTTTTATCAAAAAACATCCTTACCAGTAAGTTAGAGAGGACTTTTTGGGTCATAGCAACTAGGACCTCAGTTCTATGAAGTTCTGAGGTATGTGAAAAATTATACATAGGACTACATTTTATTAAAAAAAAAAAAAAGCTGGCTCTCTCTAGATGGGCATAAAGTTTTGCAAGATCAGAAAATAAATGCAAAGAACTGAATAACCAAAACTATTTGCCAGTTTACATATTTTAGAAATTTTGCTGAATTGAGGTCTAGGATGTTACCATAAACAATATGATGTTAATAGTCTTTCGCTTATACTATTTACATACCTTTACTATTCTGTCAGCAGTTTCTTTACAGAATTGTGTTGGGTTATCAAAATGCTGGATTAGGTGAGGCAATAAACATAGAACGTTAAGTGGAAATCCTGAAATAAAATTAAATAGTAAAGTTAAAGTTCAATATACATCTATGATACACCATGGCTCTGATTACATTTGACTAACAGATACTTCAGCAGTTTACTATTTACTAAAACAATAATGTTGTATCAAGAATGTCAAACAAGAAATTGACGAGAGACTTAACGTATCATATCACTGTATGCACTTTTAATCTTTATTTTACTCCACATTCTCATGTCTCCTCTTCTCTGATACTCAGATCCAACTCTAGAAAGGGAACAAAACAGGAATCTGTTCCAAGCTTACTCCTACAATCACCATATCAGCCCGAATTACATTGATTCGTCTGTGTGGTTGCCATGTTGTTATCAACTCAAAAGGATAAGATACGTGCAATGTTTTAAGGATGCACATTTTGGATAGAAATGTCTTCACTTCTCTGTGAGATCAGTGGCGTAGTCACAGGGTTGGGGGAGGGCCCTTTGGGCCCACCACGTTTGGCTCAGGCCTCCTCTGCTTTCATGGCTTGAGGGTATGCCAAACCCATCCATCCGAAGACATTTCCTGTCTTAGAAACGCCTGTGCTAAACGAGCAGCAGTTAACTTAGCATGTGCGTTTCAGCCACTAATGCCAGTTCTCCCCATGCATGCTCAATTAATACAGTTTACTTTCACCTGGTACCAACAGTGAAACCCAATTTTCCCATTTATGGTACTCCTAATTAGGGGGGAGATGCTCAAAGCAAACCGGACATGCAATGTTTCATTTAGACCGGTTTAGCCAGTTTATTGCACACATTATTGTACACCTAATGCACAAAGAGTCTCAGCTTTTACCATTTGCGGAAGAAGTGAACAAAACGCTATGGAAATCTAAGAAAATGAGCTCATTGTTAATGAGCATTGTTTTAAAATGAGCATTGTTTTAAAATGAGCATTCCATGTGATACACAGATGTTTCTGAGCAATGAACACAAAGGAGTGCCTACCTGTAATGTTCAAACTTTTCTGGCAGGTCTGAGCTGTCGTTGCATGAGGGAAACTTTTTAGTGGAACAGTCTGCTAGCATTTTTTAATAGCATCTGCATACACATATGTGGGAAATGTGCCATGAGTGGGAAAAAAGTAATCTGCGTGTATTTAGATGGGTTTGTTTTGCCTGTCAGAAAACAGAGTGCTTGCATTTTTTAATAGTATCTGCTCGTGTGTGGGAAATGTGTTCTATCCATATATTGTCTTTGGGAAAATTTAATGTGCATGTATTATAGGTGTGTATGTTCCACATGTAGCAGTGTCTTAGAACAATAAATAACAAATGAATCCTCATGAATGCGTATGATGTCTGTCTATGGTGGCACACAAAAAGGTTTGCTTTACGGCAGGAGACTACGGCAAAGGCTGTCAAAATCATTTTCACTTGCTATAAAACTTTGCCACAATAGAGGCACACTCTTTACAAGCCTATGACACAATTATTATCTATCTGCTTTTTCTTCTTGGGCACTAGCAGAACATTGGTGCTTACTGCGAGATCGTTCTGCACATGTGTTAGGCAATGTCTCTACCAAGTTGTATGTACACTTTCCGCTTATCATTGACATGTGATTTCCTTTAAGCATCGATTGCCGTTCCACGTTCAGTAAGTTCAGCGGTGGCTATTTACGTATGCAGATGTTAACAGCAACTTTTGAGCATCTCCCCCTAGGACTGTTGCAAAATTATTTAAAAACTAAGCCCAAATCAAGACTTTGGGAAGATAGTGTCCAACCTTTCTCTGCAATATTAATGACTGCAGCAGTTTTGAATAATTCTTTGCTGAAACATTTTAATTTCTTTCAAGATAATGTCCTTGAAAACTGATGTCTTATCATTCATCAAATCATCCCATTCAGAAAAACATTATTATGCTACCTGCTAATTGAGAAGGATCCACCAAACTATGTTTGGAAACAGTGATGAGTTTGCTGAGAAGATGAATAGTCATTTCCTGTGTAGAAATGGAAGTAAATCCCTTTAGGAAAAGCTGCTGAAGACCTGGAAAATTATTCCACTTCAATTTACTTTGCATTTTTTCAATCTTCTCACGGCTCTCTGATTTATCCAGAGGTAAGTGAGTGAGTAATTTGTTGAGTAGCCTGAGAGCTAGGAGGTATTCATATTCATAATCTGATTCTAACAAGGAAGTTGCTATCCAAAAAATAGTAGCCATCAGGTTTGTAGGATCAGTAGCAGGCTGCACATCAGACATTCCTCCCTCTCTCAGGGAGGAAAGGCTTCTAGTCCTTGCTAGGCCACCACCATGATTTATTCTTCCATCCAGGATATCCAGTGTGTTACTTCGTCGTCTGTCACCTCTTCGGTCACCAATTAAACTAAGTCTCAAAGAATTGCTTCTTGCATTACCGCAATGTCCCAGATAATTACCACTGCTTATGGGACTTGTGCTTAGGTTCAGTTGTCCAGTGCTTTTCCAGTTAGCTGAATTTTTATTGCCAATTACAGGATCATAGTATTCTGCTCTGAAATAAAAAAACAAAAAAAAAAAGATAGTAAATAAACATTATATTGTAATACTTTAAAAAATGAGAAGTATTCAATCTAATATAATAAAACGCACCGTGAACGTTCTGAAGACAACGTTCTGAAGTCACTCAAACACTTTCTGAAGGGTTCGTGGATTCGTGGTGTGAAGCCACCCAGCCGTCTCTGTCCCGCCCTCGCGTCAAATGTCATGACGTCGAGGGCGGGGAAAAAAAACAGATCGCAAGGGCAGAAAAAAAAACAAACAAACTGATCGCACCCACGCACGGTGCGTTTTAGTATATTAGATTTACCTCCGTGGTGGCGGTTCTGGCATGGATGCGAGGGGGGGTCATGGAAGGAAGAGAGGGGAATTGCTGGAAAGGGATGAATGGAGGGGGCAGGGGACAGAGGAGCATGGATGGGCATGGATTGGGAGGGCAGGGCTCAGGGAGAGAGGGGAATTGCTGGATAGGGATGAATGGAGGGGACAGATGGGCATGGATGGATATGGATTGCAGGGCAGGGCTCAGGGAGAGGGGAATTGCTGGATAGGGATGAAAGGGGACAGATGGGCATGGATGGATATGGATTGCAGGGCAAGGCCCAGGGAGAGAGGGGAATTGCTGGATAGGGATGAATGGATGGGGCAGGTGACAGAGGAGCATGGATGGGCATGGATTAGGAGGGCAGGGCTCAGGGAGAGAGGGGAATTGCTGGATAGGGATGAATGGAGGGGACAGATGGGCATGGATGGATATGGATTGCAGGGCAGGGCTCAGGGAGAGAGGGGAATTGCTGAATAGGGATGAATGGAGGGGGCAGGTGACAGAGGAGCATGGATGGGCATGGATTGGGAAGGCAGGGCTCAGGGAGAGAGGGGAATTGCTGGAAAGGGATGAATGGAGGGGGCAGGGGACAGAGGAGCATGGATGGGCATGGATTGGGAGGGCAGGGCTCAGGGAGAGAGGGGAATTGCTGGATAGGGATGAATGGAGGAGAGAGATGGGCATGGATGGATATGGATTGCAGGGCAGGCCTCAGGGAGAGAGGGGAATTGCTGAATAGGGATGAATGGAGGGGGCAGGTGACAGAGGAGCATGGATGGGCATGGATTGGGAGGGCAGGGCTCAGGGAGAGAGGGGAATTGCTGGATAGGGATGAATGGAGGGGACAAATGGGCATGGATGAATATGGATTGCAGGGCAGGGCTCAGGGAGAGAGGGGAATTGCTGGATAGGGATGAATGGAGGGGCAGGTGACAGAGGAGCATGGATGGGCATGGATTGGGAGGGCAGGGCTCAAGGAGAGAGGGGAATTGCTGGATAGGGATGAATGGAGGGGACAAATGGGCATGGATGAATATGGATTGCAGGGCAGGGCTCAGGGAGAGAGGGGAATTGCTGGATAGGGATGAATGGAGGGGGCAGGTGACAGAGGAGCATGGATGGGCATGGATTGGGAGGGCAGGGCTCAGGAAGAGAGGGGAATTGCTGGAAAAGGATGAATGGAGGGGGCAGGGGACAGATGGGCATGGATTGGGAGGGCAGGGCTCACACTCTCTCTCTCATATACAATGTCTTTCTGACTCTCACTCTCACACACTCTGTCTCACACTGTATCACATTCACTCTCTATGTGCCACACAGTCACTCACACACTCGCTTGGTCTCATACACTCACTCTCACAGAGAATCTGTGTCTCACACACACTCTCTCTCTCGCACACACACACACACTCTCTCTCACACACTGTGTCTCACATACACACTTGCACACACTCTCATTCTCACACACACACTCTCTCACAAACACACTCACACCCAGACTCACTCTCTCTCTCTCTCATACACACACACTCACACTTTCACTCTGTCTCTCACACAGTCACTCTCACATACACTCTCCCAAACATACACACTCCGAGGAAAACCTTGCTAGCGCCCGTTTCATTTGTGTCAGAAACGGGCCTTTTTTACTAGTCTCATAATAATTCCAACATTTATTCTAACGCACACCTTTTCATTGTTAGCTGAGAGGCAAGTTATATTCAGGTACTATAGCTACTTCCCTGTCTTCAGGGGGCTTATAGTCTAAGTTGTATCTGAGATAATGGAGGGTTAAATTACTTTCCCAGGGTCACAGGGGCCTTGGGTATTAGTTGGATTTGAACCATGGCTTCCCTTGTTCTTAGCCTGTTGCTTTAACCATTAAGCTACTCTTCCACTCATGTTTAGGAACTACCAGCTGATAACTCATAGTAGGGGAAAGTGGAAAGTACTTTAGAATATAAGAAATGTCATTACTGGACAAACCAATGGTGCATCAAGTCCAGTATTCTGTTTCTGCAAATAGCCAATCTAAGCATCATGGAAGATACTGGTCGAGAGCTCAATTCAATGTTGTTCACTTCCACCAGTAAGAGACTGAATTCCTCAAACACTACAGGCTAACAGCGGTCAATACATTTGCCTTCCAGAAACTTGTCTGAATCTTTAACTGAACCTAGCTATCTTATTGGCCTTAACCACATCTTCCAACAATCAATTCCACAACTTAACTATACAGTGACTGAAAAACACTCTCTTTAATGTCTTTTATTATTTATTTATTGCATTTGTATCCCACATTTTCCCACCTTTTTGCGAGAGACAGAGACAGGCCCGGGGCAGGGCCACTGCCACCACCACCCTGTCCCTCCTCACATGGGCAGCCACCACCCTCTTACTTCCTGCATCTTACCTTCTCCTCCCTCAGTCTGTCACTCTCACTGTTGCTGTGTGCTGGGACCCACATTTTTGTGTTAACACAATCACCCAAGTCCCAACACACAGGAACAGGAGAGAAACGGATCTCGGTGCAAGACCCCCCTGGGAGGCCAGGCCCGGGGAATCTTGCCTCCCTGCCCCCTCCCCTTGGCGGCCCTGCTAATAGATAATCCTATTAAGTGTTCTTTAGTCTTGCTATCACCTGAAAGGGTAACTTAACCCTCCATTGCCCCAGGTACAAATAAGTACCCGTATATGTAAGCCGCATTGAGCCTGCCATGAGTGGGAAAGTGCGGGGTACAAATGTAACTAAAAAAAAAAAACTACTCTCAATTTACTTGTTCCACATAGAAGTTTATGAAATCATAGGCTATCTACTTGCAACATTTTATTTAAAATTGTAGATGAGATAACTTCAGAACAGAAGCAGTGTATAGATAATAGAAAATCTTTCCTGTGATATACAGAGTAACCTCAGATCCTAAACAAGTCAGGAAGGTGGCGTGAAATAATTTTGTAAACCTCAATGCTATGAGAAGATAAAATGTGCCAACAGACCTTATTTGAAAATACAGAAACAGCTTAAGGAATGCAAAGAAACAATATTTATCTGCTAAACTGACCAGTGCCCAAAAATGAAAACTAACTATTTAAAAATAACAAATGTTTATAAGAAAAACACATCTACCAGTATAAGAATACTCCATTCACTACTATTCATGTTGCAGTATTTTCAAAGGGAACAGCTATTCAATCTAGACATGGCCATCTCATTATATGAGAGCTTTAAAATTTATAACAATGCACACATCAGCTTGTTGTACTGCTTGCAAAAAGCAGTAAATATATCCAGATACTCTACATAAATATGTATTTTATTAAATACTTAGGGCTCTCTTTACAAAGCTGCACTAGCGTTTTTAGCGCGTGCACAAAATTAGCACATGCTAACTGTATAGGCACCCATAGGAATATTGTGGGTGCTTACACAGTTAGCGTGCACTAAAAGCACTAACGCGCCTCTAGTGCAGCTTATTAAACAGGGCCCTTATTATTTAATGTTCCATAAAAGCACTTTCCTCCACATTAATCAGACTTTACATGCAGATAAAGCTTTATAAAATTACCACTTTGATCTTTTTGCCTTTTTTTTTTTTTTTTTTTAACTTGGGAAGACCATTTCATCTGAACTTCAAAAAAGCTGTTCTTAAATAATCTCCACTGCTCCTTTTAGGTTATTTCCAGCAAATTTCCTCAATTTATCATTCTCTCTCTTTAAGTGCTACTACACATTTTATTTTGTTTGGGGCAGCAGCAGTAAAAATACACAGTAAATATATTTTCCTATCAAATGGAAACCTGTGGAGTGAGGAGGATTTTACTCCTTCTGCATCTGCAATCACTGCTAAGTGCTTTGCTAGCATGTGCCTTTGGCTCCTTTGAGTCCATGGAGACCATCTGCAACACTGCTAACATTTCTACATGTTAGGCAGAGAACACAGACCGTGTGCCTATCAAAGAGATACACTTTGTCAGAGGCTGGGCCTTTCCAGAAGACTTTTTTCTCCACCGACATAGAGTTGGCAACTAAACACATTTTTTAAACAAATAATCTTGAAGAAAAACACTGCCACCTACAGAAATTATTAAGGAACTAGTAAAAAAAAGGCCAGTTTCTGTTTCAAAGGAAACAGGCGCTAGCAAGGTTTTCCTCGGAGTGTGTATGTTTCAGAGACTGTATGTGAGACAGGGGCGTATCTGAACTTCAACGGTAGGGGGGGCCAGAGCCAAGGAGAGGGGGCACATTTTAGACCCCCCCCCCCCCGCTGAAGACGAAGACGACGACGCCACCACTGCCCCCCCGCCCGACTACTTTAAACCCACCCTCTCGCGGAAGACAGCTCCAACTACTTTGAACCCCCCTCCTCCCGCCGTCGCGCCTCACCTCCCTTTGCTGGCGGGGGCTGGCCCGCCAGCCGAAGTCTCCGTCCTTCCTTCCGTCATGCCTCACTTCCCTTTGCTGGCGGGGGACCCCAGCCCCCGCCAGCTGAAGTCTCCGTCCTTCCTTCGTTTGGGTTTGGTGGTTTCTGACGTCCTGCACGCTGCACGTTGTACGTGCGTGCGTGCAGGACGTCAGAAACCACCAATCTCAAACAAAGGAAGGAAGGAAGGAAGGAAGGACGGAGACTTCGGCTGGCGGGGGTTGGGGTCCCCCGCCAGCAAAGGGAGGTGAGGTGCAACAGCGGAGTGACGGCAGGAGGAGGGGGGTTGAGAGTGTCATTGGTAAGGGGGTCCAGGGGCAAATCTGCGGGGGCCAGGCCCCTGTGGCCCCATAGCAGATACGCCCCTGGTGTGAGAGTGAATGTGCGAGTGTGTGTGTGTGACAGAGAGAGAGAGTGGGTGCGAGTGTGTGTGTGAGAATTAGAGTATGTGCCAGGGTCCCCCCTCCCTCCCAGTTCCAGGTTGGCTGCACCCTCCGGTCTGTCTCCCAGTTGCGGGGTCCCCCCCTCCGTCCCAGTTGCAGGGGGGTCTCCCTCCCTTTTTCGCAGTTGCAGGGTTCTCCCTCCGTCCCTCAATTTAAAAATTTGGGCAGTCGGTGCTGCAGAATCTGTTCAGGGTTTAGAATCCAACTGCAGCCCCCTAGACACTTTTTTTTTTTTTTTTTGTTCTGTTCCAGGCCTACACCCCTTCCCGTGCACTCCGCTCCATGGATAAATCCTTCTTATCTGTTCCCTTCTCCACTACTGCCAACTCCAGACTTCGCGCCTTCTGTCTCGCTGCACCCTACGCCTGGAATAAACTTCCTGAGCCCCTACGTCTTGCCCCATCCTTGGCCACCTTTAAATCTAGACTGAAAGCCCACCTCTTTAACATTGCTTTTGACTCGTAACCACTCGCCTCCACCTACCCTCCTCTCTTCCTTCCCGTCCACATTAATTGATTTGATTTGCTTACTTTATTTATTTTTTGTCTATTAGATTGTAAGCTCTTTGAGCAGGGACTGTCTTTCTTCTATGTTTGTGCAGCGCTGCGTATGCCTTGTAGCGCTATAGAAATGCTAAATAGTAGTATAGTAGTAGTAAAAAGGACAGTGTGAAGCAGCTGCTCCTAGTTTTGCTTGTTTTTTTAGTGTATACGAATGAGGGCTGCAGTGGAGTGGAAACAGAGATTAACCAATGTGCTTTCTTGCTTACCTCTCCTCCCTCCCTTTTTCCCAGTTGCAGGGTCCCCCCCCTCACCCCCCATCCATCCCCCCCTCCCTCCCTCAATGTAAAAACGACAGTGTGAAGCAGCAGCTCCTACTTTTGGTTGTTTTGTGGTGTATAGGAATGATGGCTGCGTAGGGGAGTGGAAACAGAGATCAACCAATGTCCTTCCTTGCTTACCTCACCGGTCGCTGTCTCGCTGCCCTGCCTTTTCGTCGTCTCTGACGGTCGGACCCAGTGCTCTTTCCCTCCCCCCTGTATTTGGATTCGCCAGTCGCCGCATCCGTTCGCTCGACGTCTTGCCGCCCTCCCTCTTCGTCCTCTCCGGCAGTGCGAATGTTGGAGAGGGAGGGCGGCAGCATTTTTTTGAGGGCAGAATGTTGAACTGGGTGGGAGGGGAGTGAGGGGGAACATCACAGAGTGTGGGAGGGGTGTAAGGTCCCTCCGTGGGTCTGCCCTCAACGTCATGACATTGTAGGTGAGGGCGGGGCAGACAGTCATGGTTCCACTGCGATCTACACCATGACGGATGTTGGACTTGAAAAATGTTGTCTCATTAGAACGTTGGGGTTGTGAATTATGTCCGGAAGGGGCGTGGCAGAGGGTGTGTCTACTGAGTGAGGGTGAGTGGTCCTGACATACTACCCTAGGAACAGTACATTCAGTGCTTCACTGAACGTTGGAGGTGAGAATTATTTATATAGATTAGTACATTCCCAATGACAAAAAGAATTATACCAATATGCTAGGCTGCTGCTCCAAAATGGGGAAAACCTCCCATGGAACTGTCCTTAGTCAGTTGGGAGACTACTGAATGAATTAGAGAGCCCTACACACTATGATCTGTCTAACCCAGCCACTTTTTCACCTGTAGAGTCATCATTACCCAAATGAAGACGAATTGGGAAATGGTGATAGGGTTATAAGTGGCTTGTTGAGTCTCAAGGCAGGAAGGGTTCCCCCTTCCCTAAGAAGAGCACTTTTCTTTTGTTTAACTGTCTGGATCTTGGATTATGTGTTGTTGTGGGGCCAAAAATGAAAAGTGAGACAGTACAAGCCTGAGCTCAGTAGTGCATATAATAGCGAGAGGAAAGACTTGTGAGGAAATTCTGAAATACTAGGAGGAATAAGATGAAAATCAAGACAGAATGCCCACTGAAGAGGAGTTTGATCCTATCAAGGTGGGGGAAACAATCAGAAACAGATAAATGTATGCTTCAAGGTTTAAAAAATGTATTGGTACCAGAATAAAAAAACATCTCTCTAATATTCTATCTCTGAAAGTGTTTTCTTATGAGAACAGAAGAGCTCTAAGTCTTTCTTTTGCTCTGGGTGGGAAACACAATATAACAGCACAAGATGAATAATTCACATGTATATAAGATAAAGATTATAACTTACTGAGAAAGTGATGAAAGAAAATCATAGTGCTTCAAGGTTTCTGCCAATGTATCAATAGCTGACTCCAAAGTAAGAAGGAGCTCTATGACAAAACCCTACAAGAAGCAAAGAAAGTTATACTGCATAAACTGAATACTATCAACAAAATCTAATCTGTTAAATTCATAATGAAATCATATTAACATTTGCAAATTCTGGTCACAGTAAATGCTATTTATAAAGTTAGTTTACATTTAAAGGAAGACCAATGCATGATAATATTCTATATTTATTAAAAAGGAAAAATAATAATTAGGTATTAGAGAGGAGGGGATTATTGTGACTGTTTTACTGTATCCTGCACTGTATACATTTGTTGAAAGTAGCTAGTTACAAGTCTTTGAACTCAATTAAATAAATTCATATCACACATCCAAGGTTAGAAAGTACAACTGAAAAAAATATTTACACAAAGACCCATTTGCATAGAACATTGAGGTAGGAATTGGAATGTCCAGTCAAAATGTTCAGAATTCCCCCAGTATTTTAAAATAGGCACTGCTAAATGTGAAGTAGTTTTGTAACATAAATATAAGGACTCCAGCAACTACATCTTTATTTGCTGGCATATACAGTGAGAGCATTGATTTCAAGAACCTACACATGCAGAAAGAGTACCTTCATTTGGCAGCATCTATGTATAAGTGCCAGTGATAATACATGGAAGTGCCAGTGATAATACATGGAGTTGCCAGCAACTATATGTATAACTGCAGCCAGGGCCGGTCTTAGCAAGTGCGGGGCCCTATGCAGACCAATTTGATGAGGCCCCACCCTAGCTCCAGGGCCGGCCGCTGCTCCCTCTGAGCCGCTCCCTCCCAGCTCCAAGGCCCCCTCCCCCCTAGGGCCCCCAGCTCCAAGGCCCCCTCCCTGCTCCAAGGTCCCCCTCCCAGCTCCCAAGGCCCCCTCCTCGCTCCCAAGGCCCACCTCCCACCTCCAAAGGCCCCCCTCCCTCCCACCCAGCTCCCTCCCTCCTCCCTCTGAATTTTAAAAGTTACCTCGTCGACGTCGGGATGGGTTACAGCGCCGGCAGGTAGCAGCAGCAGTCAGTGAAAAGCGTGCGAGCTGCTCGGCACTTCCTTTCCCTCGCTCAGCTCTGGTCTCGCCCTCATTTCCTGTTTCCACGAGGGCGGGACCAGAGCTGAGCGAGGGAAAGGAAGCGCCGAGCAGCTTGCACGCTTTTCACTGACTGTTGCTGCTGCTACCTGCCGGCGCTGTAACCCGTCCCGATGGCAACGCGAGGTAACTTTTAAAATCCAAAGGGAGGGGGGACTGGAGCTCGGGCGGTCGGGGCGGGGTGACTTAGGCGCGCCGCGCAGGGCCCCCTTGAGCGCGAGGCCCTATGCGGTCGTCTCGCCCTAAGACCGGCCCTGACTGCAGCCAATTATGAAGCAAAGTTCTAAAAGGTACATTTTTATATTTTACAGCTTATACAAAGTATTGGAAGCCAAGCACAACTGCCACTTCCATCACTCATTTCGAGCCCTTTTATGTTTGTGAGCTGCATAGAAAAGAAAGGAAAGGGCAAAGGGAATGGGACTTGATATACCGCCTTTCTGTGATTTTTGTAATTACATTCAAAGAGGTTTACATAGTATATATAGATACTTATTTGTACCTGGGGCAATGGAGGGTTAAGTAACTTGCCCAGAGTCAAAAGGAGCTACAGTGGGAATCGAACCTAGCTCCCCAGGATCAAAGTCTGCTACACTAACCACTAGGCTACTCCTCCACTCAGCCTAGTCCAGGCCATATTGTGGTATATCAAGTGCAAATAAAAAAATGTCAAAGCTCATAATGTTAGAGGCATGGTCATGTAAGTAGCCCACTTGATGTCAGCCTCCATTGAGGAGGCTTGCAAAGCTGTGACGTGGTCTTCAGTCCATACATCCACATCTCACTACTACCTTCAACAGAATATCAATGTGACACCCAGCTCATCAGACCCTAGAGCAGTGATGGCGAACCTTTCAGAGACCGAGTGCCCAAACAGCAACCCAAAATCTAATTACTCATCGCGAAGTGCCGGTACTCATTATGGGCGGGGTCACCACATATGACTCCATCCCATGATAGCCACACCCCCTTACACCAGCCTTGGCGCATATAAACAAACATCATTGAAAATATTATACTAGTACAGGAGAAAAAAATAACATGATTTTCTTTCATTATAAATCATTTCGGTAAGTTATTACAGCTCCAGTATACCCAGTGCAAAATAAGACAGCAGATGTAAATTCTCAAATTGGACATATTCCAAACACTAAAATGAAAATAAAATGATTTTTTTCTACCTTTGTTGTCTGGTGATTTTCTTTTTCTATCCATATTGGTCCTAGTCGCTGATTCTGCTGCTATCTGTTCTCTTAACTCTGTTTCCAGGGCTTCCTTTCCATTTATTTCTTTACTTTCCTCCTTTCTTCTTCATTTCTTGCCCTCCATCCATGTCCAGCAACCCTCCTCTCCCCTCCAGCCACAAATGTCCAGCCACCCTCCTCTCCCCTCCAGCCACCCATGTCCAGCCACCCTCCTCTCCCCCCTGCCCTCCCAGCGGCAGGCCTCCTTCCCACCCAGCACCAGGCCACCCAGCATCAAGCCTCCCTCCCTCCCACCCAGCACCAGGCCATGCACCCACCCAGCACTCCCACCCAAGCACCCAGGCCTCCCACCCAAGCACCCAGGCCTCCCTCCCTCCCACCCAGCACTCCCACCCAAGCCTCACTCCCTCCCACCCAGCACCAGGCCACCCACCCAGCACCAGGCCTGCCTCCCTCTCACCCAAGCACCAGGCCATGCACTCACCCAGCACTCCCACCCAAGCACCAGGCCACCCAAGCCTCCCTCCCTCCCACCCAAGCACCAGGCCTCCCACCCACCCAAGCAGCAGCAAGCAAGCAGGCAGGCCTCCCTCCCACCCACCCACCAGGCAGGCCACCCACCCTCCCACCCAAGCACCAGGCCTCGCTCCCACCCTCCCACCCAGCGTGCACCAGGGCACCCTCCCACCCACCCACCCGGCGTCAAGCATTCCTCCCTCCCGGCACCAGCCCACCATCCCTCCCTTCCTCCGAACCCCAAGAAATTTAAAAGTCTTCCCTTGTCCGAGTAGGCGGCATCAGCAGTAGCAGCGAAAAGCGTGCTGCTGGTTTGGCGGCTTGGCGCGTCTTCAGTCTTCTGTCTCTCAAGCTCTCTGGTCCCGCCCTAACAGGAAATGAGGGCGGGACCAGAGAGCTTGAGAGACGGAAGGCTGAAGACGCAACGAACCAGCCGAACGCTTTTTGCTGCTACTGCTGATGCCGCCTACTCGAACAAGGGAAGACTTTTAAATTTCTTCGGGTTCGGAGGGAGGGATGGAGGCTGGGCGGGCTGGTGCTGGGTGGGAGTGGGAGGGAGGAATGCTTGACGCCGGGTGGGTGGGAGGGCTAAGTTTCGGGTGAGGCGACCGGCGGCGCGCGTGCCCTCTCTGGCACGCGTGCCATAGGTTCGCCATCACTGCCCTAGAGTCAGCCTAGCTTGGGCATAAGTGAAGGAGAAGCAATCTGCTAGCCAATTAGAAATAGTTGTTTGCCGATGGCTACCCCCATCCTGTTTGGGTCAAAAGAAACAAAAATCTGACTGGACCGTCTATGGGCTTTAGTCCGCTCCAGGTAGAAGACTAAGACTTGCTTGCAGTCTAAGGTATGCAGTACACTTTCGCCAGGATGGGCATGCGGTCTTGGGAAGAAAGCTAGCAGAACAATTGACTGGTTAAGATGGAACTCTGACACTACCTTAGGAAGGAACTTCAACTGTGTATGAAGAACTATTCTGTTTGATGAAACTTCGTATAAGGTGGATCAGCTACAAGGACCTGAAGCCCATTGACTCTGAGCTGAAGTGATCGTCACCAAAAACACAACTTTCCAGGTAAAATACTTCAGGTGATAGGAATCAAACAGCTCAAAAGGAGCTCACATCAGCTGGGTTAGAACAATATTGAGATCCCATGACTCATGAGGAGGTTTGACCTCTCATGAATCTAACAACTAAAGGCTGCATAGAGATGGGCTTACCCCATACCCAAACATGTACTCCTACAGAGTTGGTTTCAAACCAGGCTCAGAGAGGTGCAGGATGTATTCAAGCAGTTTTTGTATAGGGCAAGAGAGAGGATCCAGGGCCTACCCTCACAAAAGATGGCAAACCTTCTCCATTTAAAAGAACAGCATCTCATATTGGAATCTTTCCTGGAAGCAAACAAGATTTCGAGACATCCTCAGGCAGATTCAAGGACTGAAATTCTACGCTCTCAACATTCAGGCCATGAGGGCCAGGGGCTGAAGGCTAGGATGTCAAAAGCATCCCTTGCTCTGCATTATGAGGGTTGGAAAACGCTCCAATCTCCAAAGCTCCTCAGAGGACAACTCCAGTAGAAGAGGGAACCAGATCTGTCTTGGCCAGAATGGGGAGCAATTGGTCCCTCTTTAGAACTGAAGAGTTTTTAAGTCTGATTAGTCATGTCTTATGTATTGTACATGATTTATTGCATGTGTTTTTTTGGAAACCACTTAGGTTCTTAGGTGATATACACATTTTTTTTTAAATCAATAAATCCCCAATTGTGTCTGAGTTTTAGCAAAGTCTTCCCTATAAGAGGTATCAAAGGATATGCATGCAGATGACCTTCCCTCCAATAAAGAAGAACAAAATCTGATGCTAGTCTCTTATGTGATCTGAGTCTGAAGTAGAACTAAGGGATCTTGACGAGACGAGTGGCGAAAAGATCCACTGAGAGGGTGCCCTACTTTTGGAAGATCCTGCAGCCTACGCCCATATTGAGAGACCATTCGTGAGGTTGCATTTCTTGCTTGTAGTACTATTCCATGAAGGAGGGCCCAATGTCACATCTGTATGGCCTCCTGACACAAGGGGTAAGATCCCATAACCCCTCCGTAATGCATACTAAGAAGCAAAGCACTTCTTAATCTTTGTATTTCTACAGACAAGCTGGACCATCTCAGATCAGAGCCTGGCTATGCTATTTCTAAGCCTCAGTCTTTTAAGCTAACCCGCTAATATCCTGCTCACCATGTTCCCATGCTCACCTTATCTAATCTAATCTTCAACTCCTGCAGCTCATATGCTTTAAGTTCTTCCCACAATCTATCACAGTGGATCCACAGCCTCTCAGATTCCTGTGGAGTCTTATGCGTGCTCTCCAGCTGTCCAATCAAAGCTTGCAAGTGTTCTTCGTCCTTAAGTCTCTCTTTTCTTTTGCTTGCTTCCACAGCTATCAAATGCCCCTGAATAATGACTTTCAAACATTCCCAGATGGTCCCTGGAGAGCGCTCCATAAGTACATAAATATTGCCATACTGGGAAATACCAAAGATCCATCCAGCCCAGCATCCTGTTTCCAACAGCAGCCAATCCAGGTCACAAATACCCGGCAAAATCCCCAAAATGTACAAAACATTTTATACTGTTTATCCCAGAAATAGTGGATTTTCCCTAAGTCCATTTAATAACGGTCTATGGACTTTTCCTTTAGGAAGATGTCCAAACCATTTTTAAACTCCGCTAAGCTAACCACCTTTACCACATTCTCTGGCAACAAATTCCAGAGTTTAATTACACGTTGAGTGAAGAAACATTTTCTCAGATTCGTTTTAAATTTACTACATTGTAGGTTCATCGCATGCCCTCTAAACCTAGTATTTTTGGAAAGCGTGAACAGATGCTTCACATCTACCCGTTCAACTCCACTCACTATTTTATAGACCTCTATCATATCTCCCCTCAGCCGCCTTTTCTCCAAGCTGAAGAGACTAGCCGCTTTAGCCTTTCCTCATAGGGAAGTCGTCCCACCCCTTTATAAATTTTGTCGCCCTTCACTGCACCTTTTCTAATTCCACTATATCTTTTTTGACATGCGGCGACAAGAATTGAACACAATATTCGAGGTGCGGTCACTCCATGGAGCAATACAAAGGCATTATAACATCCTCATTTTTGTTTTCCATTCCTTTCCTAATAATACCTAACATTCTATTTGCTTTCTTAGCCGCAGCAGCACACTAAGCAGAAGGTTTCAACGTATCATGAACGATGACACCTAGATCCCTTTCTTGGTCCATGACTCCTAACATGGAACCTTGCATGACGTAGCTATAATTCGGGTTCCTCTTTCCCACATGCATTACTTTGCACTTGCTCACATTAAACGTCATCTGCCATTTAGACGCCCAGTCTCCCAGTCTCGTAAGGTCCTCTTGTAATTTTTCACAATCCTCCCGCGATTTAACGACTTTGAATAACTTTGTGTCATCAGAAAATTTAATTACCTCACTAGTTACTCCCATCTCTAGGTCATTTATAAATATGTTAAAAAGCAGCGGTCCCAGCACAGACCCCTGGGGAACCCACTAACTACCCTTCTCCACTGAGAATACTGACCATTTAACCCTACTCTCTGTTTTCTATCTTTTAACCAGTTTTTAATCCACAATAGAACACTACCTCCTATCCCATGACTCTCCAATTTCCTCTGGAGTCTTTCATGAGGTACTTTGTCAAATGCCTTCTGAAAATCCAGATACACAGTATCAACTGGCTCACCTTTATCCACATGTTTGTTCACCCCTTCAAAGAAATGCAGTAGATTGGTGAGGCAAGATTTCCCTTCACTAAATCCATGTTGACTTTGTCTCATTAATCCATGCTTTTGAATATGCTCTGTAATTTTATTTTAATAATAGTCTCTACCATTTTGCCCGGCACCAACGTCAGACTTACTGGTCTATAACTTCCCGGATCTCCTCTGGAACCTTTTATAAAAATCGGCGTTACATTGGCCACCCTCCAATCTTCCGGTACCATGCTCGATTTTAAGGATAAATTACATATTTCTAACAATAGCTTCGCAAGCTCATTTTTCAGTTCTATCAGTACTCTGGGATGAACACTATCTGGTCCAGGAGATTTGCTACTCTTCAGTTTGTAGAACTGCCCCATTACATCCTCCATGTTTACAAAGAATTCATTTTGCTCTAGGTATTTCTGATTCATTTAATTTGGGATTAAAACACTATCATCCAGGGGCATAGCCACGGGCGGGCCTGGACTGGCCCAGCCACTTTCCCTCCAGGCCCACCCACCCAACATCCCTCGCATGTCGCTGAAGGCCATCTGGGAGCGTTCAGCTTTGCCTGCCGGCCCTGCCCTGAAATTCTTGTCCTCCCCGCCGACGCTGCCTCGGTCCCTGCAGCATTCTTTTCTTCGCCCATCGCCGGCAGCACTGCCATTCACTCAGGCAGCTCTGCTCCCCTCTGCCGCGTCCATCTGGCCTCGGCAAAGGGGAGCGGAGCTGCCTGTGTGAATGAATGGCAGCACTGCCGGTGATGGATGAAGAAGAGAATGCTGCAGGGACCGAGGGTAGCATGCAAGTTTACAGCCCCGCGCACATTTTTCATTCTGTTTTTGCAGCCGTGGTGGGACACAGGGGTGGTGGAGAGGCAGGGAAGGGCAGGGCAGAGCATGGAAGCTCGCAACGATTCCTCAAGGCTGCCACAGCAGTGGCCAGGAGAAGCTAGTGGTGTCCTTGCCCCTGCCCTGTGAGGGGGATAGAGAGAGAGTGAGTGAGAGGCCGGGAATGGGCTGGAGAGAGTGAGCAAGAGGCGAGGCCGGGGAGAAGAAATCCTGGATGGCTGTAGCAAGGAAGGGGGAGTGAGAGAGCAGATTCTAGATGGAAAGGAGAGACACTGGAGGGAAGGGGGAAAGGAGAGACTCTAAATGGAAGTAGACAGAGAGAGGGGAGGCAATGGCATGGAGATAGAGGGGAAGATGCTGGAGGAAAGGGGAGACACTGGATGGAAGGGGATGAACAAGAGTGATGGGAGATGCTGTAAAAAGGGAGAGAGGACAAGATGCTGGATGGAAGGGGGAGGGGAGACACTGGAAGGAAAAGGGAACACAATAGAAGGGGAAGGTGCTGGAGGGAAGGGGAGATACTGGATGGAAGGGGATAAGTGAGGGAGATGGGAGATGCTACAAAGGGGAGAGGGGAGAGATACTGGATGGAAAAAGTGGCAGGGAAGAGAAGAATTTCAGGCATGCAAGCAACGCTGAACGCTCCCGGACGGTCATACCGGGAGCCGCGGGAGAAAAGGCAGCGACAGCAAGGGATGTTGGGTTGGGGCAGGATCAGGAAGGCAGAACTAAGTGCTGGACTTGGGGTAGGACGGAGGCTGGAGGGAAGGGACAGTGCTGCCGGACGTAGGAGGAAGGGGATTGGAGGGAAGGGAGAGAGCTTCTGGATGTGGGAGGAAAAGGAGGAGGGGATCTGGATGGAAGGGACAGAGCTGCTAGACATGGGAGGGAGAGGGGGAAGGAGCTGGAGAGCTGCTGGACAAGGAAGAGGAAGAAGGGACTGGAGGGAAGGGAGAGAGCTGCTTGACATGGGAGGAAGAGGAGGAGGGGACTAGATGGAAGGGAGAGATCTGCTGGAGGAAGAGGAGGAGGGGATCTGGATGGAAGGGAGAGAGTTGCTGGATGTGGGAGGAGGGGGGGGGGAGAACTGGAGGGAAGGGAGAGAACTGCTGATACAGCACAGGGTTGGAGGGAAGGGAAGGGAAACAGAGATACCAGACCAAGGAGATGAAGGAAAAGGGAACAAATACTAAACCTACAGCCTGAGGGAAGGCGGGAGGGCGGGCAGGGTGGGTGGATGGACAGTCAGGGAATCAAGCAACCAAACCAGATGCTGGAAAGGGGAGGGAGTGAGAGGGAGAGAAGCTGGATGGGGTAGGGTCAGAGAGGGTAGAGATATATTGGCACTGGGGACGAACAGAGGGGAGAAGCTGGATAGAGAAATATAGGGACACAGAGAAAGGGAGATACTAAACATGGAGGAAGATAGAAGTACAGAGATAGAAGAAGATAGACAGTGGACATGGAGAGAGAGAGTAGAAATATCAAATGGACATGAGACCTTGATGAGTGAGTTAAGAGAAGACAGCAAGATGTAGAAACCAGAGCCTGGGACCAACATGACTTGAAAAATAAAATGAGCAGACAACAAAGGGTAGAAAAAATAATTTTATTTTTCTATTTTGTGACTAGAATAAGTCAGATTTGAAATGTACATCCTGCTAGATATGGCTGGGGCTCAAGGCAGAAATTTGGGAGGAGACACAAAAGCTTACTAACAGGCTGGCCTGGGGTTCTCCCTGGCTAGGGGGCCAAACGCAGTTGCCCTAGTTGTACCTCCCCTAACACTGTCTCTTGCATGTGCTGTCATTATATTTTGCACAGTATAGGAGAAAATGCATCTCTTTGTATTTCTATGTGCTGTGCTAAATGCAAGGTCTGGCCTTTTGGGATTTTGATTTAACTTGTCTATGGTTTGTGGTCACTTATTCTGTACTTGGCATTTGTGTTCTGTGTGTGTGACCAAAGTATTCTGTTAGCATCAATTTTCTATGTATTATTCTATAGTATTTTGGCTGGTTCAGTTTTCTTGATGTATTGAAATTTTAGGGCCCCACAGTAATATTTAGGGCATATTTGGGGGAAGCATATGTGTGTTGGAGGACAGTGGTTCAGTGGAGGATGAAGAGTGCACCCTCTTATATTTCCCCTAGCTCTCAATGTGGCCTGCAGCCACTGAGGCCAGCACTGCTACTCCCATTGAAGTTATTGGGAGTGGGGTAGGTGTGTGGTAGGAGTAGGGGCATGGGCAGGGCATATCAGGTGGCAGGTGTTTCTCTAGTGCCCATTCATCCAACCTGTTGGCCCACCAAAAAATTGCCTTCTGGCTACACCACTGCATTGAACAACTAATGCTTAGCACCCAGCCCTTTAGGCCCTATCCCCCAATCAAACTAGACAAGGGTATGGTCAAAGCACAAAACAAATTCTGTCTCTACATACTCCCAGGATCCACCGACTCTGGCAAATTGTTTTTTGTCAGTCATCTTTTGTCTCTCCTATAAAAGTTTTCACTTTGATGCTCATTACCTTATTTCTTTCTTGCCAAACATTGGCGTTCCTTTCTGCTATGATTTTAACTATTTCATTTTAAATTGTGAACCGCTCTGTTCTCTCTTGAGGAGGAGCAGTATATCAAGTCAATAAACCATAACCTTTCTAAGGATTATTCATCAACTAATAAGAGGTCTATCCAAGAACAGGACTTCTGAACATGAGAGTAATAGGAACAGTTGAAGACACAGTTTGAAGCTGCACCATGGAGCCACCACCCAGCTAAGGCAGTCTTCCCCAGAAACCCCTACTGGTACAGTATAGCCAAACTCTTCCAATGCTGGCTCATACACAATAAATAGGCAGTCTAAACTAAATTTACTACTTTGTAGTTTCATCGCATACTCCCTAGTAGTAGTATTTTTGGAAAGCGTAAACAGATGCTTCACGTCTACCCGTTTAACTCCACTCATTATTTTATAGACCTCTATCATATCTCCCCTCAGCCGTCTCTTCTCCAAGGTGAAGAGCCCTAGCCGCTTTAATCTTTCCTCATAGGGAAGTCATCCCATCCCCTTTATCATTTTCGTCGCCCTTCTCTGCACCTTTTCTAATTCTATTATATAATTTTTGAGATGCAGTGACCAGAATTGAACACAATATTCGAGGTGCTGTTGCACCATGGCGCGATACAAAGCCATTATAACGTACTCAGTAGTTTTCCATTCCTTTCCTAACAATACCTAACATTCTATTTGCTTTCTTAGTCACAGCAGCACACTAAGCAAAAGGTTTCAACATATCATCAACGACGACACCTAGATCCCTTTCTTGGTCCATGACTCCTAATGTGGAACCTTGCATGACGTAGCTATAATTTGGGTTCCTCTTTTCCACATGTATCACTTTGCACTTGCTCACATTAAATGTCATCTGCCATTTAGACGCCTAGTCTCCCAGTCTCGTAAGGTCCTCTTGTAAGTTTTCACAATCCTCCCGTGATTTAACAACTTTGAATAACTTTGTGTCATCAGCAAATTTAATTACCTCACTAGTTACTCCCATCTCTAGGTCATTTATAAATATGTTAAAAAGCAGCGGTCCCAGAACAGACCCCTGGGGAACCCACTAACTACCCTTTCTCCATTGAGAATACTGACCATTTAACCCTACTCTCTGTTTTCTATCTTTTAACCAGTTTTTAATCCACAATAAGACACTGCCTCCTATCCCATGACTCTCCAATTTCCTCTAGAGTCTTTCATGAGGTACTTTGTCAAACACCTTCTGAAAATTCAGATACACAATATCAACCGGCTCACCTTTATCCACATGTTTGTTCACCCCTTCAAAGAAATGTAATAGATTGGAGAGGCAAGATTTCCTTTCACTAAATCCGTGTTTTTGAATATGCTCTGTAATTTTGTTCTTTATAATAGTCTCTACAATTTTGCCTGGCACCGACATCAGACTCACCAGTCTATAATTTCCCGGATCTCCTCTGGAACATTTTAAAAAATTCGGCGTCACATTGGCCACCCTCCAATCTTCCGATAGCACACTCTATTTTAAGGATAAATTACATATTACTAACAATAGCTCCGCAAGTTCATTTTTCAGTTCTATCAGTACTCTGGGATGAATACCATCCAGTCCAGGAGATTTGCTACTCTTCAGTTTGTAGAACTACCCCATTACATCTTCCAGGTTTACAGAGAATTCATTAAGTTTCTCCGACATGTCAGCTTCGAATACCATTTCTGGCACCGGTATCCCACCCAAATCTTCCTTGGTGAAGACCGAAGCAAAGAATTCATTTAATCTCTCCGCTACGGCTTTGTCTTCCCTGATCGCCCCTTTTACTACTCAGTATTCTAGCGGTCCAACTGATTCTTTTGCCGGCTTCCTGCTTTTAATATACCTATAAAAATTTTACTATGTGTTTTTGCCTCCAATGCAATCTTTTTTCGAAGTCCCTCTTAGCCTTCCTTATTATCGCATTGCATTTGACTTGACATTCCTTATGCTGTTTCTTATTATTTTCAGTCAGTTCCACCTTCCATTTTCTGAAGGATTTTCTTTTAGCTCTAATAGCTTCCTTCACCTCACTTTAACCATGCCAGCTGTCGTCTGGTCTTCCGTCCTTCTTTTTTAATATGTGGAATATATTTGGCCTGGGCTTCCAGGATGGTGTTTTTGAACAGCAACCACATCTGATGTATATTCTTGACCCTTGTAGCTGCTCCTATAAGGTTTTTTTCACCATTCTTCTCATTTTATCATAGTCTCCTTTTTAAAAGTTAAATGCTAACATATTTGATTTCCTGTGTACACTTACTTCAAAGCTAATATCAATTCTAATCATATTATGATCAATGTTATCAAACGGCCCCAGCACCATTACCTTCCCACACCAGATCATGCGCTCCACTAAGGACTAGGTCTAGAATTTTTCCTTCTCTCGTCGGCTCCTGAACCAGCTGCTCCATAAAGCAGTCCTTGATTTCGTCAAGGAATATTACCTCCGTAGCCCGCCTGATGTTACATTTACCCAGTCAATATCGGGGTAATTGAAATCACACATTATTATTGTGTTCCCAGTTTGTGTCCCTATTTCTTTAATATTTCTACATCCGTCTGTACATCCTGGCCAGGCAGATAGTAGTACACTCCTATCACTATCCTTTTCCCCTTTACACTTGGAATTTCAATCCATAGGGATTCCAAGATGTGTTTTGTTTCCTGCAGAATTTTCAATCTATTTGATTCAAGGCCCTCTTTAACATACAATGCTACCCCTCCACCACTACGATATAATTTGTATCCCGGTATGACAGTGTCCCACTGGTTATCCTCCTTCCTCCAGGTCTCAGAGATGCCTATTATGTCTAATTTTTCATTTAGTGCAATATATTCTAACTCTTCCATCTTATTTCTTAGGCTTCTGGCATTCACATATAGACATTTCAAATGTTTGTTGTTCCTATTTACATCATGCTCAGTACTTGACAGTATTAATTTGCAATCTTTTGTCTGATTTTTACTTTTATTTAAGGACACCCGATCTACTATGGTCTCTTTTGCAACCTCACTATCGGGATACCCTATCATCCCTGTTTTGGTGCTATCTTTGAAAGATACCTTATCCTGAACCATGCGCTTTTGAGCGACTGTCGGCCTTCCCTCAGTTTCTAGTTTAAAAGCTGCACTATCTTCTTTTTAAATGCCGATGCCAGCAGCCTGGTCCCACCCTGGTTAAGGTGGGGCCCAACCTTTCAGAATAGGTTCCCCCTTCCCCAGAATGCTGCCCAGTTCCTAACAAATCTAAAACTCTCCTCCCTGAACCATCATCTCATCCACTCATTCAGACTCTGGAGCTCTGCTTGTCTCTTGGGCCCTGCGCGTGGAATGGGTAGCACTTCAGATAATGCTACCTTAGAGGTTCTGGATTTGAGCTTTCTACCTAAGAGCCTAAATTTGGCTTCCAGAACTTCTCTCCTACATTTTCCTATGTCATCGGTACCCACATACACTAAGACAGCTGGCTCCTCCCCAGTACTATCTAAAATCCTATCTAGATGACACGTGGGGTCCGCCACCTTCACACCAGGCAGGCAAGTCACCAGGCGATCCTCACGTCCACCAGCCATCTATTTGCCTAATGATTGAATCACCAACTACAACAGCTGTCTTAACCCTTCCCTCCTGGGCAGCACATGGAGACATATCCTCGGTGCGAGAGGATAGTACCATCCCCTGGTGGGCAGGTCCTGGCTACAGGAGTACTTCCTACTTCACCAGGGTGATGCTCTCCTTCAAGCACACGGGCTACCTGACTGGAGGTGAGACTTCTCTACAACATCCCTGTAGGTCTCCTCTTGCAAAAGTGACATCTGTACTGATATATTGACATTTAAGACACAAGCTAAAAATCTAATGTCAGACCTATCAGATAGGGGCTATTCGAAATCGGTCCTTAGAAAGGCTTACCGGAGGGCGAAATACAACAACAGAAATTTATTGTTATCTAGCACTATGAAACGTCAAGCAGAAGACAACGTGTTTACCATGGTGACGCAATACAACGAACACAGTCTTCACCTGGCACATTTAGTAAAGAATAGATGGGAGATCATGAAATCCACTTCTGCATTTGAGCATTTCAATTTACGTATTGCTTTTGCTAGGAACAATAATATCAAGATCGTTAGCCCTGCTGATGTGAGACCTTTAAACACAAGTAAACCTCAAAGTGTTCTTGGGCATTTCAAATGCGGTCTTTGTCAGATTTGTGCCATCACAATACAGACCAAACAGTTTGCGAATCCTAAAACTAATAAATCTTACAAGCTGTCTCATTTTACCAATTGTTTATCTGATCACGTTGTATATTCTTTAAGTTGTCCTTGTAGAAAAACTTACATAGGCATGACAACGAGGCCATTGAAGACCAGGATTTTGGAACATAGATCTAACATCCGGAGATCAACAATTAAGGAACCATTAGTGGAACATTGCATTGCATACAAACATAGATATGAAGACTTGCGGTGTTTTGCCATTGATCAGATTGAAATTTCACATAGAGGTGGGAATCGTAAATTAAGATTATTAAGAAGGGAGGCCAAGTGGATCTTTGAACTTGACACGGTAGAACCCAATGGGCTCAATAATTCTATTGATTGGTATAATTTTTACTAATTCTCATCAGCTGCCCATTTTCGTCGTGATTGCAGTATTTAGATCAGCTGTTTGCACGTCGACACCGAGGCACCATTTTGAATGACGAGTGGTTCCAACTTCTCACTCCAATCCATATTGTAGCAAAGGAGGATCGTCAGTCGGTCCTTCGACGTTTTACTTCCTGTAGTTTCAGCTTGTTTGAATGCAAGTGTTCCATCAGGAATCGCTCGCCAGTAGAGACTGTTTTCGTCAGCATTGAAAATGTCACGAGGTGCAAACTCATTCAAGATGGTAGGAAGAACTGAAACAACCCAATTTTCAGCACCAAAGTCATCAGTGTCTTGTTTTTCACCATGCTGTTTCTTGAATTTTATGTTATTCCTCTCCTTCCATCTTTCCAACCATCCAACAGTGGCTTGAATTCAGTTATTCCAAAACTTTCAGCTAGCCGATTAGCTTTCTCCATAAGTGGTGGACCACTGACAGGAAACTGTCTGCTCCTGACTCGAGAAAACCACAGAAGAAGAGCATCTTCTACATCCTCAACTTTTCCTGCCCGTTTTCGTTTCCGTTGTGGATTTGTATTGTTTTGCCAGTCTTCTAGAGGCTGATCTTTCTGCTTCAAGATACGTGAAATTTGACTGGGATTGACACCATATTCTTTAGCAATAGATGCTTGACTTTGTTTGTTTTCTAATTTTTTAAGAACTTCTATTTGTTCAGCCAGTGTTAAAAGTTTTACAGCTGTGCGACGACTCCAGTGTACACTCTTAACAACATTCTTTTGCTTATTCTGCCTGTGGCAGTTATTATTATTTATTGCATTTGTATCCCACATTATCCCACCTATTTGCAGGCTCAATGTGGCTTACAGAGTTATGTAAGACATGTTCATTCCAGGGTGTCAGTTACAAATAGTATCTGTACCCTTACAATTAGTAATGTTCAGAGAAAAGTAAGGGAAAAGAGAGTGAAAGGTGATAAACAGGATAATATAAAAAGTGTCCTTTTAATAACTGGGTGGGTTGGTGAAGTAATTTTGTGAAGTTATGGGTTCTCTTTGTAGGCCTTGTTGAAGAGGTGTGTCTTCAGAGCTTTGCGAAAGTTGGTTATTTCGTCAATGGATTTCAGGGTTGTAGGTAATGTATTCCACAACTGCGTGCTTATGTAGGAGACGGTGGTAGCGTGTGTCAGCTTGTATTTTAGTCCTTTACAGCTGGGGAAGCGTAGATTGCGAAATCTGTGGGATGATCTAATGGCGTTTCTGGGAGGCAGGTCGACAAGGTTTAGCATGTAGATTGGGGCGTCTGCGTGGATGATTTTGTGTACAATCGTGCAGATCTTGAACGCAATGCGTTCCTTGAGTGGGAGCCAATGCAGTTTCTCTCTTAGGGGTTTTGTACTTTCGTATTTAGTTTTTCCAAATATGAGTCTGGCTGCGGTATTCTGGGCTGTTTGGAGTTTTTTGATAGTCTGTTCTTTGCAGCCAGCGTACAGTGTGTTGCAGTAGTCCAGATGGCTTATTACCATTGACTGTACTAAGGTTTTGAATGGATTTCGGCTGAAACGGGACTCCACCAAATTTAAAGGAAACCAACGAGATTTCAAATTTACCACCCCTTTGTCACGTGCCAATCAGCTTCCATATTCCATGCATGCACTTATGTGGAGTCTTTCCTGCAGATGAGCGGTCTTAAACCATGCATATAAGTGAATCTTGCACTTATCAGTGGTGTGCTAAACCGAAGTTTGTCCCCATAGAAATTGATGGCGCCAAAAACGGGACCGAAGTACGGCATGCAGTTAAACAGAGCATGCGCTTATCCGATGTGCACTTAAATGGAGTGCACTGTGTGTGTATATACAGTGGGGGAAATAAGTATTTGATCCCTTGCTGATTTTGTAAGTTTGCCCACTGACAAAGACATGAGCAGCCCATAATTGAAGGGTAGGTTATTGGTAACAGTGAGAGATAGCACATCACAAATTAAATCCGGAAAATCACATTGTGGAAAGTATATGAATTTATTTGCATTCTGCAGAGGGAAATAAGTATTTGATCCCCCACCAACCAGTAAGAGATCTGGCCCCTACAGACCAGGTAGATGCTCCAAATCAACTCGTTACCTGCATGACAGACAGCTGTCGGCAATGGTCACCTGTATGAAAGACACCTGTCCACAGACTCAGTGAATCAGTCAGACTCTAACCTCTACAAAATGGCCAAGAGCAAGGAGCTGTCTAAGGATGTCAGGGACAAGATCATACACCTGCACAAGGCTGGAATGGGCTACAAAACCATCAGTAAGACGCTGGGCGAGAAGGAGACAACTGTTGGTGCCATAGTAAGAAAATGGAAGAAGTACAAAATGACTGTCAATCGACAAAGATCTGGGGCTCCACGCAAAATCTCACCTCGTGGGGTATCCTTGATCATGAGGAAGGTTAGAAATCAGCCTACAACTACAAGGGGGGAACTTGTCAATGATCTCAAGGCAGCTGGGACCACTGTCACCACGAAAACCATTGGTAACACATTACGACATAACGGATTGCAATCCTGCAGTGCCCGCAAGGTCCCCCTGCTCCGGAAGGCACATGTGACGGCCCGTCTGAAGTTTGCCAGTGAACACCTGGATGATGCCGAGAGTGATTGGGAGAAGGTGCTGTGGTCAGATGAGACAAAAATTGAGCTCTTTGGCATGAACTCAACTCGCCGTGTTTGGAGGAAGAGAAATGCTGCCTATGACCCAAAGAACACCGTCCCCACTGTCAAGCATGGAGGCGGAAATGTTATGTTTTGGGGGTGTTTCTCTGCTAAGGGCACAGGACTACTTCACCGCATCAATGGGAGAATGGATGGGGCCATGTACCGTACAATTCTGAGTGACAACCTCCTTCCCTCCGCCAGGGCCTTAAAAATGGGTCGTGGCTGGGTCTTCCAGCACGACAATGACCCAAAACATACAGCCAAGGCAACAAAGGAGTGGCTCAGGAAGAAGCACATTAGGGTCATGGAGTGGCCTAGCCAGTCACCAGACCTTAATCCCATTGAAAACTTATGGAGGGAGCTGAAGCTGCGAGTTGCCAAGCGACAGCCCAGAACTCTTAATGATTTAGAGATGATCTGCAAAGAGGAGTGGACCAAAATTCCTCCTGATATGTGTGCAAACCTCATCATCAACTACAGAAGACGTCTGACCGCTGTGCTTGCCAACAAGGGTTTTGCCACCAAGTATTAGGTCTTGTTTGCCAGAGGGATCAAATACTTATTTCCCTCTGCAGAATGCAAATAAATTCATATACTTTCCACAATGTGATTTTCCGGATTTAATTTGTGATGTGCTATCTCTCACTGTTACCAATAACCTACCCTTCAATTATGGGCTGCTCATGTCTTTGTCAGTGGGCAAACTTACAAAATCAGCAAGGGATCAAATACTTATTTCCCCCACTGTATATATATATATATATATATATATATATACACACACACGTGTGTGTGTGTGTGTATAGTTATATATTTTAATTCTCTGTCTCCTTGATGGTGAAGTGAGACTGAGGACCCTCCAAAGAAGGAGATGTTCCTCCACAAATATGTGTTTAGAGAAAAAGAAGGAGCCAGGTGTTTCATGCAACTTCTTTGATGCTTCTGGGATTACGTGTATGGGGTAAGGGAATTTTCCAATGAGCACATAGTGTGCATGTGATTGGAGCAGGAGAGGTTGTTAAGAAAACAGAAACAGGAAATTACCTTTTATGTATTATGAGAAATAATATCAGAGGAGTATGGTCTTCTTTGTATATAGAAGGAAACAGGAAATTCTCTTATATATTCAATAAGTTAGAATAAGAGTGAAACTTGAAACAGTATATAAGTGCAAAATAAGAAAGGCAATCTGAGATCTGAGCAGCCTTATTGCTCAGCCTTAGCTTCTTGTTTGGCTGCGTGACAACACTGCTCCAGAGGGAACAATTCAATACCAATAAAGATTTTATTTGGTTGCGCCTTATCTGAGTCTAATTGTCTCTCTTATTCCAGCCAAGGAGTTTACCTCCAAGGGCTGAAGTGCTTCCCCTCCTAAGGGGCAGTGGAGGGTAAAACAGCGGTGACTTCTAATATGGAAGTTTGCATCATGTAGCTATCGGGAGTAGTGGGGTTGGAATGGGGGGGGGGGGGGGGGGGGGAGAGAGAGAGTGCAGAGAGATACCCACTGCTCTCAACCAACCCTTCTATGCTTTCTCTGATCTCCTAAAAAAAGCTTCTAGCATTGTGAGCAAGTGAAGACCTATTTTATTTTCCTCTGTATTGCTGTGGAGTTGATAATGACTGCATTTTCATTCTTTTTAATTCAGTGTGTGATCACGTTTACTGAATGAGTTAACACCTATGCTCAATCCCTTTTTGCACTTCTCAGCCATAAACTTTCATGTAAACTAGTGGTAACCCCGCCCTTTGGCTCACAATAGCTTTCTTTATAGGCCTCATAGTTAGCTGCAAAATCTTTTGAACATCGGAACATTGAGTATCTCTAGAAACCCAGAGGAATTTATAACTGTAACACTTGCAGTGGGTGAAGCAGCAAGCCAAGATGCTTCAAATACTGTAGAAGCAAGACTGGTTATCCTACTTAAATACATATTCTTACCTGAGCTTCTTCACCAGGATCTCCAACAGTTTCCACAAGTCTGGAGAGAACATCAGAAAGTGTTTCTGCAGAGAGAGGCTGTTTTAACGCCCTAAAAATCTGGAAAGATCTCCCAGCATAATGGCGTGATGAACAAGAAAGTGCAGTTTGCAAAGCTATTTCACTAAGATGTTGCTCCAGCTGAAATCCTGTTGAGAAAACAAATAAAGATACTATGCGTATATTACATTCAACAGATAAATACAATTTCAAATGGAGAATTTGTGCAAAACTATCATGCTATTATTTTATTTCACTCAGTTTTATATACTTTTTCTTTTACAATAGTTTTTTTTAAATAAACTGGTATATTTCTTTTAACCTAGTTTCTTCTACAGTAATATCTCAAAGATCAACCTGGTGTTTGAAATTGCTTTCAAAAGGTTTTTTTTTTTAAATGAAATTAAAGAAACAATGTTATAACAAGGAATAATGTTGAGATGCTAGTACCAACCAATTATATTTATTTCCTGGATCTTTTTTGTCCTCTGTCAGCACCACCCCCAACCATCCCTCTTCCATCCCATCCTCCCTCATGTTCTCTTTATTCTCCCTTATTCTTCTGGCATTTTCACCAAGGTTTTGGTCTTTAAATTTCTGCCCCCTTGCACAATACAATTTACTTTCCGGTTAAATAATCTTTCTTTCAGATTGGATCACCCTGTCAGCTATTTCACAAATCGCTCTCTACCATGTCTCACCTGAAGGTGCTTCACAGTCTACCCAGGACTGTAATATGGTTTTCCTAGTTGACAAGGTGCCAGCAGTACAAATGTTCTTTTATGGTCTATGTTGCCCTTCTTTTTGCAGTGCCTCTCCAAACTCCAGCAATAGAATTCTATATATTCACTCAAACTGCTGTTGCATGGTGTGCTCTATAGCTTCCAAAGTTTTCATTCATAAGGAATTCTGGCTTAGGCATTCAAGGAAAGCATGAATGAATGCACCAGCAGTTCTCATCCTCCCATAACCCCACTTGCTTAATAATATAAGCTCTGTGTAGAATCTTGTGTTGAATTTCTTGCAAAGCTACACTGGGGGTAAGTGTAGAAAGGTCCTCAAATGGCTGCTTGAGTTATTTTTCTTTTAATTTACTTTCATGAAACTTCCAAAGAAACAAACAAACATGACATTTGTACAGGAAAAAAAATATAGAAGAAACATGGCCATTGTCTGGCTTTTAACTATTTATGTATTTATGCTTTTATGTGTGGTGAACAAATTATATTATTGATCTGCTGTTTTGCTGCCCATCTTGGATCTTGCAAATCATCTGCCCATTTTTCCCTCAGGGGAAAAAACATATATACTGCAATGTAAGCCGAGAACAGAGATCAAGATGTAGAAATAAGAGGAGATAAAAGGAGAATCAAATTCATCTCTATAAGGTAAAACTGAAGGAAAACAATGTTAAATGATCAATGTACCTTAAGTGAGACACAATCTAAACACAGCCCAAGGAACTGGTGAAACTCTAGCATCTAGAAAATTCTAGAAGTGTAACAGTTCTTGATATTTCCCAGTTTACAGGGAAACTGCAAGACAAATGTTGCAGCTACAGCCAACACTTACAGACGTTTAGCTAAAAAAACTTTCTGTCTGGTCTGTGTGGATCTAGATAGGTCAGGAAAAACCATAAAATTTACTATGCTTCTAGTGAAAATACAATCAAAGGATCCAATTTCTATCTAGTTTTATTTTAAAAGTCACTATCAATGTTGCTTTAGAAGAAATTATGGACTGAGAGCATTCCAAAAATCCTGTCAAGTCCAGGCTAATTGTTTCAGCTTTTCTTTCACCTTCTATATTGTTAACAGCCCCTGTGGTCACATAGAAAGCCCTTGATTAGTAACTGGGTTGTTGGGTTTTTATATATTATTTCAATCCAAGCCAAAAACTGCCTTCAATTCCAAACTAATGTATGATCCAAAAGAGATGTTCCCATATAACTTTATCAAAGGTCTTTTCAGCACCCATAAGAACATAAACTTTGAAATACTGGGACAGACCAAAGGCAGTGGCGTAGCCACAGATGGGCCTGGGTGGGCCGGGCCCCATCCAATTAGGCTCAGGCCCACCCAACAGCAGCACATATTTAGTGCTAGCTAGTGGGGATCCCAAGCTTCGCCAGCTGAAGACCTCCCCCTGATGGTGCTGAAAACACTGCTTTCCACTTCAGCAGTCTAAGCTTCCTAAGCTGCTGATACTGGCCTCATTGCATTGGGGGGGGGGGGGGGGAGGAGAACACTTGGTGCCCACTCACTTCTTGACTAGGCCCACCCAAAATCTGCTGTCTGGCTACGCCCCTGAATGAAGGTCCATCAAGCCCAGTAACCTGTTTCCAATGGTGGCCAATCCAGGTCACAAGTACCGTGGACGATCCCAAAACAGTGAAACAGATTTTATGATGCTTATCCTAGAAATAAGCTTTTCCGAAGTCCACCTTAATAATGACTTATGGAAATTATCCAAATCTTTTTTAAACCCTGCTAACTGCTTTTACCACATTCTCTCAAAATGGGCAACATACAATTTAACTATATTGGAGGCTATAGTGGCCCACTCTACCACTACTTTACTTGTTTGTAAAAAGTTCCATTGAAACAAAAATAGTTCTCTGTGAGAGCTAGAGTGGCAAGTTCCACAATATATTCTGTAGGGATATGCAGATGAGCATCTCTGTTCTTTAGAGTACCTCTGAAATCAATGGCTGCTTATAAAAACATAAGAATAGCCATACTGGGTCAGGTCCAAAGGTCCATCTAGCCTAGTATCCTGTTTCCAACTGTGGTCAATCCAGGACACAAGTACCTGGCAGAAACCCAAATAGTTGTGGTTGTGTTTTTCTGTGACAGCAATGTTTTGTATTGATTTCTTTGTTTTCAGTTTAGCAACAGTTCAAGATCACCAGAAACAGGTTGTTTAATCAAAACGCTGCATTTAATATGATCATCAGCACTGGGTGTCACAGCTTCATAACCAGCCCTAAGCCTGCTCACGCAGTATAAGTAGTCTTTATATTTCCCACATGTTATATGCACTTGGATATAAGTTTAAAATAAAGATTAAACAACATTAGAGGTTTGGGCCACTGGAGGCAAATGATTGATAATATGCAGTAGGCACAAGGGTTTGAAATAGCTTTGTGTTATAGGTGACCTAATAGCCTTGTTACTGTTCTTTTTCCTCTTTTTTAGTGGTGAGTCACAGGAGTTTCCTATTCCCTTTGGTATACAACAATTTTTTGTGGAGCAAGATAGTGTGTTTGATTTTTGCTTTCCCCTTGTTCTGTTTATCAGAAACCCAAACAGTAGCTAAATGGGAAAAGAACATGTGACTGTAAATGTTCGATGCATAAGACCACCCTTTCCTCCTATAAGTCCCCAGAAATGATTACATATCGATCATCATAGCTGCATGAACAAGACCATTTTGTATCTGATATTCAAAAGGACTTACACATTTGCTAGTGGCTGGTAAATGTATAAGACTATATTGGCCACCGATTTCTGAAGCTATTATATGGGTAGTGCCAGCGAAAATTGCTCTGACCACATTGGTACCAACTGTATATAACTGGGCAGGGTTAGGTCAGGGTGTCAGCAGTCATGAAGTGAACTGCTTAGCAATACAAACAGCAGATGAGTAATGCTACTATACATATAGCTACCAGTAGTCAGCTCATTACACAAAAATTCAGAGCTGCTGAATATATATGTGGTGGTGCTCAATATATGTATTTTGCTTTTTATTATTTATTTTATTTATACATTCTTGTATCCCACTATTATCCAAAAACAAATTTTGGTTCAAAGTGGCTTACAATTTGCATTTTGGTGCAGTTTACGATAGTGTTGTGCAATGTGGAGAGGGCATCTATAGTGCGTGTGGTTATGGTTAGGAGTAGAGGAGTAGCCTAGTAGTTAGTGCAGTGGACTTTGATCCTGAGGAACTGAGTTCGATTCCCACTGCAGCTCCTTGTGACTCTGGGCAAGTCACTTAACCCTCCATTGCTCCTGGTACAAATAAGTACCTGAATATACTATGTAAACCACTTTGAATGTAGTTGCAAAAACCTCAGAAAGGCGATATATCAAGTCCCATTTCCATTCATACAGTTTTAGAAGAGATAGATTTGAAAAGGAAAAGGCAGTGGTAGCTTTTGTGTTCAGTTGTAGAATTTTGGTGATGTTTATTCATATTTTGAAGAGGTAGATTTGAAAGGAAGGCAAAAGATGTCTTTGTGATTAGCTGTAGAATTTTTTGAAGAAGTATGTGCAGCTGGTATTTAAAAAAAATAAGCTGACTACCACATCTGAATACTAACCCAATTGTCATTAACCAACTGTACCCAGAAGATATAATTGTATTTAGATGTGACGATCAGGGACAAAGAAGGTGGTGATAGTGGTGGGGAAGGGGGTTATAATGATTGTTGAGGAAGATTTTCAATCTAAAGAGGTTTCTCATTGACTTGTAAATGGTATAGTTTCTTAATTAAGATCACAATTTTATTTTGAATGGCAATATTGTTGATTTCTTGGGCTCCAAGTAGGAATATAGATAATTGTTGAGTTAGCTTTGGACTTTTCTGATTTTATTTTTCACCTCACTGCTGCAGATTAAAATTTAAGATGTTTTTGGATAGAAAGAAAACTGATAACCTAGATGGTGGCCCTGAATGTATGTGACTTATTTAAACATCAACCACAGTGTTTAAATATTGGGCTATATGGATGCAAGTGAACTGCAGTCATTCTCCTTTTACAAACACTATCTGTGTCTATTTTACAAACTAAAATGTCCTTTAAACTGTTGGAATAACTGGCCATATTTGGAATAGCTGAAAATGTTTTAAATTAACATAACATTAAATGTACTTATTCAGATTCAGCTATTACAGAGCCTCTATATATGCAATACATGCTTAATACTTGAATGTACCTGATCTTGACAGCTTAAATACTGACACAACATGCTTTAAGAAAGCAGTTAGCTGGTCTGCACTCTTAATGCTGGGATTCTTGGCAGAAACATCTTCATGGCTCCAAAGAGGCCCTCGTTTCCTAGAGATAACAAATGATATTTGTGTTAAAAATCCTCTCACAATGTTTCAAATAAAAACAAAATTCTCATCTCAAATGATATAAATGAGATAAGTAACTCTTTGCATTTCCCACTGCATTTATCAAGGAGGTTTAATAAACAGGAGTGGAAATGAGCCATTGTAAGCAAGGAAGCCAATCAGGACAATCTGAGTTTCCCTTCCCCGTGCAGCCGTTATCCCCAGTTACTCAAAACAAAGCAAGCAAACCTATGAGCTGCTGCATTCACATTGTCGTTTTTTAATGTTGGTCCATTTGTAACAAGTTTAAGGCTGTTTGAATTGGATAGGCAGTTCCTTAAAAGGTGGAGGACAATAGGTTTTTGTTTTTGTTTTTTTTTACTTATTGGACAGCTTTTTAATTTATTTGAAAACTTCCCATATGTAGATATAAATATCATGAAATAACAACTGAATATCACTAAAACAGCTTAAAATGTATTATAGCTGGCAGAAACAGCAATTTTAAACTTTGTATTTTGTGATCATTTTTCTACACTAAAAACTAAATAAATACACTGTATACAATACAGATGGCCAAATTTCAGTGAGGATATCCTGCTTTCTGATGGGTTCATCTTAAATGTTGTTGTAATCTGCCTTGGGAAGCCTGGTGTTATAAAGATGGAATATATTGAAATTAAATGGAAGTAGAATTAAACTCTCCTTTCATTGGGGCACATGTAATCACATCTTCATCTGTTTTGTAGAACTTTACCTTTTAGATACACAAATGGATTATTTTGTTGTTTGAGCATGTTTCAGGGACAAGTAGTTTATAAGTTAAAATAATAAAAATATTTTCTAACAGATCTCTCATTTGTGGAAACATAACTAAATGGGCTATAAGCCCTAATGCAGCCCATTGGTTTTCTTATATTTTGCTGTTGTGATGGCTCATACTGTGCCAAAACTGGGAATACAGTGAGACAGAATAATAGAATTCAGTAACATCTAAAACATTTTTTATGTTTTAATCATCTTTATTAAAAGCAAAACATGTTGGTTGATAAGCTTCATACAGAACAAGAAAAAAAAAAAAACAGTAAACCATCCAACATGGCACAATAAAAACTTTTACTTTTACCCCAAGAACCCTTCCCCTCCCATACTCCCCTCCCTCCCTGTTTCCACCCGCCAAAATAACACAAGAGATGTACAGATCAGGAGGACTCAAGGCATTTCATAACAAGTAAAGTCATAAACAACACAGTTTATACCAAATTGTTTAACCACACTTTGGTTTTGCTTTCAGGTTTAATAAGCAATACCATGTGCATGTAAGGTCTAGATAAACAAATGTAAACAATCTATGTTTAAAGCATATGCCCTAAATATGTAATACTTTGTAGCAATAATTAAACAGTGATGGAATATTCACATAGCAAGCAGCCAACAGATTTATTTTCCACTGAAAATAATCAACTCTGTATAAACTTGGCGACTAATACTGTGCTGCTTACTATTTTGTATTTTGGCGGTGTATTGTTTGCCTGCATAATAAAATCGCACTTGCAAATATTTTTCCAATACGGCTTTAATTAACAAAAGCTACCATAAGAGGCAGACACAGTCGTATAATTAATATTATAATTTTATTTGTATTTGGGTAATGACTGAGAAAAATGCTATTAAAAATTATATTACAAAGCATGAAGTTGACTTGGTTAACTTCTGCTGTATATCAACCAGTAGTAAATAATAGTAATAAACAATATTAAGTGCATTTTTATAATATACCACTGCATTCTTCAAAACAGAAGGAGCAAGTTTCCACAAACCATCTAGGCACAGGTAAAAAAAAAAAAAAAGCTTTCAAATGCTCCCAGGTTTCAACCTAATACATGTTAAATGTGGGATATGAATGTCATAAATAAATAAATAAATAAATAGACAAACTCTGAATGTTAAGCACCTGACATAACATGATGTCTGTTTTAGTGGCTCATTACCAGGAGAAAAAAAAATCTCTGCACAAATATAACACTGCTAGGGTGTCCCTGTAACCAGCCCCTCCAACTGATCACTGATTAAGATTTATAACAAATTACAACTCTACCTATGAAAAGTTATCCCATTTTTAGGCTTCCTCTGTATACATCCATATGCTGCACAAGTTCGCATGTTTGAAAATGTGAGATTAAATAAAAATGCTACCAACAATAAAGAACGACAACGTAGATGCAGCAGCTCATAGGTTTGCTTGCTTTGTTTTGAGTATACGGGGATGACAGCTGCGCGGGTAAGGGAAAACTCAGACTGACCTAATTTATTTGTTACATTTGAATCCCACATTTCCCCACCTATTTGTAGGCTCAATGTGGCTTACATAGTTCCGGAGAAGCACTTGTGGTTAAATAGTTAGATAAAGCTAATGTGGCGCAACCACATTAGGGGATCGTGCAACGCAAGATTTGATTCCTGACCATACCGTGCTTTAGTTATGTTGTGTTGCAGAGATTGGGCATTTAGGTTGGATCAATGGGGTATGCCTTTTTAATTAGGTGAGTTTTTAGGGAAGTTTAGGTGGTCTTTAGTGTTTTTCAAGGCTTTTGATAACGCGTTCCACAGTTGTGTGCAAATGTAGGAAAAACTGGACGAGTATGTTGATTTATATTTGAGTCCTTTACATCTTGGGAAGTGAAGATTTAGGTATGTTCTTGCTGATTCGGATGTGTTTCTCGTTGGTGAGTCGATCAAGTCAATCATGTATTCCGGACCTAGACCATGGATTATTTTATGAAGCAGTGAGCAGATTTTGAAAGCAATTCGTTCTTTGATTGATAGCCAGTGTAGTTTTTTGTGAAGGGGTTTCGCACTATCAAATCACGTTTTTCCGAAGATAAGCCTAGCTGCTGTGTTCTGAGCAGTCTGCAGTTTCTTTAAGATTTGTTCTTTGCATCCCGCATATATTCCATTGCAGTAGTCCATGTAGCTTAGTACCATTGATTGTATCATGTTGCGAAATATTCCCCTCGGGAAGAATTGTTTCACACGTTTGAGTTTCCACATTATGATGAAATCTAGTATTAAATGGCTAATTCACTAAGGTTTGGAGAGCCTGTTTTGTCTTCAGAGAAGAGAGTTACATGCAGCTTAGCTACTTCAACAGAGCTGTAAGAAATGATGAGATATTCAGCATGTGAAAAATATTCACTTCTAGTCATAGTCAGCATAGGTGGACTGTATGTCCTGCTATACAAAAAGATCAAATGGGATTGGGGCAGGGGAGAAAGTGAAAAATGAGGCTGAAATAGAAGAAAAATGCAAGCAACTCAGGTTTAACATTTTAGAAGTATTACCACAATAATTGTGAAGTTTAAGAGAATAATTTTAGAAAGCTAATTAAACTGATATTTTGTTATTTACCAATGTAAATCAGTTGCCTGAGGACAGAAATGCTAGTTTTGCATTTTCAAAACCGTATGGATGAGAAAAAGTATCAGAAAGGTAATGCAAGTGCAGGTCTCTACAAGTACTATTTCCTTATGCAATTTTCAAAGTACTCATGTTTTGAAAATTGTATCCATAATGTTACCTTGAAGTAATGAATTCCATAAGCGTTTTCACTTTTTCATCCTGCTCCACTGAAAGATCCATCTCACTGAGGATGCTAGTGTGGAGATGAGAAATGGCAGCGCTGGTGTTCCCTAAGCTGATACTAGAAGAGGTAGAACTTGAGCTAAGCCCTGAGTCAGTCATTGGGGAGGGCTGGTAATCGGGTACAAATTCATTAACACCTGCCAAAAGAAAAAGGTAGAATTGGATTTAAGTATCCAAAATATTTCTCATCTGATAAAACTTCATTCAATTTTCCAAACAAATCTGTTTAATTTGAAGCATTGCTTTGCAAACTTACATTCAATATTTCCTAGCAGAGAGAACTGAAGGCATTACACCAATCTGCTTACTTTAAAATTCAAGTATGAGAGTCCTTGATATAATAAATGTATTACATTAAACCAGAGAGATCAATGCATTTCATTAAGGCAAAAATACTAGTCAGATACTCAGGCAGCTAATTTGCTAAAATGTGCCACACATGTTATTGGCCATACATTTAATATGCTATTCACTAAAGGCCTAATATTCTTTAAAGAACAATTTTGAAGACTTTTGTCAGGTAAATATCCTTCTGAAATTAGAATAAAAATCCATGTGGCCATATGAAATAAAAGCAATGTCCTTGTGGGTATGTTTAAAATTGGAGGAGAAAAGAATGTGAGTACTTTCAAGGTTCACATGTACACATGCTATTATGCCCATTCTCGCTGCCCCTCCCCCCACACTCTCTTTATTATTGTTATATGTTGTATATTGCATTCCATTATTTTATTTTTTGGGATGTTATTTATCTGTCTGCTGCACTCTGCCTTTAGCATAGTGGAAAGGTAAATGTTAAAGTTGATAAGTAAATAGACTCACAAATTGATGTATAAAATACAGAAGTACTTTTTAATATGTATTGTTTACATTTGCTAATTTTCAAAGAGAAACAATAGGGACACCTTCCTTTGGAAGTATGTTAATGTGTAACAATAAAGCATATTAAAAAAGCACATTCCTATGTGTTTTAATATGTCTTTACATTTATAGCTTTATTAATTCAGGTTTTTCTATAAGCCTAGCGACCATTAGATTAACATAATTTTATATACTAAACAACTCATTTGAAACCTTTACCCAAAATTCTGCATTAATCTTGCATTAATATGAGCTCATTAATATTAACACTGCTTTAATATGCAATAAACAGTAATGCAGACATTTAGGTGGCAATTCTAACTGGGTGTCTCCATTTATGGGCTCTGATGCAGCACAGGAACTGCCTATTTTATAATGGCATTGGGGTACTGAAATATTATTATAGAATATTAGCATATGTTGGCATCGGCACGTCTACATATCTGTGTGGTCATTTACATCAGGTCTATGGTGGGCATGAGTGACCCCAAGTACAGCAAGCAATGTTTGCAACTTACAGTATTCTGTAAGTTGTGTAAGTGGGAGTCATGCCCATAGTGGGAGACACTATGGGCCTGATTTTCGAAAGAGATTGCCGGCCATCTTCCGACACAAATCGGGAGATGGCCGGTGATCTCCTGAAGTTGGCCAAATTGGTATAATTGAAAGCCGATTTTGGCCGGCTTCAACTGTGTTCTGTCGCGGGGCCGGCGAAAGTTCAAGGGGGCATGTTGGCATGGTAGCAAAGGTGGGACGGGGGCGGGACGAGGCATGCGTTGAGATGGCCGGCTTCGCCCGATAATGGAAAAAAAAAAAAGCCGGCCTTCATGAGAATTTGGTCCGCTTTATTTGGACCCTTTTTTTTCAGGTCCAAGTCCCAAAAAAGTGCCCAAACTGATCAGATGACCACCGAAGGGAATCGGGGATCACCTCCCCTGACTCCCCCAGGGTCACTAACCCCCTCCCACCCTCAAAAAAATAACTTCCAAACCTTTTTTTGCCAGCCTTTATGCCAGCCTTAAATGTCATACTCAGGTCCATCACAGCAGTATACAGGTCCCTGGAGCAATTTTAGTGGGTGCAGTAGACTTCAGGCAGGCGGACCCAGGCCCCCCTACCTTTTAACTTGAGGTGGTAAATGGTAGCCCTCCAACCCCCCCCCCCCCAAAACCCACTGTACCCACATGTAGGTGCCCCCCTTAGGGCTATGGTAGTGGTATATAGTTGTGCAGAGTGAGTTTTGGGGGGCTCAGCACCCAAGGTAAGGGAGCTATGCACCTGGGAGCTATTTTTATTTATTGTTTTACTTTTTAGAAGTGCCCCCTAGGGTGCTCGGTTGGTGTCCTGGCATGTGAGGGGGACCAGTGCACAACCAAATGCCACAAACCAAATGCCTTGGATTTGGTAGGGTTTGAAATTGCTGGCTTTGGTTTCTATTATGGGCAAAAGCCAAGGGCAACCATCTCAAACTCGGCCATCTCTGACATTTGGGCGGCCCCAACCTTGTTATCGGAAAAAAAGATGGCCGGCCATTTTTTTCGAAAATACGGTTGGCTCTGCCCCTTCACGGCGCCATACTCGGAGATGGCAAACGCCGTTCGATTATCCCCCTCTATGTGAGAGACAACTAGGACACTCTGGTAACCAAAGTTTAAAAGTCTTTACCACTCATACATGGGACATCAACTGGTCTCACATCTGCTCAAGAAAGGCAGGAGGACAGGAAAGAACTTCCAAGAAGAGGTTGATGGGTTCATGCAATGGATGAATAGTTATCTTTTCTGCAGTCATAAGAATGGGATTATCTAGCTAAAGATGGTCAACAAAATAAGGGGAAATAAGGCAACAGAGATTGCAACCCCAACATTGTTAAATATACTATTTTGATTGGAGTCCTTGTCCAGAATATAATTTGATGTCCTTATTTCCATTAGATTTATATCCGCATATGTTTTTCTGAGACCAGAAGCCCCAGGTATGAAAATCCCCTAAACAGGGTTCCCAACTCGGGCTGCATTCTATAGATAAGTATCATAACTCATGCAAGGGCACAATGACTTACTGTCCCAACAAAGGTTTTATCCTTGCATATACTAATAAGCAAGATAGACTGACTAAACCTAGTGTTACACTGGAAATCTGTCTGCAAACAGTAATAGGATATTAATGTGTGGACAGGAGTCTACATTGTAGCCTTGCATATCTCTTCCACATAGAACAACCTCAGGTGAGCCATCAACACCATTATAGCTCTGACATTATGAGCCTTAACAAGCCCTTCCAAAATCAAACCTGCCTGGGTATGGACAACATGCAATCTTCATCCCTTCCGACCCTCCACTTATACCTCATATGATCATTATACAACCTTGTATTTGTTATCAACTGACTGGGCAAATGCCTTTGACGGTACTATGTAAGCCACATTGAGCCTGCAAATAGGTGGGAAAATGTGGGGTACAAATGCAACAAATAAATAAATAAATTCAAAAAAGTGCATGGCATGTTCTTCTTTGAGGATAAGTGACCTAGGGAAAACTATTAGGAGGATGACTGACTGATTAATGTAGAAATCCAATACCACCTCAGGTGGGAATTAAGGATATGTGAACAGAACCACTCTATTATCATAAAAAAGTGTAGGGAGGGTAAGTTACTAGACCACGGTCTTATTCATTCTGTATGCTGAGGAGATCTTGACTAAAAATATGTACCTCCAGATCAGGTACTTCTGCATATATTAGAACCTGAAAGAGACCATTTATCAACAAAGTTAGAACCAGTTTAGATCCCAAGACACAGTGGGAGAGGCTTGATGAGAAGCTTCAGTACAAGGAAGCCATGAAAAAATACCAAAACCTGAGGCTACAAAGAGTTGATGGCATTTATTACCACAATGTAGACTGTAGTCAGATGAACAATGAGTTGTTTTATTAAACCTGACTGTTGAAAGATGTAGACTGTATTCAAGTAGTTTTTGTGTAGGAGAGGAAAATGGACCTAAAAAGCCTTTTGTCACGGTCTCAGGGTCTTAGCAAACTGTCACAGACTCAAAGACAATGTGAGCTCTTTGGCTGCTGTAGACGAACGGCAGCAGCAGGCAAACCCTCCAACCAGGACTGGACTGAACAAGCAGGACTGGAGCAGACTAGAAGAGCAATAAGCACACAGGCAGAAACACACCACAGGTGAACAGGGCACACAGGCTGTACTAAGACACAAACCAAGACTGGACTGAACAAAGAGTACTGCAGCAGACTAGAAGCACATAGAATAAGCACACAGACAGAAACAGACCAGACAGAAGTGAACCAGAGCACACAGACACTACTAAGAAACAGCACTTGACTAGGCAGGGAACACAGGGACAGAACCCAAGTAAAGCCAGAAGAGAAAACACTCAAACAGGCCGCAAGGCTGAACTGGAACCTGTGCACACAGAGCCCTCTCATACAGGCCACAAGGCCGAACTGGAACCCAAGCAGAACGGCAGAAGAGACTAGGCAGGAGTCTAGGCAAGGCAGACTAGGCAGAGCTCTAGGCAAGGCAGACCTCAAGGCTGTGCCACAATGTCACACAAACAAACGACAGATCAAACAGGAAATAACTAAGATAGAAGTGCTAACACTAGCACACAAACAGAAGAACAAAAGCAGAAGTGCTAACCCTAGAATACTAACAAACAGAAGAACTAAAGCAGAAGTGCTAACCCTAGCACACTAACTAGGAAACAGGGCAGAAGCGCTACACCAGCACATGGACAAACCTGGGGACCTTTGGCTTTGCAAAAGCCCTAAATGAATGTCCTCACCTTCCTTATGAGGGCCTTCACTGATGATGTCACGACTACAGGAAAAAGACTTGAAACACACTGAGTGAGGCTTGGAATACACAGGAAATGGTAGCAGAGGCAACAATGCAAAGAAAAGAACAAACTGGAACCACCTCTGAAGCTGACCACCAGAAGACAAGGGGGGGTAAATGGGGGAGAACAGATGTCTGAGGTGTGGAAAGAGGCAGGAAAAGAAGCTGTGTGTGTGTGTGTGTGTTGGGGGCTTTAAGGTGAGGCAAATGTAGCACACGCACTTTATCTAGTTCCAGCAGAGTTGCAGCACCACTTTGCAATCTTGTTTTTTTTTTTTTATTTAAATTGACATTTATGTTATGCAGATTACAATCTAAAATCATCCATAATACACATGGTTCACAGGTCAGCAAATATCCAAGCAGTTCACAATAATAAGCAAAATGGAGGAAAAGAATAGAAAGAAATCATGAAATATACGGAGGCTTAGGTTATAATCCAAACATTAAAACTATCACTAATAGAAAATAGACCAAATAATAATATTGAAATAATAAAATAATAAACAATAATAATAAAATAATAATAATATAATAATAAAATATAAATATATTATATTATATGTATTATAATAATAAAATATTATAATATAATATAATAATAAAACAATAAAATAAAAATAAAATAAAAAATAAATACAATAATAATTGAAATAATAAAATAATATCTGCATAAAATCCAAAAAAGAATCTAAGACACAAGGGGTGGGGGGGGGGGGGGGGGGGTGAAACAGGACTAATGATAACAGGTAGAATGCCAATGAACCTACCATGAAATACTGATGATCATTCTGAAGAACAGGCTAAGGTTGAGTAGTAGGTTTTCAGTGTCATTTTACAGAGGTCAAGAGGTATCAGAGCAGATGTAGAATGCTTTAGAATTTTATATGAAACAGGTACGGAATGGTCAAGCTAGAAACTCCTTCCCAAAGGAAGTTATAGCCGATAAATTATGCTGAGAGGAATGAAAGGAACATGTAGGAACATAAGTTATAAAAAGGTATTAAAAAGAAAACTAAGGCAAGCCAGAATAAAATGCTTGATGTGACCAAATTTTTAAATGGAATTTGATATGCAACAGAAAGCCAGTGCTCTTGAATAAGTAATGGGGTAACCCTAACAAACCATTTTGCTCCCAGGAACTGTTTGACTGAGATACTCTGGATAATTTGGATCCTCCTAAGTTGTTGATGATGATACAAGGAATTGTAGTTGGAGCCCTTTAAGACAACAGCTGTTCTCTGAATGTTGGTAGATAAATGTGGGAGGAGTCACAGCAAATGAATAATACTGCTTCTGTTGTAGATGAGTTTAGTTTCATACCGATTGTGGCCAGCCAATCCGCAGTAGTATTACTACTACTACTATTAAGCATTTCTATAGCGCTACAAGGCTATAGATGTTTAGATGTAAGACCAGAAAGAAATTCAGGGGACTATGAATCTACTATAAGCAGTGGTATATCTTTGGCATAGATCAAGGGTTTTTAACCAGTGGTGCATGTTCCCAAAGGGGTGCAGGAAGAAGTAAAACGGGGTGTGGAAAAGGGCCTTGGAATCTGAAACAATGTACTGAAACTTTTCAGACAGTGTAAACACAGTTATTAGGACAGTTTCAAAAGGAATTTGTCCAGAACTGAAACTAAATGAATGTGATATGTGTTGTGCTGTTGAAAAGGAACCACAGTTTCACGCATTGGTCAAGGGTAAACAGCAGCAAAGCTTTTAATAAAGGTGATGAAGCTTAAGTTGTTTTTTCTTTAACTTCTCCAGATTGACAATCATGTCTTCAAGACAAAGGCTGTGACACGATTGAATTGTTGTTGCAGTGCTTAAGAATGAAATGTTTCCAAGTATGTATTGCTTATGAATGGTCATTTTATTCAACAACATTATGTACAATTTATATAACACTGTAGCTTTAAGTGTGACTTCTTTGTAAGTATAACTGTGTACTACCGTAATTTAAGCAATCTGTTAGCAGGTAGTACTGCCAGTGGCTAGCACGTGGTGACATATGTAGCTGTCAATAGTCACTAGTGGTCCTCACTAATCTGATGTATCTAAAACTTAAGTATAAAAGGATGACATACGGCTAATGGGCAGTGAGACAACTTCACTCTCAAGAAACCTTGCAAAACCTGACCAATGCTTATAGTTCATTCAAATTTCAAGTTTATTCAGTTTTGATATACTGCCCTTGAGTGCACTATCTGAGCGGTTCACAATAAAATATAATCAGAAGAAATGAAAAGAACTACAAATAATAGTAGTACTTAAGAGTATATAAGTATTGCCATACCGAGAAAGACCAAAGGTCCATCAAGCCCAGCATCCTGTTTCCAACAGTGGCCAATCCAGGTCACAAATACCTGGCAACATCCCAAAAAAGTACAAAACTTTTTATACTGCTTATCCCAGAAATAGTGGATTTTCCCTAAGTCCATTTAATAATGGTCTATGGACTTTTCCTTTAGGAAACCGTCCAAACCTTTTTTAAACTCTGCTGAGCTAACCGCCTTTACCACATTCTCTGGCAACGAATTCCAGAGTTTAATTACATTTTGAGTGAAGAAATATTTTCTCCGATTAGTTTTAAATTTACTACATTGTAGCTTCATCGCATACCCCCCAATCCTAGTATTTTTGGAAAGAGTAAACAGACACTTCACATCTACCCGTTCAACTCCACTCATTATTTTATAGACCCCTATCACATCTCCCCTCAGCCGCCTTTTTTTTCCAAGCTGAAGATCCCTAGCCACTTTAGTCTTTCCTCATAGGGAAGTCGTCCCATCCCCTTTATCATTTTCGTCGCCCTTCTCTGCACCTTTTCTAATTCCACTATATCTTTTTTGAGATGCGGCGACCAGAATTGAACACAATATTCGAGGTGCGGTCGCACCATGGAGCGATACAAAGGCATTATAACATCCTCACTTTTGTTTTCCATTCCTTTCCTAATAATACCTAACATTCTATTTGCTTTCTTAGCCACAACAGCACACTGAGCAGAAGGTTTCAACGTATCATCAACGACGACACCTAGATCCCTTTCTTGGTCCGTGACTCCTAACGTGGAGCCTTGCATGACGTAGCTATAATTAGGGTTCCTCTTTCCCACATGCATCACATAAAACGTCATCTGCCATTTAGATGCCCAGCATCCTAGTCTCGAAAGGTCCTCTTGTAATTTTTCACAATCCTCCCGCAATTTAATGACTTTGAATAACTTTGTGTCATCAGCAAATTTAATTACCTCACTAGTTACTCCCATCTTTAGGTCATCCTATATAATAATTCTCACCACCAACGTTCTAATGTCTTGCTTGTGTCCGTGGCTCCTTCGGTGTTGATGAGCTAGGCTCCGTAGCCAGGCTGACATCACTCACAGCTGATCCCCCCCCCCCCCTCACACACACTGCCACGTGCAAATCTGGCATCAAACAACACAGCAAAAAAAAAAAAAAAAACCAGCCTCGCGCAGCTAACCGAAAAGGCTCGAGGCTGCCGCCCTCCCAAAATACTACTGACGCGGACCACAACCTTCCTCCACAGATACCGGCGTCAGCAAAAAAAAAAAAAAAAAGAAACAGCTCCACACTGCCTGACACAAAACACTCCCTCCACAGTTACCGGCATGCAGGACACCGTGCTCAATTACGGAGTACCGGTAAGGAGGGAGGTGACGCTCACTAACTTTAATGCATGTTCCCTGACTTTCAAAACCTCTCTTCACCCACCCCCGAGACACTGCCCGCCCCTGTTGAAAACCCTCTCTGTCTCACTCACACACGTCTGTCATACACGCACACACACTTCCTTGCGATATCTCCACCCATGCCGCTACCCTCTCCCCCTCCGAGTCTGGCCCCGCCAATCCCCCTCTGTGCATGTCGACCCACCCCCCTTCAAAATTGCCACTCCCACCCCTACCCTTCTGTCTCACACACACAATGTCAGCCACAGACGCGCACAAACTTCCTGGCGATGCCTCCACCCATGCCGCTACCCTCCCCCCCTCCGAGTCTGGCCCCCGCCAATCCCCTCCAAAATCACCACTCCCACCCCTCTGTCTCACACACACACGTCAGCCACAGGCGCGCACAAACTTCCTGGCGATGCCTCCATCCATGCTGCTACCCTCCCCACCCTTGACTGGCCCCGCCGATCCCCCTCTGTGCACGTCGCCCCCTGCCTCGAAAATCACCTACCCCGCATCCCACCCTCTCTCTGTCTCACAGACACATTCTCTGACACACACACACACTCTGTTGGTATCTCACACACACAGTGAATCACTCTCTCTCACACAGCCTCGCTGTGTCTCACTGACTGACACACACAATCAATCGACATTCTGTCTTTCTCTCTCCCACACACACACACACACTCTCTCTCTCTCTCTCACACACACACACACACACACACATTGCTACGGTGTTTTAACACACACACTCCATCTCTCACACTCCCCCCTTTGAGTCTGGCCCCGCCGATCCTCCTCTGTGCACGTCGTCCCCCCTCGAAAATCACCTACCCCGCACCCCACCCTCTCCCTGTCTCACAGACACATTCTCTAACACACACACACACACTCTGTCAGTATCTCACACACACAATGATTTACTCTCAGGCCCTCTTAGAGGTCCAGGTCACTTCCAACTTTTGAGGCTTCTAGCAATAAGAAAAATAAAATGATCACACATGAAAAATAAATAAGCACCAATAATTAATTCTATACAGTGTGCTAAAAGTTAGATGAGAACTCAGCACATACTTTCTGTGCTGCAACAGCAGTCATGTGCCAAAATGAAGCATCAAGGGCACTTATGTGTATAACTGCACTTAGGCACCGGAAAAGTCGAAATGCCCATAACCCTCCTATGACACTCCAATGTGATCACCTCCCTTTTAGTTACACACTCTAGCTCTATGCAAACTGCAAGGGGGGTATTCATATGTGAGGGGCATGGGTGTTCCAACTATTCTGGTGTATGCTTTATTAAATACTTTCAATTGTGCTGCAGGTGCCACATTTAGAGGCAACATTTATACTTACCATAAAGCAGGTGTTAAGTGTGATGCCTAAATTTAGGCAAGTCACTGCCCACTTATCTTAGTATTCTGTAATGGCTTTGCTGTGCAAAGTGGATGATTGGCCTAGCACTCAGATTTAAAGCACCTAATGTAGAGCCCTGTATAGAACTGCATCCCAGAGTATAAATTTGAGACCTAGACCAAATGGTCCTCCTACCACCTCCCTTTTATTTGGATTGTATCCAATCTTTCTTTTCAGTATTGTTTGGAGTTCATCTCAAATCTGTAGATTGAACTGGTGGAAGGGTATAAATAGAGGATATTAGAAGACATTCAAGTATAGATCTGAGATCTTTCCCCTCAAACTCAGCCTACTATCAAATGCTCTGACTGAAGTCAAACTTGCAACACACATTGCAGCTCAAATTACCTCGTATCTCTCTTATCTAGCAAGCTTAGAATACTTCTTTACAAAATCTTTGCTCCGGTTCTAAGTTGTCATCCAGCAAGACTTAATAGTCAACAATGTTTGTGCTTTGTGGCTTTGGCGACTGTAACCATTGTCTCACATTGGCTCTTAATCCTGCAGTAGCAAAGGCTCAGGTCTCAAACACAGTACAACTCCTTGGCAACATGCCATGCTATCATGACTGATCTGGTGTGGCCTCCCCTCCCCAATACAAATGTGCTTCTGCTCTTCACTAATTAAATGGTTTGGTCCCTGAAGTTGGAGATAATTCTGCTGGCTGACTGGATCTTGTACCAAGTTAAGTACAGTATAGAAAGGAGACAGAGCATAGTTAAACAAAACACAAAATAAACATTGCTGTTTACATAGATACTTAAAATAATCATTATCTATTCAGATCACTAACTCAAAGGGCCCCTTTTACTTAAGTGTTTTGTGAATTGGGGGATGTTGTTAATGTACATCCATGATAACAATTAATGCAGTGGAATGCACTAAATTTGGATTTTATTGTGTTATGTTGATTTGTAATCCGCCTAGTTGTAGGCAGAATAGAAAGTTGTAAATAAATTGTGCCACAACTAACAAATGTACAAAATGGTGGGAACTGTGCATTACACTCAACCTATAGTACAATACCACATGTTAACTGCAGCAGATAATGCAGAACAATAAAGTGCACCTGATTATCTGTAATGCAGTTAACATGCAGTAAGTGTATTGCCTATGCGTTAACTGTATGGAAACTATGCTTTGCTCCTACAGTGGATGTAGAGATTTGCAATTAATAACAGGTCTATTTTGGCCATTAATACACACTAACTGCCAAATTTTAATACACTAGTAAAAGGGCCCCAAATATAGCATAAAACATAATCAATGAAGATTCCTGACGTAAAAAAAGACCTTGCTCCTTAATCCTCTCAGTCAACGATAAATGCTGAGGCAGACAAGCATACATTCTGCAGATTAATACATGGCTGCATAAATGATGCTTTAGTTTTTTGGACTACAGGATGATTTTTCCAAGGCTACTGAGCACAGATGGCATCCATCAACCAAAGAAGACTGGCTAACCTACTGGGGAAGGAAGGTAATTGCAACACTAAACAATTGTATAGAAATGGAAAAATGGATAACTGTGAAAGTTATGTATCCTAATGCCCACAGTATTGGTAATAAAGTCTTGGATCTAGAAACAATCAGAAAGAGGGTAACTTGTCTCTAGTGATGGTCACAGAGATATAGATGCTGAGTACCATGAATGGGATAGTTATACTGGGCTGTAGTCTATGCAGGAAAGACAAGGTAGGAAGAAAGCGTGGCATTTATGTTAACGTAACAGATCTACATGGTTTACAAGGTAAGGCGGAAGCACTATGGGTTAATCTGGAAAGAGGAAATGTAATATCTACAGAATCTATATCTGTGTGATATACAGACCTCCCTTACAGGCAGAAGAAATAGAGCATTCAAAGAGCTTTCACAAAATTGCTATGATAGGGGACATGCTCTTACCAGGTGACTTCAATTTGCAGGTTGTTGAGTGGGACATCCTGGTTGCAGTGTCATCTAGATTTAGGTAGATCCTGAATTATCTGCAGGAAGAACTGTTCTGGTAACTAGTAGTAGAACCCACAAAAGAGGGGGTAATATTAGGTTCTAGGTCAGTTCCCACCCACCAATTCCCATATGAACAATTCCCACTGAACCAATTCCTACCACCAGGGAGGATAATTCCCACCCATAACCCAAAAAATACAAAACACGCAAGGCAAGTAATCTCTCTCCCTTTTCTCTTCCAGATTGGGGAGGGGGCCAGTACCCCCTCACCCCCCCCCAAAAACATTATCTTTTACACATCCCTTTTCCCTTCTAGACATGCAGTTCATGTGTGTGTGGGGGGCAATCCCCCCCCCCCCCAAACTACGGTTCAACCTAATTCATGTTTAATCCGGGATCTAAATGTCATAAATAAGTAAATACATAAATTGATAAATACAAACTGCAGTTCATGAACACCTCCAAACTAGGTTTCAAACTAATTCAGCTCCTCAAAATGACACACTGATTACGATTTATAATAAATTACTACTATACCTATGAAAAGTTATTTTGTTATTATACGTCATCTGTGTACATCCGTATGCTGCTCTAACCTCCTTGTTCCAGATACCGTAAAAAAAAAAAAAAAAAAAGCACCACCAGGACTTATGGGACCCGATACAAGAAAGAAGCTATGGTTGGTTTAAAAAAAAAAAAAAAGGCTAGGGAAGGTGAGAAATGAGGGGGGGGGGGGGGGAAGTCCTTGGTGGGAATTGTCCTGGGGAAATTATCCTAGGTGGGAATTTTCTCAGGGGGAATTGGTGGGTGGGAACTCGCCTGATACCGTGATATTGAATGGGATTTATGAATAGGAAGAGTGTTTTTGATGTTACCGTGGGTGATCATCTGGGATCCAGTGATCACTGATGGTGAGGTTCAGTAATAGAAGGCAGGTGGTTCATTCAAAGGGCAAAAATCCTAAAGTTCAGGAAAACAAAATCACTTTTTAAGCTGGGGAGTAGCTCAAGGCATGTATTTGGATGTGAAAAATCTAGTGGAAGTAGAACAAAAGTGGACAAAACTAAAATGAGGTAATATACGAGCAAGAATCAGTTTTTAGGAAAGTAAATAAGGGTAAAGGTTAAAAAACAGTTATGGTTATCCAAAGAAACAGCTGAAAAGGGTTCTAGGTCAGTTCCCACCTGAAAAATTACCAATTAGGTCAATTCCCACCACTCCATGTAGGACAATTCTCACCCTTTACAATTAGAATGGAACAAGATCTGGCATCTATCTCCTTCGCTTTCCCCTTCTAGGCATGCAGTTTTTTTTTTTTTTTGGGGGGGGGGGCATTACACCCCATGTCACTTCCCCTCCCAGACATAACCTTCTACATACCACATCAAGCAAAAAAAAAATCCAAGTAAGAGAATAAAAAGCCCCGACACAATCCGACATACAAAAAAAAATTAAAAAAAATATTACAACCCAATTCCAAACACATTCACTAACTTATAGCATTTTCCAATAACAAAATACCACATTTAGAAAAAAAACAAACCAAGTACCACCCACTCCTGCCCAATTACACTAAATAACTTATTCCACTCCCCAACATAGCCCCAGTCGCAATGCTGCGTGTTTATAGACCACCTGAGATTTGCAGACTTGTAACATGATCTTCAGTCCCGATATTCATATTGCATTACTGGGGTCTAAAATAAAATTACCCCCAACCACCATGGTGCACATTATTTTCTGTTCTAGGCTGGACCCCCCCTCCAAAACCCTAGAAAATTACCCTTGCCAACCCATTTCACCTACATAACAAACTTTTTTGCCCACTCCTGCTTGATTCCACAACTTTTCAACTCCCCCATAACACACCAAGTCGCACCTGAATTTACACAAACCTTCCAGTTTCACCACTGCCTGATCCTGCCTGTCAGTGTCTGATAAGAGCTCTACTTCCACCTCAATGCCACGTCACACACAACGCAATGCCAGTATTTATGGGAGTTCAGATGTAAAAAAAAAAAAAAAAAGACCTGATACAACATGCAAAAAGAAAAAAAGAAAATACATTAAAAAAGCTACAGAGGATGAGAGATGACTGGGGGTGGGGGAGTCCTAGGAGGGAATTGGACAGGCAGAAATAGTCCTGGGGGAATTGTTCCAGGGGGAATTGGTGGGTGGGAACTCACCAGATACTCTGAAAATGTAAGGAAAAAGGTTCTGTGGAACTCAGACAGCAAAAAGACAAACAGGCAACATCTGTGGTTTCACAACTGGATTACTATAACTCATTGTACGCTGGTATCACTAAGCATCAACTATGTCACTTTCAGAAGCTTCAAAACACTACCACCCAGTTCCACTGTTGTGCGAAAAAGAATGATCATGTCACTCCGCTGCTTTGCTCTCAAGACTGGTTTACCAGTGCATTTTTGTCTTCAGTTTAAGATATTATGCCTTGCTTTCAAGGTCTACCATCTGGGTATTCCCTCATATTGATCAGTTCTGGTTATTTCATGTACTCCCACTCATTCACTGTGCTCTCTCGACAGTTATCACTCAGTGCTCCCAGCAGCAAAAAAGCAAAAGGAATTCAGCGTTTTTCTTTCTGGCTCCAAAATTTGGGAATGCCTTACCTTGCTTATATTAGATCTGAATTATCTTTTATAAAATTTAAAGTTCATTTGAAAATTTTTTATTTTTGAATCAGCTACGGGTCGGCATTTACATGTCTTAAGTTCTGTTGTTTCCTTCCTTGCCTGTTTTACCCAATTCTCTCCCCTTTCCCTTCCATTCCCATCTATTTAGGCATGCATTCTTATGTGTTTGATTGTTAAACTTTTCTAGTAATTTTATGGCATTCCATTCTTAACTTTGTTTTACTACATATTTTAAGATAAAGCGGTGTATCAAGTACATGAAAAACTATAAACAATCTAGAAAAGCTAAGAAAAAGGGAAGGTACTGGATAGCAAAGTTGTAAATGGAAGAAAAAAAAACCAGCTAGAACAATTAACATAGGGAAAAGCCTTTTAAAAGATATGTTAACGTATAAAGAATTGCAAAACTGGCACCAGCGAACTCAAAGGTGAAGGGAAAGTATTTTAGAACCTGATAAGAAAAACAGAATTGCTTAACAAATATTTCTGTTTGGTGTTCACCGAAGAACAGCTGGAAGTAGTACCACAGGAAAAAGGACACAGAAGGAATAGAAATAAAGTTGATCACAAATGATTTTCAGGAGATTGTTCATCAGGAGCTAACACCATGAGAAGACAAGGCAAGACAGGCTATATCTTAGGTTATCATGGAACTTGGGAAAGTTCTGGCAGTTTCAATGTTTGACCATATCAAGGCTTCCTTAGAGTCAGGAAATTTGGAGGATTTGAAATGGGAAGCTATGATTCTTTTTCACAAAAGCAGAAGTAAAGAGGAATCTAGAAACTGTATATAAAAATTATATAAGTTATTTAAATTATATAAAGGACATTCAAATCACTCTGATATTCAGACATTTTTGAGTTGGTTACTGAGGCAGGTAGATTGTATGAAGATCTGTATTCAGACAGCTGAACCCAGGCTCCTACCTTCCCCTACCTGTTACACTTGTGGAGGAAACTATGAACCCTCCAAAACTCACCAGAAACCCATTGTACCCATATATAGGTGCCCCCTTCACCCGTAAGGGCTATGATAGTGGTGTACAGTTGGAGGTGGTGGGTTTTGGGAGGCTCAGCACACAAGGTAAGGGAGCGATGGTCAGATGTGTACCTGGAGCAGTTTATGAAGTCTACTGCAGTGCCCCCTAGGGTGTCCGATTGCTGTCCTGGGATTTCAGGGGGACCAGTCTACAAAAATGCTGACTCCTCCTATGTCCCAATGGCTTGATTTTGGACATTTTACACTTGGACGTTTTTTTTTCTTCCAAAAACTTCTTTCCTGTTCAGAATTTGGATGTTTTTGTAAAACATCCAAATTCTGATTTAGACATTCTATCAAAAACGCCCCTCTGTATACCCCAAATAGAGGCATTAATGATTATTGAAGATGTACTCAAGAAAAGAATGACAGCTCATAGGGTTCCAACTATTTCATATTGGCAATTGCTACATTAGCTCTTACTCAGAATTATTTTTGTTTTCAGGACAAATTTTATCAACAAATCAAGGGTAAGGCTATGGGCTCTTCAATGGCCCCAGATATAGCAAATTTGTACGTTTCCAATTTTGAACAAGTATTCTTTGGAGATCATTCATTTAGTTCCAAAGTTAGATTTACAAGCGTTATATATTGCTGCTATTTGTTTTTTCTGGAGGGGAGAAATGTATAGATTGTTTGAATTTTATGATTGGTTAAACACGTGTGACCCTAATTTACATTTTAAAATGCAGTATCAAGCAAATTAAATTTCATATTTTGACATCAATATTGAAAAAAACGAAGTATATGTTTTGGTACTACATTTTACAAGAAATCTATAGAAAAAAAATATATATATTAGTTTTCACAAACGAAGTTTAAAAAATCTACCATGCTCTCAGTTTTTCAGATTGCGGCCCAGATTTAGAATTTGATTCACAGGCCTTGTGTACAGCCTATCAATTTGCACAAAGAGGATATCCCAGCAAATGTATTTCTAATGATTTAGAAAAGGCGAGGCTACAATGCTATGATTCTTCTTCATAAAAGTGGAAGTAATGAGGAAGTTAGAAACTACAGACCACTTACTGTACCTCAGTGGTGAGCAAATTAATGGAATTACTCCTAAAACAGAAGATATCACAGGATTTGAGGTAGCATTTTTTTCCCCAGAGGTAGGTCTTTGTCAGTTGAATTTGATCAATTAATTTGGGTGACCAAAGATCTGGAAAAGGTAAGAGTCCTGGATGTGATGTTCAGCAAAGCCTTCAATATGATTCTGTATACATAACGAATAAACAAACTGAGTACCCTTGGTATAGATCTTAAAAGTGACTCACTGAGCTAGAACTTATTGATTGGTACGTCATAAATTTTATTAGCAAAAGGAGGTCACTCCAAGAAATGGGGTGCTATAAGGATCATCAGTTCTTGGTCTTTTTTTTCACAATATTTTTCTAAGTGATATTGGCAGAGGGGCTGTAAGGAAAGGCTTGCCTTTTTGAGGATTATACCAAAAAACAGCTTGAAATGTATGGAAATGATAAGAAATGGTCTACCAAAGCACAAGGAAAGGTCTAGGATATGTAGGTAAGTTTGGATGTAAAGTAATGCATTTGGGCTGAATAACACCCAAGGAAACAGAAGAGTATAGGAGGCAGTTCTATGCAAATAAGAAGACTGGGATCTGAAGGTGATTATTTCATATGATCTTAAGTTGGCTGGACAAGTAGATAAGGCAATAGAAAAGGCCAGAATGCTTGTATGTATAAAAAGAAGAATAGCTAACAGGAAAAATGAAGTGATAGTGCCTCCATATAAGTCTCTGGTGACACCTCATTTGAAATACTGTGTGCAATTTTGAAGCACACTCCTTCAAAAGGATAAAAAAAACAAAATAAAGTCTGTTTAGAGGGTGGCTATTAACATGGTCAACAGTCCTCATCATAAAGCATAGGGGAAAAGATGTAAAGATCTAAACAAGTATATCTTGTAGGCCAGGCAGGACAGTGGAAATGTGATAGAGATTTAAACAAGTCCAAGATATATATTCACAGGAATCAGGTTCCTATCTATAGCAAAGAGACTCTGAACTGAAGGAGCATAGGATTAGAGTAAAAAGGGGTAAAATAAGAAGTAATCTAAGAAAACATTTTTTTTTTACAGCCATGAACAGCCTCCTAGTTGAGGTGGTGAAGACAAGGTCAGTGTCTGAATTTAAGAAAGCATGGGGCATGTACTAAAGGATCTTTAGGGAGAAGGTGGGATAGTAAAGACTGGGTAAGTCATATGGTATATTTTGCTGTCATGTTCGCTGTTTCTACAGTCAAGTTATAGTACTCTACAAGTTGTATCTGACTTCTAGAAACAAGTTCAACATTTTTCAAAAAATCTGAAATGTTCAAAGCATATAATTATGAACAGAAACACTGTTATCACTGCATTTTCTAGAAAACTAAAATCAGTTTAGTTTCATTTTGAAAATATGGATATCCAAAGTGACACAGCTAGTGGCAAATACAATGGTTCCTTGGACCAAGATATTTTTGGCTATGAAGAATTTTGATTGCTCTCTATATATATGAATAACAATTTCCCTGCATTTACCTGTAAAAGTGTATTCAAAATGTGCAATTTGTTTGACAGTAAGCACCCTAGGTTCATTACAATCTCGGTTTCTGAGGAGGATTGAAGCTACAGCCTGGACATTACTGCTGGAGACCATCACAATCAGCAAATGTAAAAGCAGGCGTTTACAATGTTCATACTTCTGGATGGTAATGATCAAAACCTAAAATTGAAAACAGAAAATTATTCCAAGCAAGAACAGTTAACTGCAAACAGAAAATTCTACCAACTTGCATTGTTAGGCTTAGGGAAAGTAAAAAGATAAGTTAGAAAATGAAAATCTGGAAGACTAGTCTGCATATTTTCAAGGGAAACATGAGTAATATAAAACATGAATAAAATATTGTTGGTATACTAAGTTGCATCAATAAAGACTAATTACAGCATAAGAGGCCATGCATTCTCAAGCCAAGATACACAAATAAAACTCTAAATGCTATAACCATTTGCATTTATACATATGTTATAGTGTGTCCGAGTGGTCTAAGGTGCTGAATTCAGGTTCTAGTCTCTTTGGAGGCATGGGTTCAAATCCCATCACTGCCAAGCTTTCCCTTGTGCTAGACGGAGGAGTAGCCTAATAGTGCAGCAGGTTTTGATCCTGGCAACATAGCTTTGATTCTTATTGCAGTTCTTTGAGACATTGGGCAAGTCACTAAGAGCCCTGTTTACAAAGGTGTGGTAGTGTTTTTAGCACACACTAAAAATGAGTGCTCGCTAACCATGTGGACGCCCATAGGAATATTATGAGCAATTATACGGTTAGTGCACCTTTGTATACAGGGCCCTTAACTCTCCATTGCAGCAGGTACAAAATAATGTAGATTGTGAGCCTTCTAGGGACAGAAAAGTACCTGCATATAACGTATACAGCGCTGTGTATATCTAGTAGTATTATAGATATGATTAGTAGTAGTAGTTATAATCAGACAGCATTCTGAAGGGCTTTACCACCACCAAAATGCAATTACTTCATTAAGGAATCAAAGTTTTCTAGAACTAGTACATGTAACAGGATTTTAACTTATGGAACCAGAGTTAAAGGAGCAAGTACAAAGAGGTGACTACTATACCTGGATGTGCACGACTTCAATAGTTTTTGGGCTGTAAAACTGTCTTAGCCTTCTATATGAAGTGGACTAAAGCCCTTAAAGAATCTATCCAGCCTTTTGTTTCTTTTGACCTCCAACAAACCTGGGACAGTTTGACACATGCTGTTATGCTGTGTGAGAAACACTATCAAATTTATATAGGTACCAGACACTCCTCTCATTTTACAGAAACATTTGATTTTTATTCCTGATCACTGTATATATATCGGACTGATATCATTAACACTTGTGATGGCCTCCAGAGGCAGGCCTTTTTGCCGAAACACAGTTGTGTCGAGTTTCGGGTTATGATAGTATGATTACTAATAAAACTGATGTGACTTTTACATTTTGGACTAATCTTTCTGTTGGACCTCACTCCTTTTTGTTGCTGTATTTACCCGAGGCTCCTGCTTCTCCTTGATTTTTTTTTTTTGGTTCAACACACACCACACTGTTCAATTAGCAAGTAAATTGCATCTCATTCAGTTACACCAATGCATATGCACACTAACAAGAAATAGTGCTCACTCTTCAGAAATAGTGTGTACTATGAACAACACAGGAAAGAAACACTAAATTTTTATTTTCTTTTTCCTGTTTTGGCCTAAAATTCCACCAAATGATAAGGGAAATGTCACTGACATTTTTTTTTTTTTTTTAATGGATAATATTCAGTACAGCCAAGCTTCCTAACCAAATATAGAAAACGTTAGTAAAAAGACCCCCCACCATGTCCATATCACGGACAGGAGCACAAACCACGCCCACTCTCTCTCCCCAGCCCCTCTCCTACCAACCCATCCTCCTGCCCCTCTTCCAAAGAACTGTCAATTAAGTCAAAAGCACATGCTCATGTGGGGGAGAATGGACAGCATGCACGTAGCCCTCAGATAAAACTGTTAATGCATTTTCACTAAGTATCTCAACCATTCAATCTATATAGTTACAAAAATTGGATAAATGGTATAAACAACATGGAAATAAAAACATATTCTATTATCACAGATTAATAGGCCTCTGGTGGCCCCTCAGCAAAAACCATGGGGGTAGCAAGACCCGTGTAACAAGACAGGGCAAAGGTAAAGTACAGGCATCCTCTGAGAAAGCTTCAGGTGTCCTGTGAGATGGAAGCTGTGTCCCCAATTCTTGCCAGGCTAGCCATCTCTTGCCACGGGTGAATCTCTGCCATTTAGGGTGAGCTGAGAGGGATCCCAAACCTCCCAACTGTGCTTCTCTTCCTGAGGCGGATTCTGGAGGTACTGCTGTAAGATCCTGGAACAATTGTCGTGCCTCCTATAATGTTTTAAGCACATGAAGTTTTCTTTCCATGTAAAACACAAGAGCAAATGGGTGCTGCCAGTGGTACTTGAGATCTTTTTCCCACAGATATTTGGTGAGAGACTTTAATTCATTTTTGCAACGTAAAGTCAGAACTGCCAACTCTTGGTACACCATTATAGGGGGTTTCTCAGATAATTGGAGCTCTGAAAAGCAGGCTATAAAGTCCCAGGGAAGATTTGCACTTGTGTGGTTAGCAATTCAGTTTTCTGTACCAAGTTTGATCTGATCAGGTAGGTCAGCCCGAGCCTCATCTGAAAGGAGCATGTTGGATATTTGCTGTACAGTCAGTTCACAGTTGATATACCCTGCAGTTTCACAAATGCCTCATATCCAGAGATTTACAGCGGCTCCTATTCTCCAGGTTCTCGACCTTATCCATTAAATATAGCTATCCATCTGGTAACTAGTCAAGAAAGATTCCATCATTATTATGGCTTTATGGCGTTCCCCAGCCTCGTTTTGGTATCTTTCATTCTATGGCCTAGCTCTGTAATCCTTCCTGAAGATCCGAAGCTACAGTACAGAGTTCCTCTCGGACTCCTTTGATGTTAGTTTTAATTTCATGAAGGAGCTCATGAAATTCAGAGAAGTGCTCCAGTGAGGTCTCCACCCCTGGCTGTTGCTCGGAGTTTGTTTGCAGTCGGAGGGGTGGAAGTGAGGGAGCCATTCGCCGAGGCCTTCTTTGTCACCACCAATGCTGAGGTGATCGGGTGAAGTCAATAAGCAAAATCCTTAAGATAAAATGTCACAGATGCAATATGCTAATAGAAAACTCTTTGTCAGCTGCGCTTTTCCGAATCGCTGTTGAACACTCTAGGGGTTGCAAAAGAATCACTACTGAACACACTAGGGGTTACAAGATTACAGGGATATCTAGTTATTCTGCAGCAGGGAATGTGGAGCTAAGAGCTCAGCTGTCCATCTTGGGTCATATCATCCTACCCCCTCATGTCACTGGCATTTCTCATGTTGTTTCAAATGAATTCACAAACCTAGCTGAAATGTCCTGATAAAGCCAATGTCAATAAAAAATTTACAGTTCTTGGTGAACTGGAGGTTTTCTGGACAAATATGTGTTCTTTGCATAGAGGTATAAACGAAAGTGCTTTTTTTAGGGACTGTTGCCCCTTAGTTGACTGAGGCTGAGACTATGAGGCTGCTGCTTCACACCTGTTATGGCTAAGCTCTGGCTGAAACAATTATCATAGCTTTTGATAATGATTTTAAAGTAAATCAAGAAGGGAAAATACAGGAAAGCTGAGCATAACAGATCTAAGACATTTAAGTGCGCCACAGAATTTTCTGTCAGTGCTTGTTGTGTGAAATATATTATAATTAGATATTGAATGTGGCATTTGTTTAATGGTGAGATGACTAAGGACTGAATGATTTAAAAAAAAAAAAAAAAGTATAATAAAATCTTAATTACCTATGAATATTGCATGAAGCAACAGATGCAGGTAGCTTCCCCATTCCACTTTCACACTATGGTCAATTATTAAGTCGGTCAGAAGGATTACAGCTATGTTACACCTGAAAACAAAGATTATAGTGTCAAAGTACAATTGCTGATTACATTTCAAAAGATTCCGTTTTCACATAGCATGCTTTCTGAAATATTCCAGTCATCCTTAGCCCTTTCTACCAACTAATGAAAAAGCATTCTTGAAAACTTCCCTACTCATCCTATAACATTTGGTTACATATTAATTTTTAACTCCACTGTGCATACTCATAGGCACTGTTCCCTCAGCTGAGCGTGAGTCTTCCAACTACATTGCTGCCAGTGGAGGGTGGTGTTTCAATTTTGTGTTTTCAATTGCTAGGAACAGGCAGGTCCCCCTAGAGCCCCGTAGAGATTGCCTGTTCCTCACTATTGAAAATATGATAGTGAAACAGCACCCCCTACTGGAAGGTCTGTAGGTATGGAGTATGCCTGGCTCAGCTTAGAGCAGGGGTTCTCAACCCAGTCCTCAGGACTTACTAGGCCAGTCTGGTTTTCATGATATCCACAATAAATGTGTGAGAGATAAATTTAAATGCAATGCCTCCATTGTAGGCAAATTTATCTCATGCATATTCATTGTGGATGTCATGAAAATCTTACTGGCTGAGGTGTCCCGAGGACTGGGTTTGGAATCCCTGGCTTACAGGGAACAGAGGTCACAGGTACACATTCTTCTAACAACTGGGGAATCACAGGAAGAGTATTATCATGGTTGTTGCCTGATAGAAGTTTGTTTATATGCTATAAATCTGTAATTTTATCAATGTTTTTATGTAAACAGCTTGGTTCAATCATTCAGTTTCAATGTATAGCAGTATATAAAAATTTTAATTATATTAAAGATAAATATCAAACAGAAGGGTAATTTTTTTTCTAAAACTCTACTTTATTAAATGTTGTTATGCAAATCAACATCCAAAAAATAAAACACTAAGGAGCCCTTTACAAAGGTGTGGTATAGCTACTGAACAGGTAGTGAGCACCAAATCGGCAGTACTGCCGGGGTGTCACAAGAGCAAAGAGGCAGTCCTGAAGTTGGCGCATGCAGTTTCTTGCGGTTGAAGATAATTTTCTATTTTCTACCGCGGGGTGTTCTTGGCGGTAATCGGCAGCACAGCCACATTGCCGCATGCTGCCCGATTACCGTGGGGTTAGTGTGTGAGCCCATACTGCCATCTAAATAAGAGGCGGTAAGGACTCACACGGTAAATGGCCAGGCACTAATTTTGGACTTAGCACCTGGCCATTATTGCTGAAAACAGAAAATTGGCTTTTTGGCAGGTGCGCTAAGAGGTGGCCTGAGTGCAGGGAAAATATAGTTACATAGTAACATAGTAGATGACAGCAGAAAAAGACCTGCACGGTCCATCCAGTCCGCCCAACAAGATAAACCCATATGTGCTACTTTTCGTGTACACCCACCCTGATCTGTACTTGTCCCTTCCAGGGCACAGACCGTATAAGTCTACCCAGCACTATCCCTGCCTCCCAACCACCAGCCCCGCGTCCCACCACTGGCTGTGGCACAGACCGTACAAGTCTGCCCAGCACTACCCCGCCTCCCAACCACCAGTCCCGCCTCCCACCACTGGCTCTGGCACAGACCATACAAGTCTGCCCAGCACTATCCCCGCCTCCCAACCACCAGTCCTGCCTCCCACCACCGGCTCCGGCACCCACTAAAAGTAGCGCAGGCCTCTTTTTAGTGCACCTTTGTAAAAGAGCCCCTTAGTCAGATTGTGCAAAATGTGAACAATTCCAAAAACCGTTTCCTCCGCCCCAGCCCAAATGATAAGAAACTTTAACGCTGTTCCATACAAATCACAGGTGTAGAATCTTAGGTAACAGCAGGGCAATTTTATATCAGAGCGCTCTTGGTTTAAGAAAGCAAGTAGGTGCCTACTTAGGTGCTATTTTACAAAGTACACAGGCACCTATGTGTCTTTATGAAACACTTGCATAAGTAGCAGAAATCGCATCTACCTTCAGAAGCAGACACTTAACACTTGCTAAGAAGTGTAAAATTGCTAAATCTAGATTATTCACATATGTGTGTAGGTTAGATTGTAAGCTCTTTGAGCAGGGACTGTCTTCTTCTATGTTTGTGCAGCGTGCGTATGCTTTGTAGCGCTATAGAAATGCTAAATAGTAGTAGTAGTAGTAGGTTAGTGTATTTTATGTTCAAATAATTTTATTGAGAAAGCAATGGAACACTTATAAACAACATATCAGTATTTTGTTATACAGGAACAGCATCCTCATCTGAAACATTCCAACTCTTCCCTTTCCCCTCTCCCCATCCCCTCACCAATCTCCACGACAGTCTGTACCCTTATGACCTTGGGGATAAACAAGGAACTTGCCGACCTATCTCCCATCTTCGTGCCTCCCCCTCCCCCGGTCCCTTATATCCCAAGATATACCTCAATATTCCAGACATGCGTAGTCCTGAAAACCCCGTCCCACCAGAAAAATGTTATAAGGTATTAATGAGCACATCATGACCTTTGGAATGCAGAGATTGAAGGTATGGCTCTCACAACTGGGGAATCCTTGAGGGTCTCTGGCCTCCCAGGTCAACAAGAGGTGTAGATGGTTCGTCCAATGCCAAAACTTCGGAGGCTCAGCAGATATCCAGTATTGCAATATGCATTTATGCACTACTAAGCTTATAAGTCTTCAGCAACAGACTAGAGTACTAAAGAGGCTTTAAACTAAAATTGCTGGGGATGGTTAAAAAGGCCACAAAACCATAAATAACCCCAGGGAAGGTAGGACATCAAATGCCCCTATAGAAAGGGAAAAAAAGTAACATCTGGAGAGCCTTGTATACCAATGCCCGCAGTATGGGAAACAAACTTCTATAGCTAGAGTTTACAATGATAGAAGCAGACTTGGATTTAGTGGTGGTCACGGAGGCGTGGTTCACAGAGAACCATGACTGGGATATTGCTACACCTGGCTATAACCTATTCAGGAAGGACAGAATAAGAAAAAAGGGTGGAGTGGCACTATATGCTAAGAATGATATTACAGTGACGGAACTTCAGGACATTTGGGGTGCGGGAAGAACACAGTGGGTTAAACTGGAAAGAGGAAAGGAAAATGTATTTATATCGGAGTATATTGGTCACCTTCACAATCGGAGGAAATGGACAGAGAGTTAATTGAAGACATCCACAGATAGCTAGGAAAGGGGAAGTACTACTGATAGGTGATTTAATATGCCAGATGTCGATTAGGGCGTCCCTGCTGCGGGGTCATCTAGAGGCAAAGAAATCCTGGATTCCCTACAGGAAGAATTGTTTCAGAAGTGGTTAACGGAACTGACGCGGGATGAAGCTATTTTGGACCTGGTGCTTGCGAATGGAGAGTATTTCTGATGTCAAGGTGGGAGACCACTTGGCATCTAGTGATCACTGAATGATGTGGTTCAATATTAAGAGAGGACAGGGCTCAATCGAGATTGAAGATCATGGAAGGAGCTATATTAAAGGCAACTAACCTTTATGTTAGAAAATTACATAAAGTAAGAGGAAAAGAAGGCTGCTCTGGTTCTTGAATGTAGTAGCTGAAAAGATAAGGGAAAGGAGGTTAGCCTTCACACTTATAAAATGACTCAGAAAGAAGAAGACAGGGTCTTCCACACAGCCCGCATTCGTCCCAGTAATAAACTGTGTTAGTCTCGAGGAATATAAACGGACGGATGATGTAGTAATGAATACAAATTATAAGGTGTGTAAGAATGTTCTCTCAAATTCTAGAGGGGAAGCAATCCCTAAATGTTTTAGCAAACAAGTATGGTTTTACAGCTTTACACAAGTTAGTTCCAATCCCCTTGTCGCTACCCCCCACCATGAATGAAAATCTCATTTTGGCTTTTTATGGGCCCAACAGAATTTCAATATTAATTGATCAAGCCCTTTCAAATCTTTCAGTAAGAGGCGTAAAGGCAAAGTCTGTAAAAGATAAACCATTGTGGGAATATTACCATTTCCACAAGGCTGATTCTGCCCAATAACGCCAATGGTAGGTCTCTCCACCTCTCCAATTGCCTTTTGGTAGATCCATGAAACGTCCATAGCGAGTTAGATTCCCTTCTGCCCAACATAGAAGGAAATCTGTACCCCTCTCACTGTACCTGTCTGGATGAAAGCAGCCTCAGATTTATCAAGATTCAGGCGAAAATCTGCATAGTCTCCGTATTCCCTGAATGTTTCCAACAGCACCTCAAGGAGTCCCTGGGTCGCGTAATGTGTACTAACAGATCATTGGCAAACAGCGCCACCTTAAAGCAATGTGGTCCAACCCCCACTCCATGTATCGCTGGATTGGACATAATATCTCAAAGCAAAGGATCCTTCGTCAAAATGAACAGGAGTGGGGAAAGGGGACAAACCTGTCTTGTCCCTCAAAAATTGAAAAAGATGATGATTTTATCCCACTAACCATCAACAGGGCATGTGGGCTACAGTATAGAGTTCTGATTACCGCAAGGAATCAACTAGCGAGCCCATATCAGTCTAGCACCAAATAAAGAAATTCCCAGTGAACGCAAATGCCTTTTCAGCATCAAAACTTATTAAAAGAGATTTCACCTCCATCCGCCTTCTCAGTTCCAATGTTGCCACAATTTTCCTTAAATTCTTAGCGACGGGCTGACCACGGACAAAGCCCACTTGAGACTCATGAATAAGAGCCGGCGGTACTCTAGCTAATCGATTCACCATTATTTTTGCAAGCAATTTCACCTCATAATTTAATAAAGACATTGGCCGATATGATTCAGATAGAACGGGATCGTGCCCCAGTTTGGGAGGCACTATAATTTGCTCTAAAGGGATTCCGAGAAGAAACTGGTTAAACACTTTGGTAATAGGCAACACTATCTCTTCCCCTAACAGCTTAAAACTCAGCTCGAAGACCATTTGCGCCAGGGGCCTTCAAGAGGGGGCTACATTAAATAGCCCAGTGAATCTCATCCTCCTGTATTTCTTCATTTAAGAACTCCCTGTCAGATTGTGTCAGCTCAGGTAAATCCAAATTATCCAAATATAGGTTGCTCCATAACCCTGTCTCCTCCGGGCCGCATAAAGCTGTTGGCAGTAGGCCCGAAACCTGTCACATTTACTCTCGTCACTTGTGACTAGGCCTCCTTTCCCATCATTCAAAGTTAAAATCTTATGACGACCCCCTCTTTGTGAAACCAAATAGGCTAACAACTTTCTGGTTTGTTTTCATGGCAATACAGCATATATCTATAATAAAGTTGTGATTTAGATGCCCGTCAGTAAATCAGTTCATTAAGCGCCATCTGTATTTGCAGTACCTGTGTTTATGTTCCTCATCATGTGAAATCCCGAAACATTGGCACGCCTGCCTCAAGATGGCACCTAGACGCAGTATCTCTCTATCTTGTGCCCTCCGGGTATGATGGCAATGACTAATAATCTCACCACATAACACCGCTTTTGCAGCTTCCCAATAAACGACAGGATAGTTTTGTCATTAACATTGTGAATTTTGTACTCCTTCCAACGTTTAAGCAATCTATCCCAGAAAACTATATCGTTATAAAGTTCCAAAGGAAACATCCATTTCCAACCCTCTGGGCCTTCTCCCTGGAACAGACCAATCCATCCACACCCAAGCGTGGTCTGAGTGACATAGGGGCCTATCTCCACTCTTGTTACAGTGCCAAATAACCACCTCGAGACCAGTAGGTAGGGACTGTGTGGAATGAGCCCTTGACATATGTGTGTAATCCTGCCCTGTAGGAAAAAGCCTACAAACATCAAGGTCTAAAACATATTGGGTAGGCCCTGACCTTGGGAAACCTGCAAGAAGGACTTATCCATCTTGGGATCCCATACCATATTAAAACCCCCCCCCCCCCCCCCCCCACCCCCCCCCCACCCCCCCCCCCCCACCACCCCCCCCCCCCCCCCCCCCCCCCCCCCCCCCCCCCCCCCCCACCCCCCCCCCCCCCCCCCCCCCCCCCCCCCCCCCCACAACAAGCAGAAGAAAGTCACTTTTTGATAGAACTTGCGATCAAACTGATTAGGGGTATACACATTACCTATCAATTCACTATGACCTACTACCACCTTACCCGCTACAATTCTGCCCATTGGATCTTGAAAAAGAGTACTAGCATGCATTGCTACACCTTTCTGATTAAAATAGCCACTTCCTTTTCCCCAATGCCGCTGCTATACAATCCCCCATCCACCACGTACGGAGTTTGTCAAGATCTTGGGGTGAGAGATGTGTTTCCTGGAGAAGGGCTATATCAATTTTATGACATTGTAAATGCTGTAGAATATTTGATCATTAACAGGTGAGTTTATCCCCCCCCACATTCCACGTTACAATTTTTACAGTAGCGCTCCCACGGTAGGACCATCACATTCAACATCTCTCTTATGGAACCCTAGGGGTTGCTGCCCGGCCTCCCTCCCGTGTGTGACAAAGAAACCCTTTCCCAACCTCGACACGCTTATAGAGTGAAGAGTCTACCCATGTCTGTCTGTGAGAGAACACTGATGCATCCACGCCCACCCACTCCCACCCAGCTCTCCTCCTCTCTCTCTCCCCCTTCCCCTCAAACTTCTCCATGGCGCCCCCCCCCAAAATCCCACTGACAGAACTATCACATCTAACACCCCTCCCTTACACTCCCCTATTGCAAGATTCCAACAAAATTACATCTCCCCCGTAAACCTCCAGTACAACCGTATTACTTATGCACCAACTTGGTGTAAAGTATCTCCTATACATAGAAAAACAGTTCACATAGTGTTACTGGTACAAGGTTCAACATTAAAAAAAAAACCAAAAAATACAAACAGGAATTCTTGATCGTCGCTGCGTCAAATCGAGACCCAAGCATCCAGCCGTGTCCCCGACTCTGAGTACCAGTAATGTGTCATTTCCAGCTGCTGTCAGTTCCAACTCAGTCCAATGTCTTCTAGCTACCAGATCCCTCCTTAAGTTGGATCTTCACTTGTTCAGAAACTCTGATTCCATGAGATCCATGAGACTCAGTCCTTTACCAAATCACCTTGTAATCCAAGGTATGACATCTAATTGAAAGGTTAAAGGGAACTGCCAGCCAGCATTCTCCCGTTCACCATCTCAGATGGATCATCTCCTCCTTCAATACAAGCCAGAAACTCCTGGGCCTCAGTCACTTTGTGATAAACATGACTCATACCATTGTAGGTCACTCGTAGGGTAGCCGGATACATAAGAGCAAAGAGGATTATAGCTGCAAACAGGCGGGAGCAGATTGGGGCAAAGGACTTCCACTGTGCCGCCACTTTGACCGAGTAATCTTGAAAACATAGAATAATATTTTCATATGTCAAGCTTTCCACGATCTCACTGCTTGCATGATGGCGTTTCTGTGAGCAAAATTGGTACCTTTAGAATAACCACTCTCAGTCTGGTACAGGTAGGCTGCATAGGGCCCATTCTATGCGCCCTCTCAGGGGCCTATAGCAGTCTGTGAGTTGCAGCTCATGTTTGAGCCACAATTCAAGGAACGCAATCAATTCCTTATCTGCTATCGATTCAGACAAGCCCAACCAGCCACAAATTATTTCGTCTGGTCCTATTCTCTAGATCTTCCACTCTCTCTTCCAACTTTACCACCTGTTGTTGTAATTGTGACTGGAGGTCCTCTGTTGTTGCCACCCTATCTTCCAATGCACCACTTCGTGCCTGAAAGCCGGAGTAGCCTTTTGAGAGCTCTTCCAGTTATGCCTGCACCCACTCCAACCTAGATGCAATTGGGCTCAACCACCTTTCCAACATCTCCTCCAATGCTGATGTCATCTCCACCATTACCTGTCTACCCAGGCCGATGATACTCAGTGGGTTGGTGGGCTAGCCGGCGCTGCCATCTTGTCTTCCCCTGCTCTACTGCAAAGTCGTTCTTTAGCAGCAAATTCCCTGTCATGGCACCTTTCAAGACCACAAATTGTTCCAGGGTGGACTGCTTCAGCTCACACTAACACTACCCTAGTTGGGGGGGACAATTCTGCCAGAAACTCGGGGGGGGGGGGGGGGGTTCAGGAGGGAAGCTGGAGAAGCACTCTTCAGCAGTCTCCTGCGGCCATGGCGTCACGTGATCCCCTAGATTAGTGTATTTTATAATCTATGTGTGTTATTTGTGAACTCTGATTCTGCGCATGCCTACCACCAAAGTACAGGGTGAGGCAAAAAAAAGTAACCCCCTAAAGTTTTTTGCAGTTTTCTCAGCAACCTCTTTCAGCAAGTAATTTTAGTACTCATTTAGTCACCATACTTACATATTAATATTAAATAACATTAATTATCTTAAGTTATGTTGATGTTACTTACATTTTAGTTACTACCTAGTGATTTTTGTGTATTAAAAATGTTCGCGCTAAAACACAGTAAAACATCATTCAAATAATATAATTAACAATGTGTCAGAATTTTGCTGTCACTTTGAATGCTGAAAGTGTCCCCTCCTGTTTTAGCACAGGCCTTCAGTCGCTTTAGAAAGTTCTTAACAGCCTTGTCGATCATTCCCTGTGGCAGGTTGTCCCAGATCATCTGCAGTGTGGTGAGTTCGGCGATTGTTTGCAGGTTTGGTGGCGCTTGTGATAGGCCTCCAACATTACTCTCCAAACATGGTATAAATTATTCAAATCCAAATTATTGTTTCAAAAGTTGATGTCACTGTGACATCATTAACAGTAAGCTGGTGCCCTGTTATTTTTCTCCAAATAATGGTAGTTTTACAGTGTAAACAGATGCACGAAAATCGTGTGGTCATGCTAAAAAGTCTGTAACTTTGCTATATTTAAAAATAATCTCATTCCACTCAGTACATAATCATAGATTGTAACACAAATAGAGCTGTAAAATTTCACACTGAAATTCCAAGTGGCTGCTGAAAAACACCCAGCAAAAATAATGTAGGGGGTAACTTTTTTTTACTATCATGTCATGGCACATACTTTTATGATGGCCAGTGTTTTAAAAAGACTATTTAAGTGTGAATGTGGCCACTTACTCACAAAAATGACTTTATAAAATTACCTCCCCAAAAAGTAATGGCTAAGACAAAACAGTAACAAGTAATTAATCATGACTGCTCTAATAGGTTTGATATTATATATTCTTTCTTTAAAGATCACAACTGAAGTTTCCCTACTTCTGTCTGTTCAAAAGCCCCTGAGCCTGAAGGTTTTTATCTTTTCCAAAACATCATCAATACAGGCTAGTTAAATATTCTATGGCACTACAAAGCATCATAAAATATTGTTTACAATCAATTTTGCAATTCAACAAGAACTGAAATAAATCTCCTTTATGCTAGCAAAGACTTGACTTTATTTTCTTATTTCAGGTGTTAAGTTTTACCTCTGAAGGGACATTCCCGGTGTTGTTGTTTCAGGTAAGTAATCCACCAATGGTGACCAACAGCCTCCACTAGGCGGAAAAGGAAGTGGTTCGCCTCGATTATGCTCCATGACTTTTAATCGCCAGTTAGCATACAATACCACCGAATCACCTATCAACCATAATCACAGTCATTAAATCACATGAAAAAATATTGTTTCATGTCATTCCACAAATTGCATGTCATTCCAGTTATGGAACACTATGAGGCATATTTTCAAAGCATTTTGGGAGGCTAAGTTCCATAGGTTTCTATGGAACTTTGGGAGGCTAAGTGCTTTGAAAATGAGCCTCTATATGTTGGCAAAAAAAAAAAAAAAAAGAAAGAAAACAAATCTGCAAATGAGTATGATTTAATCTCTACTCCCCAAATACTAATGCTTTCTGTCCCTTGTTTCTTTTTGAGTTATAGTCATTTAGAAAATTGAACCATAAAGGCAATTAATAAATTCCAATAAATAAACCATAATTTAAATAACAAAATCAGTAGAACTGTAGATTTGTTACTTTTCTCCTCTTCATACGATCCTCCAGAACTGCTACTGTAGCGAGATTCTAGCCTGTGGTGTTGGCGGTTTAGATTACTGTTCAGCCCACTATAGATGTCTAGATGTACACAGCTGTAAGAAAGAAAAAGTAATTAATAGTAGGTGCTGAACTTTCCAGTCTATATGACAACACGCAATCTAAATGAACAACAGGAAAATGGTGTTAGTTAAAACAGTGATGGAGTTTAAGAGGCTATAAGACATGCAAAGAGGATTCCTAGCTGTTAACAGCAGGGCTGTGGAGTTGGTACAGCAAACCTTCGACTCTGACTCTATTTTCTATTCCCCAGCTCCATCTTGGACTCTGACTGATATTAGGCTTGATAAATATAACTTATTTATCAGTACTTTAAATCCAGGACAAGGATATCTATATCTCTATATCTATCTACATATCATTAATTTACCATATATATATGTTTTTTTTTTTTTTTTGAAGCTGGAGTTGGTTTTTTACAGACTCCAACCCCACAGCCCTGGTTAACAGGTTCAGACTCATCCAACTCAGTGGGTTGGAGCAGCCAAAACACAGGTAAGGTGGAAAAAACTCAAAACCAATGATCAAAAATCAAAAACTGATAGAAGGTAATTTTATAATAGGTCATTTAGACTGGAAGACATAGCAGGCGTCTATTTGAAGCCTACTTTTATAAAGGTACACAGGCACCTAAGTGTCATTATAAAAAAACCTATTCAAAATTGCTGCTACAATAAGGCCAAATACATTTACACCAGCTTGGGAACATGTGTAAATGTATAAGTTGAAGCATGTGCGTAGGTGTGTATTTTAAAGCCTATGCAGGTACTTTGCGATGTCACCTGCATTCTGCCCAAACTCCTCCCCAAACATGTTTATATGAGAATGGTGTACAAACATTTGATAACCTGTCATAGTATTTGCACACATAGAGGCATATTTTCAAAGCACTTAGACTTACAAAGCTGCTAGTAACCTATAGAACTTTGTAAGTCTAAGTGCTTTGAAAATGAGCTTCATTGTGTAATTTTACAAGATGCCCTTTACATGGGTATAAATGCATATGCACACGCAAACATGTTTATAAGAACACAAGCACTGTTGTACTGGGCCAGACCTAAGGTCAATCAAGCCCAGTATCTTGTTTCCAACAGTGGCCAATCCAGGTTCAAGCACATGGCAAGATCCCCTTTCTTCTCTGAGCACACCACCCGGACTCTCATCCACTCTCTCATTACCTCTTGCCTTGACTACTGCAACCTATTCCTCACTGGCCTCCCCACTTAACCATCTATCCCCCCTTCAAATCCGTTCAGAACTCTGCTGCACGTCTTATATTCCGCCTGAAACCGATATACTCATATCACCCCTCTCCTCAGGTCACTTCACTGGCTTCCGATCAGATACCGCATACAGTTCAAGCTTCTCCTTCTTACCTACAAATGCACTCAGTCTGCAGCCCCCATTACCTCTCTACCCTCATCTCCCCTTACGTTCCGCCCGAAACCTCTGCTCACAGGACAAATCCCTCCTCTCAGTACCCTTCTCCCCACCGCCAATTCCAGGCGCCGCCCATTCTGCCTCGCCTCACCCTATGCTTGGAATAAATTTCCTGAGCCCTTACGTCAAGCCCCTCCCTACCCATCTTCAAATCCTTGCTCAGGATCCCACCTCTTCAATGTTGCTTTCAGCACCTAACCTTTATACCTTTCAGGAATCTAGACTGCCCCAGTTTGACGACCCCCTACTCGTCTGACTGTACATTTGTCCCTTTAGATTGTAAGCTCTTTGAGCAGGGACTGTCCTTCTATGTTAAATTGTACAGCGCTGCGTAACCCTAGTAGTGCTTTAGAAAATGTTAAATAGTAGTAGTAGTAGTAGTAATGCTGCTCATCCTAGAAATAAGCGGTGGATTTTATTCATTTTAAAATTTTCTATTCTGCTTAATCCATAGTTCTTAGCGTTTCACATGAGTTCATACATAATATTAAACACGTACCAAACTTACAATAAAATTATGCTACAGATAAATAAGATCAGTCCATCCAAGCTGAAAGCTTGCATAAACAATGTTTTGAGGCTCTCTTTTAAACTCATTAAAATCTGAATGTTCCTGATTCTAAGAGGAAGCTTGTTCCCAAGTCCATCTTAATAATGTGCTTATGGACTTCTCTTTTAGGAAATTGTCAAAACTATTTTTAAACCATGCTAAGTTAACTACTTTTTACCACATTTTCTAGAAATGAATTTCCAGAGTTTAATTACAGGTTGAGTGAAGCAATATTTTCTCCCATTTGTTTTAAATTTACTACTTGGTAGCTTCACTGCGTGCCTCCTAATCCTTAGATTTTTAGAAACGGGAAACAAGCGGATTCATGTCTACCTATTCCAGCCCACTCAGTATTTTATGGACCCCCCATCATCTCTCTCCTTAACCATCTCTTCTCCAAACTGAGGAGCCCGAAGATTTTTTAGCCTTTTCTCATAAAGAAGTTGTCCCATTCCCATTATCATTTCATTGCCCTTCTCTGTACCTTTTCTAATTCCATTATCTCTTTTTGAGATGCAATGACCAGAACTGTACACAATATTTGAGGAGCAGTCATACCATGGAGTGATACAAAGGCATTATAATATCTCAGTTTTGGTCTCCATTCCTTTCCTAATAATTCTTAGCATTCTATTTACTTTCTTAGCTGCTGCCTCTATACTGAATGAAGGGTTTCAACAAATCAGCACATTTTGCTATATTGTACCCCTGTTTTCTTGTGTATGTTACTCCTTTCATTTGTTAGCTTGAAAGAAAAATAGAACATAGAGTAACAAACGAGTCTAAACTGCAATCTTGTTATACTTACTGCAAGGATTTTGTATGCATATATATTAAAATGACTTGGATCTTACTTTATGTTTGAATAATTTTACTGAACAAAAATAGAAAGTACATCTTCAGCAAAAAACAAAGAACAGAGATTCTTTCATTTTTAATAGACATACAATCCAACCTCCTCCCCCCCCCCCCCAATCTATCAATTTTAGGGTGCACTTATGAAGGTGAAGTAAAAGACGTCATTACTGACAATAATGCAATGATATTACCCAAGTTCCAAGTTAACAAAAGTCCTATAAGAACATCAACTGCCCCTCATTTCCTTATCTCCCTCCCCGAATCTCAAGGTACCGAACCCCCCCCCCCCCCCACCTCCGCTGTCATAAGAACTCATAGAGTCCCAGGAATAGTCATCGAGGGTCTTGGCTCTTATGACCCCTCCCAGGCATTCACAGAGGACTAGTGCCAAACCCTCTCCCTACCGGTGCTTCCTTAAGGATGGGGCTTGCTGGGTGGTTGAAAGTAAATAGGTCGCCAACCTATAAATTATTAACGAGGAAACTCAGGCTCCATGGGTGGAGAATTCTTAGATAAGGATCCCAAATCAATAAAAATCATTGTTTACGCTCAAAGGACCCCTTTGTATCTCTAGCTTTCCAGGACACCAACATATGCAATTGATTCCTCCAATGCCAGTAATCCGGAGGTTCAGGCAAGGTCCAATATTGTACAATGTATTTACGCACTAGCAAGCTATCTTATGTGTCAATAGGGCATTGCCCTTTCTTAGCCCTCAAACAGCTCCTGGTACATATAAGTAAGAAGGTTCCACTGTAACCAATACCCCCTCCCCCAATAATCCCATAAATCTCCGAATGCGGCCCCAAAAGAACTGGACCATGGGACATGACCAGAACGAGTGGTAGAGGGAGCTATGAGGATATCAGCATTTAGGAGTAAAGGGAACCCTGTATCCTGCCCATGTTGAACAATTGTGATTTGGTCATGTAGGCCCTGTGTAAAACTTAATATAGCACTCCCTTAAACGTGCATCAGATGTAAGAGCTGGAATACTCTGTATTGTATGTGAAATATCCCAACCAGTCAACAAGGTTCCTAAATCTCGTTCCAATCTGTGTCTCAGGTCAGTGCAGTCCCTTTGGGGGTTCCCATTTGGTGAAAGCTGCTGAAAAAATTCCCCGAACTCAGTCCCAACCATCTACTATCCAAATGAGGCTATATAGTGCTTAATCTAAAAACATGCAAACCTAATATCCCAAGTGGGACCTACTCAAGCCTGGAGCTCCTTAAAGGGAGCATTATGCCCTCATCGATCGCAGGTGCTCCAAGAGAGATATACCCTTACGTTCCCATAAAGCAAAAATGGTGTTTTCCATTCCAGGTTCAAAGGACACATTACCTCTTATTGAAATTTGGTCTGTAATATGCGGGTCCTCCCCCCCCCCCCCCCCAAAACCCCTGATGAGCACATTCCACATGGTTCTCAGTGGCCAAAATAAAATGCTGTGCCTAATGGCTGGAGGAAGTTGGGCCTGTTTACTGTGTAATAAAGAGTAAAAGTTAAAAGAAGCATAAATGCAGATTCTAAGTCTAAAGGCTGTCACGACTGTGGCCGTGACCCCTCTTTGACTCACCTTATTTCCATTGGTCAGCTTCTGAGCTGGCTCCTGTCTGTTCTTTCACCTTGCATTGTTGTTTCTTCCTGTGTGTTCAAGCCTCACTTTGGTGTTCAGGGTGTTTCCTTCCTCTGTCCTGTAGGATTTCCACTTCCTGCATGTTTCAAGCCTCACTTTGGTGTTCAGTGTATTTCCTGCCTCTGTCCTGTTTATAAGGAAGTGGTGCACTTTCATTTGGGGTGGCTTTGCAATGCCAAAGGTCTCCAGGTTAGTCTGTGTGCAGTGAAGCACTTCTGCCTTGTTCATAGTCTGTGTGCCTGTGAGAACTTCTGTCTTGATTTCTTGTTGCTTTGTTTATTGTCTGTGTGCCTGTGGACACTCTTGTCTTGATTTCTGTTGCGTTGTTCATAGCCTGTGTGCCGTGGGCACTTCTGTCTTGATTCCTTGTTTACGGGTTGCCTGTATGCACTTCTGCTTCTGTTTTTCTCAGTCTGTTTGTGTGCTAGGTTCAGTCTTCAGCCATAGTTCTGTTGTTTGTCTGTGTGGGTCAGCTTTGTATCCTGCTTGTGTCTAACCTGTTCGTCTTCAGCTCCAGTTCCCTTCCTGCTTGTGTCCTGCTCTTTGTCTTCAGCTCCAGTTCCCTTCCTGCTTGTTGGTGCCCTGTCTGGCTCAGCTCCAGTTCCCAACCTGCTTGTGTTTGCCCTGTTGCTTTCAGATTCGTTCCTGCCAAGCTTGTGTTTGAGTATCCTGAATTCTGCTCGAGTATCCTGAATCCTGTTCCAGTATCCTGTTCAAGCCAAGCTTGTTTGAGTATCCTGAATTCTGCTTGAGTATCCTGAATCCTGTTCTAGCCAAGGTTGTTTGAGTATCCTGAATCCTGCTTGAGTATCCTGTTCCAGCCAAGCTTGAGTATCCTGAATCCTGTTCCAATATCCTGTACCCTGTTCCAGCCAAGCTTGTTTGAAAATCCTGAATCCTGCTTGAGAATCCTGAATCCTGTTACCCTCAGAAACCAAGGCTTCCACCAAGGTCTGACCAGCAGGACTCTAATATCTATATAAGGTTTTTGTGTCCGCGGTCTAATCTCTTTCATTGGGTAAAACTTTCCCACTCGCTATCTACTGAAACTCTTCTTATTCAAACATCAGTTTCAAAACATAACTGAGTTTACAAACATTCCCAAGCTACAGCTTAGCATAGATTAACTTAGGTTTCATTTAGCTGGCTTGACAACCCCAAATGCCAACTGCTGATTATCATTCCATTCAACGGGGCCCAAATCGTTTCACTCACTTCTGGGCTTCTTCAGGAACCACCCAGTTTAAACATAGTTACAGGGGTATTGATTTCGCTAACTAGACTTCTCTAGGAACTTATGAATCTCAATACAACCTCTTTAGTTTTTTATTTTTTTTTGGGGGGGGGGGGGGGATTTTAATTTTGTGTGGGATCCGACAGTAGATAAATCCCTTCTCACAGTTTCTACATACCTTCACTCCAGTGGAGGTTAACCTAATATGTGCCATCAGTTAGATCTAAATCTAATAGATGTATGACGGGTGCTCCACTCTCAAGAGAAGGACTACACTCGTCTGTCTCGAACACACTCCACACAGGCTCAGACAGATTATTTGCTGATTTCCAAACAGCTATTTAGGTCTGTGGTTACAATGACTATAGGGCTATATGTTATTTCCGACCATGCTTGGGTATTGATGGAATGGAGTCCGAGAAGAAGAGCCCCGCGGGGTGGTCACTGGGTTTTCCCCCTGGAACTCTATAAAGATCCAGTCTTTAAAGACAGATTTCTTAACTGTTGGAGGGACTATGGAACCCATAGTGCGAGTCATGAAGCTGATCCGGTAATCTGCTGGGAAGCTGTGAAAGTTGTTCTACGGGGGGGGGGGGGGGGGGGGGGGGGGGAATTATCAGCTACACCCATCAAGTTAGGAAGGCTACAGACCGGGATATCCTGAGACTAAGCCGCCAACTCTGTGTGTCCTGCCAACACTTCAGTCACTTGCATAATGCCATGCATAAACAAAAAGTTTTGGACCTCAGGGCTATCACCTTATGAAATAAGATGGCCACCCCTCTTTCTTCCCGTGCTGCTGCCGCTACATATTCTACAACCCACCACACTTTAAGTTTAGCAAGTTCATGGGCAGATATATGAGTTTCTTGAATGAGAGCAACATCTATCTTGTGCCATTGTGTTGTAAGATTTTGTATGCTTAATGGGTGAATTAATTCCCTCCCCCACGTTCCAAGTTACTACTTTCACTGTAATAAATCATTATAGAGATCTGAATCATTAAGAAAGCCAGTGCATTTTTCTCGGGTGGGCCGTCTCAGCCTGCAGCCCACCCAAGATATCATGTTCCAAGGACAGAATGCTCCTATCAGCAGCTCACCAGCAGCACCCACCTGACAGAGGTAGTAATAACACATATCTTCCCCAGGACCGGTAGGACCCTCCCTCCACTGCCTCCAACCCAAAAATCCCTTTACCATCTTTCACCAAACTCCCAAAAAAGGAGCTATCACCTATTGATGCCCACCCTACTACACACAAACCAATTTGTAATAAACAGAACCTCTGGTGCCTCCTTATGATATCACATGTAATCAGAGATGGGTATGATCATACCTGTAGCAGTGTTCTCCGAGGACAGCAGGCTGATTGTTCTCCCGACTCTGGGGTTGACGTCCGCGGCAGCCCCCACCAACCGAAGAAGCTTCGCGGGACGGTCCGGTCACGCAGGGCACGCCCACCGCGCATGCGCGGGCGTCTTCCCGCCCGTGCGCGACCGCTCCCGCCAGTTGAATGACTAGCAAAAAGAAGAAAACGCACTCCAAAGGGGAGGAGGGAGGTAGGTGAGAACAATCAGCCTGCTGTCCTCGGAGAACAACTGCTACAGGTATGTATCATACCCTTTCTCCGAGGAACAAGCAGGCTGCTTGTTCTCACGACTGGGGTATCCCTAGCTCTCAGCTCACTCAAACAAGAACCCAGGTCAATGGAACCTCGCAACGGCGAGGGTATACAGAAATTGACCTACGAAGAACAACTAACTGAGAGTGCAGCCTGACCAGAATAAATTCGGGTCCTGGAGGGTGGAGTTGGATTTACACCCCAAACAGATTCTGCAGCACCGACTGCCCGAACCGACTGTCGCGTCGGGTATCCTGCTGGAGGCAGTAATGGATGTGAATGTGTGGACAGATGACCACGTCGCAGCCTTGCAGATCTCTTCAATAGTGGCTGACTTCAAGTGGGCCACCGACGCTGCCATGGCTCTGACACTATGAGCCGTGACATGACCCTCAGAGTCAGCCCAGCCCGGGCGTAAGTGAAGGAAATGCAATCTGCTACCAATTGGAGATGTTGCGTTTCCCGACAGCGACCCCTAGCCTGTTAGGGTCGAAAGAAATAACAATTGGGCGGACTGTCTGTTGGGCTGTGTCCGCTCCAAGTAGAAGGCCAATGCTCTCTTGCAGTCCAATGTGTGCAACTGACGTTCAGGCAGGGCGGGTATGCGGCCTGGGGAAGAATGTTGGCAAGACAATTGACTGGTTAAGATGGAACTCCGACACCACCTTCGGCAGGGAACGTTGGGTGGGTGCGGAGCACTACTCTGTTGTGATGAAATTTGGTATATGGAGCATGAGCTACTAGGGCTTGAAGCTCACTGACCCTACGAGCTGAAGTAACTGCCACCAAGAAAATGACCTTCCAGGTCAAGTACTTCAGATGGCAGGTATTCAGTGGGCTCAAAAGGAGGTTTCATCAGGCTGGGTGAGGACGGACGTTGAGATCCCATGACACAGTAGGAGGCTTGATAGGGGGCTTGACAAAAGCAAGCCTCTCATGAATCGAACGACTAAAGGCTCTCCAGAGATGGCTTTACCTTCCACACGATAATGGTAGCACTAATCGCACTAGGTGATTCCTTACTGAGTTGGCTTGAGGCCAGGACTCCTGATAGTGCAGAAGGTATTCAAGCAGGTTTGTGCAGGGACAAGAACGAGGTTCTAGGGCCTTGCTCTCACACCACACGACAAACCTCCTCCACTTGAAAAAGTAACTCTTTTAGTGGAATCCTTCCTAGAGGCAAGCAAGACCCGGGAGACACCCTCAGACAGACCCAACGCAGTGAAGTCTACGCCCTCAACATCCAGGCCGTGAGAGCCAGGGACTTGAAGGTTGGGGTGCAGGCAACGCTCCGTCGTTCTGCGAGATGAGAGGTCGGAAAACACTCCAATCTCCACGGTTCCTCGGAGGACAACTCCAGAGAAGAGGGAACAGATCTGACGGGGCCAAAAGGGCGCTATCAGAATCATGGTGCCGCGGTCTTGCTTGAGCTTCAGTAAGGTCTTCCCCACCAAAGGTAGGGGAGGATAAGCCTACAGGAGGCCGGTCCCCCCAATGGAGGAGAAAGGCGTCCGACGCTAGCCTGCCGTGGTGCCTGAAGTCTGGAACAGAACAGAGGGCAGCTTGTGGTTGGTCTGAGAGGCGAAAAGGTCCACCGAGGGTGTGCCCCACTCTCGGAAGATCTTGCGTACCACTCTGGCATGGAGCGACCACTCGTGCGGTTGCATGACTCTGCTCCGTCTGTCGGCCAGACTGTTGTTTACCGCCTGCCAGGTACGTGGCTTGGAGGAGCATGCCGAACCGACACGCCCAACGCCACAATCCCGACGGCCTCCTGACACAGGGGGGCGAGAATCCGGTGCCCCCTGCTTGTTGACGTAATAACATTGCAACCTGATTGTCTGTCGGAATTTGGATAATTTGGCAGGACAGCCGATCTCTGAAAGCCTTCAGTGCGTTCCAGATCGCTCGGAGCTCCAGGAGGTTGATCTGCAGATCCTTTTCCTGGAGGGACCACATACCCTGGGTGTGAAGCCATCGACATGGGCTCCCCACCCCAGGCGAGATGCATCCGTTGTCAGCACTTTCGTGGGCTGCGGAATTTGGAATGGACGTCCCAGGGTCAAATTGGTCCGTATGGTCCACCAGAGCAGTGAAGTGCGGCAACTGGTGGAGAGGCGGATGACATCCTCTAGATTTCCAGTGGCTTGGAACCACTGGGGAAGCTAGGGTCCATTGAGCAGATCTCATGTGAAGACGAGCTATGGGAGTCACATGAACTGTGGAGGCCATATGACCCAGAAGTCTCAACATCTGCCGAGCTGTGACCTCTGAGACGCTCTGGTCTGCGAAGCCAGGGCCAGGAGATTGGTGGCCCTCGCTTCGGGAAGGTAGGCCTGAGCCGTCTGTGTATTCAGCAGCGCTCCTATGAATTCCAGAGACTGGGATGGCTGGAGATGGGACTTTGGGTAATTTATCACAAACCCCAGCAGCTCCAGAAGTTGAATAGTGCACGCATGGACCGGAGGGCTCCTGCCCTCCGAGGTGTTCTTGACCAGCCAATCGTCAAGATATGGGAACACGTGCACTCCCAGCTTGCGTAGGTAGGCCGCTACCACCACGAGGCACTTGGTAAACACTCGTGGGGCAGAGGCGAGCCCAAAGGGCAGCACACAATACTGAAAGTGCCGTGCGCCCGGCGGAATCTGAGATACTGTCTGTGAGCTGGCAGTATCGGTTATGTGAGTATATGCGTCCTTTAAAATCCAGGGAACATAGCAATCGTTTTTTCTGAATCATTGGCAGCAGGGGTGCCCAAGGAAAGCATCCTGAACTTTTCTTTGACCAGGAATTTGTTCAGGCATCTCAGGTCTAGGATGGGACGCATCCCCCCTGTTTTCTTTTCCACAGGAAGTACCTGGAATAGAATCCCTGCCCTCCTGCCCGGGTGGTACGGGCTCGACCGCATTGGCGCTGAGCAGGGCGGAGAGTTCCTCTGCAAGTACCTGCTTGTGATGGGAGCTGAAAGACTGAGCTCCCGGAGGACAATTTGGAGGCAGGGAGGCCAAATTCATGGGCGTATCCGCACCGCACTATTTGGAGAACCCACTGGTCGGAGGTTATGAGAGGCCACCTTTGGTGAAAAAATTTTAACCTCCCTCCGACCAGGCAGATCGTCCGGTAACGGACACTTGTAGGGCGGCTATGTTCCCGTGGATCCAGTCAAAAGCCCGTCCCCGGCTTTTGCTGTGGAGGCGCAGGGGGCTGCTTAGGCGCACGCTGTTGACGGGAACGAGCGCGCTGGGGGCTGTCCCTGTGCCTGACGAGGCCTTCGGGCCGGCTGGTTGTACCTACGCTTCGCAAAAGAATAGGTGCAGCCTGCCGGGCCGGGAAAACGCCCGCCCCGTGGGGGCGGGTGCTGAAGGCGCCCGGTTGGGAGAGCTTGTCGAGAGCGGTTTCCCCGCTGATGCAGTTGGTCAACCATCTGCTCGACCTTCTCACCAAAAATGTTATCCCCCCGGCAAGGGACGTCAGCCGTCTCTGCTGGGGTGCGGTTGTCCAGGTCAGAGGCACGCAGCCATGAGAGCCTGCGCATCACTATACCTTGGGCCGCAGCACGAGATGCACGTCACAGGTGTCAAAAATCCCCCTGGACAGGAACTTTCTGCACGCCTTCAGCTGCCTGACCACCTCCTGATATGGCCTGGACTGCTCCGGCGGGAGCTTATCGACCAGGGTCCGCCAGCTGTTGCACATTGGTCCGCATGTGGATGCTCATATAGAGCAGGTAGGATTGGATGCGGGTCACGAGCATGGAGGATTGGTAGGCCTTCCTCCAAAACGAGTCCAGAGTGCGAGACTCCCGCCCCGGGGGCGCCGAGGCGGTATCCCTCGAACTCCGTGCCCTCTTGAGAGCAGAATCCACGACCGCTGAGTCATGGGGCAACTGGGGCCGCATGAGCTCTGGGTCAGAGTGGATCCTGTACTGGGACTCTGCTTTCTTGGGATGGTGGGGTTAGTAATGTCGCACCCAGTTCCGAAGCAGCGTCTCCTCAGGACATTGTGCAGCGGTACCGGTGGAGGACTCTCTAGGTGGTGATGGATAGTCGAGGACCTCGAGCATCTCGGCCCTCGGCTCTTCCACAGAGACCACGGGTAAGGGAATGCTAATAGACATATCCCGCACAAGGAGGCAAAGGAGAGACTCTCAGGAGGGGAGAGCTTCCTCTCCGGTGATGGCGTGGGGTCCGAGGGAAGGCCCGTAGACTCCTCTGAGGAGAAATATCCTCGGGGCCTCCTCTTCCCCCCACGAGTCCTCATCCTCGGTAACGGACATTAGCTCATGTAGCTGAGTCCGGTACCGGGCCCGGCTCGACGTGAGGCACCGAGGTCTCGGTGTCGTCGAGCGTGGACTCTCCCGCGCCGGCGGGGACGGAGCTCCTCCCATCGACGTCGACGGGGACTCCACCTGCGTGGCGGTCGAGACCGGCACCGCAAGCGGCGGCGGTGTCGACAGCCCCGGCGCCGGGCTAGAGCTCGCCGGCGCCACAGTCATCGGCGTCGGGGGCGCAAGCACCCCCGATGCCGGCAGAGCCTGGCGCATCAGCCCTTCCAGGATCCCCGGAAGGATGGCTCTGAGGCACTCGTCCAGGCCCGCTGCCGGGAAAGGCGGTGGGGCCGGTAAGGGGTGTCGGTGCCAGAAGCTGCTGGGGGCCAGGAGACGGCACCGAGGTGCCGGAACCCCGACGCGTCGGTACCCTATCCACCACCGACGGAGATCTCTCCTCTCTGCGATGACGCTTCGGCGTCGACTCCTCCTCAGGGTGCACCGAGGGCTCCCGGGTGACGGCGCTTCTTGTCCTTTTTCCGGTGCACGTCACCGGCGCCGGAGGGCATGGAGGAGGAGGAGGTCGATCCCCCTCGGTCTCGAGGTACCGGGTCCGACAGGGTTCGGTCCCGTGGCTCACGAGCTGAGGGAGTGACCGGGGCCGACTGCCCACGCGGCCTCTCAACCCCACTCTCACCGGCGGACCGGCGGGCCGACGGGACCTGTTCTCCTGGGGTCGCTGCCATCGGTGCCGATGTCTCGGGCATCGATACCGGTACCGAAGAACCGGCCTTCGATACCGATGCCGTCGAGGTCGACGTCGAGGGGCCGGCGCAAGTTCCAAAAAGACGGTCCCGTAGAACTTGCCTCGCAACCTGAGTCCGTTTCCGGAGACCGAGACACAAAGCGCACGACTTGAGATTGTGCTCCGGCCCGAGGCACTGGAGGCACCAAGCGTGGGTGTCGGTCTGCGAGATCGGCCGGCCGCAGCGACCACACTTTTTAAATCCACTCGGGACCTTCGAGGACATCGACGGAAAAATCGCGTCGGCGAAGTCAAAGTCGGCAATGGTGGCTAAAATCACACCACGAAAAAACTAACCGACCGAGCGGCCACTAGGCCGCAACGTGGCGTCCCCGCTAGAAGCGAGGGAAAAGGGGAGCGCGTGCTCCACACGCGCGAAATCTTTTTTTTTTTTTTTTTTTACAAGACAAAAGAAAGAAAAGAAAAGAGGAAACTGAACGGGAATCCAAAAGCGACGATCCGCGTAAACGCGGTCGAAAATCCGGCGGCTGAACAGAGAGAGAGGCAATTGCACAACTCTCTCAGTCGCGGAAAAAAAGTAACTGGCGGGAGCGGTCGCGCACGGGCGGGAAGACGGCCGCGCATGCGCGGTGGGCGTGCCCTGCGTGCCGACCGTCCCGCGAAGCTTCTTCCGGTTGGTGGGGGCTGCCGCGGACGTCAACCCAGTCGTGAGAACAAGCAGCCTGCTTGTCCTCGGAGAATAAAGAGCAATCCCCCTAATAAGTCTTCTACATTCACCCCAAATTTAAGATAGAGTTCTCTATGATAGTCCCCAAGTGTGCACAGTCAGGGCCCATAAAGCACAGAGATAAGACATTGTAAACTTCCATGTCCATGGGCATTGTATATATAAAAAAAAAAAAAACTACCCCATACCATGACTGTATTGTGAGAAGCAATGTTCCTATAGACTCAATTAGCATGGGGGTTGGGGTCATGCAAGATCTGCAGTATATGTTTTATCCATGATAGACCCCTTAATAAAGAAAAGAAAAGAAACAAAAGAAAAGGCAATACAGCAGTGGAGCATCTACTAACAGTTTCAGATACTTCTCCAGTTGAACCTCTTTCAAAGTAGATGTTATCACCTCTGCCAGGGTCATCAGCCACGAAAAAAAAACAAAACAAAAAAACACATCACCCATTCCGTATCCATGTTATAATTAGAAATGGACATGTACACTCCATGAACAGTGCAGGTGGAACCACGTCAGGATCATTGCTTTACGGTTATATCCATACTAGTCCACTGAATGAAGAAAAAGGATAGATCCATGATTATAGACTAGCAATTGCACAGACTGCTCTAGTTGGACTGAGTTCAAAATGAAAGTTGTCTCCATGCACCATCTGTCATCTTAACAGACTGACAATATTCTAAGTAAGCACACCCTGATGCTCTGCTGCTAGTGTATCCGGTTTGGGCTACAAAGTCATTGTGTGTTCCACGCTGGTCATTGACATTGTTTTGGTGAGAAAAATGGCTGGTTAGTGCGTCCCGAGAGGTGTTAGCTATTAAATCAAGCCCACTTGATACCCTGAGGTCTAATGGTACCCTGAAGTATGAGCGTGTTCAGCAGTGTGTGCTGTTCTTCATGCATTCCCTCGGCCTCTTGCTGAGCTAGAGCACTGAAAAAGGCAATGTGAAACTGTCTTCTTAAACAATCTGGCCCTTCACAATAAATCAAATAGTACAGATGCAGTACAGAAAAGTAGTAATATCTCCACCTTAATATCAAGAGTCATAGTAGGAAGAAACATAGCTTAGCACTGTCTCCAATTAGTTAAACTTAATGTTAATCAGTCAGACGTGACTCAAGTCAATCGTTAGGAATAGGAAGAGTCTTTTTCCCCTGCTTCTATACATTTGATTAGTCCTTGCGCCTCTGCTACAGTATCATAAATATGTGTAGCGCCACTGTAAGTGACCCGGAGCTTAGTTGGGTACAAGAGTGCAAAACGTATTTCAAGCTGAAACAGCTTGGAACATACAAGACTGAAAGTTCTCTGTTGGGCCGCTAGATGCATGGAATAGTCTCGGAAACAGAGTATGCGCTTTTTTTCATATGTCAGTTATTTGCTCGTATGGCGTGCAGTATTGCAGTTTTATGAGCAAATTTCAAAATTTTTAGTTATCACCACCTGTGGCCTGGTAGTAGCAGCTTGGCAGGTTCCCAGCCTATGAGCTCTTTCCACTCTCAATGGCCCATAACATTTCGGAAGGTCTAGCTCTTTTGCAAACCATAATTCTAGAAAGCCAACTAATTTGTTGTCTCATACAGATTCTGGAATCCCCAGCAATTGCAGATTGTTCCTCCTAGCCCTTGTTTACAAGTTCTCTACTTTGTCTACCAAGGCCTTTACTTGTTTGGCTAGGTTTTCCTGGGAGTCCTCCACCAAAGTGACATGGTCTTCCACATCGCTTCTTTGAGCTTAGTAAGAGAAAAATTCGCAACTCATTTCAGATAGTTGTGTTTGAAATGTCCCTAATTTCACATTGATGGGGCTAAGGCGCTTATCAGCAAGGCTTCCAATGCGGTGGTCATTTCTGCAGTTATTTCTGCAATCCAAGCTGATGAAGCTGTATGGTCCGTGGGGCTCGAGGGTGCCACCATTTTGTCATTGGTAGCTTTCCCTCGTTCTCTGACACTACAAAGAGCCTTTGTTGCCATTCCGCTGTCTGTGTTCCACTCTGCATTCTCAGATAGCTTGTGGCAAGTGTCCTATGTGAGACAATATGATTTGCAGTAGGAGAGGCAATATTTAAAGGAGGTTTTGTGGCAGGACGGCCGGAGAAGTGCTCCTCAGTGTCTTCTCACAGACATGGCATCACATGACTCTCCTTGGATCTAACTTTAAAACAATACACAATTCAAATAATTATTAATAGGCTTTGCCATAGGCTCTATCACTTTCTTCTCTTTAACACGTTTAAGGTATTGATGCAATTTTCTTTTTTTCTTGAAAATTTTAAAAAATCCAGTGGTTATAGCATTAAACTAAAAGCCTGAAGTCAGAACACATGCAAGTAATTAATTCTGCAGAACCCACTCTGATCATCTTAGTAGGTCACACAGGTAGTACACCTGCTGAAAACTGAATGCCTTGATTTAAACGCCTTACGTAACACTTATTGGGTGGCCCTCCTCTGGATCAGAATAAGCTCTTTTGGGAAGGGACACTTTATATATACAAGTTTTCCTGTAGTAGTGTTACAGAGATAAGTAGTAACAATAGTAGTGGTACAGTGAAAGAGGTACATAAGAAATAATTATCTCCCTGTGCCTAATTTTAAAGCTTTAGTTAATTAACATGACTTTTCTACCTTATCCCTTTGAATGTTTCCATGTAACTTGGTTGTATACTGCTAAACACTACAAAATTTGAGTATGTTCCAAACGCAATCATCTAAAATTTGAGAACTCTACATCTGGGGCCAGCACTGCCATATGGAAAGTACTCAGCTTAATTCTGAGAAGGATCTTATGCTCTGTAGTCAGTCTGAATGCCGCAGAGACAGCATTTACAGTCACAAAGGGGATCATTGCTTAACAGAAAGACCTGGTTTTCAGATTCCACATGGAACCTTGGAGTGTGATGTCCAAAAAGGACTATTACTGCAATGAATCAGAGTAGGTAATGTTGGGAAAGGAGGTGTAAAAAATTTGAAAAATCTCTAAGTAGTTGGCCAGATTTCAGCCTGGGTTCTGAGCTGGAAATACAAACAAGAGGAAAACTGTCTGGTAAACAAAACAAAAAAAGAACCCCCCCCCCCCCCCCCACAATCCCTCATAATTTATCATCCATATAAATTCATTTACTACAGCTTTGCTAGCAGCCTTTTGGACAAAGAGTTGCAATGGAGTGATACTACTTATAATAATACTAGTAAAAAAGCCCCGTTTCTGATGCAAATGAAACGGGGGCTAGCAAGGTTTTCTTCAGAGTGTGCATGTGGGAGTGTGTGTCCCTGCCCTCTCCCCCTCCCCCCTCCGAGTCCAGTCCTTCAGTGTTAAGTTTCCTGCTGTTCTATGTTTTTGTTACAGAGAGAGTGAGGGCATCTCTCTCCCCTCCCCCCTCTGAGTCCTTCACTGTGTGAGATTTCGTGCTGTGCTGTTTTCCTTCACTCATGGGGAAACCGGATATCTCTGGCGCTTCACACTTCCGGCTGGAGGCTTCATAGAACGTTGGTCTTGCCTTTTATATATATAGAATGTACCCTTATACTTGACTTATACAGCACTGTATGACAATGATACAGCAAAGCTGCATACCTGTAACCATGGTTACCCTTAGACCCTAGAATAGATCACACACAAGGTAAAATTATGTATCATACCTGATAATTTTCTTTCCATTAATCATGCTGATCAATCCATAGACTGGTGGGTTGTGTCCATCTACCAGCAGGTGGAGATAGAGAGCAATCCTTTTGCCTCCCTATATGTGGTCATGTGCTGCCGGAAACTCCTCAGTATGTTCTCTATCTCAGCAGGTGGTGGTCACACACAGCAGCAGCTCTGGCTAGGTCTCCAGGCCTAATTCATAGGTTTTGTTGAGTACCTGGGGTTGAGGGCTCTTCTTGAGCAAGTGCAAACCTGGTGGTGCCAGGTCCCTCCTTTTCTCCCCCCTCCCGCTGGCTCCGTTAAAAAAAAAAAAAAAAAAATTTTGGACGTCCTTTAAGGCGTTTATTTCAACGTTTATATCAGCATTTATTGCAGCTGCTCACTGGAACACCAGTTCGTTACAGCGAGGAGCAGGTAATTTTTACCTTTTGTAGCGGACAGGGGATTCCCCGATCGGTCTCCACGTGGCTTATGGCGTCGGAGGGAGAGGGCGCGAAGAATCGCTCCCCGGACCGCGTGTGCGCGTCTAGCAGGGATGCGGGGGTTTCAAAGCCTGAATCGCCCTTTTTGGGCGTCAGTTTGAAGTCCGGTCAATGTCCCGGTTCTTCCTCCGGTGCGGCGTTTTTTCCCGCTATAAGCGCCCATCCCCCGCTGCTCGCCCCCTCCATTTTGGATGGCCATTCTGCTCAGACGGCTTCTTCTTGGGCCGCCCTCGAGGTGGGAGACGTTAATGCTATGGTCGCCCTTGATTTGGGCGATGGCAAGAAAGTGGCCAAAGTTAAGCACCGTTCTTCCCCCGCGGCTCCTTCTCGGAGTTTCGCGCCGGACGCCATTTTGAATGCGCATGTTTCTCCCCCGCTCTTGCGAGCGCCGGTTGAGGGTGCGTCTAGGGCCGTGGCCCAGGCTGCAGAAGTGCACAGTCTGGGGGGTTTCTCCCCTGAGTTCATTTTGCTGCTGCATCGGGCTTTTCTTATGCAAAACGCTGCCCCTGCTCCCCTGTCTGATAAAGGGGTTGAGGCCTCCGGAAGCAAACGCCCTTGGGTGGATTTCCAGGCCCTAGAGGACTCTGTCTCCTCTGATGTAGATGAGGGCAGCGTATCTGAGTTCTCCCAACAGTCCTTTGGGGATTCCTTGGAGGAAACGGATTTCCGCTCGGATGGAGCGGATGACCCCTCTGCAGCGCGGATTTTTCACTCAGAGGATTTGCCCAACCTGTTAGTGCAGGCCATGAGCATTTTGTAGATTTCCTCTCCGGAGGACGTCTCTCCCTCAGCCTCTGCCATTATGCTGGGGATGAAGCGCCCGCCTAGAACCTTCCACGTGCATGAAGCCATGCACACCTTGATTTCGGCTCAATGGGATTTCCCAGAAGCGAGCCTTAAAGTGGCTAGGGCTATGTCCCGCCTCTATCCTCTGCCGGAAGGTGAACGGGAGGCCTTTCTTTGGCCTACCGTGGATTCCTTAATCACTGCGGTGACTAAGAAAAAGGCGTTGCCGGTGGAAGGTGGCACGGCCCTAAAGGACGCCCAAGACAGAAGATTGGAGGCGGCTTTAAAGTTGTCCTTCGAGGCAGCTGCTTTAAGTTTGCAGGCCTCAGTTTGCGGCTCCTATGTGGCCAGGGCGTGCCTGACGATTGTGCAGCGGGCTTCCCCCTCGGATCCTTCCTTGAGGGCTGATTTGCCAGCCCTGGATTCGGGCTTGGCCTACTTGGCAGACTTGCTGTATGATGTCTTGAGAGCCTCGGCTAAAGGTATGGCTCAGACAGTCTCTGCTCGGCGCTGGCTTTGGCTGAAGCATTGGTCGGCTGACCACGCCTCTAAGTCTCACCTGGCTAAGTTGCCTTTTAAAGGCAAGCTGCTCTTTGGGGTCGAGCTGGACAAGATTGTGACCTATCTCGGCACGTTCAAGGGCAAGAGGTTACCGGAGGTCAGGGCTCGGGCCAGTGGTGCCCGCCCCAGTTCCTCCAAAGGACGGTTTCAGGAAGCCCGTCGGTATCGCCCGGGCAAGTCGGGCTCCTCTGCCCCCTCTTCCTTCAAGAGGAACTTCTCCCCCAAGCAGCATTCCTTTCACAGAGACCGCCGTCCCGGAGGTGCGTCCTCCGGTCCTCCCCCAGGGTCTCGTACCCAATGACAGGGCCCTGGTCCATGGCCCAGAGCAGATTGGAGGACGCCTATCCTCGTTTCTGGGCGAGTGGACCAGGGTAACTTCAGACGCTTGGGTGCTGGAAGTCATCAGAGACGGCTACAAGCTAGAGTTCTGCCGACCCTTAAGAGACGGGTTTGTGCACTCTCCCTGCAAGTCTCGGGTCAAAGATATGGAAAAGTGGGTGATGCTATTTGATGTGCCTGCACACAGCCACTTCTTCTATCTAATGCAGTCTAGTGTGGAGCTTAGGTGACAATCTGCTGAAAGGTAAGCAACTGCAAGTATGCATACCTGATTTATCTTGCCTATGGACAACCTTTAATAAAAGTAACTAACTTCGCTTCTCTGTTGACAAACAGAATGAATAAATTACACAAATTGTGAATTCCACAGTAGAATGTTGACATATTTTTCAATCTGGTTAAGAATATTGCTAGAGGCAGTTGACTGTTACTGGGAAAGATCTTGTAGAACTGATTGTTCAACTATACTGCCTCTTCAAAACTTATTGTATAAAAGCTGTAAAGGTGAGAATAACTGATCATGTCATAGCACTACATATTGCTTCAACCTAAAGTATCAAGATGGTAATGAGGTGTAAAGGTGTGAATGATTAGCCACATTGCAGTATATATTTCTTCAAGCTAACATGAAAAGAGATGGGCAACTATCACCATCATAGTTGACTTAATGTGTTTTCCTATTAGGCTGCAGCAGTATTATAAGTTATGCTACTCAGTTTGATAGTTATTTTAGCTACCAGGGTCCATAATTTGTTAGAATCAAAGGAAATGAAAAGTCAAATGGACTACCGATGTGACCATGTTTCTTTCATATAGTAAGCCAGAAATACTTTTATAGTCCAGAAAAGTGCAGTGCCTGTTCATCTGTATTTGCACAAGGCATTGGAAGAAAGTGAGAAACCTTATTGATTAAGTGAAAAGTGGATAGCATTTTTGATAAGACCTTACGATAAGTCTGAAATACTACCCCACTGTAGAAGAATTACAGGTGTGAAGGATGACAGACAAAAACCTGAAACTCACTCTCTTGGCTGAAGTTTCTGCTATTAAGAAAATCCAGATCTGGTATTTTAACTATACCCATTCAAAAGGTCCAAAGTAGAGCTGTACCGAATAGCATATTTTGCTATTTGGCTTAATATGAATAATGAAAAATATTATTTGGCTGAATACGAATAATGTGAATTGAGCTTGAACATAACAAATAATAAAAGCAGCAGCATGAAATCAGAGAGCAAGTATATTTCAGTAGGATTTAGCAGAGTAAAGCCCTGGATTACTCGTATTCAAATTGCAATCACTATTCAGCCAAATACGAATAATGATTTTGAGTCACTATTCGGAGCTCAATCTAACATGAATATTAGGTACGGCCCTAGTCCAAAGTGTTGTTTCATAAATGGAGACAGAACTCCCCTAAGATCTCATGAATAGTGACCTCTTGACTGGCAGTTTCGTAATCAAAACTCACTCCAACAGTAACACAAAGTGAGATAGTGTTTCCATTAATTTGTGGATAGTAAGCAGCTACTGTACTCAGATGCCCCTCAACAGAGTACCTACACCAGGCAATGAAAGGCAGAATAAATATCGAACCAGACTCCATTAAGAATATAAATTTTCAGCACTGCTGGATATCATCCATCCCACCTGTCAACAGAAAAGTATTCAGGTATAAAGTCTTTGCCCCAAAGAGATTAAAATCTAAGTTACATTTATGAGAAAAATTCTTCCCAGTTTTGTAATACAATATACAAATTGGTATATATTTTAAAAAATCTAAAATGTGTACAGAACTATTAAATGACTTACTTATCTTCATTACTGTCCTTCATACGTTTACTATCAGAATTACCATCTGTGGGTGCTATCATTGTATTGCTACTAGAAGAAGTACCTGTAAATTTAAAAAAATATATTCAGTAAAAACAGACAAATCCTGTCAAAAAATGTAAAGTTCTACTTTAGTGAAATAAAAAAAAAATTATTTTCCATTACAGCAATATCATTTCCCTGTGACTCAGAAATGGATTTTCCACATTAGTATATGGTGAAATAATATATGTGTTATAAGAACATAAGAGTAGCCATACTGGGCCAAACCAATGGACCATCTAACCCTGTATCCTGTTTCCAACAGTTGCCAAGAAAGGTCACAAGTACCTGGCAGACACCCAAACCATGACAACATTCCATGTTACAAATCCCAGGGCAAGCAGTTGCTTTCCCATGTCTGTCTCAATAACAGACTATGGACTGTTCCTCAAGGAACTTGTCCAAACCTTTTTTTAAACCCAGATACACTAATCACTACATCCTGCGGCAAAGAGTTCCAGAGCTTAACTATTTGTTCAGTGAAAAAATATTTCCTCCTATAAAGTATTTCCATGTAACTTCTTTGACTGTTCTCTGTACTTTTGGAATGAGTAAAAAAAAATTGATTTACTTCTACTCTTTCTATATCATTCAGGATTTTGTAGACATCAATCATATCTCCCCTCATCTGTCTCTTTTCCAAGATGAAGAGCCCTAATTTAGCCCTAACACAAATATATAACAAACCTGAATTTGTAAGTTGTCATGCCTTTTATTGGCCCCGAATAGGAATTACTCAATAATGATAATGTACACGACTTTGAGAACTCCAAGTGTCTATGCAGATGTCATAAGAAGTGGGAATAAAACTCTTTTTCAACAGACAATCATTAGCTAGTTTTGCTTCTCACAAGTGAGAAGCAGAGCATAAACCATGCCCCTATTTGACTGACTGTACATTTGTCCTTTAGATTGTAAGCTCCTTTGAGCAGGGACTGTCCTTCTATGTTAAATTGTACAGCGCTGCGTAACCCTAGTAGCGCTTTAGAAATGTCAAGTAGTAGTAGTAGTATCTAATAAATAATTGGCATGGGACATTATTATTATCCTCCTTTGTTCGCAAATAACACATAATGGCGCTCATTTTCGAAGTAGATGGAATTTTTTTGGCCATTTTGAGACATCCATCTGCTGAAAACGTCCAAATTGTGATTTCGAAAAGGCAGAATTTGCTTGTTTTACACTGTAGTTCGTACAATTAGCAAGGGGGCGTGCAGGATGTATGTTCAGGGTGGGACTAGGGAGGGCTCAAAATGAGGACTTCTGTCAGTGATAATGGAATGGGAAAAATCGTCCAAGGCAAAAACAAAGTGAAGTCATAAAGGAAATCTACTGTAATAGCATTTAATTTTCAAAAGGGTAACTATGATAAAATGAGGAAAATGGTTAAAAAGAGGCTAAAAGGATCAATTGCAAAGGTTAGGACTTTAAATCAAGCATGGATGTTGTTTAAAAATACCATATTGGAAGAACAGACCACATGTATTCCATGTATTTAGAAAGGTGGAAAGAAGAGCAAACAATAGCCAGCATGGTTAAAACGTGAAGTGAACTAGGTTATAAGAAACAAGATGGCAAGCGATCCGCAAAATCCAACGTGGAGACAAACAAAGCAGATCAATCAGTGATATGGTTCAAAACTTTATTTTCAGAGATTCGCCCGACACAGACTGTGTTTCGCCCACAAGGGCTGCGTCAGGGGCTCTACAAAAGCAAATAAAATCAAATTCAATTAAAAACATATATATTTGTATAATACTATATCATAAAGCGTTAATAATGAAAAAGAAACCATATCAGATATATAAAATCAATCAAACACTTGGAAGGAGAAATCAAATATCGTCGAGGAAATAAACATAAATACTTGCATAAACCTATGTTTACAAACATACAAATTTAAATAACACAAATAAGACATAACCATAAATTCTCTGTTATGCATATGATAATAATCTGAAATAGAGATAACTGATTTAGATAGCATAAAAACAATAGTCCAAACAATAATTAGCATAATGAAATATCATTTATACTTACATATATAAAGAATCAGACTCACAACAATTATAACAAAATACCTCATACAATTTTATCACTCAATAAAACTCACAAAAAAAAAATATATATATATGGCGATATATATTTATAATACATTTAAAATGTCAATTATAATTATATATATACAAAAAAGGTAAAATAAAATATTAAAAGGACCAAAATAAATCATATGATTCAACAAGACAACGGCCACACAGAAAAGATTCTATGGCAGTACTTATTTAAAATGTCATTTGTTATCAGTTATCTCTTTCAGAAAGGAATGGCATATATGTTGGATGAATACCTTAATATGAGAAGTCTATTACTATAATGTTACTTGAAAACATACATAATCAAAATAATAAAAACACAGATAACTCACAATAGTCCAAGCAGGACATGAGATTGAAACGTAAAAAACCAGCAGGGTGCTTTCCTCAGTCAAGATGAGGACACTGCAAACAAATTGCGAAAAGTGAGAGAAAAAAAAAAAACTTTCCATATGCTACTTGGAGACTTAAATTTTTATATATTAAAAGTTAAATCTTCGGGGTCACGTGATGCAGTGAGCGGCAGAGGACGTGTCTCACTCTAGCTGCTCAGAGCCTCGCTCGAAAAACAATCTTTTCGGCTGTTTTCACCCTTGGGAATAACTCCAATTGCACAAAACATCTTCCTTAGCACATGGACAAATATATCACGAGATCCTTGATGGCTCAAGCGGCGAAAAGTGGAAAGAAAAAGGAGGACAAAGTAAGGGCTAGCGAATCCAATATGGCGACGGTTTTGCCGGCACCTTCTCCTCCCCGCCCGAATACGGAGGCGCTCATCCCGGAACTCACGGAAGCGGTTGTGCGGGCCTTAGCTCCTCAATTTGACCAACTATCAGCGCAAATAGCGGGCATAACGGCGGTGACTTCAGAGCTTTCACGACGCACGGGTGAGTTGGAGGCCCGAGTGGCTGAGGTGGAGGAGGGGCAACAAGAACACGCTGGTGAGCTGGAGCGATTGTCCCACCTGGTACAGGACTATGCAGAAAAAATGGAAGACTTGGAGAATCGCTCCAGGCGGGACAACCTTCGTTTTGTGGGCTTTGCAGAATCTTTGTCAGATGCTAACTTAAAGTCCACACTCGAAACCTGGCTGCAGGCGACCTTTCCTGAAGCGGGAGAGGGGAGGCCGATCCGACTCGAGCGGGTCCACCGAGTGGGCCCTAGACCAGTGAGGGAGCCGCGCCCTAGGGTTGTCATCGCAAAATTTCATGACTACTCACAAAAGGCAGCTATCTTACGAACATACAAAGGTTGCAGAGATACCATTAAATATGATGGCGCCCTCATTCGTATTTTCCAGGATTACTCGGCGGCTCTGGCGGCGCAGCGACGGGCGTTCTCGACAATCTGTACCCGCCTGATGGATAAAAAGTACAGATTTATGTTACAATATCCAGCTACTCTAAAAATAATGGAGAATGGTGTCTGGAAAGCTTTCACCAAACCAGAAGCAGCCGCAGAGTGGCTGAATAAGCAAGCTATGAGACCAGTGGACTGACTAAACATTTCTACTGTGGGCTCGTGATGATATGTTGATGCATGCATAAAAACCTGTTGGATTACGCCAGTCGAGAATGACAAGTTTTTTGGTTGGAACTTTGTTGAGCAGTTGGAACATTGGTTTGAACATCTGGGCTTTTTCTGGAGAATTGGCACAATATGTGAGACTGGATGCATTCAGATGATGGCGAGACAAAGCCAAGATTAGAACACTAATAGGTGTAAACCAGAGACACTTGGCCCCCTCGGGCGCACTGTGTGCCTACCGGGTTATCCCGGAGGCATGGGGGCCCGGGGAGGAGGGGTCTGCCGCCCAGATGGCCGAGTGACTGGAGAGGGTGGAAGAAGGTTCGAAAACTGTTTCAAGTTAATTCTGTTTTGACTGAGAGCGAGGCTTTACTGGCACCCATTGACCCTACACCGGACGCAGCTTGTATTAGGTTGCGACTGGTGAGGTAGGCCTAGGTTCGGTTAAATGGGTAATAGTGTAGGGAAGAGGGTTGGGCAAGGCTTGGGGGGAGGAGGAGAAGTGGGAGGGAAGGGAGGGGGTGGGGTAGGATCTGTAGTGTGGGGGGGGGAGGGAGAAGGGGAAAGACACAAAATTGGACACTATCTAGATTGGATTGTGGAGTTCAGTCGGACGGAGCTGGTGCAGTCTACACTGCGAGGGTCTTGGAGAGTGCAAAACTTAGGTGAGCTCTGTTGCCGTGCCGGGGTAGGTAAGAAGGTGAGACTACTGAGATACGTTCATATGCCACTTCTGTTACAAATACAGGGCTGCTGGGTGAGGGCTGGGCACCCGGGAGCCTTAAGAGTACAAAAATTATCTATTTTATGTAAATGGGTTGACTTGGATTATGGCTAAACCACCACCCCCCCGGTTGATATCATGGAACGTATCTGGTATCTCCTCCCCAATAAAACGTACAAAAATCTTGACAGTGTTGCAGCGCAACCACGCTGGGATAGCATGCCTTCAAGAAACCAAATTAACGGACGCAGAGCATCAAAAGCTTAAACAGCGTTGGGTGGGTGAATGTCATTTTGCCTCCTCTGGAAGTAAAAGAGGAGGAGTAGCAATTCTAATACACAAACACCTGCAATGCACCTCAAAGTTAATTTGCAAAGATAGGGATAGCAGATACATACTCTTACAATTAAACTTAATGGGGCAGGAAGTTTTTCTGCTCAATGTCTATGGCCCTAATGTATACGACCATTCTTTCTTCCAGCATCTAGTTCGGTTAGGAATCCAATATGGGCATAACCCATGGATAGTGGCAGGGGACTTTAATCAAGTCATGGATGGGTTAAAAGACCGGTCGGGCCCGATAGCAAGCTCAGCGTTTGGGACAGGTAAAGGGTTGGGATATTTGTGTACGGCCCTAGACCTCATAGACCCTTGGCGGCTAACGATTACAGGAGGACCTTGCGAGACTGGGAGAATGGGCGTGCAAGTGGCAGATGAAGTTCAATGTTGACAAGTGCAAAGTGATGCATGTGGGTAAGAGGAACCCGAATTATAGCTACGTCTTGCAAGGTTCCGCGTTAGGAGTTACGGATCAAGAAAGGGATCTGGGTGTCGTCGTCGATGATACGCTGAAACCTTCTGCTCAGTGTGCTGCTGCGGCTAGGAAAGCGAATAGAATGTTGGGTGTTATTAGGAAGGGTATGGAGTCCAGGTGTGCGGATGTTATAATGCCGTTGTATCGCTCCATGGTGCGACCGCACCTGGAGTATTGTGTTCAGTACTGGTCTCCGTATCTCAAAAAAGATATAGTAGAATTGGAAAAGGTACAGCGAAGGGCGACGAAAATGATAGTGGGGATGGGACGACTTTCCTATGAAGAGAGGCTGAGAAGGCTAGGGCTTTTCAGCTTGGAGAAGAGACGGCTGAGGGGAGATATGATAGAAGTGTATAAAATAATGAGTGGAATGGATCGGGTGGATGTGAAGCGACTGTTCACGCTATCCAAAAATACTAGGACTAGAGGGCATGAGTTGAAGCTACAGTGTGGTAAATTTAAAACGAATCGGAGAAAATTTTTCTTCACCCAACGTGTAATTAGACTCTGGAATTCGTTGCCGGAGAACGTGGTACGGGCGGTTAGCTTGACGGAGTTTAAAAAGGGGTTAGATAGATTCCTAAAGGACAAGTCCATAGACCGCTATTAAATGGACTTGGAAAAATTCCGCATTTTTAGGTATAACTTGTCTGGAATGTTTTTACGTTTGGGGAGCGTGCCAGGTGCCCTTGACCTGGATTGGCCACTGTCGGTGACAGGATGCTGGGCTAGATGGACCTTTGGTCTTTCCCAGTATGGCACTACTTATGTACTTATGTACTTATCAAGAGCACATGGCTCATGGTCGAGAATAGACTATATATTGATATCCTCAGCTCTGTTCTCCCAAGTGCCACGTGCAGAAATCGGAGTGATGGAGGTTTCAGATCATGCAATGATTTGGATCGAACTGGAGGTGGGAGCATCTAGGTTGCGCCAGCATGTTTGGAGGTACCCCAGTTACCTGGCAGATGATACGGCTTTTCAGGATTACCTGAAGCAGAGATGGTCCCACTTCTTAGACACAAACGGTGGTCATGTACGGGAAGCTAGGTTGTTCTGGGAGACTTCCAAAGCGGTGATTCGCGGGGATATAATTGCCTATATGTGTGCCCGTTCGAAGCGATTGGCAAGAGGAGTGAGACATTTAGAAAACACATATCAGGCTGCGAAACGGGCACACATAGCCCACCCCTCGAAAGAGACCAAGGAGGTTATGCTGGCCTCTTTGGCAGCCCTCAACACGATGATCCATGAGAAAACAAAGGAACAACTCTTTCGTAGATCTTACTCCTTTCACAAACACGGTAATAAATCCGGGAAACTGTTAGCTCGCCTTAATAAAACCTGGGGAGGAAATAGGTTTATCCCAACACTACGGGACACAGAGGGCAAACAAACGAATAACTCAGAGGAGGTAGTACGAATGTTGGAACAATATTATGCAAACCTATATACTACCCCAGAACCACATTCAGGCCCACCCATTGAAGATTACTTAGCAGACTCTGGAATGCCACGTCTGAACCCCGAGGTATTAGAGCAATTAAATATGCCAATACGGGCCAAGGAATTACAAAAAGTAGTAAAATCGCTTAAACGAGGGTCGGCCCCAGGCCCGGATGGGTTTGGGGCGGAATATTATCAGCTGCTATTCTCACAAGTGTGTGGCCCACTTCTAGACTTTTTCGATGAATCCATTAGGTGTGGAGGATTCAGGCGAGAATCTAATGAAGCCTTGATAACCTTAATTCCAAAAGAAGGCAAATCCCCAGAAAATCCGGGATCATATAGACCTATATCACTCATAAATGTGGATTTAAAGATTTTAGCGAAGGTTCTCTCTGAGCGTCTGTCCCCTTTAATACCAGGCTTAGTGGGAGAGGGCCAGGTGGGGTTTGTGCGGGGTAGACATTCATGCCATAATGTTAGGAAAGCATGTTTAGCTATTGCACAGAGCCTTACCATGAACGAACCATTGTTGCTGGTCAGCCTGGATGCCGAAAAGGCTTTTGATAAGGTGCGCTGGGATTATCTTTTTCTCGTTCTCAAACACATTGGCCTCCGAGGGTGGGTACTCAATGCTATAACAACGCTATACGCTAATCCAAAAGCTTCCTTATTGGTTAATGGTATACGATCAGGCTCCTTTCCTATATCATGTGGCACCAGGCAGGGCTGCCCGCTTTCACCAATCTTATTTTTGTTATACCTTGAACCCTTGTTGCGCACCATTCAAAGAGATCCAGATATAAAGGGGAGCAGATTACACACACAGGAACTCAAGACTCTAGCTTTTGCAGATGACTTACTGGTAACATTGACAAGGCCCCAATCCTCTCTACCCCATTTATTTGGCACGCTTGAAGAGTTCGGCTGCTATTCGGGCCTATCTCTGAATAGGGGCAAATCAATGGCACTTCCAGTCCAGATCCGTACGGCTTGGGAGGGTGTTTTTCCGTTATCCTGGGCAGAGGGTAAACTGAAGTACCTTGGCATATGGCTAACTGCCGACTTGAAATCTTTATATAACCTAAACATAGAACCTCTTAAACTGAAAATTAGACAGGCGCTGCAGACGTGGACGGCCTTGCCCCTCTCCCTGCTGGGGAGGATAGCCCTATACAACATGATTCTAGTCCCAAAGTGGGTCTATGTGTTGCAGGTGCTACCCTTGTTCCTGAAGCACAAAGAGGACTTGTTGACAAGGGCGGTTACCAAATATCTTTGGAAGGGGAAAAAACCAAGATTACCAGTATCTAAATTATATCTCGCTAGAGTTAAAAGGGGGGTTGGGACTTCTAAGCCTAAAGCTCTTGTCTGTGGCCAGTAATATGCGACACCTTTCAGATTGGTTTCGTGACACGAGTTATTTTTCATGCACAAAAATGGAGACCAAAGTGTTTTTCCCTCATCATTTTAGTTCATGGCTGCATGCTACACCAGGGGCAGTAAACACGCCTCGGTACTTCACATCAGTGGTGTCTCCTTTAAGACAGACTTGGTGCTGGCTAGGCTGTAAATACGGCTTCCTTGCGACTTGCACTCCGTTACTACCGATACGAGGCAACAGTCACTTCCCCCCGGGGAACACAGCCCGGATCTTTTCAGATTGGGAAGCACATGGTATCAGATACATTCACCAATTATACTCAGAAGAGGGCACCTTAAAAACTATGGAGGATCTAGATAGAGAATTTGGTACACTTAGAAGAGATTTCTTTGCCTCCTTTCAATTACGACATTATTTGAGATCCCTTCCGCCCGAGCATTTGAGCCCCCAGATATGGGATCGACTGCTGTCTCTTTTAGCTTTGGATGCTCAGGGGGCTGTCCCCTTAAAATACTATCATTCAGAAATCCGGGAACAACTGGGTGAGAATGATTATGAGCAATTGGCTTCACAATGGAATAAAGACCTGCCAGTGAATATTCAGTCTGAGTACTTGAAGGCATGCTTTCTGGACATCTCCAGAATCTCGGAGAGTGTGGCGCTGCAAGAAACGGCGTATAAATTCCTGTCTCGAATGTTTTTTTCCCCACATAGAGCGTGGAGAGCTCATATGGGACAGGAAGACAGATGTCGGAAGTGTGGCCGCTCCCCAGTGGGTCTTGGCCATATGTTTTGGACCTGCCCCAGAATTGCCCGATTTTGGGCACAGGTGTGTCAACATGTGTCAGAGTTATGGAAGATTACCTGGCGGCAAAAGCCACAACTGCTATTCCATAAATTCCACTTGGCTCACATAACACCTAAAGGGTTACGCCCGTTTCTTAAAAGAACGGTACTACTGGGTAAGAAGGTCATTTTAAACTTATGGATCACACCAGACTCGCCAACTTTGTCCCAATGGCGAGCGAGAATGATCTTTCTATGTTCTTTAGAGCGTAGAGCAGTGGGCGACCTGGCCTCACCCAGAGGGGAACTATTTTGCTTGACATGGGCCCCTTTTTGGGACTCATTAACGGAGGTGGCTAGAAGTAGAATTTTGAATTCTTAAAGGCTGGGCAGATGGGCTTGCCCCGGTGCGGTGACAGAGAAAGGGAGGTGACATGGTTCTGTGAGAAGATGAAGGAGATAATGTTAAAAACAACGATGGTGTTTACCTGTGTATCTTCGGGACCCTTGTTACTATGAGTTATAATCCGGGGCGAACCCTGGATGACAGTTGTATCTGCTTGACCTAAAAGTACAGTCATGTTTTGTAGATTAGAGATGACCTTAATGTTGTGTAACCCCGTAAGATGAAGGACTGAACAGTAACTATCTGACTCCATATCCATAAGTGATTTTTGGGGATGGGAGGGGGGGGGGGGGGGGGGGAGGGGGGAGGATGGGGGGGAAGGGGGGGATTCAAAATGAAAAGGAAAACTGTCTAGACTACTAGAGGCTATCGGCTGTATGTTACATGGTTAATGTTCTTCAGTTGTATTTTCTGGCATAGCCCTGTATATTGTATTATTATTTCTTTAATAAACAGATTTAAACATAAAAGTTAAATCTTCCTTTAATAATTATAATAAATCACCATAGCTGTTATCTTATTTAATAAATAAACAGAGTGCTAGCATAACACAAACAGGCTATATACATAAAGCTCTCAATCTCTACACTTGCCTTAAGGAACCATTACTTGCTACAAAGAACTAACTATCAACAGTCCACTATAGAAAGCAAAGTGAAACTGAACTGAAAACATGGGATAAATCCAGAGCTGGCAAGTGTGCACAAACACCTACTCTGCTTGATTGCTCAGCTATAAACCACTCAGGGAGTAGCGTCTTTTAAACAAAAGTCAAGAAATCACCAAAGATGTAAAGGAACTAAAACCAATATGTAACATACCTCCAAAAATAATGCAGAAAATATTTATATGTATATAAAGATATAATAAATAACATTGCAATTTCCTGAACCCTTAATTCCCTCCTCCAACCCCCTCGACAAAGCCTACAATTTAATAACAGTTTATGGACTTTTCTTCCAGGAGCGTATCCAAACAATTTTTAAACCCAGTTATGTTATCATCACTATATCCTCCAGCAAAAGCTTTCACAACTTAATGGTGGCATTAAGTGAAAAAAATATTGTTTCCAATTTGTTTTAAATGAGCTGCTTAGTAATATCATGTATACCCTGGAGGAAAGGAGAAACAGGGGTGATATGATACAGACGTTCAATTATTTGAAAGGTGTTAATTCGCAAACAAACCTTTTCCAGAGATGGGAAGGTGGTAGAACTAGAGGGCATGAATTGAAGTAGAAAGGGGGCAGACACAGGAATAATGTCAGGAAGTATTTTTTCACTGACAAGGTGGTAGATGCCAGGAATGCACTCCTGCGGAAGGTGGTGGAGATGAAAATGGTAATGGAATTCAAAAATGGGTGGGACAAACACAAAGGAATCCTGTTTAGAAGGATCAGATCTAGAGAAGATCAGAGGAGATTAGGTAGGAAAGCCAGTGCTGGGCTGACTTCTACGGTCTGTGCCCTGATGGAGGCTGACTTAGATTTGGATAGGTTGGAATGGAGCTTTTCAGGGGCTTTGATAACAACTTCAGAAACTTTACAACAAGGCCAGTGCCAGGCAGACTTCTACAGTCTATGCCCTAAAAATGGCAAGGATAAATCAAGAAGACGTGTCCAGAATGATCTGCCAAGGGCGGAGAACTTGAACTTCCCACGGAAAACACAAGTTATGGGAAAAAGTGGGATGTTTGAACACAGAAACCAAAGACTGGAGAAATAAATTCTTCTAACAGTAAACATTTATTAGGTAAAAAGACGACACAAATGCTGTGTTTCGGCCGCTAGGCCTGCATCAGGAGTCTCAATGAACGAACAGCATCTGATGCGCAGATGTTGAAGAAAAAGAACTGGTGAAGTATGATGCCAATGAAGACTGGATGGACTGCACATGCCGACATCTACTATGTTACTATGGAATGTACCCTAGTCTCTGTATTACTTGAAGAATAAAGAGCTGATTCAACGTTTACCTGTTTCACTCGAATAATAATTTTATAGACTTCTATCATCTTCCTTCACCCACTTCTTTACCAAGCTGAAGAGCCCTAACTTAGGGGCCCTTTTACTAAGGTGCAGTATGCTCTACGCGAGTGCAGAATGCGCCCTAAATGAGACTACCGCCAGGCCAGTGCACCCTCTTGGCATGAATTTCAGATTTGGCGCACGCCCATAACGTATGGATGCATTATTTATTTCCTCCTCCTACGTGCGGTAATCTGCACTTGGCTCGCACAGACCAGTCACCGCATGTGTAGTGCATGAGTCTTTACCACTAGATCAATAAGTGGTGTTAAGGGCTCAAGCCAGTTTTGGGCATGCTGGATTCATTTTTACTGCAAGCCCTTTTTCCATCCCATTAAAAAGCAAGCCATTTTTTGTAGATGCGGTAAAAACTGGCCCGGAATGCGCCCAATACACGCGCCTATACTACTGCAGGCCACTTTTTACCCTGGCTTAGTAAAAGGGTCCCTTATTTAGCCTTTCATCAAAGCCATTCCTTTCACTGTATCATTTACGTTGGCCTTCTCTGTACCTTTTCAGGTTTTGCTATTTCTTTTTGTTTTTGAGATGTAGTAACAAGAACCACACATAATATTAAGGTGTGGTTGCACCATTGAGGGACACAGGGGTATTATGACATTCTTCTTATCTTTACTAATAATTCTTAATATTCTTTCATTATTAATTACATCTTGAATTGATAATGAATGTGACTGTTGGGCAGACTGGATTCTTCTCCTGGGTGGTGACTTCAAAGATGGAACCTAGCATCATGTACCTACAACTGGATTATTTTTCTCTATGTGCATCACTTTGCATGTGTCCATGTGAAATTTTGCCATTTGGATACTCAATCTTCCAGGTTACTCCTGCAATTGTTCACAATCTGCTTGTAATTTGAGAACACTGAATAATTTTGTTTTGTCTGCAAATGTGATCATCTCACTTGTTCCCTTTTTAATATTCATAAATATTTTATGGATCCCCATAGAAATGCCACAGTTTCCCTTTTCCATTGGGAAAACTGACAATTTTTTGTACTACCTGTGCCCTATCCACAGTAGGACACTGCACCCTATCCCATAACACAGGACTCTCATGAGACTCTGTCAAATGATTCCTAAAACCAGATATATTACCATCAGTCAGCTCACTGTTATCTAGATCCTAACTTGTAGACAAAAGAAGCAGAACTTTGAAGCTGGAAGAAGCTCTGGCCAGGTACTAGACAACTGCCTATGGTGGCAGAACTCCAGTCCACTTGCTCTGCTACATTTTAATTTCTCAATTTGCCCTATTGCATTTCATGGTTCACTGTGATTTATTTCAGTTCCTCCAAATCATCACCATTAAAATACTATTTCTAGGATTTGAATCTTCCCAACATGCTTTCTTTACCACACAGTTGTAAAGGTCTGACTTCCTCACTGGCTTTTTGGACAGGCAAGACTTTCCTTGAAAAATATGAAATGTAATTTTAACAATGGCTAATTGCTAGGCATCTATAAAAATATGTTTTGTCTTCTCTGAGTGCCTTCTTTACCACTCAATGCCAAAGGTCTGACTTCCTTACAGGCTTCTTGGTGAGGGAAGACTTTTCTTGAATAAAATATGAAATGTGATTTTCACAAGTTTATTTATAGCTTATTGCTATGCATCTGTAAAAATATAGTAATGGCAGAATAACTTGAGCTCTTACCTGAGGTGACAGTAGGGATTTTGTAACTGGAAGTGATGCGATAGTATGGTGGATTGTCCATGTGAGTGACCCCAGAGCTGACTGGATCTGTAAGCTGTAGCTCATTAATCAATTCTTCTAATAACTGCATTGTTTTATCTCTTCCTAAGTAGACAATAACCTTCTTTATCTGCCATTACAAAATAAACACAATCATCAAAGGCAATAAGTAGAGCAAAACTATTAATTTACTAGACAGAGTTTTGAATATGGTCAGCATCAAAAAATGCAACTACATCCACCAGAGAGAGTGAGAAAATGACAGGTCACACACAAGAATAAGAGAACATAAGTGCTGATACTGGGACAGACTGTATCCTGTTTACAACAATGGCCAATCCAGGTCACAAGTACCTGGCAAGATCCCAGAACAGTAAAACAGATTTTATGCTGATTATCCTAGAAATAAGAAGCAAGTTCCAAAATCCATCTTATTAAATAATGGCTTACAGACTTTTCTTTCAGGGAACTATCCAAACCTTTTCTAAACCCTAATAAGCTAACTGCTTTTACCACATTCTCTGGCAACAAATTCAGAATGTAACTATAAGTTGAGTGGAGAAATATTTTCTCCAATTTGCTTTAAATTTATTACTTAGTAGTTTCATCGCATGCCCCCTAGTTCTGGTATTTTTGGAAAGCATAAACAAGCGATTCACGTCTACCCATTCTACTTCACTCAGTATTTTAAATGCCTCTATCATATCTCACCTCAGCTGTCTCTTCTCCAAGCTGAAGAGCCCTAGCCGCTTTAACCTTTCCTCACAGGTAAGTCGTTCCATCCCCTTTTTATTTTTGTTGAATGGGCACTGTGGTCTGAGCATGAGGGTTGTTTGTTCAGGTTCAGAAAAGATCAGGTCAAGCCTTGCGCTTGGTAAGCGGACTGTGGACAGAAGTGGGTTTGGAACTCTGTGACCATATGTCAAAGATCTCTAGAAGGAGTCTGCTAGTGGGTCTTGGTTCCTCACTGTTACTGGGTTTCCTGGGTAAGTTGTAGATTACTGGAATTTGTTTAGTGCCAGCATCTTTGTGTAAGTTGACCATCATGATGCCCAAGAGGGCTAAGCAGAGGCCACCTCATTGTGAGATAAAGAGGGATAAAATGATTAGGAAAAGTCACGCAGGAGCATGATTGGCAGACTCGTGATTTTGTTTTTGTGTGTATGCAAGTATGTGCGCTTGTGTGAGTACAGGTAGTGTTCAGTTTCATCTTTTATTTGGAATCGACTTCCTGTATCTCTCTTGCCTCAGTTCTGGATTGTCTTGGTCTCGTGTTCCTCCTGAACAAACCCTCTTAAACCTACTCTCCCCCTATCAAATCTTGCAGCCTCCTAAGCTACTATCATAACTCTGGAGAAAATGACTCATCTATGGGAAGGTCAGTTCCACCCATTATAGTGCTATCTATCCCCTATAACTCAAAAGTAACAGTATTCAAATATTTGACTGTCTTATAGCTTTTTCTCTATATATGGGGGTTTATATATAAGAGAGAGAGAGAGAGAGAGCTATGAGACAGTCAAGTATTTGCATACTATTACTTTTGAGGTATATATATATATATATATATATATATATATATATATATATATATATATATAAAAGGCACCACCAACGTTCTAAATGAAGCCTCCAGCCGGAAGTGTGAAGGGGAGAGATATCTGGTTTCCCCATGAGTGTCTGCCCCGCCCTTGCTCTCTCTGTAACACAGTGAAGGAAAACACAGCAAAGCAGGAAATCAAATCGATCTCTCTGTAACAGTGAAGGACTCAGAGGGGGGAGGGGAGAGAGGGCAGAAGCCCTCACTATCTCTGTAGCACAAACAGTGAAGGAAAACAGCACAGCACAAAATCGCTCTCTCTGTAACAGTGAAGAACTCAGAGGGGGGAGGGGAGTGAGACGCCCTCACTCTCTCTGTAACACAAACACAGGACAGCAGGAAACTTAACGCTGAAGGACTCGACTCGGAGGGGGGGAAGGGGAAGGGGGAGGAGACAGACAGCACAGGGGAAGGGAGAGAGGGCAGAGGGCAGGGACACACACACTCCCACATGCATACTCTGAAGAAAACCTTGCTAGCCCCCGTTTCATTTGCATCAGAAACGGGGCTTTTTTACTAGTATATATATATATATATATATATATATATATATATATACACACACTAGTAAAAAAGGCCCAATTTTCACACAAATGAAACGGGCGCTAGCAAGGTTATCATGTAATGGTGATTATGTTTTTAAGGGAACCGTTAGGAGAAATGTTCTGTCATGATAAGTAATAATTGGGAAGGGTGTATAATAAGTAATATGTTCCAGGGGTATGAGATACGGATTGTTTTATCTATGTTTATTTTTGTTTTAATCTTTCTTTTTTTGTGATTTTTATTTATAGTATTTTTTAAAAGATAAAGAGTACGCAGACTCCATCCATGTCCAGCATTTCTCCTCTCTTCTCTCCCCTCCATCCATGTGCTTCTCCTTCCTGACTTCCCTCCCCTCTATCCATCCAAGTCCAGCAACTCTCCATTCTCCCCTGCCCTCTCTTCCATCCACCCATATCCAGCAAATTTCCTCTCTCCCCTGCCTCCTCCATTCATCCATGTTCAACAATTCTCCTCTCTACCCTGCCCTCCCCTCCATCCATGTCCATGAACTCTCCCATTCACCACTGCCCTCTCCTCCATCCACCCATATCCAGCAAATTTCCTCTCTCCCCTGTCCCCACTCATCCATCCATGTCCAGCAATTCTCCTCTCTCCCCTGCTCTCCTCTCCATCCATCTACCCATATCCAGCAAATTTCCTCTCTCCCCTGTCCCCACTCATCCATCCATGTCCAGCAATACTCCTCTCTCCCCTGCCCTGCCCTCCCCTCCATCCATCCATCCATGTCCAGCAATTCTCCTCTCTCCCCTGCCCTCCCCTCCTGTCCTGTACAGAGATGTCTTCTCTCTCCCTGCCCTCTCATCCATGGCCAGCGATTTTGCCTGCCCTCCCTCAGCTCCCTGACAGTCTTCCTCTCCGTCCCTCCCCCCCCATACGCGTTTAACACTGTTACTTTCAGGCACAGCGATGGCAGTGAAGAGGACAACACAGCTTCTCCCTTCCCTCACAGTGTCCCGCCCTCGCGGAAACAGGAAATGCATCATCACAGAAGGTGGGACACTGTGTGAGGGAAGGGAGAAGCTGGAAGCGAGCCCTCTGTGTTGTCCTCTTCACTGCCATCGTTGCAACTGAAAATAAAAGGGTTAAACACACACAAGGGGGGGAGGAACGGAGAGGAGGGCTTTCGATCGGGGAGCTGAGGGCGGGAAAGAACGGAGAGACCGTCCGAGAGCTGCCTGGCTGCAGCACTGCTGCGCCAGGCAGCCCTGCGTTTGGGGGGGGGAGGGGGGGAAGCAGCCAGGGGAAGGTCACGGTTGGGCCTCCCCAAGCCTCTTATACGGGGCGCCTATGACTGTCCTCCCATCCCATCCATGTCCATCAATTCTCCTCTGCCCTGCCCTCCCCTTCCTCCCTCCTTCCCCTCGATGTCCCGCGATTCTCTCTTCCTGACATCATCTCGCCTCTAGCGTTCCCTTCCTCCTCATTGTTCCGCTCTCTGACGTCATTACGTTTTTGACGCAAGGGCAGGGCAATGAGTGGGAATGGATGTTACGAACCCAGGCATCCAGACACAGAATGTTGGAGGTGCAAATTATTATATAGGATATATATATCCCATACCTCGAAAGTAATAGTATGCAAATATTTGACTGTCTCATAGCTAAAGCTGAAACAGAATCAAGACAACTGTATAAATACTTTAAAAGGAGAAAGAAAAAAATATCAAATTGATATCACCACCCACATCACAACCTGTGGAATCTAATGTTCCTTCAGTATGTTATTACTACTACTACTACTTAACATTTCTAGAGCGCTACTAGGGTTACGCAGCGCTGTACAATTTAACAAAGAGAGACAGTCCCTGCTCAAAGAGCTTACAATCTAATAGACAAGTGAACGGTCGGTCCGATAGGGGCAGTCAAATTGGGCAGTCTGGATTCACTGAACGGTAAGGGTTAGGTGCCGAACGCAGCATTGAAGAGGTGGGCTTTAAGCAAAGACTTGAAGAAGGGCAGGGAGGGGGCTTGGCGTAAGGGCTCAGGAAGGTTGTTCCAAGCATAGGGTGAGGCGAGGCAGAATGAGCGGAGCCTGGAGTTGGCGGTGGTGGAGCAGGGTACTGAGAGGAGGGATTTATCCTGTGAACGGAGGTTACGGGCGGGAACGTAAGGGGAGATGAGGGTAGAAAGATAGTGAGGGGCAGCAGACTGAGTGCATTTGTAGGTAAGAAGGAGAAGCTTGAATTGAATGCGGTATCTGATCGGAAGCCAGTGACGTGACCTGAGGAGAGGGGTGATATGAATATATCGGTTCTGGCGGAATATGAGACGTGCAGCAGAGTTCTGAACAGATTGAAGGGGGGATAGATGGCTAAGTGGGAGGCCGGTGAGGAGTAAGTTTCAGTAGTCCAGGCGAGAGGTAATGAGAGCGTGGACGAGAGTTCGGGTGGTGTGTTCAGAGAGGAAAGGGCAAATTTTGCTGATGTTAAAGAGGAAGAAGCGATAGGTCTTGGCTATCTGCTGAATATGCGCAGAGAAGGAGAGAGAGGAGTCAAAGATGACTCCGAGGTTGCGGGCAGATGAGACGGGGAGGATGAGGGTGTTATCAACTGAGATAAAAAGTGGAGGAAGAGGAGAAGTGGGTTTTGGTGGAAAGACGATAAGCTCGGTCTTGGACATATTCAGTTTCAGGTGGCGGTTGGACATCCAGGCAGCAATGTCGGATAAGCAGGCCGATACCTTTGCCTGGGTCTCCGCGGTGATGTCTGGTGTGGAGAGATACAGTTGGGTGTCATCAGCATAGAGATGATACTGGAAACCATGAGATGAGATCAGGGAGCCCAGGGAAGAGGTGTAGATTGAGAAGAGAAGGGGTCCAAGGACAGATCCCTGGGGAACACCAATAGATAAGGGGATGGGGGTGGAGGTGGAGGAAGATCCATGAGAGTGAACTTTGAAGGTGCGGTGGGAGAGATAGGAGGAGAACCAGGAGAAGACAGAGCCCTGGAAACCAAATGAGGACAGTGTGGCAAGAAGTAAGTCATGATTGACAGTGTCAAAAGCGGCGGATAGATCGAGGAGGATGAGGATGGAGTAGTGGCCTCTGGATTTGGCAAGGAACAGGTCATTACAGACTTTAGAGAGTGATGTTTCTGTCGAGTGAAGAGGGCGAAAACTGGATTGAAGCGGATCGAGGATGGCATGAGAGGGGAGAAAATCAAGGCAGCGGCTGTGGACTGCGTGCTCAAGTATCTTGGAGAGGAAGGGTAGGAGGGAGATGGGGTGGTAGTCGGAGGGACAGGTAGGGTCTAGTGATGGTTTTTTGAGGAGTGGCGTGACTATGGCATGCTTGAAGGTGTCGGGGACAGTTGCAGTGGAGAGAGAGAGGTTGAGGATATGACAGATGGAGGGGGTGATAGCAGGAGAGATGGTGTTAAGTAAGTTGGTGGGGAAGGGATCAGTGGAACAAGTGGTGCATTTTGAGGAGGAAAGAAGGCGGGTGGTTTCCTCCTCGGAGATATCAGGAAAGGAGGAGAAGGAGGTCTGGGTTGGTTGGTTGAGGGAGAGGGTTGAAGGGTGAAGAGGAGGAGGTGGCTTGGTAGTGAACTCAAGGTTGATCTTTTGCACCTTGCCGCGGAAGTAGTCAGCCAGTGATTGAGGAGAGAGCGAGGGGGGGGGTGGAAGCGGAGGGCGTTTTGAGGAGGGAGTTAAGGGTGGCGAAGAGACGACGAGGGTTAGAGCTGAGAGAATTAGTCAATTGGGTGTAATAGTCCTGTTTGGCAAGGAATAGTGAGGACTGGAAGGAGGATAGCATGAATTTGTAGTGAAGGAAATCTGAATGGGTGCGAGATTTCCTCCAGAGGCGTTCAGCAGATCGGGCGCAGGAGCGAAGGTAACGGATGCAAGGGGTCAGCCAGGGCTGGGGATTAGTACGCCTTGTGGGATGGGAGGTGGATGGTGCAAGGGTGTCCAGAGCAGAGGAGAGAGTGGCATTGTAAGCGGAGACAGCCTCGTTGACAGACTCGGAGGACATGATGGAGGGGAGGAGATTAGAAATACTAGATGATAAGGTGGGAGGGTCAATAGCCTGGAGATTCCTGGAAGTAGTGGTTAATGTTGGGCGGGGCTGAGGGAGAGGGTGAAGAAGTGTGAAGGTGATCAGGTGATGATCAGAGAGAGGAAGAGCTGAGACGTGGAAATTGGAGGGTGAGCCGGAAGAGGAGAGGACGAGGTCAAGGCAATGGCCATCACGGTGAGTAGGGGTGGTGGAACACAGCTGGAGGTTGAAGGAGGATGTTAGAGTGAGGAACTGAGAAGCGTGAGAGTTGGACGGGTCATCAATGGGTATGTTAAAGTCTCCGAGAATGAGGGACGGAGATGAGGGTTCAAGAAAAACAGAAAGCCAGGCATCGAAGTCGGTGAGGAAGGAAGAGAGGGATTTATCAGGGGGGCGGTAAATGACTGCCACTCTGAGTGGCAACGGGTAGAATAGACGGATGGAGTGGACTTCAAAGGATGAGAAGCAGTGAGACTGTGGTAGGAGGAGGGGTTGGAAACTACAGGAGGGCGAGAGTAGTAACCCGACACCTCCTCCGCGGCCAACTAGGCGGGGAGTGTGGGAGAAGAGATAGCCTCCATGGCATAGAACCGCAACTGAGGCAGAGTCATCAGGGGAGAGCCAGGTTTCAGTTAGGGCAAGCAGGTGAAGGGAATGAGAAATGAAGAGATCGTGGGTGAAGGGAAGTTTGTTGCAGACCGAGTGGGCATTCCACAGTGCACATGAGAAGGGGAGGGAAGAGGGGGGGAGGAGGGGAATAGATATGAGATTGGAGACATCCCGGAAACGTTTGCATGGATAGGACAAGGACAGGTGTGGGGGACCTGGATTGGGATTGATGTCTCCTGCGGATAGCAGGAGGAGGAGCAAGAGAGTGCGGAGGAGGGTGGGGGAGGTAGGGTGGGGGAGGTAGTAGCTCTCCTATGTGTCTTTGTAAAATAGCATCCAAGTAGGTGCATACTTGCCCAAAAGTACCCTTTTAAGGTATACACTTTTTCAGTATTTACTGAACATGTATGTTGTAGATTTATGTGTGACCTGAATGATGCAATGGATATTTAGGCACAACAATGCACAGAGCAACTGAGTTATACTATACTCAGTATGGCTTGTTTGTATTTATCATGTATCGGAAACATACTGTATATAGAAATCATTATAAGAACTAAGAATTTAAGTAAATAAAAAGTAAATATCAAATACTCACATAAGGCAGGAGGCTGGGTTCACTATTTACTCCACAAATGCTGATTAAAAAGTGTAAAATTATTTTCAAATTCTTTGGCCAGCTGTCTGCAAGTGTAGTCCAGACATTCTCAATTTCGGACCATGCCAGCTCATCCCCATACTAGAAAATATAACAATACAAGAGTACTAATTTTCAAATACATACAAATGCCAATAACTTTATCAAGCCAGCTTCACTCCGAATTATAAAGGTATGAATTATAACAGACTAAAGGCCTCTTTTAACAAGCTGCACAGCAATGCCAACAGAGCCCATTCAAAGTGGATAGGCTTTGTTGGTATTACCACACCTGCATCTGCTAGCACAGCTTGATAAAAAGAGGCCCTAAGAGATATTGTATCATTGCCATTGCAATTTGTAATACATAAATCATGTATTCATTCCTTTAGGAAATTTCAAAAGGGACAAACTATGGCCCAGTTGTCAATACCTATTAAAGAAACATACAGCATTATGAAATCTCGGTAATAAACTTGTCTTTCTGCAAAATTAAAAATATATGGCATTATAAACTAACCTAGACTCTATAAACCTTTTGTACACATTTCTTAAAAAAAAAAAAAAAAAAAAAAGGCTTTGCTATGTTAAAACAAAAACATAAGGCTTTGCTATGTTAAAGGGAAATGTTCTTTTCTACAAACAGTATGCAATGCTGTTTCTTGTGATCACATACATGTATTTTTCTCGAATTTAGTAAAGTTATTAGTCCTCTGACATAGTAGTTCTGCTCTTGTTCTACTCAGCATGTTAGTTTATGTACTCTGAGGGCAACTTTCATACTTGTAATGAAGCTTGAGGGTACTTTTTACTTTAGACTCTGCATCAGTTTTCAAAGGGAAATAAATACTCTTCACTGAGAATTGATTCAAGAAAAGAACATGCACAGATTTTCATCTTATTGTGGGGGTACTTATTCCACAAAAACTTACATACATTGTAAGTGTACTAGTCTGATCCAACCCCCACCCCTGGAAGCACCCTCCCCAAATAAACATGTATATGTTGGGCAATCAAAAAAAAACAAAAAACTGGAAAATCAAAACTGATATTCTGCCTTAAATTTGTATCATATGGTCAATGTACCTATTTAATCTATAATATGACACTAACCTTAAAATCAAATATTAATGGAGACCTCAGGACTAGAGTTTCTGTCATGCAAAAAATGTATTGACTTGTGCTAATTTCAATCATCGGTGCATATGTAGTACTGATGAGAAATTTAAATTATCTTCAGACAGATTGAGTCAGAAGCTTAAAGATCAGGGATATACTTCAAAGTGTTGACCATACAAAATGACTTTTTTAAGGCAGATCATCAGTTTTGATTTTCTTGTGTTTAAGTTCTGCCAAATTCGGTTAGCTTAGCGGAGTTTAAAAAAGGTTTGGATGGCTTCCTAAAGGAAAAGTCCATAGACCGTTATTAAATGGACTTGGAGAAAATCCACTATTTCTGGGATAAGCAGTATAAAATGTTTTGAACATTTTTGGGATCTTGCTGGGTATTTGTGACCTGGATTGGCCACTGTTGGAAACAGGATGCTGGGCTCGATGGACCTTTGGTCTTTCCCAGTATGGCAATACTTATATGTACTTATGTACTCTTATCGTTGGGGGCAATTTTCAACCCCCCCATTTCTGGGCATAATATCTTGTTTTATTTGTAGAAATGCCTTTTTAAATTGAGTTGCCTAAGTCCAGCAACTAATTTTCACAAAACCTATTTTACAATGGAGATACAAGATAGCTGCTTGAGAGAAGCCACGCTAATGTGAGCTCTGCACTTTCCTTCTCAGTCTCAGCAGGCGACACCTTACTGGCAAGTTTCCATCGCTGAAGCTATCACTGGAGTGAAGATGCTGTGCTGTCTGAAACAGCAATCATGGGGGATGCCGACATTACCTTGAGCTCAGACCAGCAGCAAGCACCTCTTCCCCCAGTGTTGGAGCCCTCGGCCGCACAAGGACTGCAGCAGATGACATTGCAAGTCAGCGTTCTCTCTCTAGACTAGAGCCCGAGGTCCAAAGTTGTTCCTGGGTCATCTACACAGGAAGGAGTTTGATCTGGTTCGGTGAGATCAGAGCTTATCGAATGCTGTTCTGGTGCAGCAAGGATTGTCACATGCGTTATTACAAGAATCTATTTTGGAGGCATTGAAAGCCCTGGTCCTGCTGGTAAGACCGGACACTGTTACTGCGGACTTGGAGCCGTTTACTAAGCCGCTCTGTAGGCTTACAAACTTTTTAGAACGTGCTACAAATTAGCGCGTGATAACGCTAGAGACGTCCATAGGAATATAATGGGGGTGTCTATCGTTAGCGCGTGTGCTAAAAAGTTAGCATGCCTACAGCACAGCTTAGTAAACCGGACCCTTGGTTTGGGAAGGGCTAGCTTCATGCGGCAGTTTCCTCATTAACTAAAGCTGTGGCACTTTAGTACTGTTGTGATTAAGAATAAGAATACAATATCTATGTTACAGTCTTCAGTTCAAAAAGTAGATTAACAGCACTCCGAGTCAATGAAACTATGTTCTGCCTTGGTGAAAGGTAGGGTATGATACATACCTGTAGCAGTTGTTCTCCGAGGACAGCAGGCTGATTGTTCTCACGACTGGGTTGACGTCCGCGGCAGCCCCCACCAACCGGAAGAAGCTTCGCGGGACGGTCGGCACGCAGGGCACGCCCACCGCGCATGCGCGGCCGTCTTCCCGCCCGTGCGCGACCGCTCCCGCCAGTTGAATGACTAGCAAAAATGAAGAAAACGCAACTCCAAAGGGGAGGAGGGAGGGTAGGTGAGAACAATCAGCCTGCTGTCCTCGGAGAACAACTGCTACAGGTATGTATCATACCCTTTCTCCGAGGACAAGCAGGCTGCTTGTTCTCACGACTGGGGTATCCCTAGCTCTCAGGCTCACTCAAAACAAGAACCCAGGTCAATGGAACCTCGCAACGGCGAGGGTATAACAGAAATTGACCTACGAAGAACAACTAACTGAGAGTGCAGCCTGACCAGAATAAATTCGGGTCCTGGAGGGTGGAGTTGGATTTACACCCCAAACAGATTCTGCAGCACCGACTGCCCGAACCGACTGTTGCGTCGGGTATCCTGCTGGAGGCAGTAATGAGATGTGAATGTGTGGACAGATGACCACGTCGCAGCCTTGCAGATCTCTTCAATAGTGGCTGACTTCAAGTGGGCCACCGACGCTGCCATGGCTCTGACACTATGAGCCGTGACATGACCCTCAAGAGTCAGCCCAGCCTGGGCGTAAGTGAAGGAAATGCAATCTGCTAACCAATTGGAGATGGTGCGTTTCCCGACAGCGACCCCTAGCCTGTTAGGGTCGAAAGAAATAAACAATTGGGCGGACTGTCTGTTGGGCTGTGTCCGCTCCAAGTAGAAGGCCAATGCTCTCTTGCAGTCCAATGTGTGCAACTGACGTTCAGCAGGGCGGGTATGCGGCCTGGGGAAGAATGTTGGCAAGACAATTGACTGGTTAAGATGGAACTCCGACACCACCTTCGGCAGGAACTTTGGGTGGGTGCGGAGCACTACTCTGTTGTGATGAAATTTGGTATATGGAGCATGAGCTACTAGGGCTTGAAGCTCACTGACCCTACGAGCTGAAGTAACTGCCACCAAGAAAATGACCTTCCAGGTCAAGTACTTCAGATGGCAGGTATTCAGTGGCTCAAAAGGAGGTTTCATCAGCTGGGTGAGGACGACGTTGAGATCCCATGACACAGTAGGAGGCTTGATAGGGGGCTTTGACAAAAGCAAGCCTCTCATGAATCGAACGACTAAAGGCTCTCCAGAGATGGCTTTACCTTCCACACGATAATGGTAAGCACTAATCGCACTAAGGTGATTCCTTACTGAGTTGGTCTTGAGGCCAGACTCTGATAAGTGCAGAAGGTATTCAAGCAGGTTCTGTGCAGGGCAAGAACGAGGTTCTAGGGCCTTGCTCTCACACCACACGACAAACCTCCTCCACTTGAAAAAGTAACTCTTTTTAGTGGAATCCTTCCTAGAGGCAAGCAAGACCCGGGAGACACCCTCAGACAGACCCAACGCAGTGAAGTCTACGCCCTCAACATTCAGGCCGTGAGAGCCAGGGACTGAAGGTTGGGGTGCAGCAACGCTCCGTCGTTCTGCGAGATGAGAGTCGGAAAACACTCCAATCTCCACGGTTCCTCGGAGGACAACTCCAGAAGAAGAGGGAACCAGATCTGACGGGGCCAAAAGGGCGCTATCAGAATCATGGTGCCGCGGTCTTGCTTGAGCTTCAGTAAGGTCTTCCCCACCAAAGGTAGGGGAGGATAAGCATACAGGAGGCCGGTTCCCCAATGGAGGAGAAAGGCGTCCGACGCTAGCCTGCCGTGTGCCTGAAGTCTGGAACAGAACAGAGGCAGCTTGTGGTTGGTCTGAGAGGCGAAAAGGTCCACCGAGGGGGTGCCCCACTCTCGGAAGATCTTGCGTACCACTCTGGCATGGAGCGACCACTCGTGCGGTTGCATGACTCTGCTCAGTCTGTCGGCCAGACTGTTGTTTACGCCTGCCAGGTACGTGGCTTGGAGGAGCATGCCGAACCGACACGCCCAACGCCACATCCCGACGGCCTCCTGACACAGGGGGCGAGATCCGGTGCCCCCCTGCTTGTTGACGTAATACATTGCAACCTGATTGTCTGTCCGAATTTGGATAATTTGGCAGGACAGCCGATCTCTGAAAGCCTTCAGTGCGTTCCAGATCGCTCGGAGCTCCAGGAGGTTGATCTGCAGATCCTTTTCCTGGAGGGACCACATACCCTGGGTGTGAAGCCCATCGACATGGGCTCCCCACCCCAGGCGAGATGCATCCGTTGTCAGCACTTTCGTGGGCTGCGGAATTTGGAATGGACGTCCCAGGGTCAAATTGGTCCGTATGGTCCACCAGAGCAGTGAAGTGCGGCAACTGGTGGAGAGGCGGATGACATCCTCTAGATTTCCAGTGGCTTGGAACCACTGGGAAGCTAGGGTCCATTGAGCAGATCTCATGTGAAGACGAGCCATGGGAGTCACATGAACTGTGGAGGCCATATGACCCAGAAGTCTCAACATCTGCCGAGCTGTGACCTGCTGAGACGCTCTGGTCTGCGAAGCCAGGGCCAGGAGATTGGTGGCCCTCGCTTCGGGAAGGTAGGCCTGAGCCGTCTGGGTATTCAGCAGCGCTCCTATGAATTCCAGAGACTGGGATGGCTGGAGATGGGACTTTGGGTAATTTATCACAAACCCCAGCAGCTCCAGAAGTTGAATAGTGCACTGCATGGACCGGAGGGCTCCTGCCTCCGAGGTGTTCTTGACCAGCCAATCGTCGAGATATGGGAACACGTGCACTCCCAGCTTGCGTAGGTAGGCCGCTACCACCACGAGGCACTTGGTAAACACTCGTGGGGCAGAGGCGAGCCCAAAGGGCAGCACACAATACTGAAAGTGCCGTGCGCCCAGGCGGAATCTGAGATACTGTCTGCCAAATTCAGGGCGTATCCGCACCGCACTATTTGGAGAACCCACTGGTCGGAGGTTATGAGAGGCCACCTTTGGTGAAAAAATTTTAACCTCCCTCCGACCGGCAGATCGTCCGGTACGGACACTTGTAGGGCGGCTATGTTCCCGTGGATCCAGTCAAAAGCCCGTCCCCGGCTTTTGCTGTGGAGGCGCAGGGGGCTGCTTAGGCGCACGCTGTTGACGGGAACGAGCGCGCTGGGGCTGTCCCTGTGCCTGACGAGGCCTTCGGGCCGGCTGGTTGTACCTACGCTTCGCAAAAGAATAGGGTGCAGCCTGCCGGGCCCGGGAAAAACGCCCGCCCGTGGGGGCGGGTGCTGAAGGCGCCCGGTGGGAGAGCTTGTCGAGAGCGGTTTCCCGCTGATGCAGTTGGTCAACCATCTGCTCGACCTTCTCACCAAAAATGTTATCCCCCCGGCAAGGGACGTCAGCCAGTCTCTGCTGGGTGCGGTTGTCCAGGTCAGAGGCACGCAGCCATGAGAGCCTGCGCATCACTATACCTTGGGCCGCAGCACGAGATGCCACGTCACAGGTGTCAAAAATCCCCCTGGACAGGAACTTTCTGCACGCCTTCAGCTGCCTGACCACCTTCTGATATGGCCTGGACTGCTCCGGCGGGAGCTTATCGACCAGGTCCGCCAGCTGTTGCACATTGGTCCGCATGTGGATGCTCATATAGAGCAGGTAGGATTGGATGCGGGTCACGAGCATGGAGGATTGGTAGGCCTTCCTCCAAAACGAGTCCAGAGTGCGAGACTCCCGCCCCGGGGGCGCCGAGGCGGTATCCCTCGAACTCCGTGCCCTCTTGAGAGCAGAATCCACGACCGCTGAGTCATGGGGCAACTGGGGCCGCATGAGCTCTGGGTCAGAGTGGATCCTGTACTGGGACTCTGCTTTCTTGGGAATGGTGGGGTTAGTTAATGGTCGCACCCAGTTCCGAAGCAGCGTCTCCTTCAGGACATTGTGCAGCGGTACCGTGGAGGACTCTCTAGGTGGTGATGGATAGTCGAGGACCTCGAGCATCTCGGCCCTCGGCTCTTCCACAGAGACCACGGGGAAGGGAATGCTAATAGACATATCCCGCACAAAGGAGGCAAAGGAGAGACTCTCAGGAGGGGAGAGCTTCCTCTCCGGTGATGGCGTGGGGTCCGAGGGAAGGCCCGTAGACTCCTCTGAGGAGAAATATCTCGGGTCCTCCTCTTCCCCCCACGAGTCCTCATCCTCGGTATCGGACATTAGCTCATGTAGCTGAGTCCGGTACCGGGCCCGGCTCGACGTCGAGGCACCGAGGTCTCGGTGTCGTCGAGCGGTGGACTCCCGCGCCGGCGGGGACGGAGCTCCCTCCATCGACGTCGACGGGGACTCCACCTGCGTGGCGGTCGAGACCGGCACCGCAAGCGGCGGCGGTGTCGACAGCCCCGGCGCCGGGCTAGAGCTCGCCGGCGCCACAGTCATCGGCGTCGGGGGCGCAAGCACCCCCGACGCCGGCAGAGCCTGGCGCATCAGCCCTTCCAGGATCCCCGGAAGGATGGCTCTGAGGCACTCGTCCAGGCCCGCTGCCGGGAAAGGCGGTGGGGCCGGTAAGGGTGTCGGTGCCAGAAGCTGCTGGGGGCCAGGAGACGGCACCGAGGTGCCGGAACCCCGACGCGTCGGTACCTCCACCACCGACGGAGATCTCTCCTCTCTGCGATGACGCTTCGGTGTCGACTCCTCCTCAGGGTGCACCGAGGGCTCCCGGTGACGGCGCTTCTTGTCCTTTTTCCGGTGCACGTCACCGGCGCCGGAGGGCATGGAGGAGGAGGAGGTCGATCCCCCTCGGTCTCGAGGTACCGGGTCCGACAGGGTTCGGTCCCGTGGCTCACGAGCTGAGGGAGTGACCGGGGCCGACTGCCCACGCGGCCTCTCAACCCCACTCTCACCGGCGGACCGGCGGGCCGACGGGACCTGTTCTCCTGGGGTCGCTGCCATCGGAGCCGATGTCTCGGGCATCGATACCGGTACCGTCGAGGTCGACGTCGAGGGGCCGGCGCAAGTTCCAAAAAGACGGTCCCGTAGAACTTGCCTCGCAACCTGAGTCCGTTTCCGGAGACCGAGACACAAAGCGCACGACTTGAGATTGTGCTCCGGCCCGAGGCACTGGAGGCACCAAGCGTGGGTGTCGGTCTGCGAGATCGGCCGGCCGCAGCGACCACACTTTTTAAATCCACTCGGGACCTTCGAGGACATCGACGGAAAAATCGCGTCGGCGAAGTCAAAGTCGGCAATGGTGGCTAAAATCACACCACGAAAAAACTAACCGACCGAGCGGCCACTAGGCCGCAACGTGGCGTCCCCGCTAGAAGCGAGGGAAAAGGGGAGCGCGTGCTCCACACGCGCGAAATCTTTTTTTTTTTTTTTTTTTACAAGACAAAAGAAAGAAAAGAGGAAACCGAACAGGAATCCAAAAGCGACGATCCGCGTAAACGCGGTCGAAAATCCGGCGGCTGAACAGAGAGAGAGGCAATTGCACAACTCTCTCAGTCGCGGAAAAAAAGTAACTGGCGGGAGCGGTCGCGCACGGGCGGGAAGACGGCCGCGCATGCGCAGTGGGCGTGCCCTGCGTGCCGACCGTCCCGCGAAGCTTCTTCCGGTTGGTGGGGGCTGCCGCGGACGTCAACCCAGTCGTGAGAACAAGCAGCCTGCTTGTCCTCGGAGAAAAGACAATTACAAACAGATGAGTAGAAAACTTGGAGAACGTGACAAGGTTCTTGAATCTGCGTTTTATAAATTTTCTGAAACATACTATTTTTTCATACACTCAGCTCCTACAGTGTTAATTGGAAGAACAGGGAAATAGTTGGAAGAGGGAAATACGGCTAGCAAGAGCTCAAGCGGAAGATAAAATGGCTAAAGATGTAAAGAGAGGTGACAAGACTTTTTTCAGATATATATTGTAGAAAGTTGAAGAGATAGGAATGGAACTGCGACACTGAAAGATAATGAGAATGGCTATGTGGAGAGTGATGAAGATAAAGCGAACGTGCTAAATAATTATTTCTCTTTGGTGTTCATGGAGGAAAATCCTGGAGAAGGACCGCGGTTGGCTGCTGAGGGAACGTCTGGGAATGGAGTGGATACTGCGCCGTTTACGGAAGAAAGAGTTTATAAACAGCTGGAGAATCTGAAGGTGAAGAAAGCTATGGGGCCAGATGGGATACATCCCAGGATACTGAAGGAGCTCAGACAGGTCCTGGCAGGACCTCTTAAAAATTTATTTAATAGATCTTTAGAGACAGGAGAGGTTCCGCGAGATTGGAGACGAGCGGATGTGGTCCCTCTTCACAAAAGTGGAGACAGGGAAGAAGTGGGAAACTACAGACCGGTAAGTCTCACGTCGGTGGTAGGAAAAATAATGGAGTCACTGCTGAAAGAAAGGATAGTTAACTTTCTAGAAACCGACGGGTTACAGGACCCGAGGCAACATGGCTTTACCAAAGGAAAATCCTGCCAAACGAATCTTAGTGACTTTTTTCACTGGGTGACCAAAGAACTGGATGAGGAACGTGTACTAGATGTAATCTACTTGGACTTCAGCAAAGCCTTTGATACGGTCCCCCACAGAAGACTCGTGAATAAGCTGAAAGGGTTGAACTTAGGACCAAAAGTGGTGAACTGGATAAGAAACTGGTTGACCAACATGTGGCAGAGGGTGGTGGTAAGTGGAATCCACTCAGAGGAAAGGAAGTTGAGCAGTGGAGTTCCTCAGGGGTCAGTGCTGGGGCCTATTCTGTTTAATAAATTTGTGGGAGATATTGCTGAAGTGTTGGAAGGAAAGGTGTGCCTTTTTGCGGATGACACGAAAATAGCCAATAGAGTGGATACCCTGGAGGGAATAGAAACGATGAGAAGGGATCTCTGAACGTTAGAAGAATGGTCGAAGGTCTGGTAGTTAAAATTTAATAACAAAACTACTTATTAGGGGATACACCTCAACTCCCAGAGCCAAACTTAGAATCTATTTCAAAAAGACTCCAGTACTGTTTTTAATCAAAGAAACTTTAATTACTTTAATTATGTTAAAACATACCACTCATACCATCTTACCACCCTTCTTGCCCTGTGCTGCACTAAACAATGTTTACATTAATAAACAACATTCACATTTTGTTGTATTTACGTTGTTTCCACATTTCAATTCACAGTTACAAGAGCACTACTCAGTCTTTATAATGCAGCGATTCACGCCCCGCTTTCCACTTGGCCTCTGCACTATGGCTGGTTGTATTTGTCCCAGATGTATCACTCTCAAATCATATGTGAATCCTCCGTTTACCATTCCCAGATCAAAAATCACACTTGTGCAGCATTGTACAGGTACTAAGAAGTCGGTGAATGACTCCTTAATTAACCCTTGGTGTCTCCAGTATATGTCGGTTAAAATTTAATGTCAAGTAGTGTAGAGTGATGCACTTGGGGTGCGGAAACCCAAAAGAGAGATACCGGATAGAAGGGGAGAGATTAGTAAGCTCGACTAAGGAGAGAGACCTTGGGGTGTTGGTGCTGGAGGATCTGAAGGTGAAGAAACATTGCAACAAGGTGACGGCCGTGGCCAGAAGGATGCTAGGCTGGGCAGAGAGAGGCATAACCAGCAGAAGAAAGGAGGTGTTGATGCCCCTCTACAAGTTGTTGGTGAGACCCCACTTGGAGTATTGTGTTCAGTTTTGGAGGCCGTATCTTGCTAAAGATGTAAAAAGACTGGAAGCGGTGCAAAGAAAAGCTACGAAAATGGTATGGGATTTGCGTTCCAAACCGTACGAGAGACTTGCTGACCTGAACATGTATACCTTGGAGCAAAGGAGAAACAGGGGTGATATGATACAGACATTCAAATATTTGAAAGGTATTAATCCGCAAACGAACCTTCTAAGGAGACGGGAAGGCGGTAGAACTAGAGGACATGAATTGAAGTTGAAGGGGGGCAGACTCAGGACTAATGTCAGGAAGTATTTTTTCATGGAGAGGGTGGCGGATATGTGGAATGCCCTCCCGCGGGAGGTGGTGGAGATGAAAACGGTAATGGAATTCAAACATGCGTGGGATAAACACAAAGGAATCCTGTTTAGAAGGAATGGTTCCGTGGAATTTTAGCGGAGATTGGGTGGCAATGCCAGTACTATGTTTTACTATGATACCTAAGGAAGCTTTCCAACTATTTCGAAGTCTTATTATATTTCCTCTATGCTTAAAGTTTACACAGTTCAGGAAAATCCAGAGTTGGAGATTTCTCAAGACACTTTGGATTTGACAGCATTTCTAGAAAAGTCTGATTCACAGTTTCTTTTGGTTACTTTTATTTTTCCACAGGATAGAGATAATGTATTAAAGCTTTATTTTCACCACAGGCAAAAATTGTTCATGGGACAAAAAGTTTGGACTTTTTCCTGATTTAATAAAGTGTATACAAAAAAGGCGAAAGAAATTTCTATCAATGAGGCAACAGGTGATTTCACTTGAGGCACAGTTTGTGTTGTGTCTTCCCTGTAAATATTTTGTGACACTTTCCTCTACTAAATATATGGGGGGGGGGGGGGGGGGGTTGACCCTGACCAATCGAAAACCTTTTTGGATGCAAAGAAGTTGGAAAATGGAAAATCCTGAATCTGGAAGTGCAACTGTTTAATTAGCTTGCATAAATGTATTTTTCTCTCATATTTACTATTTTTATTGTATTTCCTATGTAACCCTAGCTTCAAGGGTTTTACTTTCTTGGATTCTTCTATTAGGTGGACTGTTTTTGCACTGTTACTTTCTTCTACTTGTTTGTAGTCTTTTCATTTTTTTTCTAAAAGTGAATTTCTTTAAAGCAGGAGTTTCCTGATTTACTTTATTTGTATTGAAAAATTTCATGAATTAAAAAAAACACTTTTTTTAATTAACACTCATAAAACAAGAAAAAAATTTGAATTTGTCAAATTAAATTCAGAATTTCAAAGTTTTTCAGGGAAAGAAGAGAATCAATTTCAGCAAAAGTATTGAGTTGTGAATTTCTATTTATATATCCTTTTCTCCTGCTGCAGTTAATGTAATAATGTAACAATTCCTTAAAAAAAAATTAGGGACATGAATTTAAATAGAAAAATAACCCCAAAACAAATTATACCATATCTGCTAGTATGATGGGGTTAATGTTTAATTGATTATTAAAATCATGATAAAAGCTCTGTTCAGGAATTATTACTGTTGATAAAATAATAAGAAGTAAGCCGCATTGAGCCTGCCATGAGTGGGAAAGCGCGGGGTACAAATGTAACAAAAAAAAAAAACTACTACTACTATTTAGCATTTCTATAGCGCTACAACATAGAAGTAGCAGTTAAAACAATTATGTGCATATAAAGTGCCGACAAACAACTCAATCATTAAGCACTGTGATTCATTGTTTCAAAATCTCTTCACTGTTAGCACACACATAGAAAAATGTGACACCAACATTGATTATCTTTCTGCTAGGGAAGGTCCTTGAAAGATTGCTTTTTATTTTGTTGAGTTCATTGGTTAGCAGAAACAAGAACAAGACTGGTCTTCTGCACTTACCTTTGCAGTCATGAACATCAGATTGTTCAGAACCATAGCAGTGGCTTCAGGTGATCCCCAGCCTTCACCTTTCAACCAGCGTCTACTGTTCACCATCAGCTCCCTATCTTTCAAGGAATCTTCTTCCTCTTCTTCATTCCTTCTTACTGTTAGCAAAGGTTTCAAATCTACTAACTCAATGTTATTCATCCATGGTAGCAAATAGTGCAGCATCACTTGTCTACCAGCAGGATGTGCTGTTTGAATTCTCTGGCTCACCTCTGATTAAAAAGAAAAACAAGACTATGAGCCAAACTAGCAATTTCACTTAAGGGGTACTATACAATTCATCAACAAACTAAATATTTTTCAAACATGTGGAAAAATATTCTATTCAAGAAATCTCTCTGCTGGGCTTAAATAGAGTTTATAGTGCTGGCAGATAAGACCAATTTGGCCCATCAAGTCTGTCCAGTTGGGATTCTTCTGCTTTGAACAGAAAGCATATAAATTCATATATAAAATCCAACATCAACTTCCTATCCATCCTCTTTTACATGACCTCTCAACCACTACTGCCTCTAAGCTGAGTGGGAGTCCTCCGCGAACAGTGCTGCCAAGGGGAGTACTGTTTCACTATCACATTTTGAATAGTGAAGTACAGGTAAGCTCTGCAGGACTCCAGATAACCTGCCTGTCCCTAATGGCTGAAAACACAATATTGAAGCACCACCTCCTGCTGGCAGCAATGCAGTTGGAGTATTCCCTCTCAGCTTACAGGAAACAGTGCTCTCAACTCTTTCCCCACAGCACTATCCATATCTATCCCAAATATGCCCAAACTCTGCTAAAAATGCTGTCTCCCATTCTGCTGTTAAGTTATTTCAGGCCATATCTTCAATTTTAATTCTTACAACACTTAACCCAATGCCTTTCCATGTCTTACTAAGTTTTGTAATAACCCTCAGACACCAAAATTAGCAAGCAACTCTATGCTTAGGAAGTCACAACAGCATGTGCAATCTCCATGTTTTTCACTGGAGGATCTGCAAGAACTTGTAGCCAGTCACAGACTACCTATTTATCAAGTGATAACATAACATTAAGACAAATAAGAGGGTAGTAATTGAAGGAAATCAAATTACATTTTCAGTACTGTTACTTTTCAGTGTCGACTTGCCCCTTGGAAACTTAGGGGCCCTTTTAACAAAGCAGTGGTAAGCCCAACATGGGCTTACCGCACGCCAATTTGGAGTTACTGCCAGCAATAGTTCCAGCCCCAGCGCATGCCATTTCCCACACTGAGGAAAATAGGGCTTGACTTTTTTGTGTGGTGCTTACCCAGCGGTAATTGGACAACACTGTGCACTACCCGGTTACCACCAGGTTAGAGCCAGAGCCCTTACTGCCACCCTCAATGGGTGATGGTAAGTGCTCCCTCCTGCATGGCCACGTGGTAAGAGCAATCTTATCGCATGGCCATGTATTTTTGCAGCCTTTTTACCTGCTGCGGTAAAAAGGGCTTCAGTGTACAGCAAAATGGCTGCTGTCGCTAGAACAGGGCCCTTTTTTACCGCACCTTGGTAAAAAGGCCTCTTAGGCAGGAAGGCACAGCCCAAGGGGGGGTGGAGGGAGAGAATAAACCTTCTGAACATGGGAAAGTTACAATGGCTTTGGGGGGAGTTGAGGGAAGACTCCCACGTCCTGCCAAAGCTGGCTGAAGGTAGCCCCCCCCCCCTTCCCTGCCAGCTGTAGCTGAGGGAAACCACCAAACCTGGCCAGCTACAACTGTGTGATTAATTAGGAGGGGCTTGAGTACTATAGCCTGCAAAATGGGATAGGCCTTTATAAACATGGAGCAAAACTTGCTAGTGAAGTGGCAGAGACTGCTAGCACCCATTTTTGTGTCTGTCAGTCAGGCCTGTAAGAGAACAGGCATATGTGGTGGTTACATTGAAAGATTATTTATGTTAAACTGACTTGCCTGACTGTGAGAAAAGAGACAGGCTGGTGTTATTTAGTGAACCTAACTGCATGAATAAAAGCATAATAAAGACTTTTCCTCTGGTTTAAGAGGTAGATGCACTAAAGCTAAATGAGCCTTTAATGACTCTCCAACGAGGAAAATTTGATCCGTTGCATGCATCAAAGGGCTTTTACCGAGGAAGCCAGCAGCTAACGAAAACGGAATGGAGATGAGCAATTAGTGTGAAAACCCCATTGAAACGACATGCACTAACCTTTTCCGATTGCCTTTACGCAGGAAAAAGGCAGGAAAACTAACGAGAGGTCTGGACCACTCGTTAGGACAGCTCTGTGCCAGGAAAAATCATTAAGAGAAAAAATAAACAAACTTTGAGCCAATCCCAGCGCATTAGCAGAGCTAAAAGCGCTGTGATTGGTCCAAAGGACGTCAGAAAACACATAAAAAAATAAAAATAGGATCGGGAGGGGGCAAGGGCGCTCATCAGGAGCGTCCTGTACGGACGGCCTTGCCCCCCCCCCCCCCCGCTGCTCCCCACTTTCCGCCGCTCCCCCCTCCCCGAAAAAGCAAAATTCGAGCAGCCCCTGCCCCCTTCCCTCCCTCACTACTCTCACCTCAGCTCCGCCTCCCGACATCCTCCGTCCTGTGCCCCACCCCCTTTTGGGGTCGTCGCCGCCATTCCCCTCCTCCATCGGGCCCCCCTCCCTCTTACCGGGCCCGTGCAGCGCCTCTCTCCTCTGTCCGAAGGCGCTGCACGGGCAAGAAGAAAGCCTGATGCCTGCCTTTGCCCAGCTTCGATGGCGCGTCTTTCTCCTGCTGGGCCCGCCCCTGTCTGACGTCAGTAACCAACGTAGGTTACTGACGTCAGACAGGGGCGGGCCCAGCAGGAGAAAGACGCGCCATCGAAGCTGGGCGAAGGCAGGCATCAGGCTTTCTTCTTGCCCGTGCAGCGCCTTCGGACAGAGGAGAGAGGCGCTGCACGGGCCCGGTAAGAGGGAGGGGGGCCCGATGGAGGAGGGGAATGGCGGCGACGACCCCAAAAGGGGGCGGGGCACAGGACGGAGGATGTCGGGAGGCGGAACTGAGGTGAGAGAGTAGTGAGGAAGGGAGGGGGGCAGGGGCTGCTCGAATTTTGCTTTTTCAGGGTGGGGGGAGCGGCGGAAAGTGGGGAGCAGGGCTGCTTGAATTTTGCTTTTTTGGGGTGGGGGGAGCGGCGGAAAGTGGGGAGCAGCGGGGGGGGGGGGCAAGGCCGTCCGTACAGGACGCTCCTGATGAGCGCCCTTGCCCCCTCCCGACCCTTTTTTTTTATTTTTGTTTTGATTTGGGAGCCATGTGCTTGTGATTTGACTGTGTTTTGACTGTTTGTGGCATGCGCAGAGCAGCTAACATAACGCTTGGCTGCTCTGCGCATGATTTGGGGGCCGATTAACGATGTGTATTGTGATTCTTTGATACATTGTACGTTTCAATACCGATCTCAGCATGTGTGACTTTTTTTTTTGGTGCATTTTTCGTTATTTTAAAATCGTTAGGGACTTTAACGATTTAGATTTTTTTACGTTTGGTTGCTGCATCTGCCTCTAAGTGTCTGCTGCCTAGTTTATGCCCACAGCTGAACCCAAGCTACAATCCCCTGTTGTTCAGACAGGAATCTTAATTGAAAGAAACCTTATTGCTGTTTATCAATATTTGATCTCTGTACCCGAATGTAACTCACCTTGAGCTACTACTGAAAAAGTGTGTTAAATCCACTATGCCAGCTATTCCTTAACAAGAACTATAATGGGTTATACACAGAAAACAAAATAAAAACAAAAATCCTATCCCCACAAACAAAACTGAAAAATATAAACTGATTTATATTAAACACACATCGTTCTTTAAAATAAAGGTTTATAACTTTGTGAAAGAAAACAAAATATGCTGTATATCTGTTATTACTTCTGAACATATTACAGTACAATTCTAGCTGCTGAATGAAAACCAAGTAGATGAGTTGAAATCATAGCCTATAGAAGTCAAACTTTCACCCAACTAATCAGCTATTTATCTTTATCTGACCAATCACCTGATGCAGCACATAACAAAGTGTAAAATTCTTTACAGATCTTAGTATGCTCTGAAGGAAGGTGTTTAAACCCACCAAACACATCCTTTGTTCCATCATCACCTTGCCTCCCTTCTTTGAATAAGACTCACACATATTTCTATGCTAATAAAACTTTGTCACCCGTCCTGAAACACCTCAATCTGTTCAGTCTGTAACACTGTTAACTTATCCCACACTAACACCAGCTGTTTTTAAGTGTGGTTGCTCCAATTTCATTAATGCTTAAATTCTAGCTCTTCAATAACTCTCATAAGTTGCTTTTGCTTCTATTCCCTTAATTGTTTTATGCCATGGCCAGGCAATAATTTTGTCTGTAAGACTATGTTGAGGGTTTCCCATTGCAATGAAGAACAACAATCAGGAGGAGGAAATTCAGAGAACTCCTCCAGGCCTTTAGTGAAAAGGGAGAAAAACTCCTGATCCATCAGTAGGGACAAATCAAACTGCCAACTACCCCACCTCAGGAGAACTAAGTATCAGAGAAACCAGATGATGGTCAGGCAACTGACTCGCCTTTATCTCACAACAATCCAACTTCATCTGGAAACTGATGGAGGCAACCCCCCCTGCATTAGGTCCAAGACCTCTTCAACCTCAGATCCAAACATGAATTTTCAGTCACTTCCCACAATAAGAGACGCAGTATCGTATTGAGTCTAGACAGATCTTTAAAAAATTAATGTGATCCACTGTTGTTCCCACACACATTACCCAGGGTGAGTATCCTACCATAGAGTTTTACTTCCAGTATTACAATCGACACCTCTATCCAAGGAGGAGCAGTCTACATTGCGTGGACACAATTTATGATCAGAATACTTACGCCCCAACTGCCTGTATTGAAGGAGACACAGAATTTCCTATCTACTAACACTACAACAAACTTGAGGTGTTCCCATGGTCCTACTTTGCCACAGAAACAAGATATGAGCCCCTTTAATTGCAATAGAAATCCCCCTCATATTTAGGGATATGATTTTAACCACTTCAGCAGCTACAGATACCAAACCAGCTAGAGAATCTTGTTACTAAACATCTAAGTAGCAGACAGACTCCTAAAATAACTGATTCTTATCCATAGGTCTTTGGTCATAATGCCTTTTTTCTGTCCCCATCTCTGTACATTTTTCTTCCTATTTTTTAAAATAAACCTAACAAAGTTGTACTACATTATTTGAGGGGATTATGGGTGAGGCAGGGATAAATGAGGAGTTAACACTGTTCAAAAGTTAAAACATGAGTCATTGAATTGGGTTTACCTGAATGTTTATTGAATGTTCAATAAAAAGATTTAACAGGTAAATAAACCTAACAAAATCCAATCCTCATCCATCCACAAACCCATCATCCCCTTATTCAAATTCACCCAAATACCCCAAATACTCACAACACTTCTCCCTCCACCCCTATTCAATCCCTCCCGTTAATTCAATACAGACCAAAAATGCAAGTAGGTCATCCTCCATCCACATCATGGCTTCTGATCCACCCCACCCCACCTCATCACATCCCTCCCTTCCAATACCCCAAGTGGGAAAAATAACTATCCTCTCCCCATCTTAAAATCCCAAACCACTAAATAAACTCAAGATGAAAAAAATAAAAAATAGGCCGGAGGATAACTGTCAGTCAGTTAAATGCAGATAATTCTTCCCACCCCCTGAGCACCATAAAGACACTTCTAGCTAGCAACTGTTCAAGAAGTGACTAAGAGACAAGACTCCTCTGCAGTGATGTTATTATGTTCAATTACTTCCTTGCACCAGTTTCTTAAATTGTTAAGTTCTTTAGGGCTGGGCCATATTGCACCTGAATACTGTGAGGAGTCCAGGTTAATAGGTGAGGAAGTTGCCGGGGCAAAGAGCAGGAAGGAAAGACTTCCCTCTGAAAACTTAAACTACAAGTCCCAGGTTCCTCGGGGTAGATGGCCCACTCCTTCTCAGAGATACAAGCATCTTATTTCCTCTGAGAGGGAGGAAGACTACAGTTCCCAAGAGCCTCTGCATAGAACTCCAGATCCTATTAGGGAGGAGAGTAAGAACTACAAGTCCCAGGCTCCAGGTGAGGAGGGTGGGGACTGGTTTAGAGAGGATAATCAGGAGGATTTGGATCAGCTGGGTGACATACAAGGAGAAGAGCTGATGGACTGGCAGCCAGAGGCAGGAGAGGAGGAATTGTCCCAAGGAGTATAAGCAGCTGGGATTGAACCCATGGATATCTCTGCACTGGCCCAGGTACAGGGAAAAAGGTTAAAATGATTTATAACCACCCTATTTTCTAGCCTGGGTGGGAAGTGGAGGAGTGCTTGATAGCAGGAACTCTGGACGTCTGAACAGGGGAGTCCGGGTGAAGCTCACTACAGAAGCAGGTGCCTGAAGCGGGTATTTGTGCTGTGCAGCTCAACCCTGACCCGAGTGGGTGGAATCCAGGTGTTAAAGGCTGGTAGAGGGAGGGGTTCCCTTCAACCTCTGTGGGTGTGAGAGGTGAAGGAAAGAGGTTGAGCTTGTACCAGTGATGTGCAATATTAAAAGAACTTTATCTCCGGAAGCACTGTATTCTGGGGGGAATCAGTGAGCTTTGGGGCCTGTGGGTGAGGAGGTTTACTTTAATTAATAAAAAACTGAAAAGCAAGTTAAACACAGGGGACTGGGGGAAGAGGGGGTTGCTTGCGGGGTGCTGCCCTAGGCAGTGCCTAGAGAGAGGCAGTGTTTTTTTGGCTCCAGGTCCTGGGAGTATGCATGGAGCTATAAAGGAGAAGCTGTATTTTGAAAACCTGTTTTAAGGAAACTTGAATTGCAGCACCTATAAACTGAGTTGGGAAATGGACCATATTTTGGAACTATTAAAGAAAATCTCACCAAGCCAGCCAGGAGTGTTACATTTATTGCGGAGTCGTACAGGACAAGTCAGGAGGCCACCTTGGTCCGGGAGAGAGGCGTGGAGACAATACCTAACAACAACATAGTGCTTTATGTCCAGTACTACTACAAACATGATAAGTATTATTATTTTTTGTTTCTTGTGTCCACCACCCTCTGTCCAATGGCCCACGGGACCAACAGTGTTCTCCATACATCCAAGGGAAAGGAAAATGGGACTTTATAGGAGTGTTATCTGTACTTTCCAGTCCAATCTCAAGGAGTTCGGCATCCAGCAGCCCACATAAAGTAGTCCACTTCAAAAACAAAAAGCCTGCATGTCCACAAGCACTTTCCAGTTGGGCTCCATCTCTCCCTCAACATGGGAATAAACTGTAACCTATGTGTTCTGTCCCACTGATGCCATGGCCCCATACACCATGGTACCACACTAGGGCTGGAATTCAAATTCACAAAACTGCACATTTCCTCCACTGAGTTGAAGATAAGGTATCTGGCCACACTGATTTCCTTAAGCCATGTTGGATAGAGCACTGCATATTTCCAGCCCACGCTCTGCAGGAGACACTTCAACTTCCACATCAACAGAATCCTCCGGAACAAGACTCATCCAGTGGGCCTACTTCATGTCACTCGCAGCTTTTTGTGTCCACCATTTTAGAAATTGATTTCTTCATGGCAGCTTTAGACATGTTGTGGATAAGTTAGAGACACAAAATTTTCCAAGCAGTATGAATTGAAATGGGAGCCTTATTCCTGCAACTTCTTCTAGACTGCAGCATCACTGTAAGTCAGGATGTATTACAGTAGTGATTGGAAACACAGATACCTGTGTGTACATAAGAACATAAGAGTGGCCATACTGGGTCAGATCAATGGTACATCTAGCCCAGTATCCGGTTTTGAAAACACTGGCCACGCCAGGTCACAAGTACATTGCACAAACCCAAATCATGGCAACACTCCATACTACAAATCCCAGGACAAGCAGTTGCTTCCCATGTCTTCCTCAATAGCAGACTATGGACTTTCCCTCCAGGAAACTGTCCAAACCTTTTTTAAACCCAGATACGCTAACCGCTGTTACCACATCCTCCATAACCTTTTTTAAACCCAGATACGCTAACCACTCTTACCACATCCTGCAGCAAAGAGTTGCACAGCTTAACTATTCGTTCAGTGAACAAATATTTTCTCCTATTTGTTTTCAAAGTATTTCCATGTAACTTCCTCGAGTGTCCCCTAGTCTTTGTACTTTTGGAACGAGTAAAAAATCAATTCACTTCTACTAGCTCTACACCACTCAGGATTTTGCAGACCTCAATCATATCTCCCCTCATCTGTCTCTTTTCCAAGCTGAAGAACCATAACCTCTTTAGCCTTTCCTCATATGAGTTCGATCCACTTTATCACCTTGGTCTGGTCATTCTTTGAACCTTTTCTAATTCCGCTATATCTTTTTTGAGATATGGCGATCAGAACTGAATGCAATACTCAAGGTACGGACGCACCATGGAGCGATACAAAGGCGTTATAGTGTTTCTGGTCTTATTCATCATCCCTTTCCTAATAATTCCTAGCATCCTATTTGATTTTTTGGTCGCCGCCGCACACTGAGCAGAAGATTTCAGCGTATTATCTACAATGACATCCAGATGTTTTTCTTGAGCGCTGACTTCCAAGGTGGACCCTAGCATCAGGTAACTATGCATTTGTCCACATCAAATTTCATTCAACATTTGGATGCCCAGTCTTCCAATTTCTTAAGGTCTTCCTGCAGTATTTCACAGTCCGCACTTATTTTAACAACTTTGAATAGTTTTGTATCATCTGCAAACTTGATCACCTCACTCATTGTTCCGATTCCAATATTATTTATAAATATGTTAAATAGTACTGGTCCCAGTACAGATCCCTGCAACACTCCACTGTTCACCCTTCTCCATTGAGAGAAATGACCATGTAACCTACCCTCTGTTTTCTGTCCAATAACCAATTCCTAAGCCACACCAGAACTTTGCCTCCTATCCCATGACTCTTTAATTTTCTCAGTTGTCTTTATAAAATACACATATATAAATATATATTCTCTCCTTGTGCTTGCAACCTAGGCTACTTTTTATAAAATTGCTCCCATAGTTTGCATTTTCAAAAGTACCAGCATATTTTTACTTAGAGAAAGTATCTGCATAAATGAATAAGTACAAATATATGTGGGTACTTTCCCTCAGACAATTTTCAAGATGAAAGTATGTGTTCTTACCTTGAAAATATGGTAAGTCTATAAAGTGAACTTCACTGCAGAAAGTTATAAAATTAATGGCTAGCATTAGTGACCACTGTGTCATCTGTCTTTTATCCCTTCCTGTGATCAAGCATGTTTCTGCTATGGTCAGCACCAGATGTACATTTTATGTACCCCTAGGCATATGATCTTCTATGCCTTCTTTCACTAACAGTGGGAGGGAGGGGAAGATGATCAAACTGATGGGAAGAGGTGCTCTGTGCAGTACAGATGCCCTTAGGCACATGCCCCTTCTATTAATAATAGGAAATCTAGCCCTGTCTGTGGTTCACTCAGGTCCAGCTGGAATCAATGACCAGCAGACTAAGTTTAAATCATTAGGAGGGCCCATGTTTCAACTTTCTAAAGTTTATCAGCTTAAACATGGAAAGTTTAATAAAAAAAAACAAAAAGCATGAATTAGCCAATGCCAGTGTTTCTAGTGAATAAGAACTGGTCCTAAATGAGTCAATTTCAAATATCTCTCTCAAGAACAGACATACTCAAAGGTATCTGCTTATACCTGAAAAAATAGCAAGTGTTAGCTCAGGGTATGTTCTTGCCAATTCTTCTGAAAGTTGATAATATGAAACCGAATACAAGTGTGGCAAAGGAGATGGTTGACTTAGGATCAGATCATTTCTCTGGACCTCCAATTTGTGAGCATAGCGAAACATCTTGGGTTCCAGTATCTATATAACAAGGCAATTAAAGATTATTTTTCAAACATTAGCTATCATATTGCATTACATTAAATTGAAAAATGTCTACAAGATAAACTTTTCAAAAATAGTTTGAATACCTGTTCTCAGCATCCTTACCAGACCAGCCCAATGGCACTGTGCCCATTGACCAGCAGATGGAGACAAAGAAATCAAATAGTTCCAAGTGATTCACCCTAGGCTATACAGCAAGCATTGAGTTGAAGCTGAAAACTTGTGCACAAAATATTTTCATGCGCACACAGGCCAGCAAAAATTAGAGAGGGCATTGCTGTGCAGGCACAGTTATTCAGTAATTTTCTGTCTCCAGCAGCTGGTGACAGTTCACTTTGCAGGTCCTGGTAAGGTTCTGGAACCACTTCTACCTGGTCCAGTTCAGCTATAATTATATTTTACGTATTGAAGTGCTGTAAGAAAGAAAGTTGCCTCAGAAATACTTGGACAGGACCCCTTTCCTTGTCCCCAGCAAAGATTCTTGGGGTCTAGGTTCCTTTTCACCATTTGTCTGAGGCAGGCTCCTGGACCAGTTTAATGCTGGATCCAGGGATCACTTCTCTGGAAAGCCTTGGAGCCACATGGAAAAACTCACAGTTATCCGAGTCCCTTCCCTCTCTCCTCCCCATCCTGTAGCTGCCTTCTCACTCTGTAACTACACTATTTACCTTCAGTAAAACAGCAAATATATTTCTTATTTGTTTCTATTTTATGCTATGTTGCTCTGTACTTAGAGAAGTCTTGTTTTCTATCAGATCTCCTTTATGGGGACCTTAGAGAACTGTTCAATTTCCTGGTTTCTTATGTGGTGCACTGCTCTCCATAATAGCTACCTTTCTTATAGCTAAGTGGTCTCACACTGTTTTTTTTAAGGTCCAACTCAGGCACTTCGCTACTCCTATTCTATCTATGGAGAAAGCTATGCTTTAAACTCCTTTTAAGAGCACAGTAAGTTGCAGTTCAATAGTGAGCTTCTAGAGCTGAACTGAATTTTCTTCAAGTTTGAGCACTTCATTAGTGAAGTGCAGTGGAAGAACCATTTTAACTATTTTCCACTAGACTAAAAATTTAGTCTTGGGAGCTGTGTTCCCTTTTTTTTTTTTCTCCTCAGGGATGGCTTGTGAAGGAGTTTGTTTTTTTGTTTTTGTTTTGGCAATTGGATAAAAAAAAAAAGGCAACACTCTAAGCTTACTTTCTTTTCCCTCCTGAGACTGGATTTGGTTTGGCTGTTTGAAGATTGCTTGCTTCTGTGTTTAAACTCCCATTTTTATTTTTCATTCCCTTCACCCAGAGTGGGGAGAGTTTCTTCTCAGATGATGTCCCAGATTGTCCAGATGTGTGATTTACCATTGATGGTTTTGAAGACTGCAATGAATGAACCTCACTGCTCTGTACAAATTAGTGTTTCCTATTTCTTGCTGTGTGGGATTTTTATCTATCTTACAATTCTTAGATGTAACCATTTTTTCAAGATTTTATATAGTTCATCTTATTTTTGGTACTTTCATTATATCATTTGTCTTCCTGGCTTACAGCACGCACAGGTATCCCTTTCTAGGAACAAGTTTCAAATCTTTCATTGAATAGTAAAGGAATTAAAAAAGTAAATAAATAAAAGGACCCTCCATATTTGTTTTCTTTTTCTAATAGCAGAGTCCACCAAGAAAAGTTCAATATCTATATATGGAGTTCTGTAATTACCTTCTCTCTCTACTGCTGCATTGCAGTTACTGGTGGATACTTATGAAAGGCAAATTTCCTCCCATTTTGTCTTTTCTCTACTATATATAGTGGTGAACCCTTGCTTTAGGGCAGATTTTTAAATTGTGTAGTTTGTATTCCAAACTTAGATTTTGTTTAAAAAACAAACACATGCCTAAGGCATGTTGCTAGGCAATAGTCTTCATGCTCCTGTTACCAGCTGATAATTGATTTCACAGGTTAAAGCTCACATTATCTGTATCCATAACGCAAACAGTTTGAAGCAGGACACTAAGGAGCCCTTTCACTAAAGCTTAGTGCACACTAACAAAATTTGCATGTACTAAATTCTAAGAAGCCCATAGGTATAAAATGAACTTCTTAGCATTTAGTGTGCACTAATTCTACTAGCGCATGCTAACCTTTTGTAAAAGGGCTCCTAAATGTTTATCCTTTTTTTGCTACATTTATCTTTGAACTTCCTATTGCTTTTCCTCAGAAAGTATATTCAGTCTTTGAGATCAGCCATTACCTAAAGTAATTTTCTCTATTATTCTACTCTGCAGCTGTAGAGGGAAATATGTAAATTCTGACATCTGTGGAATAATAGAAAAACATGTTTTGCTTGGTTTCTCTGCAATGAACTTATTACCTTTTGATCTTGAAATACTGAGGTTCATTGAAGGAACTATGCAGATGTCTAATATGCATTATGATAGGAATGCTTCCTTCTGCCATTGCACAGAAGTATAGGAGACAGTGGTCACACCACATCTGTGCTAATAGCATCCTACTTGCTTCAGTATGCTTGCCTGATTCCACCTGGACTAAGCATCTTCTTAATGCTATTCCTGCTATAGTAATTTTCTCCTGGTGTAGGACAGATTGGGATTGGGACCAGCATTTATGTACAGAATTTTATAGCTTCTTGTGCCCCAAATTCAGAGGCTATTTTTAGGTAACACTTATGTAGCCACATAAACTAGTAATTTTACTAGTTGGCTATCAACTACTTTTTGACCTTATCAGTTAAAGCCTAGTATATACTAATGTCCAAATTATAGGAAACAAGATTTTAGATCATGAGGCTGTGATGGAACCCGAACTATAGCTACATCATGCAGGGTTCCACATTAGGAGTCAGCGACCAGGAAAGGGATCTAGGCGTCATCGTTGATGATACATGAGAACACTCTGCTCAGTGTGCGGTGGTGGCTAAGAAAGCAAATAGAATGTTAGGTATAATTAGGAAAGGAACGGTAAAAAAAAAAAAACGATGACATTATAATACCTTTATATCGCTCCGTGGTGCGACCACGCCTCGAATATTGTGTGAAATTCTGGTCACTGCATCTCAAAAACAGAGAGTGACGAAAATGATAAATGGGATGGGACAACCTCCCTATGAGCTAAAGTGGCTAGGGCTCTTCAGTTTGGAGAAAAGATGGCTGAGGGGAGATATGATAGAGGTTTATAAAATAATGAGTGGAGTGGAATGGGTAGACGTGAATCACTTGTTTACTCTTTCCAAAAATACTAGGACTAGGGGGGCATGCAATGAAGCTACAAAGTACTAAATTTAAAATGAACCTGAGAAAATATTTCTTCACGCAACGTGTAAGTAAACTCTGGAATTCATTACCAGAGAATGTAGTAAAATTGGTTAGCTTAGCAGGGTTTAAAAAAAGGTTTGCATAGCTACCTAAAAGCAAAGTTCATAGGTCATGATGGAAACAGGATGCTGGGCTTGATGGACCTTCAGTAGGTCCGTCTTAGTATGGCAATACTTATGTACTTAAGGGTAGAAAGAAAGGAAGGGGGGATGATTTTGAGGCTCATTTTCAAAGCACACAGACTTATAAAGTTACATGAGCACCACTTTATGTTAAATATAATATTAAAGCAACACAACCGCAGGTCCTACAGGGTAAAAAGGAGGCACTGTGGGTCGATCTGGAAAGAAGAAGTGGACTGAGGTTTAGTTGAAGACATTCAAAATATAGCTGTGAAAGGGAAAGCACCACTAATAGAAAATTTTAATATGCCAGATGTTGACTGGGGTATCCTTATTGCATGGTCTTTTAGAAGTAGGGAGATCCTTTATTTATTAGGATTTAATTTACCGCCTTTTTGAAGGAATTCACTCAAGGCGGTATACAGTAAGAATAAATTAAACATGAGCAATGGACAATTACAGCAGTAAAAAATATTCAAAAACAATACAAAGTATGGCATGGTATACTATTTACAATGTCAACTTAATACGTAATAGAACATTATAATTGATAGTGAAGGGTAAAGCAACATATAAATAGGTAAGAAAGTAGGAAGCGTTAGAAAGTAAGGTGATCCTTGGTTTTCTACGGGAGAACTATTCCAGCAGTTGGTAATGGAACACACGCGGGATGGGACCATATTGGATTTAGTGTTTACTAATGGGGAGAGTGTTTCTGATGTTATAGTAGGTGACCACCTGGCATCCTGTGATCACCAAATGGTGTAGTTTAATATTAAGATAGGTGGAGAGGATCCAAGATGACATTTTGAACAGATGCCCTGGAAGAAGTTCCATTCCTCATCTGGTTTGCTTACCTTGTTCAGCATTCCCTGTTCTATTCAGATGGGGAAAAGAAGGGGGAAAGTTTGGCAACAACCTCCAGTGCTGGCCTCGACCCCGCTGTTAAGGCGAGGATTTCTGAGCTTCAACCGGTTTAAGGGCAGCAGCAGTACAGATGGGGAAGTTTCCTTGAGCCCCGCACCCACATCAGCTCCACCAGAACCCAGAAGTTCAATCAGTGCAGGTTGGGTTGGTGAAGGCTCTGGGGCAATTGTGGAATCTGGGCTTCCCGTGTAGGACCCTCCAGCACTGGACCCCCCCCCTGAATGTCATCAATTGAGTTGGAAAGAGTTTGGAGCACAGAGTCATCTGATAGTGAGTACCCCTTTGTCCTTGGGGGGAAGGAGCTTCTTTGGACATGATGATTGTGCTTGCAAGGCCAAATATAGTCACTTTGGACTTTCTCTGGGAAGCTATCCATACTTTGACCTCCTCTTTGGCAAGAGTGATGAGAAGATTTTCATCTGAATTTATTAATATTAATGGTTCACTTTCTGCCCAGCTTCAAATGGCAAATTAGCAAGGTTCTCAAACATCTACTCTGGATTCGAGCAAATGGAGATCCAAGATGGCGCTGTGAACGGATGCACCTGCGTTGGCTCCTGAGGTTGCTCTTCTGATCAGCTTCTTTGCTGCCGCTGTAGCCTCGTCTTTTCCAATGGGGAAACGGAGGGGAAAGGTTAAGGAACATCCCTCGGTTCCTGAAACATCTTCAGCATGGAGGCAGACGACTCTGCAATTTCCGAAGCAACAACTGGGTCCCCGGGGAACTTCGACCCCTACTGCAACTCTCTATGCGTTGGCGTCGATTGAGAGTGCTAACGGGGCTTCCCTGAGCCCCGTGGAGCGTATTGCTCCGCCTCAGCCTGGGAGGGAGTTGCTAGCAGCCCGAGCAGCGACGGAAACCGAAGGGGTTCAACCTAACCTGTTCAAGGGAAGGTCTGCAGTGACTGAGAACGGACCTCAACCACAAGAATTACTAATTCAAACTGCTCTTCAGGTATTACCTCAGGATATTGTTTCTAGATTGTCTCGTGCTGAGGCTCAACCTCAATCCCTCCCTGTTGCTAGTGGTGTGGTTAGACCAGCAATTGTGACATTAGAGTCATTATGGGACATGGTTTATAACATTCAAACCTCTATGCAAACTACATTAAAAGAAAATACTGATGATATAAGAATCCTTTCTGAAGCTGCGCTACTCCAAGCGCAAGTGACTGCACAGCAATCTTTGAAACTGGAAAATGTGAATACTAAATTGCAAGAAATGGGAACTTTAGAAACTGTATTGGTTAAGAATAATAATTTTCTGCATAAATGAATGGAGTATCTGGAGAATCAGGCTAGGAGACTTAACCTTAGGTTTCTTAACTTTCCCAAATCTCCTTTAATTCCACCTGTGGAAATGGTAAAAAAGTATATGGTAGACATTCTTGGAATGGATAAGGATTCGCTACCCCCCCATAACTTGGGCTTATTACATCTGGAACCCGAAGGGGGTTGATGGAAACCCCCCAGTAGTGGGGGACGGAATGAATCTGACTTCATTCCTGGAGAATTCACTGGAAATTATTACTCAGAGATCAACTATGCTAGTCACTTTTGTGCTGGAGCCTGATCGCAATGCTGTTTTAAGACTTTCCCTAAGACATTCAGAAAACTTGTTTTTGGGCTCAAAGGTCCGTATTTTTCCAGATCTCTCAAAGCCTACACAAGTTAGGCGCAGGGCTTTTTTGGAGCAGTGCCCTAGAGCGTTGACATTGGGAATAAACTTTGTATTACGATTTCCTTGTACATGTAATTTACTGCTTGAGGGTAAACATTTTCAGTTTGTAGACCTAAAACAGTTAAAAGAATTTCTTGATGCTAGAGTAGATATGAATGTTATATGCCCTCCCTAATTAGCAGGCTAGGGTCGGTAACCCGAGGTAGCAACCGTTATATTATTTTCTTTAAATGTCTTATGCTATTTAGGTTTCTGTATTCTTAGAATCTAATTTCTCTTTAATTGTGGACCAATAGGCTTTAAAGATTTTTTTCTTTATTTTATTATGGATTTCCTGAGTGTAATGCCGATTGCATATTCATATTGTGTAGTGAAATGTTGAAATATATTAATAAAAAATATATATATCTACTCTGAATTCCAGGGTCTCAGAGCTACAAGACGTGTGCAACGTACTGGTCAAGAATAAGATCTTTATGGCCAGGAAGATGGAATATTTGGAAAATTAGACCAGGAGGAATACCTTGAGGTTTCTCAATTTTCCAAAGCCCTCTAATTCCAGCCATTAATATGGTGAAGAAATATTTGAGAGAGATTTTGTTAATGCAGCCTGAATCATTGCCACCAATTGTGAAAGCTCAATATTTGACTTTATCAAGGCCTAGGAATGAAGGAGAGACTATAAAAGGAACAACTGTTTCTAATCTTAACTGAGTTCCTGGAATCATCATAAGAAGTAATCACCTAGAGAACTACCCTGCTTGTAACACTTGCTTTGGAACCGGACAGAAATGTGGTTCAGAAATTGTTTTTTTTTTTTTTTTTTTGGCATATAGATCAATTGTTCTCTATCATTTAGTGTACGCCTATTTTTAGCGTGCGCTAGAAACGTGAGCACGTCTTAGTAAAAGACTCCCTAAGTGCTTTGAAAATAAGCCCCATAGATTACTTTTTTTTAATTGATCCTAAACATTCAACCAATAACTTTGATTCCATTTCCTCCATCTCCCTCTCCTCCCTTGCCTTCCCTCCCCTGGCACTAACTCCTCCCTTCCCTCCATCCAGGATTACCATTTTTTTCCTCAATTACTACTACTACTATTTAGCATTTCTATAGCGCTACAAGGCATACGCAGCGCTGGACAAACATAGAAGAAAGACAGTCCCTGCTCAAAGAGCTTACAATCTATTAGACAAAAAATAAAGTAATCAAATCAATTAATGTGTACCGGAAGGAGGATGGGCACCATCTTCCTTCTTTGATTCTTCTATCCCCTAATTCTAGCACCTTACCCCCCCCCCCCCCCCCCCCCGGTAACCATCTTTCTTTCTCTCTTCCTTTTTTTTTTTTTTTTCTTCTGGCAACTCTTCTTACTTCTCTGGCACCTCTCTCCCTAGCACCCCATTACTCTGCATCTCTAGCTCTTCTTTTTCTCCTGCCATGGTACTCTCCTCTCATAAATACATAAGTATTGCCATACTGGGAAAAACCAAAGGTCCAGCATCCTGTTTCCAACAGTGGCCAATCCAGGTCACAAATAACTGGCAAGATCCCAAAAAAGTACAAAATATTTTATACTGCTTATCCCAGAAATAGTGGATTTTCCCCGTCCAATTTAATAATGGTCTATGGACTTTTCCTTTAGGAAGCTCTCCAAACCTTTTTTTAATCTGCGCTAAGCTAACCGCCTTTACCACATTCTACGGCAACGAATTCCAGAGTTTAATTACACGTTGAGTGAAGAAAAAATTTCTCCTATTCGTTTTAAATTTACTACATTGTAGCTTCATGGCATGCTGCCTAGTCCTAGTATTTTTGGAAAGCGTAAACAGATGCTTCACATCTAGCCGTTCAACTTCACTCATTATTTTATAGACCTCTATCATACCTCCCCTCAGTCACCTTTTCTCCAAGCTGAAGAGCCCTAGCCGCTTTAGCCTTTCCTCATAGGGAAGTCGTCCCATCCCCTTTATCATTTTCGTCGCCCTTCTCTGCACCTTTTCTAATTCCACTATATCGTTTTTGAGATGCGGCGACAAGAATTGAACACAATATTCGAGGTGCGGTTGCACCTTGGAGCGATACAAAGGCATTATAACATCCTCACTTTTGTTTCCATTCCTTTCCTAATAATACCTAACATTCTATTTGCTTTCTTAGCCACAGCAGCACACTGAGCACAAGGTTTCAAAGTATCAGCGACGACACCATCCTAGATCTCCTTCTTGGTCTGTGACTCCTAACGTGGAACCTTGCATTATGTAGCTATAATTCGGGTTTCTCTTGCCCACATGCATCACTTTGCTCTTGCTTACATTAAACGCCATCTGCCATTTAGATGCCCAGACTCGTAAGGTCCTCATGTAATTTTTCACAATCCTCCCGCGATTTAACGACTTTGAATAACTTTGTGTCATCAGCAAATTTAATTACCTCACTAGTTACTCCCATCTCTAGGTCATTTATAAATATGTTAAAAGGCAGCGGTCCCAGCACAGAGCCCTGGGGATCCCCACTAACTACCCTTCTCCATTGAGAATACTGACCATTTAACCCTACTCTCTGTTTTCTATCTTTTAACCAGTTTTTAATCCACACTAGAACACTACCTCCTATGCCATGACTCTCCAATTTCCTCTGGAGTATTTCATGAGGTACTCTGTCAAACGCCTTCTGAAAATCCAGATACACAATATCAACTGGCTCACCTTTATCCACATGTTTGTTCACCCCTTCAAAGAAATGTAGTGGATTGGTGAGGCAAGATTTCCCTTCACTAAATCCATGTTGACTTTGTTTCATTAATCCATGCTTTTGAATATGCTCTGTAATTTTGTTCTTAATAATAGTCTCTACCATTTTGGCCGGAACCGACGTCAGACTTATCGGTCTATAATTTCCCGGATCAGAAAGCTCAGGGCAGGGGTAAAGGGGCATAAAGTGGTTGAAAAAATATAAAAACAATACAAAATACAATAAATGGGTAATAGAGCATAAAAGAGAAATCACAGTTAAAATCAGAGATAATCCAAAGCATAAAAAACAAAGAAAAGAAAAGGAAGACTAACACAATGGTCAGAGGTGTCAGAAGGAGGGAAAACCAGAGAGAAAAGATGAGATTTCAGGGTTGTTTAAAAGCAGAAAGAGAGGATTGGTTACATACAGTAAGTGGGAGGTTGTTCCAGAATTTGGGGTCAAGATAGCTAAAGGCTGGGAAATGACTAATTGTCAGGCGAATCTATGTGGGAGAAGAGGTCAGAAGGTTGTGATCCATGGAACGGAGGAAAAGTAGAGGTGTGTAGGGAATGAGAAGGTTGTGGAGATAGGAAGGGACAGAGGAGAGCCTGGATTTATACACTAGAGTGTATACATTTTAAATTGTATAGAAGCAGATAAGGAAAGTCAGTGTTCAGAACGGAGAAGTGTGACAAGGTCAAATCTATTTGCATAACGAAGGAGCTTGATGGCTGTGGATCAGACCAGTTGTTGGTGCTTGACAGAATGTAAAAGAAGGCCAGTGTAAAGGGAATTACAATAGTCTAGGATCAGAGGACGAAGTAAGGTGGCTGGGAGCAAAGGATGAATACAGCACACATGATAGACAGCAAAGAAAGAGGATTGGAGAACAGCAGTAATTTGGGGTTTAAAAGACAGAGCAGCGTCAAAGATGACACCAAGAATTTTGATTGAGTCTAAAGGGAGAAAAAGACCACTCAGTGAAGGGGGGGGGGGGGGGGGGGGGGACACACATGTACTTCACGAGAATATGGGAAAAGAATAGATTCACACTTTGTTTCATTCAAAAAGAGAAGATCTGCATTAAATCAGGAAGACACTTGCGATAGACAAATCAAGAAGACACTTGCGGTAGACAGGTGTTTAGCTGAGTAATAAGTGGAGCCAGATACTTTGCAGATTACTTGAAAGTCGTCTGCATAGCAGAAATGAGTGCAACCATAATCTTGAATAATTGTGAGCAATGGTGAAAGAAAAATATTAAAGAGGGCAAGGGAGAGAACAGAACCTTTGGGTACACCTGAGGAGAGAGGAGCTGGAGCTGTACTAGTACTATCAAGCACAATTGGCAGATATCATTGGAGAGAACCATGTAAGAACAGTACCAGATATCCCTATCAAGACAAGGCGACGGAGAAGTGTGTCATCAACCAAATCAAAAGCAGATGACAGATATAGTGAAACTATGATAACAGAGCAGCACTGGTCATATGAAGTGCGAATGAAGTCATGTAGTGCTATTAACAAGGACTCTGTAGTGTGATGGCCTATATTGAAAAAAAATTGCTATATTTATATTTACATAGAAACACTAGTTGGATAATAAAATTCAGATGAAAGAGTGATTTATATTTAATATATGTTTTTGTGTGGGTACTATTCACTGATAAGTCGCACAACTAGAGATCACATCAGTGGTGTGCTGAAGCCAGCTCGCACCAGCCATTTGTTAATTTTTAAAGAATTTTGGGAGCCGGTTGTTAAAGTAGCTGAAGTGGCAATAGTCCATTTATTCAGCTGGTGGGGCTCGGCATCCCTGCCAGCAAAGGTATACCTAGCATGCCCGCATTGGGGGAGGGAGAAGAGAGAGGAATGTGTTGCCCCCTTAGTCCACCTCAGGGTCCCCCCCTCCACCCCACAAATTGCAGGCTGGCTATGCTTGGAGAGAGTCTGTTGTTAAAAGTTTCCCAGCACACCACTGGATAAAGTTTGGGCCTGAAGCATGACATGCACATCCAATGTATATCTGTATCAGATACCAACTTGCCACACCATCTGTAGTTCTTGAAGCTCCTGAAGGCTTCCATTGTTGGGATACAGTATGAAGTCCACCTAAAGGTTAGGAAAGGGGATGGAATCTGATATATCATCTTTCTGTAGTTATAATCAAAGCGGCTACTTATTTAGTAACTGGAGCAATGGAGAAACACTCTCTGGGGGCCCGTGGAAAACACAGACCACAGTTGGCCCAACACAATGCTGCAGATATGGTAACCACTGCACATGCACAGTTTATTGTTCTCAAAAGTTCTAAACTTTGAGAGTTTCTTATCTCAAGTTCATTTGTACTAAGATTATATAACCCACTTAAATATGGTGATTTTTTTTCCGAAGAAACATCAATCCCTGTTTTTGTCTTTCTAACAGAGCCTACATAAGTCAGTCTTATATCTGCACCTGGGGAAACCTTTGCAGAACGTATTTGGCTGTATTTTAGGACTTAAGAATAGCCACACTGGGTCAGACCAATGGTCCATCTAGCCCAGTATCCTGCGTCCAACAGTGGCCAATCCAGGTCACAAGTACCTGGCAGAAACCCAATCTGAGTTTGATAATAGGATTTATGCCAACCTGGTGCTGTAGTCTCACAGGAAAGAGAGCTGAACTTGTCACAACTATTGTGCTCTCCTATACTAATATTAGAAGTGGACATATATACAAATAGGACATGCTGATCAGCAGAGGAACAAATTTCTGAACGTTAACATTCAGATGTTCGGTAAGGTTCTCATAGTTATTAGTGACCACATACCAAAAATACTATAGATCCCAGGGAGCAAATATTAAGGAGCTAGATATCAAATTATTCTATCAATGTTGAAAATTCAAGTCAAATTACAACACTTAAAAAGAGTTCTTATGTAATGCAATACCACATTTACTACTGCGTATGAAATATACCTGTCAATCAGTATTGCTTTACAAACCTGCAACAGTTGCATAGCAACTTCATAAATGTCCCTGGAGGAATCAGCTGCTTTAAACAGGATCAGATTAAGGAGGGTCACTGTGTCACACTGGTAATCCCTAGAGAGAGATTTTATCATTTTAATGAACTATTCTCATATGTAGCTACTTTATAAACATGAAATAAGTGAATACAAGTCAACTGACAGAACTTATTAGAGTACATTAGAATGCTGAATAAGAACAGAAATACATGCTACGTTTAAGATTACCTGTATCTTCCCAAAGGTTAAATCGCAGGTCTTTAAACTCTACTGGGAATAAGACAGTAGCCACATGGGACAACAGCGAAAGCCATGATCCTGCAATTTTCCATTTGCACTGGCACCACAACTTGTGAGTCAGCATGTCCTGTATATGACCTTAAGATGCAGTAAATCAACATCAAAGAAGTGCTGACCAGCTGAACATGCTCACAGGTCTGGCACAAATGGGAAGGAGCACAGGCATGGCCTCCAATGCAGGAAGGTGGGAAAAGGAGAGTAAGGTCCAGGAAGAATGAAGAGGATGAGGGAAATCTGAGTGCTCCGCCTATGTTTGCTGTGTCTGTCGAACCTCTGCAACAATGGCCAGCGCTGAAGCCCAATTTTAATTCTTGGTCTACAGCAAGCTGTAAAAGAGGCTTCTATGCTCTTAGGATTCCTATGTGGCTTTAGCAGCAGCAGGAGCCAGAATTGTTTTCCTGTCACTGCTTACACCACTCAAGCCTCTCCATTTTAAAAACCTGCAGAAATCATTGAACAGCAGTGTAGCCATCCAAACCCAAAGTTGCCTCTGCTTATTCCCTCTAACTTTGTCCCAGGATGGAAATAATAATAATTTTAAAAAAAAAAGGTAAATAACACATTATTGACATCTCCCCACCAAACCATACCAGTCCAGGCCAACGCTGGCAATACACACAGGGACTAGGGGGTCACTTAGGGGTTAATATTGAAAAGTATTTCTGCACCTAAAACAATTCTTAATGCACAGAGATGGCCTTTTTAAAAGAATGCTTCGGATTTATGAGCTTGAACTTATGCATAAACACCTTGTCTACAACATTAGTTTATCTAATCTGGGCAGGTGTGTTCCTGGAGGTGGTGTTTTGGCAGGGTTTGGACTTATGCAATGAACTTTACAAAATACTGAGACATGAACACACAAACAGGAAACGTATGCATACAAAAGAACGGGTATAAATGTGTGCATGTATTTTCATGGCATAATCTTCAAAGGAACAGTAATATGAATAACATGTATGTATACATGCTGCACAAGTTAGGTAGCCTGTTTGAAAATTATCCTTTAAAGGGGCACCACCCTTACATATGGGTAAAAGCAAATACCAAGGGAAGGGGAGGAGGCAGATGCAGGGAAGGAGATATGGAGGCTGTTACATGCAGTCTCTTTTTGATTCCTGGGATAAAAATCAACCCTGGGTTGATCTACTTCTGTACCAGAGGATTAAGGCTCTTTAAAGGCTAAGGACAGGATAAGGATAATCCACTTTCACTTCAAAAAGTAAGCCTCTTTGCTACTCTACATTCTATTTCATGGTATATGAATGGTTGGCCTCTTCTGCTCTAGTAGACAATGAATTAAGAATATATGAATAAAATTATTTTTTATAATGAATCAAATTATCTTTAAATATTTTTGACTGTATTACCACACATATAATATTTTTTAACATGATAAAGTCAATATTCAAATCATTCAAAATCCCCAAACAAAAATATTCAAATCATTCAAAATCCCCAAACAAAAATCGTAAGTCCTGTAATTAAACACTATTCTCTAAAAATATTAGAGAGCGGGAAAGACCATCATAAATATTATCCAAGCCACTCTACAGCCATGAATTCAGCTGTTAATGAAGTCTAGATTAGATTATTAATCATAGGTAACAAATGTTCAATGCTCAATTCAAACCATATATATGAACTTTGCAATAATTATTACCAAATACCATACATGTACTTATTAGCAAGGCAGCTACAAAACATGTGCTAAGAAAGAATTACATTCATATTAAGAAGCATTTTGCAGCTTTAAAAAAATATCCTGATGTATTTTTGAAGTTGATATTCAGCCACACAATGTATAATTTGTTTCAAGTTATACATTTATTTAGCCGTGATATCTGATTAGGCAATGCTGCCCAATATGTACATATAACTCAGGATGCCCAAATTAGATGTTTCAAGTTATATTTGTTATTTCCACAGTCGATTTAGACAGGCTGCTGGATGTTGCTGCGTAGATGAATAAATTGTAGGGCCCTTTTACAAAGGCGCACCAAAAAGTGGCCTGTAGTAGTATGGGCATGTGTTTTGGTCGCATGCTAGATCATTTTCTCCACCGTGTCTGGAAACAAAAGAGGGGGTGGTGATGGGCCGGAAAATGGAAGTGCGGTAAAATTTAAATCAGTTTGCGTCAATTTATGGCCTGAGCCCTTAATGCCTTAATGACTTAGAGGTAAGGGCTCATGCATTTCCTACACGGTAACCATCCAGAGTGCACCAACTGCCTGCCGATTACCACCGGGAATGCCCCCACAGTAGAAAATTTTTTCTGCCGCAGGTTTTCGGTGCACATCAAACTCGGACCTACAGCCAACGCATGTGCTAGCCGGGCGGTAACACTGATTTCACACGTGCTGCACATGCATAGGCCCGTACGCAACTTTGTTAAAGGGCCCCTGTATGTCTAAAGGGAGTAATATTAAAGCTGTGTTAGAGCACAAATCCACATTATTTGCTCCTTAACACATATTAAAAGGCTCTAATTCTGGTTTTGGTGCCCTAACGCAACATAATTAGGTTACCCTGGAGTACATGAGATGTAAAACAACCAAATGTTTGTAAAGCAGCTCATTACTATGTGAATACTATAATGCAGCTTGTAGGAAACACCAGGTGCCCACTGCAAGCCATATTATAGCCTGTAAAATAGAGGGCGACAAACTCAATCAGAAGTCAAAAACTACTGCTCAGTTTTGGCCAAAATGGCCCTACCCTTGAACAGTAGCAGCCTCCACTCATTCCCCCTCCCTGAACAGTGACAGCCTCCATTCCATCTCACTCTCCATCTCCTCCCCACCTCCTGAACAGAGGTAGCCCTGAGCCTAACTTAAAGGGTCTGGGGCTCCGACCCATGCCAGCTCAAATATCAAAATAACTGCTGCAAACTCAGAAGCAGTCTCGTAAGACTGCCCGCTCAATGTTTGTGGCAACCATTTTGATGGCAGAGATCACTTGAGCAGGAATGATTAGGGAAGTATCTGCCACGATGTGCCACTAGACCACCAAGACTTAAGGAACATCTGGGGGGGGGGGCTAAGGGGGGGCGCTCAGGAAGGAAGAGGAAGGGAGTTCACCTGATTATGTTTGGTGTGAGAAAGGGAGGGAGTGGGTGGAGCGTGCTGCTGTTCAGGGGTGGGGGGGGGGGGGGGTGAGGGGGAAGCTATGGGGACACAGTGCTAAGTTTCAGTCATTAATGCACTGGTATTTTCATCCAAAACCAAAGCATGGCCAAATACTGATTTTGGGCTAGTTTTGATGCAGAAACCAAAATTCAGTCAGCCTCTACTGTAAAATAGTTTACCAGGAGAGAGCATCAGGCCACCATTTTGTTCCTGGGCCACATCTTAAAAGGGGCCAACATGCTTACAAAGTAATTGTAGCCAGAGCGCCCTCCCCCCCCTCAAAACCACAAACCCTTTTTTGCGGCATCCCCCAAATCAATGCCCCACCCAACAGTACCTCCCAGTGGTGGGGGGGGGGGGGGGGGGAGGGGGAACTTTATAACTAAGTGCCACCCCTAGGATTTCTCAAACCCCATTCCTTTTCAGGATTCATATATACAAAATTATCCATTCAACTGACCTTAATTAAAAAAAAATGATTGTGGTCAGTGCAAATGCTGCCTGCAAAAATACTTTTGAATACCAGGCTACTTGCCTACATTTTTGATGTACTTGTGTTTTATAAAGTGTTGTGGGTTGAACTGTGCCCTGCAGTGAAGAAATAGAGCATAACATGTTCCAGTAAAACAACTGTTTTGTTTTGCTTTTTTTTACTGTAAACTATCAGAATAATTAGTTCTGTTCATATTTCAGATCTTAGGTCATTATTTGAATCAAGAACTTGTCTAGTACCTGTTATGAAACACACTAGCTATTGCTTTAAAGCATCCTGTTGCTACTCTCTGGATCCTGTGTAACACCGATCCACAGCCCAATACATCAAGTTACTCTGGTCAGGATCAGCTCCAGTAACAGCATCACTGCCCTCACAGCCTAACTGATGAACCTATATTAGAAATGATAGAAAAAGCATCAGCAAAACTAATTTACATTATTTAATCCAATAAAGGAATCCTGAAAAAAAATGTTTCGCATTTACAGTTGACAAGTGAGGTTTCCATGAAATATTAGATAAAAAAAAATCCATACCAGCTTTAAAAAAACAAACCTTGGAGATCTTCAAGAATCATTTTTAGAAAACATTTTGATACAATTCAGCTAGACGTAGACATTACATTAATCCCACATATACCTAAAAAGTTCAATACAAAAAGAAGCCAGAATACGACTTATTCAATACAAATTATGAAATAAAAACATTTTCAAAACTGGAAAATGAAAATTTAAACCAAATCTATCAACCAGATATTACAATCATATCACACATGTATTGAGGGACCCACCTCACAACTATCAGGAGCCAAAGGAGTCTCATAAACAATGGAGTGACTCACAAACTTCTATGCTCAGCAATGTGTTTTAAACCAGTGGAGCTGGTATCAACTGAAATGGTGTCAATTCAAATATATAGGACGGACTCATAGCACAGAGAAGACAAAACAGTGAGATGACTAGAGATGGTTAACAAGTACACAGTACAAACTGAATAGTGTCCACTCCAATGAAGCATAGACTATGCCAACAATTACTATGTTAGATGAGCTTACACAGAGTGAAGGTGACAAAGTTTATCACTACAGCTTGAAAGAAAACAATATAACCCCTAGAGAGAATGATAGGCACTAGATAGTTGTATTAACAACTAGTTTCAAACCTTTAGAACTCCCTGCATAGGAGATTTTTTTTTTTGAGGCAGCCTGTGACTAGATTACATGCCCCAAAAACATGAATCCACATAGAAATTAATTATTGGGTCCAAGGTTGTTATCAAACATGCTCATCTTATCTATGCTAATTACCTTTTTGTCCTGTGAATCCAGAATATTATCTAGCCATTTGTACAAATAACCATCTGATGAAAGTCCTACATTATCAGCAACTGGACCACAGCATAATACCGCTGACATTGCCTGAAAATAAAACAGTGAAACTGATCAACTATCTGAATTATACAATTCAATATGCTGCATATATTTTTCTAATTAAGAACACCAGAGTTACCCTACTGGCAGTGTCTATTGGATATATTCTACAAGGGATGTGTATTTGTTAGCATGTCTTAAAATGTAGTGCTCATGAAATCAATATAACACATTAACCTACAAATTAATTATTATGAGTATGCACTGATTACAATACATTAAAAAGCATCATTAACAGAATATATGAAAATGGGGAGGAGGAGGAGGAGCCTGAACATACTGAAAATGAACTGAAAATTGTTGCCCCACGCATATCCCTATCGTCTAAAGTATTTATCTACTAAGTGTAAAGAGTACTCCAAATGGTATCTCTTACAGCTGCCAATAAGAGAATAGAACTACTCAGCTTTACCAACTCTTGTCCAAACAGTACAAGATGATATTTGTTATACCATAGGAATCACCTATCTCCTTGCTAATTCATAAGAATATATGTCTCCAGAAATTACCTTTAATGCACAATATTGATGTCGATTTATCTGCATGTTCCGATCACTGTATCTGTCCAAAGGAGGTGAACATGATGCTGAAGGACCAGCCCAGTGGACTAAACAACATGAAGAGACTGTGCCGTAGGCTTTGCTGGGGGAAGATGCTTCTTCTCTGGTTGTACTGCAAAATGATGAACAATTTCTGTTTAGCCTACCCTCTGAAGAGAAATGTAACATTTGAGAATTTTGGGTTTCATTAACCGTAGAACCTTAGTGAAACTGGAATTACATTGATTGATTTGCAGGATGGGCTCAAGGAATTGTGCCTTGAGTCAATTTTTGCTTCAGTACCCCCACCTCAACATCAGCTCCATTCTAACTAGCCAGCCGATCCACGTAACCCTAATTCACCTCAAGGATTCTGGGAAGTGAGGGGGGAAAATGGTAGAATCGATCCTTACTATTGCCTTACTTCTTCACAAAAGCCCTTACATGGTACCTTGAGCCCACCCTAATGGTAGTACAGTGAGACTATTGCTAGGAGTCAAGAGCACCATTTTTAAGAAAGCTTTAGATTAGATCATAATTATACCTACTTGGAAAACTAAACAAGTCGGATTACTATACACCCCTACATAGAATCTCCATGCCAACGGAATATCTGGTCTCGGTTATAAATGTACAACATAGGTTAACCCTCAGAGTACAGAAATAGAAATATATATACGCACAAATTAAACCAAACCCAACCCTGAAGTTAACACTGCATGCAGTACAACACCAGACACATAGGAGATGCAAATCTCCCTGTACTGTAGCAATATAAAGGAGCAGATGTAAATTCCAAACATCAACATATTCAAATCACTAAATTAAAAATAAATTTTTCCTGTGTTGTCTGTCCATTTCATTTTTCAAAACATGTTGGTCTCAATCTTAGGTTTCTGCTTTCCTTTGCCTTCTTTTTCCACAGTCTCCAGTCCATCTGATACTTTTCTCTCCTCTCCTGTCTCCTTCATTTTCTCTCTTACATCAATCTCAGACATTGAACTTACATCTCAAGCTTGTCTTCATTTCATTTTCTCATTTAACTTCCTCTTTCTATCCACAAAGATTTCACTCATCCTCATTACCACCCACTTCTCAATCTCCCTCTTTTTACAGCATTTACTTACAGCTTTTCATCTCTTTCCACCCTAGCCACCCATTACAAGCTCTCTCCCCTTCCCCAGCCTTTCAGTAACTTCCCTATCCCACGTCCAGCATTTATCCCCTTCATCTAGTGTCTTCCCTCTCTTACTCTCTCTCTCTCCCTCTCTCTAGCGTTCCTCCCTCCCCATCCCCTTGTGCCCAGCATCCCTATCATTCTTTCTCTATCCCTTTCCTATTTCCAGCATCTTCTCTCTACATAAGTACGTAAGTATTGCCATACTGGGAAAGACCAAAGGTCCATCAAGCCCAGCATCCTGTTTCCAACAGTGGCCAATTCAGGTCACAAATACCTGGAAACATCCCAAAAAAGTACAAAACATTTTATGCTGCTTATCCCAGAAATAGTGGATTTTCCCAAGTCAATTAATAATGGTCTATGGACATTTCCTTTAGGAAGCCCACCAAACCTTTTTTAAACTCCACTAAGCTAACCGCCTTTACCACATTCTACAACAAATTCCAGAGTTTAATTACACGTTGAGTGAAGAAAACATTTCTCTGATTCATTTTAAATTTACTACATTGTAACTTCATCGCAATGCCCCCTAATCCTAGTATTTTTGGAAAGCGTAAACAGACGTTTCACATCTACCCTTCAACTCCACTCATTATTTTATAGACCTCTATCATTTCTCCCCTTAGCCGTCTTTTCTTCAAGCTGAAGAGCCCTAGTCGCTTTAGCCTTTCCTCATAGGGAAGTCGTCCCATCCCCTTTATCATTTTCGTCGCCCTTCTCTGCACCTTTTCTAATTCCACTATATCGTTTTTGAGATGCGGCGACAAGAATTGAACACAATATTCGAGGTGCGGTCGCACCATGGAGCGATACAAAGGCATTATAACAGAATGACAGAATAAGTAAAAACATCTGACAGCAAAACTAGGTAACACATGGTCACTTTTCTGTTTACGATAACCCTCCCACTACCCTCCCATCTCGCAACCCCATTTTCCATTCAAGTTTGTCGAGTATTCAGAATCACCCCTTCCTTATCCTAACCTTTACCTTATCAGACAACTAAAATGGCTGGCATCTGGACTCTCATGACCCCAGGTCATCTTGGGAAGGATAACATCCAATAGTTCAATTCCACCCTCCCCTACCCAAGCTAAGAACCCCAAAATAGTCCCTTATATAACAGTACCCACTCAGGAAACACTCTGAAACCTATTCAGTACAGCGCTTCTAGCTTTATGGGAGACAGTATACAAATTACAGTTCCAGATAGATATGAAAGTCCGTTGGGGAACTCCTAGCAGCCCTTGTTTCCCATAACATAGAAACATGATGGCAGATAAAGGCCATATGGCCCATCCAGTCTGCCCATCCTCTGTAACCCCCAATTCTACCTGTTCCTAAGCAATCCCACATGCTTAACATGAGAACATGCAATCTGTTTCTCCAGTACCAAAAGGAGGGAAGCTCCTCTTGCATCCAATGCTTTAATTTGCACTTCTTCCCCAATGCATAAGCTTTACTAAGAAATAAATGTGAATTTTTATATGAAATCCCATATGCCTCCCATTTATTCAGCAAGACTCCCTTCCAAGAAAATACTACAACTTGACCAAAAAGAATCCCTAAACACTGATGAAGCAACCTCCAAAACGCTTGGATGCAACTACATCGCCAAAAAGCATAAAAAAAAAGTATGTCCCCCGCTGACATTGGAACATTGACCAACAGGCACCCAACCTGCTCTAGCAGCCTGATATTGGGATATATATGCCCCGTGAAGTACTCTGTATTGACTCTCCTGTAGTTCTGCATTCCTAACCTGCTTTGGAATAGCTTTAATCAAGGTTAAAAAGTCCACCCCTTTCAGTTTATGCCCAGTGTATCTACTCCAAGCTTCCTGAAGAGGACCATACTCCCAGGGATAAAGAAGAGAAACCAAAGCTCTAGTAAACCTGACACTGAAACCTGAACTAAACACATTCCTTTTAAAAAATCTTGCATTTCCTGGTCTCGCAATCTAAGCTTGAATAATAGTAAAGCCAATGTCGATAAGCAAAATAATCCTTATGAGTCAGGGAAAGCCTCTGCTGTAAATCCTGAAAGGAATAGAAAACACCTTCTTCATTGAGAAAATGTTCGATCAAAACAATACCCATATCTGACCACCTCTTAAACAGACCAGACTCTAGCGCTGGTGGAAAATCATCATTACCCCTACATGGCATTAAGTCACTAACATTTGGGTTCTGATTCTAACACTTTAAAAGAACCCACCGAATGCCTCTCAGTGGCTGCAGCAAGACACTCCTGTGACAAAAGTGAGGCCAATTTTTGGTCAGGGTATGCAGAAAAAAATTCAGATGCCAAAGGGTAAACAGTTCCCTTTCCCACCGTGTAGAGTAAACTGATCAATACCAAACAACCATTGCTAAGGTGCCGCAGAAGGCAAGCCTGATTATAACGCCTAGGCAAGGTAAACCTAAACCTCCCTGCGGCCAGGAATCATAAAGGTATTCTAATCACATTTTCGATTTCCATCTCTCCCCACCTACAAAAATTTCCTACACAGCTTTAATTTAACAATTGTAGATCTTTCCGTAAGATGTGTAGTGGTAAAACTGGAGAACATAGAGCCAATGAGGAAAAATAATCATTTTAAAGAGATTTATCCTGCCCATCAAAGATAAAGGTAAATGACTCCATCTCTCAAAGTGAAGCTTTGTGTCGTAACAGACTGTCAACATTCAGAAGATACAGTCTCGAAGTCTCCATAGTCAACAACACCCCCAGATAGCGAAAAGATTCACCGGATAGTGTCTTTGACAGGTCGCTCCCCGATCCCCCTCATGTTGCAATGTCTCTGATTTGTCGAGATTTAACTTAAACCTGAAAAATATCCCCAAATTCAGTCATGCATTCTAACAATGCCCTTATTGATACTTGGGGATTGGTCACATGAACCAGCAAATCATTAGCAAATGCAGTTATTTTAAAAGTATCTGAACCCAATTGAAAGCCTTTTATTATTAACATTTGTATAGCGCTACCAGACGCACGCAGCGCTGAACACCTGACATAGAGAGACAGTCCCTGCTCAATAGAGCTTACTTTTATGTTGGGGTTCTTCTGAATATCATGAAGGAGGGGGTCCAGAGTAAGAACAAACAAAAGTAGTGAGAGCGGGCAACCCTGCTGGGTACCTTCAGAAAATGGAAGAAGGAACCGACTGAAAATAATAAGGTTGCGTTGGAGGCAAACACATAATAAAAATTTTTTTAGGTATATTAAAAGCAGGAAGCCAGCAAAAGAATCAGTTGGACCGCTAGATGACCGAGGGGTAAAAGGGGCAATCATTGAAGACAAAGCCATAGCAGAGAGATTAAATGAATTATTTGTGGAGAGATACCAGTGCCAGAAATGGAAAGCTGAAGAGTCAGAGAAACTAAATGAAATCTCTATAAACCTGGAGGATGAAATGGGGCAATTAGACAAACTGAAGAATAGCAAATCTCCTGGACCGGATGGTATCCATCCCAGAGTACTGATAGAACTGAAAAATGAAATTGCAGAACTATTGTTAGTATTATGTAATTTATCTTTAAAATCGAGTGTGGTACCAGAAGATTGAAGGGTGGCCAATGTAACGCCGATTTTTAAAAAAGGTTCCAGAGGAGATCCGGGAAATTATAGACCGGTGAGTCTGATGTCGATGCTGGGGAAAATGGTAGAGACTATTATAAAGAACAAAATTACAGAGCATATTCAAAAGCATGGATTAATGAGACAAAACCAACATGGATTTAGTGAAGGGAAATTTTGCCTCACCAATCTATTACATTTCTTTGAAGGGGTGAACAAACATGTAGATAAAGGTGAGCCAGTTGATATTGTGTATCTGGATTTTCAAAAGGCATTTGACAAAATACCTCATGAAAGACTCCAGAGGAAATTAAATTTGCTGACGACACAAAGTTATTCAAAGTTGTTAAATCGCAAGATGATTGTGAAAAAATACAAGAGGACCTTACGAGACTGGGCGTCTAAATGGCAGATGACGTTTAATGTGAGCAAGTGCAAAGTGATGCATGTGAGGAAGAGGAATCCGAATTATAGCTACATAATGCAAGGTTCCACATTAGGAGTCATCAATCAAGAAAGGGATCTAGCTGTTGTCATTAATGATACGTTGAAACCTTCCGCACAGTGTGCTGCGGCGGCTAAAACAGCAAATAGAATGTCAGGTATTATAAGGAAATAAATGGAAAACTAAAATGAGGATGTTATTATGCCCATGTATCGCTCCAAGGTGCGACAGCACCTCGAATATTGTACTCAGTTCTGGTCACTGCATCTCAAAAAAGATACAGTGGAATTAGAAAAGGTACAGAGAAGAGTGACGAAAATGATAAAGGGGATGGGACAACTTCCTATGACGAAAGGCTAAAGCGGCTAGGGCTCTTCAGCTTGGAGAAAAGACAGCTGAGGAGAGATGATAGAGGTCTATAAAATAATGAGTGGAGTGCAAAGGGTAGACGTGAAGCATTTGCATACTCTTGCCAAAAATACTAGAGCTAGGGGGCATTCAATGAAGCTACAAAGTAATAAATTTAAAATGAATAGGAGAAACTTTTTCTTCACTCAATATGTAATTAAGCTCTGGAATTCGTTGCCGGAGAATGTAGTAAAATCAGTTAGCTTAGTGGGGTTTAAAAAAAGTTTGGATGGCTTCCTAAAGGAAAAGTCCATAGACCATTATTAAAATGGGGAAAATCCACTGCTTATTTCTGGGATAAGCATCATAAAATGTATTGTACTTTTTTGAGATCTTGCCAGGTACTTGTGAACTGATTTGGCAACTGTTGTAAACAGGATGCTGGGCTTGATGGACCTTCGGTCAGTCCCAGTATGGCAATACTTATGTACTTAATATGGTCTGCTTGTCCTCGGAGAATACTAGACACATACCTTCTTTTTCACAGCACCTTCCCTATGGAATCACTTAACATCATTTCAGCTTAAATCATCTCATATTAAATTTAATCATCCTTGAAAACCTGTCTCTTGCTCTCTCTCTCTCAGGGTTTCAGGTTATCTGTCCTGTGAGGATCAGAATGCATGGAGCAGTTCTACATTTATTTTTTTGCTTCCTTCTGTTCCATTCCTTGTCTATCTTTTCTCTTCATTTAGTACTTTCCTGTCTAATGAATTTGGTGTTCCTTATTAGTTTTTCTGTAAACTGCCTTGTTTTGTTTCCAAGAAAGGCAATATATCAAGCACAAAAAACAAACACTTCCCTCTCCAAATCCAACATCTTCCTTCCATCTCCTTATGTTCTCTTTGTCTCCAACATTTCCCTGAACCCCCATTGATCCAGCATCTGCACCATGTACCTTTGATTCTCCCTCCAATGTTCACATGTTCAATATCTACCTCTCTCCCCCCCTCACTTCCTAATGTTCAGCATCTCTCCTCTGTCTATATACTCTGTCCAACATCTTCCCTCCATCTCCCTGCATTGTCATGCCCTATTGATATAATGAAAATCATATGAAGACCTGCATCTCATAAAAATGAACCCAAAGCACATCAACAGCATCAGAAAGGGTATTTCTAATGTAAAGGAAATTCAAAGCTCATTAAGAATACCTGGAACATTCTGGATGATATTCGCCACTAAGGCACTAAAATGGCATCGGATATCCTTCAGGGTGTCAGAGTCCTTTTCATTTTCTGCTTCCAGCAGTTGTCTAGTTAAGTCCACATACTCCAACAAAGTATTATTGAGAGAACGTGTTTCTGTATCAAGGCCACCACTTGCACTATAAACAGAAGATAAAAACAGTTACAGATAACTCAGTTACAGCAAATCTTCAGTTCTAATACGTAAGTTACTGGAAGTATTATAACCTTGCACCAAAGAAAAATGTTTGTAATCCTATGATTCTTACAGCTGCATAAAAAATGCTCTGGTTAAAAATGGGAAAAGTTGTTATTCAGCTTCACAAAAACAAATGTTCAAATACACTAGTAATACAACAAATCACTATGGAACTGCTATTATTGCTGATATTTCTTTGTTATTTGCTAAAAACACAAGTTTATATATACTGCATCTTTCACAATTCAGCTATAGTTATGAAGCTACAGTTCTTGCTTCAAAACATCTTCTAGACAGATGTTCTATGCATCTAGCACACTTATTGTGAAGGAAGAAAAAAGTTACTTACTGTGAAGAAAGCAAAGTTGCTTACCTGAACAGCAGAAAAATGAGCCACACAATGGTGACATCACATGACAAAGTCAGTGAGCCCAGAGCCCTGCTCCAGCTGAAAAAACTAGAACTTAAAGTCGGTGGGCCAAAATCTTCAAATTTAGTATGGCACTTTGATAAACTTTGTTGCCAATAATGTTCAGAGTTCTACTGTCTTTATCTAGTGGAGTATTTGCATTAGATCTTGAGGTTTTCAATTGCTTCAGCGTTGCTTCTGAAACTATTAACTTGTGTGGTAGCTGAGGTAAATCATGACCTGGTGCTGGGAGGACTTTATATTTCAACTGAAGGCAACTGGCATATAGGTGACCTGACAGAGAAGTTTTCCATCTGAGCAAATGACTGGACTGAAAATTCTTTCTGCTGCTTGGAGTATGAGTGGATGAAAGTGAGAGGAGTTTTGAGATCTTTTGTTAAGAATCAGGATAAGAATAGTCTTCTGACTGCTCTTCCAATGGTGTATCTTCGTGCTGACAAAGAACTCAGCTTCAGATTCCAGGTCTTCCAAGGCCTTCCACATCTCCCAAGATGGGGGTCTCAGTTCACTCCTCAGATTTCATCATAGGAGGACGCCTTTCCAGATTCTACGAGGAGTGGGCCAAAATTACCTCAGACCAATGAGTCTTCGAAAAAATAAAAGCAGGACTACAAACTGGAGTTCTCCCATTCCATCACAGATTTTTTTTCTTGGAATCTTCGCCAAATATAAGTCAAAACATCTTGCAAATGCTTCCTCATTAGGCACAGTAGAGCTTGTCCCCAGATGCAAGTGGGGACTATTCCATTTACTTTGTAGTTCCAAAAAAGGGAGTTCCTTCCACCCAGTTTTGGACCATGAAAAGAGTCAGTGTGTTAAAGGTTCAACATTTCAGAATGGAAACATTACGGTCTGTAATGGCTTCAAACTAGCAAGGGGAGTTTCTAACCTTGTTAAATCTCAAGGAAGCATATTTTCATATTGTCACTTGGCCTTGCCACAGAAGACTTCTGCAATTTGCAATCCTCAGAGAACCTTATCAACTTATGGCCATGCCATTAGGTCTTTTCACAGCACCAATGACATTTTCTAAAGTCATGGTAATACAATTATAATCACAGTTTATTAAATTTGCTATACCACATACTCTTAAATAAGAACAAAGCAGTGTACAATATAAAATAAAATCCAAATTAAAACAGAAAGGACACCATTAAAAAAATAGAAAAGTGCACACAAACAAGAACAGAGAAACCATTCAACCCCTAATCACTCAGGGACCATCCAGAGACCACTCAGCCAACCCCACCCAGCAACAGCTCAAAAGTAGTAGTAAAAAAAGAAAAAAAAAGCACTTTCAGCAATTTCTTAAACAGAGTCCAACCGTAATGCCTCGGGAAGAGAGTTCCATAAAACCACATAGAAAAATGCCCCAACTCAAGTAACTGCCTTATGGGCTCTATTCAAAGCTGGAATTAGAAGCTGATTACTCATAGCAAAGGGAAGTGCTCTTCCTGGAATATAAGGCATCACTAACCATACCAAAGAAGGCGGAGTTCTATTTTAAAAAAAGCCATATGACTATGAGTCAAAAGATAGCAACTTATACATACAACCAGTGTTAGTGGATAAGAGGAGGCATGGCAGCATTCCTTTGCAAGGATGAAATTCACACCTCTTCCTATCAAAAAAATCTGCAACATTCATCCAAGGTAGTTGCTCTTCTTCAATCCTTAGGATGGTCACCAATTTCACAAAGAGTCAGTTGTTTACAACACAAATATTGGAGTACTTGAGAATGATATTTAGATATAGGCTTAGGTAAGACATTGCTTCTCATTCCCATTCAGTAACAGAATAATACCCAAGTCAGAAATCTACCTTCCCTTTCATGTCCCAGGATCTGGGACTATGCTCAGGTTTTGGGCACAATGGCCTCTATTTTGGATGTTCTTCCATGGTCCAGATTCCACATGAGACCACTTCAATGGCCCCTTCTCAGCTGTTGGTCTCCGACATCTGAGGATTACAATCTTCATCTCTCTTGGAACCTCCAAGCCAAACTCAGCCTCAACTGGTGGATTCATCCTTCAAAGCTTTAGCACAGCTTTCCTCTGACAATTCAGGATTGGTTTGTAGTCACAACAGATGCCAGCTTATCGAGCTAGGGAGTTCATGGTCTCCTTTAGTCAGTCCAAGGCCGATGGTCTCCTATCAAAGTCTCTTGGTCCATCAACTGTCTAGAGTTCAAAGCCATTCAAAAAGCCTCACTTTCTTTTACTCATCACCTTCAAGAGAAGCTGGTGAGGATTCTCTCAGAAAACACCACAGCGGTTTCTTATGTCAACAGGCAGAGGAAAACCAAGAGTGTTCAACAAGCCAGGGAAGCATAGATTCTGTTCCACTGGGCTGAGGCTCACATTCCTCTAATTTCAGCAGCTCTTATTGCAGAAACTCTGAATACTCAAGTGGATATTCTCAGCAGAGATCCTCTGGATCTGGAGTGGCAGTTATTGACAAAAGCATTCTATCTGATCACATCATATGGAGAGTCCCAAAGAGAGATCTAATAGCATTGAAGAAGAATGCTTAAGTCTACAGATTCTTCAGCCGTTGGAAAGGCTCCAATGTGTAGGGTCTGCATGCTCTTCTACAATAGTAGCCGGGAACAGACCTTCCATATGCTTTTTCTCCATGGCCAGTGATAAGCAGAATTCTTCTTTGCACTGCTTGTCATCCAGGGAAAATGATCCTTGTCATCCAGGGAAAATGATCCTTGTAGGTCTGGATTGGCCAATACGTCCTTGGTATGTGGATCTGATGCAGTTGAACATTGCTCCTCCACTTCCGATCATAAGCAGCAACCCAGGTCCCCTGGATGGGGATGCAAACATTGTTTGGTGCTAGTCCAATCTTTGTAACAGACTATCTTCGCAGAGTGAGAAGTCCCAGATTTGGTCCTCAGAGGTTTCAAATTGATGAATAAACTGCAGCCCCTTCCCTAGGTGGATCTGGACCAGCCTTCCTGAGTCCCCAAAATGGATGACCATTAATGACAGTGGTGACCAATAAAACTGCAATTCCAGTTGAAGGAGATTCTGCCCTTGGGGATGCTTATGATATAAAAGCAGAACTGCTCCTTATAGAGGCCTTTAGTTCTGCAGCCCTAGGAGGTTATGTAGCTTGGGCAGCTACATGCTGGATTCAGCAGCTACCAAAGCTGCCATTAGAGGACTGGAGAAGAGTGGATGTGATTCCTCTCCACAAAAGTTTTAGTAAGAAAGAGGCTGGGAACTACAGGTTGGTAAGTATGACTTATGTGGTAAGTAAATTCATGGAAATGCCTTTAAAACGGAGAACAGTGAAGTTTCTGGAATACAATGGATTGCAAGACCAGAGGCTACATGTTTCACTAGAGGTGGGCTTTGTTTGGGTGACTAGAGAGTTGGATCAAGGGAGAGCAGTAGATGTAGTGTATTTAGATTTTAGCAAAGCCTTTGTCATGGTTCCACATAGAAGACAAATAAATAAACTGATTAACCTCTGCATGAGCCGTAAAATGACTGACTTGGTTAAGAACTAGTTGAGTGGAAGGCCTCTAGAATCCGCTACCTACGTTCTTGTGCCCGATCTGCCGAACGCCTTTGGCTGAAATCCCATGCCCATTCTGAATTCATACATTTCAAATTCTTGCTGACCTCCTTCCAGTCTGCTCTTTCACTTGCCAAACAGGACTACTACATCCAGTTGACAATCTATCCTGGCTCAAACCCTTGACGTCTCTTTGACACACTGAACTCTCTCCTCAAAGTGCTTTTACTTCCACCTCCCCCTTCACTTTCTTCCCAGCCTCTGGCTGAGTACTTTCATGATAAGATTCGCAAGAATAACCTTGAATTTTCAACCAAGTCACCTCTACCTCTCCTTCCCCCAGTCCATTCTCGCAACCCTCCTTAAACTCATGCCTCCTTTTCTTCCTCTCCTGAAATCACTGAAGAGGAAACTGCACATTTTCTTTCCTCCTCCAAATCGACTAACTGTTCCTCTGATCCTATTCCCACCCATCTACTTAGCACTATCTCTCCTACTATCATTCGTTCTATCTGTCACATCCTCAATCGTTCACTTTCCACTGCGACTGTTCCTGATGCCTTCAAACATGTCATAGTTACACCACTCCTTAGAAAAACTTCATTGGACTCAACCTGTCCTTCCAACTATCACCCCATCTCCCTCCTCCCTTTCCTATCCAAGATACTGGAACATTCTGTTCACCGCTGTTGTTTTGACTTTCTTTCATCTCAAGCTATTCTTGATCCACTTCAATATGGCTTTTGCCCTCTACATTAAACTGAAACAGCCCTTGCTGAAGTCTCCAATGACCTTTTCCTGGCCAGATCCAAAGGTCTCTATTCTATCCTCATCCTTCTCGATTTATCAACTGCTTTTGACACTGTGATCACTGCCTACTCCTTGATACACTGTCCTCACTTGGATTTCAGGGCTCTGTTTTTTCCTGGCTTTCTTCTCATCTCTCCCATTGCACTTTTAGTTTATACTCAGGCGGATCCTCCCCTTTTATCCCACTATCAGTTGGTGTAACTCAGGGATCTGTCTTGGGACCTCTTCTTTTTTTCCCCATCTATACTTCTTCCCTTGATGCTCTGATCTCCTCCCATGGTTTTCAGTATCACTTTTACGCTGATGACTCCCAGATCTACCTCTCCACATCAGAAATTTCAGCAGGAATCCAGATCCAAGTATCAGCCTGCCTCTCTAACATTGCTGCCTGGATGTCTCACTGCCATCTGAAACTAAACATGACCAAGACTGAACTTCTTGTCTTTCCCCCTAAACCCACCTCTCCTCTTCTCCCATTCTCTGTCTCTGTGGATAACACTCTCATCCTCCTTGTCTCATCAGCTCGTAATCTTAGGGATAACATTGACTCCTCTCTCTCTCTTTCTCTGAACATATCCAACAGACTGCTAAAACCTGTCATCTCTTTCTCTATATCACCAAAATCCACTACCAAAACCCTCAGCCACACTCTTATCACCTCTCGCAAAGACTATTGAAACTTGTTTCTCACAGGTCTCCCACTAAGCCATCTCTCTCCCTTTCAATCTATTCAAAATTCTACTGCACAAATTATATTCCACCAGTGTCGCTATGCTCATATTAACCCTCTCCTCAAGTCACTTCACTGGCTCCCTATCCATTTCCGCCTACAGATCAAACTCCTCTTATTGACTTACAAGTGAATTCACACTGCAGCTCCTCAGTACATCTCCACTCTTATCTCTCCCTACACTCCTCCCTGGGAACTCAGTTCATTGGGTATATCTCACTTATCTGTACCCTTCTCCTCCACTGCCAACTCCAGACTCCCTTCTTTTTATCTTGCAGCACCATATGCCTGGAATAGACTTCCTGAGCCAGTATGTCAAGCTCTATCTCTGGCCGTCTGCAAATCTAGGCTAAAAGCCCACCTTTTTGATGTTGCTTTTAACTCCTGTTATTCACTTGTACAGTACCCATGTATGTTTATCATTCCCCCCCTTAGTAATTCCCTTATCCATTATTTGTCCTATTTGTCTGTCCTGATTAAATTATAAGCTCTTTGAAGCAGGGGCTGTCTCTTCATGTTCAAGTGTACAGCACTGCTTACATCTAGTAGTACTATATAGATGGTAAGTAGCAGTAGTAGGAAGGTAACAGAGAGTAGTGGTAAACGGAGCTCACTCTGAGGCAAAGGATGTTACCAGCAGTGTACTGCAAGAGTGGGTTCCTCGGCTGGTTCTTCTTAACATTTTTCTAAGTGATATTGCTGAAGGGCTCTCCAGTAAGGTTTGCCTGTTTGTGGATGACACCACCATCTGCAGTAGGGTAGACGTCCCTGATGGTATGGGTAACATGAGGAAGAATCTAGCAAAGCTTGAAGAATGGTCCAGAATTTGTCAGCTAAGACTTAATGCTAAAAATGCAGGGTCATACAGGGTCTGCAAAACCCCGAGGGACTAGTACTGTTTAGGGGGTGAAGAACTTGAATATATAGGATGATCTTAAGGTGGTTCAGCATGTAGAAAAGGTGACAATGAAAGCTACAAGGATGCCTGGATGCAAACAAAGAGAAATGGCCTGTAGGAAAAAAGGAGGTGATGATACCCCTCTAGCAATACCTCATTTACCCCCCCCCCCCCCCCCCCCCCCGTTTACAAAGCTATGTGGCAAAGCAGACACAGTCCATTCAAAGTGAATGGGCTGTGTCAGCATTACCGAACCGGCAGCCACTAGAGTGGCTTTCTAAACAGGAGGGTTAGAATATTGTGTACAATTCTGGAGACAACATCTTTAACAAGATATAAACAGGATGGAGTCGGACCAGAGGATGGCTACTAAAATAGTCAGTGTTCTTCTTCATAAAGCGTATGGGCACAGACTTAAATATCTCAATATGCATATTTTGGAAAACAGTGGGAGGGGGAGATATGAGAGAGACATTTAAATACCTCCAAGGCAAAAATGCACATGAGGCAAGTCTCTTACAATTAGAAGGCAGCACTGGAAAGAGGGGGGCATAAGATAAGGTGAAAGAGGACAGAAGTAACCTGAGGAAATATTTCTTCAAGGAAAGGGTGGTGAATTTGGAACGGCATCCCAGTGGAGATGGTGGAGAAAAAAACTGTATCTGAATTCAAGAAAGCTTGTGGGATAGTAGATGACATGGATGGGTGGACTGGATAAGCCATATGGTCTTTATATGCCTTCATTTTTCACTGTTTTATATTTCTTTTAAAGCTATAGCAGCTTTCTTGGCTGATGTCATCTGATTTGATTCACATTTGCTCTAGGTCTGTGGCTTTGGTGGTAGTGACCCATCACTGGTTATAGTAGTGGAACCGATCAGCTGAGTCTGTCTGAGACTCATTGTGAAACTAAGTTACTCACCTATAGCAGGCGTTCTCTGATGACAGCAGGACATATGTTCTCACATTTGGGGTGACATCATCTACTGAGACCTGATAGAGATGCTGTTGAGTTACTTTATGGTATGGAAGCTTTTGACAGGCCTACCAAGCATGCGTGTGTTCCTTCCCACCTTCCCAACTAGAGCAAGACCCACAGTTGTAAAAAAAAAAAAAAAACATAGAAAATTCAACTCCTTGGGGAGGTGGGAGGGTGCGTACATATGTCCTGCTATACTTAGAGAACACCTGCTAAGTAACTTCAATTTCTCAGAGGACAAGCAAGACAGTATGTCCTCACATCAGAGAACCCCTAGCTACAAGGCTCACAGTGGTCAATAGGGACTTGCAACAGCACGGCAAACTAGAACCAATAACGCACAACAGAATCTTTTGGTTGTTAGAAAGTGCAGCCTGAAACAGAAAAGAATGGGAATAACATGGTGGAGTTGGATTCTAGACTCTAAACAAGTTCTGCAGAACTGTCTGATAAACCCGGCTGTTGTGTTGAGAATTTTGCGCAAGACAGTAGGTAAACATGAATATGTGGACTGACGACTATGTCGTAGCTCTGCATATCTTCTCAATGAAGGCTGACTTTAAGTGGGCTGACTTCAAGTGGGCAACCGACGCCACCGTGGCTCTGATATTGTAAAGCTGTGACATGACTCTCCAGAGTCAGCCCAGCCAGGGCATAAGTGAAGGCGATGCAGTCTGCTAGCCAACTGTATAAGGTGTGTTTACCGATGGCTCTGCCCATCCTGTTACGGTCAAAAGAAACAAAAAGCTTGGTGGACTGTCTATGTCAGAAGGACAATTAAAGAACATTTTTCCAAAACTCAGTCCAATTTTTTGTCAGTTTTGAGCTATACAGTTAATTTCATTTATCAAGGCAAGATTAATTTAGTGTAACTTATTCCCGTCCCAAAACTCATGGATTTAGTGAATCCTTAGGAAGAAACTTAGGATGTGTATGGAGAACTACCCTGTTATGATGAAACTTTGTTTAAGGTGGATCCACTACTAGGACCTGAAGCTCACTACCCCTGACAGCTGAAGTGACCACTACCAAAAATGAGACCTTCCAGGTCAGGTACTTCAGATGGCAAGATTCAAGTGGCCCAAAAGGAGATTTAATCAGCTGGATGAGGATGACCTTGAGATCCCGTAATACAGATAGGGGGATTGGTCAAAAGCAAACCTTGCATAAACTGAACTCGAGTCTTTACAGAGATAGATTTACCCTAATTGCACCAAGGTGCACCCTTACAGAGTTGTTTTTTAAACCAGACTCAGAGAGGTGCTGAAGGTACTCAAGCAGTTTTTGTGTAGGTCAAGAGAAAGGATCTAGGGCCTTGCTAAATGTCAAACCTCCTAGTAGTTGTCACATCTGTAGTCGTGACCACCCTCAGACTTACCTTGTGTTCCTGGGGGTCAGCTTCCTAGCTGGCTCCTGTTTCTTCTGTCTGTCCTTTCTGAGCTAGCTCTGGCTTCCTCTGCTGGCTGCATCCAGCAGCATGACACTAATTGCTTCACTATACTGCACCTGTGGGTGTTGCCTGGGTTAGCTCTCTCTCTGTGTGTGCTGGCTGCTTCCACCATAACTCTAATTGCTTCACTACACTACACCTGGGGGTGGGAAGCCTCTCTGTGTTTCACTGTGCTTTCTGCCTGCTCCTTGGTTTGTGCCTGAACAGCCTCCGTAGTTACTTAGAGATTGCTGCAACTGCGCCTCAGGTGTTGAAGGGCTTTATTAAGCACTTAGAGACTGCAGCCTTTGCCCTTGCATCGTCTAAGGTCCCTGGTATTTTAGAATGCTCTGTGCACTGCTACCTTGTCCAGTTCAGTGTGAGTTTCTAGCTTGTTACTAGTAGCTTGGGCATAGCTTTTCTTTTTGGCTTGTGTACAGCTTTACTAGTTCTCCGGTGTGGTGTGTGAGTTCCTAGCGTGTGACTAGTTAGCTTGGGCATAGCTTTGTTTGTTATTTTGTGTACAGCCTTACTAGTTTTCTTGTGTTTAGCTATCTGGTTTTCTCGTGTGTGTTTTCCTTTGCTTCTGGAGCTTCAGCCCTAGTCCTGTCCGCTGTCAGTACTCCTTGCTACTGGAGCTCCAGCCATAGTCTTGCTACTTGACCTGACCATTGCCTGAATCTGACTACTCTCTGCCTGCTGTCTGACCTGACTACTGCCTGTACCCAGATATTCTCTGCTTGCTGCTTGACCTGACCATTGCCTCAATCTGACTACTCTCTGCCTGCTGCCTGACCCAACTACTGCCTGATACTTGCTGCCTGCTGCCTGACCCCCGATACTTGCTGCCTGACCCGACTACTGCCTGAACCCAGATATTCTCTGCCTGTGGCCAGACCTGACTATTGCCGGAACCCGGACATTCCTGCCTGTCTGCCTCGCTTTCGCCTAGGTGCCTGGGGGCACTTCTGTATCCTGATTCCTGTTGTTCCTGCTTGCTAGTTCCAGTTCCGGTTTTCCTGTAAGCCCTGCCGACTGCCCAAACCTGAGGGCTCAACCCTTGGGGAACGGTGGTTAAGCGTAGGTGAAGCCTAGGTCCAGTGTGTTCCTGTCCAGCGGGTTCTGGTCCCGTGTGTTCTAGTCCAGTGGGCTCCACTCCAGTGTGTACCAGTCCAGTGGGTTCAAGTCCAGTGCGCACCCGTCTGCTCCATTCCAGTCCTGTGTATTCCAGTGCAGAACTCCAGTCCAGGGTTCCAGTCCAGCCTTGCCTTGTCTCTGCTTTGGAGGTGACCTTGCCTGCCACTCCACGGTAGTGGTCCAAGGGCTCACAACCCAGTGCTTCTGGGGAAGAAGCCTGACAGAATGCCAAGGCCCTTGAGAATGCGACAGTAGTATCTTTCCTGGAAGCTAGTGGGACCTTGGAGAAGCCCTCAAGTAGCTGGAGGGATGCATATTCTACACTCATAACATCCAAGACATGAGGGCCAGGGATTTGAGGTTGGGATGCACTCATTCTCTCGGATAAGGGTCAGAAAACACTCCAACCTCCAAGGCTCTTCATAGGACATCTCTAGTACAAGGGGAAACCTATCCACCTTGGCCAGTAAGGTGTGGTGAGGATCATGGTGCCCCAGTCCTGTCTGAGTTTTAGCAGAGTCTTCCCAGCCAAAAGGATTGGAGGATACACATACAGAAGATCCTCTCCTTGATTTAGAAGAAAGGCATCTGCCGCTAGTTTGCCATGTGACCTGAGTCTGGAGCAGTACTGAGGAACTTTGTTGTTAAAATGAGTGGCAAAGTGATCCACTGAGGGTGTATCCCATGCTCACATGTTACGCGGAATACCCATGTGAAGGGACCACGCCTGCGGTTGCATCACCCCACTAAGTCTGTCCACAAGACTGTTGTCTTTGCCTACCAGATATAAGGCTCCGAGTACCATGCCATGACTAGAGGCCCACTGCCACATCCCAACTGCTTCCTCATACAAAGGGTAGGATCCCATACCCCCCCCCCCCCCCCCACTTGTTGATTTAGTACATTGCAACCTGAATGAATACTTGGGTTCAACAGCCTTTAGCGTGTTCCAGATTGCTTACAGCTCCAGTTGACTGATATGAAGCTGGGTCTCCTAAGTGGACCAGTGATCCTGGGTGTGAATCACATTTACATGAGCACCCCACCCCAGGTTGAATGCATCTGTAATTAAAATCTTCTGGGGAGGAGGAATTTGGAATAAAAGTCCCAGAATCAAAATTGCTCTGATTGTCCACCAGAGAAGCAATTCTGCCAAATCTGGGGTGACTGAACTTGACATCCTTCAGATTCCATGTGGCCTGACACCACTGGGAAGCCAGAGTCCATTCAGCATCTCGCAAATGAAGGAGTGCTATGGGTGCAATATGCACCTTGGAGGCCTAACAACCTCAACATACACCAAGCAGTGACATGCTGGCTCCTCTGAATCTGATGGGTGATGCAAATGAGCATGCCAGCCCTTACCTCAGATAGGTAGGCTTGAGTTTGCACCATTGTCTAGCAGGGCTCCTATGTATTCCAATTACTGAACTGGGAGCAGATGAGACTTTGGGTAATTGATAATGAATCCAAGTAGCTCCAACATGAGAATAGTGTTCTGCATTGATCCTTGTGCTATTTATCATTCAATCGTCCATGTAAGGAAACATGTGCACTCTCAGTCTGTGTGGCGATACAAAATGTCTCGCTGTAGTCGCAGTAAATACATGAGACCAAATGGCAAAATGTGATACTGGTAGCCGTGCCTCCCTACTCACAATGTGAGATACCTTCTGTGACTGGGACCTATCTGGATATGGGTGTCCAGAGAGCATAGCTAATTGTTCGCCTGACTCACGGAAAGAAGGGTGCCCAGGGAATCATCCTGAACTTTTTTTGACCAGATATTTGTTCAGGATCCTGAGATCTAGGATGTGACAAAACTACCCCATCATTTTGAGCATGAGTACACACTTAGAATAAAAACCCTTCCCTTCTTTCCCTGGTGGAATAGATTTGACTGCATTGGCCTTTACAAGGGAGGAGAATTCCTCTGTGAGCACTTCCTGATGCTGAGATCTGACTTTTGAGGCTATTGGTGGGCAATGTGGATGAGGTTAAAAGCAACTGTTGGACTATCTGCAGGACCTGCCAGTCTGAAGTTACAAGGGGACACCTTTTTTGAAAAAAATGTAGCTGTCCTCCAACCAGGAGGTCATCTGGAACAGGCACTTGTATTTTGGCAATGCTTTGCTGGAGCCAGCCAAAAACTCATCTCCTGCTCAGACTGAGGAGCTGGTTGGGATTTCTGGGCCCGATGCTGACTAGGACAGGAACATGAGGCCTGGACCTGATAGGGATGCAATTCGAAGGAATCAACCTATGCCTTTGAGAGTAGTAGGAACTTTTCTGATTTCCATCTGCAAACCACTGTGAACTGGAGGCTGCAAAAAAGTGAGCTGAGACAGGGACTTTATGGTGTCCGACCTTTTGTTGTCTCCTCAGCAAGGGACATCCACATTCTTTTCTTGAGCCACTGGTTCTAGGTCATGAGAGTCTGCATATGCCAATATCTAAAGCAGAAAGTCTGGACACCATGTCATAAGCATCAAAAATTCCTATGGGTGTCTCTAGCATTAGGCCATGCTATAAACGCTAGTGCACCATAGTAAACAGGGCCCTAGATATTTGGCAGGTGAATTAGAATGCTGGTGTACTTTACTTTTTTTTCTTTATTATTGAACTTTTAAGTTTTATATATGTTGAATGTTTGAAAATTTGTGAAATGCATGAATTCATTGGATGTATGGTTACTTGTATTAGTTTGAATATGAGAATTGTTTACGTGAAAGCATGATCTACCTAGGTTCTTGGCAGAATATAAATATGGAAATTAATTAAGAAAAATATCCCATAACTGCTCCCAAAATTTCTTTTATAGGAATATTGTTGGAGCAGGGGCGTAGCCAGATGATCAATTTTGGGTGGGCCTGAGCTCAAGGTGGGTGGGCATGGAATTCTCCCCCCCCCCCCCCCCCCCACACACATACACACACAGTCCCCCCCTCTGGTTTGCTCCTCTCTCCACCCCTCCCTGCCCACAAACCCCAAATATTAAATCCTTGAGCTGACAGAGATCCCCAAACGCTGCCAGCTGAAGATTTCCTCCTCCAACTTGAGCAGCCAGCACTCTTCCATATGGCAGCTGGCAGCACTTGCTTCAAACTGATGTGCCGGCAGACCGTGCGTGCTCAGTGCTTTTCCATGTGCAAAAACTGAGCATGTGCAGAAGGGGCTGGTCTCAGCACCAGCTCAAGGCAAGTGCTGCTGGCAGACATTTGGAAGAGCTATGGCTGCCCAAGGAGAGAACATCATCAGCTGGCAAGGTTTGGGGATCCCCACCAGCCACAGCAAATGTATAACAATTTTGGGTGGGCCTGAGTCCAAAGTGGATGGGCCCCGACCCACCCAGGCCCACCTGTGGCTACGCCACTGTGTTGGAGTCTGAAATCTAGTCCAAATTAAATGAACATGAAAGACAGAATGGCTTATTTGTATACAATGGAAAATAAGATCTATGCCTTTTGATTAAGCTAATATAAATACCTGTGACTAATGACACCAGCATCTGCCAGCAGTTCAAATATTCGTACCAGCTGTACTCGTAAAATATCTCGACGCCTGCGTCGCTTCATATTCTGTTCAGTAAAGAAAGATAGTTAAGAGCATTATAATACTTTGTACATTCTGTAAATTTACAGAACATGTACGTGTTTTTGATTTTTAAAAAATTATATATATACACACACACATCCATCCACACAGGCAATTTTTTTAAAACTTTACCCCAGAAGTTGAAGAACATGAAAATGGAACTTAACAGGAGGGAAGGTGTGTGTGTGTGTGTGGGGAGGGGGGAAGTTGGGGCTGTGTGTTACATGTGTTACTGTCAAATTTTGCACGGTTTCATGATTGGTTAAAAATAAAGCTTACAAATATGCACTTCGAACTTTCTCTATGCAAAACTCAGAAGATGAAAAAACAAGATCGGCAAGATAGATTGTATGTCCAAGAAAACAGCAAGGCAAACCATTTGCAAGATCCAATATGGTTAGCAAGAAAAAGTTTTTGAAAAAGCAGATTTGAAGGCTTTATTCACTACTTTGGCTCCCAGGTTTTTAAAATCTTTATTTGAAATTTTATAGTATTAACAAGTTATAAACCCCCAAACCAGGTGTTTTCATGTTTAAAACACCAGTCCATAAGCCTCGGAACATACCAAGGGGTTCACTTTCAAAGCACTTAGACTTACAAAGTTCCATAGGTTACTATGTATAGGTTACTATCCAGCTTATTTTCAAAGGAGAAGGGCGGCCATCTTCCGACACAAATCGGGAGATGGGCAGCCTTCTCCTAAGGGCGCCCAAATTGGCATAATCGAAAGTCAATTTTGGGCGGCTTAACTGCTTTCCGTCACAGGGATGGCCAAAGTTCAAGGGGGTGTGTCGACAGTGTACTGAAGACGGGACGGGGGCGTGGTTAAGAGATGGCCATCCTCGGCCGATAATGGAAAAAAGAATGCCGGCCCTGTCGAGCATTTGGCCGACTTTACTTGGTTCCTTTTTGTTCACGACCAAGCCTCAAATGTCATACCCATACCCACAAAGGAAGGGTCGAAACTGGATCTAGTGCTCACAAATGGAAGAAGTGTTTCCAACATCTGGGTGGGTGCCCACCTAGGCAATAGTGATCATCACACAATATGATTTGATATAAGAGCAAAACTCAAAGTACTGGATTTCAGACATGCTGATTTTGGTAAAATGGGGGAAAACGTGAAGAAATAGCTGACAGCATGGGTAGGCAAAGGAGAAGTGGAAGTGCAGTAGTCCAAGCTGAAAGCTGCTATAAATATGGCAACAGATCTTTCACAAGAAAAGTTCTCCAAACAAGTGACCAAAAAATTAAGGGCAAGAAATACAGAAGAACACAACAAGATCATGGAAAAGACAACCGAATTAAACTCAAAGAAGCAATGAGGGAAATATGGCTAGGGAACGCACATGCAGAAGAAAAAATAGCTAAAAATGTAAAGAGAAATCACAAGACCTTAATCAAATATATTGGGGAAAGGAAAAAAGCTAGGAATAGAACTGTAAGACTAAAAGATGCTGAGAATGGCTATGAGGGGAGTGATGAGGATAAAGCGCAATGTGCTAAACAAATACTTCTCTTCAGTGTTTACGAAAGAAAATTCTGGAGAAGGACCGTAGTTGGCTGCCGAGGGTACATCCGGGAATGGAGTGGATATTGAACTAGTCACAGAAGAAAGTGTTTATAAACAGCTTGAAAATCTGAAAGTGGAGGAAGCTACAGGGTCAGATGGGATACATCCCAGGATATTGAGGGAGCTCAGAGAAGTACTAATAGGACCTTTTAAGAATTTATTTAACAGATCTTTAGAGACAGAAGAGTTCTACGAGATTGGAGATGAGCTAATGTGGTCTCTCTTCACAAAAGCGGGGACAGGAAAGAAGTGGGAAACTACAGGCAAATAAGCCTCACATTGGTGGTAGGAATAATAATGGAGTCATGCTGAAGGACAAAAGATAACTAACTTTCTAGAAGACAATGGGTTGCAGGATCCGAGGCAACATGGTTTTACCGAAGGAAAATTCTGCCAAACGAATCTAATTGATTTCTTTGACTGGGTGAACAAAAAACTGGATAAAGGACATGCGCTAGATGTAATCTACTTGGATTTCAGCGAAGCCTCTGGTATGGACCCTCACAGAAGACTCATGAATAAACTGAGAGGGCTGAACTTGGGATCCAAAGTGGTGAACTGGACTGGAAACTGGTTGAGTAGTGGAATGCCTCACGGGCCAATATTAGAGCTGATTCTGTTTCAGATATTTGTGAGAGACATTGCTGAAGGATTAGAAGGAAAAGTTTGCCTTCTTGCGGAAGACATGAAGATAGCCAACAGACAGAGATGGGTTTCGTTACTTTTTAAAAATACTTAAGTAAAAAGTAAAAGTACTGGCTTCAAAAGTATTGAAATAAAAGTAGAAAGTCTTATCCTCCCAAAAAATACTCAAGAAAAGTAATAAAGTACAGCTCTTAAAACTATATATTTATTTTTACTACAAAGTAAAAAGCATTCTGAATCTAGTATGTTTACAAGCAAATTTCCAGGGGGGTCACACAAGGTCCTTTCTTGAAAAAGAAAACAACACCCCGAGCACTGCAGTGGGTAAGTACATTAATACACCTATTGGAAAATAAAACAAGCTGGATTAGTACAAATCAGTCCTGTACAGACACTTGATGCTAACAGAATACCCGGTCTTTTTCACATGTGGACAGAGGTAGCCCCTCATAAACTATAGAATAAGTAATCACAAAATAAAAATAGAAATATGTAGACAAAAAGTACACTGAACATCCGAGAAGTCATACTCTGCACACAGTGCAAAACCAAAGAAACAAAAACAGTTACACATCCCTTTGTACCGTGCAAAATATAAAAAGAGCAGATAAAAATTTCAAAAACTTACACATTCCAATTGCTACATTAAAAATTAACAAATAAAACAAAAACTGAAAATAAGTGGTACACTTTTATTGGACTAACTTATTACATTTTTTGACAGTAAAAACCTCAGGACAAGCATACTATTACAGCAGTATACTGTTCCAACCTGAAGAAATAGGTTTTGGTCTCCGAAAGTTAGTCAAAAAATGTATATAGTCCAATATAAAGTTCTCAACTTAATGTTTTTCTTTTATTTATATTTATTATCTTTTAAAGTGGACTAACATGGTTATCAGATTACTTTATCCTAAATTAAAAATAAAATTCTTTTCTCTACCTTTGCTGTCTGGCCATTTAATTTTTCTAATTTTGTTGATCCCAATCTCTGGTTATTGGTTTGCTGTCTTTTGTTAACTCTCTTTCCAAGGGTCCCCTGTCCATGTGTCATTTTTTTCTCTTCTGTCTTCTTCACCTCTTCCACTATAACCAACTCAAACACTGATCTGTTCCAGCTTTGTAGGTGCTGTGGGTGCTTGAGTACTCCCAATATTGAGCAAACCCTTTGTGACCAGGGAGGGGTAATTTCTATTGGGTTTAGCATCCCCAATCATTTACAAAAGTTGACTCTTTTGTCCCCACCTATCCAGTCGCCCAATTTCTCTCTCTCCACTGCAGCCCGGCAGAACAGTCTCACTCACTTCCTCCTATGCACCTCCACTGGAACCAGTGGCAAAGCTATGGGGGCCTTGGGGGTCTGGGCACCCCCCCCCCACACACACAAATTGGCTCTGGGATCCTCAGTTTGGCTGGCGGGGGTCCCTGACCCCAAACCCAGCCAGCTGAAGCGTTTATCTGTCCCGCTCTGGTCTTGCACTTGCCTCCTCTCCTGTTTCCAGTCACGCCGTGCATGCTCTTGTTTTAATGAAACTGAGCATGCTCGTACATGCTCAGTTTCTTTAAATGAGCGTGCAGTGTATGGCGTGCTGAAAACAGGAGAGAAAGCAAGTGTGAGACCAGCGCAGCACATTTAAACGCTTCAGCTGGCGGGGGTTGGGGACCCCCACCAGCAAAGGTACCTTGTGGCTGCGGCAGAGGGGGGGGAGGTTCGGAAGTGATGACGGTGGTTGGAAGCGGCAGTGGAGGAAGCAGCAGCAGGGGAGTCGGAAATGGCAGGGGAGGGGGCGGCAGCTGGGGGAGGTGGGCTAAAATGTGCCCCCCCTCTTGCCGAGGTCTGGCTATGCCGCTGGCTGGGACCGTGCTAATAAACTACTATGGGAGATGGGTGGGACCCAGCTCTTTGCAACGTCGTTAATGCTTCCTGTACTAGTCCCCAAAGTGTACATCAGAGGAGGTAGGCCTAGCACAGGAAACAGTAGTGGCCATGCACTCTCCCATGGTAGTTTATTAGTGCGAGCTCGGAAGTTTGGGCCCAATCAGCTGCAAGTCATGTCTGACATCACATGAAATTCTGTAGAGGAAGAAACAGAAATGGAAAATACTTTTTTTTTTTTTTTTAACTATTTTCTAAATCTGTACTTTGTTACTAAGTACAAAAGTACAGCTTAAATGTAACTCGTTACAAGTAAAAAGGACTGCAAAAAAAAAAAAAAAAAAGGTAACTCGTTACAAGAAAAGTACTGCCAATTGTACTTAAGTACTATAAAAAGTACAAGTACTTTGTTACTACCTATCTCTGCCAATAAAGTGGCTACCCCGGAGGGAGTAGAAACCATGAGAAGGGATCTCCAAAAATGAGAAGAATGGTCAAAGGTCTGGCAGTTAAAATTTAATCTCAAAATAAATTTTAGGGTTCTAATTATTCTATCTGGTATCACTTAGTAACTACTCCAACTTTATACCAGTTACACATGTTCTAATAGGTTTTATAGAAAAGTTTTAAAATTTTTATAGTGTTCAGTGTACTTGAAGCAGGGCCGGTCTTAGGGTGAGGTGACCAATGCGACAGCATAGGGCCTCGCGCTCAAGGGGGCCCCGCGCGGCGCGCCTGAACTCGCCCCGCCCGCCCAAGCTCCAGTTCCCCCTCCCTCTGAATTTTAAAAGTTTACCTCATCGACGTTGGGTTACAGCAGCTGGCAGGTAGCAGCAACAGTGAAAAGCGTGCTAGCTGCTCGGCGCTTCAGGAGCCTTCCTTTCCCTCTCTCAACTCTGGTCCCACCCTCACTTGTCCTTTAGATTGTAAGCTCTTTGAGCAGGGCCTGTCCTTTTATGTTAAATTGTACAGCGCTGCGTAACCCTAGCAGCGCTATAGAAATGTTAAGTAGTAGTAGTAGTGCACTATGAATGCTGGCTCCTCCCATGACCAAATGGCTTGGATTTGGTCGTTTCCGAGATGGGCGTCCTCAGTTTCCATTATTGCCGAAAATCGGGAACGACCAACTCTAAGGACGACCATCTCTAAGGTCGACCTAAATGTTGAGATTTGGGCATCCCCAACCGTATTATCAAAACAAAAGATGGACGCCCATCTTGTTTCGATAATACGGGTTTCCCCACCCTTTCGCGGGGACATCCTGTAAGGACGTCCTCAGGAAAACTTGGGTGCCCCGTTCGATTATGCCCCTCCAACGTGACTCAAATCGTGAATTCAGTGCTCAATAATCAAAGCCGCTCTTGTTCCCAACGCGAAGCCACATTTCACCAAAATGGTGTCTTCAGGAGAACAACCTTTTTAATACTCCATATATAAAAGTACTTTTCGGTCATCCTGGGGCTGGGAGGAGTTTTGGAGAGTGATTTACCCCCGGGATGACTGAAAAGTACTTTCATATAACTATATGGGAATACTTGGCCACCTGTCATCAGAGAACAAAAGGTTGCTGGCATACTTATATGGTGATGCAAAAAAAAAAGCAATTAAAGCCAAAAAGACATTGCAAGGCCAACAGGAATTTCCGGATAGTCCCAGAAAAGCTTTTCTAGAAGACTCTGAAACATTTTCAGTTATCAGCACAAGTGTGAACTATCATCCTGCTTATCCTCAGAGGTTTCTATACTTTTAAAAATTAAAAACAGCAAAACATGAAAAAATATCAAATGCAATAACCCAGGTATTAGAGGAATAATTTTACATTAATAATAAAAATTAATTCAGTTAGGTTAATTACCTCTGGTCTTCTTTCAAGTGCTTCTTTAATAATAGGGTGCAATTCTTCTATTAGTTCCCTGAATATAAAATAAATTATACATTGATATGCATAATACCAGTGTTCCAAAATATCTCACAATGTAATACTGCATCTAATAAACCTTCTTTAAAAAGCATTGGTCCTTGTTATAATAAAAATATGTAACGTCTAAGTTGCACAAAGACACAAAAAACAAGTGCCTGGGATATATAAGAATTTGATTAACAAATGTGCACCATCTGATGTTGGTAAATAGAGTGTGGTACAATTTAACCAATTCCAATGGCCTAGGCATTCAGTTATACATTGCAATTTCAATTTTTCTACCTCCTCTACCTCCTGTTCAGAGACATTTCAATTGTGTGAATTTGCAAAAGTTAACACCAGGTGTAAACAAGTGATGTTAAATACTGTGCTTTTGTTTTTGTGGTTTTTTTTTTTTTTTTGCTAAGTGCTTGCTATAACAGTACTAAGCTGCAGAAAAGCACATTACTTAGCAATTCCTATGTACTTTGATTTGAAAGCAGATACAAAGATTGCATCCTAGCGTATCAGCAGGTAGAAAAATGCCTTCTTGTTTAGTTCACTGCTTTCAGCATGCATGCTAACATTTATTAATTAGGTCCTATACTGAAATTGTATGGCTATGTAGGGGATGGAGTGCAATTAACAGTTGCCCCCTTCACTGATAAGGAACTTAAGAAACTCAAAGCATGACAGTTTGAGAGTTTTTGCGGATTTGGAACTCCCAATCTTCCAGCTTCATAAGGTCTTCCTTCAATTCTTCACAATCCACATGCATTTTGACAACTTTGAATAGTTTCATGTCATCTGCAAATGTTATAAATATGTTAAGTAGCACTGGTCTCAGTACAGATCCATGTAGCACTCCACTATTCACCCTCCTCCACTGAGAAAAATGGCCATTTAATCCTACCCTCTGTTTTCTGTCCAATAACCAATTTCTAATCCACAAGAGAACATTGCTTCCTATGCCATAACTCTTTACTTTTCTTAGGAATCTCTCATATCAAAAGGTTTCTGAAAATTTAGATACACTATAGCAACCGGCTCACCTTTATCCACAGGTTTATTCACACCTTCAAAGAAATGAAGCAAATTGGTGAGGCAAGACCTCCCATGGCTGAATCCATGCTGACTCTATCCCATTAAACCATGCATGTCTACGTGTTCTGTAATTTTGTCCTTTATAATAGTTTCCACTATTTTCCCCGGCACTGAAGTCTGGCTTACCAGTCTGTAATTACTCAGATCACCCCTGGAACCCTTACTGTAAGTGCTTATTTAGAGGTGTTGGACCAGGATATCTAAAACATGCTGTCTTACCAAGAGCTTTCAGGTAAATGTTGCTATTCTAGCTACACAACTTTGAAAAAGGGAATATACCTGCTCTCTGAATTCCTGTTTATAATCTGTTTGAAGTCAATTTTATTGGTTAAACTAGTAAAAAAGGCCCGTTTCTGACACAAATGAAACGGGCGCTAGCAAGGTTTTCCTCAGCTCCCCTGTGTCAGCAATCGTTGTCTAGGGTTGGTCCCGGGTCCAGTTCACAGAGGCAGTGGGTTCTCAAAGAAGGCACAATCCACAAGGGTTTGGATATATATAGTATATTGTTTGCATATAGGTATAGGTTCATAGCACTTAGTACAGGTAAAAGGGTACAAGGCTGTCTCTGGGTGTGTGTTTAGAGTAAGAGAAAGAAAGGATAGGGTGTTTGTTCAGAGGAAGAGAGAAGCCTTGGGGCTGTGCTGCAAGAGGTATATAGGTGTGCAGAGAGAAAGGAAGAGAGAAAAACTGCCAGCCACCAGAGCCCTGTGTTCTGGTGGCTAAAGATGGAGGTGTGCAGAGAAAGAAAAAGAAGAAACAAAGGCCTGTGCTCTGCTGCCGAGAGACAGAGCAAGAAGTGTCCCCGGGCAGAGAGCAGTGCCCTGGACAGAGAGAGAGCCCTGAGCATGTGCTCTGCTTTTATACCTCAAGAACAGAAAAATATCAAAACTTATCTTCCTTCCCAGCCAAACTCCGTTTGCTTTCTTTGAAGCCAGGAGAGGTGAGCAATTTCACAGGTTCTCCTGCTTGAAGTCTGTAGTGATGAAGCCTCTATGTCTGGCCTCCTTTGTTCTCAAAGAGAGCTCTGCTCCCAGATGGAACAAAAGGTATGTTAATCAAGAGTAATTAAACACAGGGCTAGCAGGTAGCTCAACATCATTTGTTCCATTTTGCCATCCTCTGATTCCTGAAGGGGAGGGGGAAGTTCTCAGAGGTCAGAAGCTGGTTTAATATTATGTCAAGCTGGTTTCATATTAATATAAGTATGTCCAGCAATAATTTTGACCTCCCACAATCCTGACATCTCCACCCCTTTTTTTCTTTTTTTTTTTTCATGGAGGCAAGATGGAAGCAAACCTGGGTACCTGATCTGTCACTGTAGTGACAGACTATTCCTGTTCTCATACCTCCAGTTATATTGATCCTGCTCATTCATGTCTCCACAGTAGTGAGATGTTTAAATCCCAATATGAGTCCAAGCCTCGTGTCTTAGGTTGGGCAGTCCTTAATATGCCACCTTACCCGTCTTAGAGCAGAATGGACAGTGCATAAGGGATGCAGGCATTTTGGGAGGTTAAGGCCTACAGGTACCAGGATGCCCAGTATAAAAAGCTCAAATTAACCTGCCAGACTAGAGTGGCTCCAAAGTAGATGACATGACTGTGAAAAAAAAAATTACCATGCCAGATTAAAAATGTAAAACGATTGCTGACACCCTGCAGCCACCCATGTCCAGCGACCCTCCTCTCCCCCTGCAGCCACCCATGTCCAGCGACCCTCCTATCCCCCAGCGCCCACTGCAGCCACCCATGTCCAGCGAACCTCCTCTCTCCCCTGCCCCCCCCTCCTGCTACCCATGTCCAGCGACCCTCCCTCTCTCCCCTGCCCCCCTTCAGCCACCCATGGCCAGCGACCCCCTGCACCCCTGCAGCCACTCATGTCCAGTGACCCTCCTTTCTCCCCTGCCCCCTCTCCAGCCACCCATGTCCAGTGACCCTCCTCTCTCCCCTGCCCCCCCTCCAGCCATCCATGTCCAGCGACCCTCCTCTGGACATGGATCAGCTGTGAGGCATGTGTGTCCCCCCCCCCCCCCCCCCGGGTTCTGAAGTTGACATCATAATGGCAACGGTGATGTCAGCCTGATCTACGGAGCCTAGTCAGAATGTTGGAGGTGAGAATTATTACATAGGAAGAGTATTTCTATGCTCATATTCCAGGTGGAATATTGTCTATACAGGTTAAAATATCTGCTTGTTATACTGAAAAGAGCTCTCTACAGTTTCAAGATGGTTTCATTTTGCTTAAACTGCAGAAGAGATTTCAAATCCTTCTCACTGTTAAAAATAAAAGGCTTCCTAGAATTACAAACTGTTCTGCTGCTAATTCATTTTTGTATAGTAGGGACTGATGTGTCATCACAAAGTAGGCAAAAACAGGCATCTTCCTACCCTATTAATCTAGGTGGTCTGTTATAAAATTATTCTCTATCTGTTTAGTTGTAAGGGAACAGAAATAAAGCTTACCCAGCTAAAGATCAAAATGAATTGAAATTTCAAGTCAAGCATAATGGTTAGTGCAGTGGGCTAAGAACCTGATAAGCTGGGTTCAATTCCCACTACATCACCTTGTATCACTAGGCAAGTCATCTAACCTTCCACTAAAACAGGTACAAAAACTTAGGGCACCTTTTTACAATGCCGCACTACTGATTAGCAGCACGCTGAATGCAAAGAAGCCCATTCAATTCTCATGGGTTTCTTTATATTCAGATCATGCTAATTGGTAATGCCGCTATGTAAAAGGAGCCCTTAGATACATGTAATAAATGTAAACCGCTTTGGTTCTACCACAGAAAGGCGGTATATCAAATCCATAACCATGACGTTTAAATATATCTTTGGACTTACTTTTACTAAATATTAACATGACAAAAATATAAATAAAATATTTCAAACTATATAACATGGGAAATTAGCTTCTTTTTATTATGGATAAGGTCATATGCTTTTCCATACATACTCTTCAGCACACTTTTATGCACATTTGACCAATATATTTTATACATAGATCAAGCAAAGTGCAATCATTACCTAAAAGCTCCAGGGTTGGTCCTGCCAAGCCCCAAAACGAGGGATTCTGTAATTTCCATGCTCTCAGAGCGCATCATTGGAACTATGTGCTTAAATAAGGATGAAGGGGATGGAATGCCAATAATCTGGAAACAGAGAAAACAGAGTTTTATAACGTTATACAGAAAGACAACTCAAATATTGGTGCTTGCACTTTCTCTGCCAACTGGCTTCATTCTGAGGTTGGAACTAAGTGGGTCCCACTAGGTAGTCATCAATCCTTCCACTGTGACCATGGCTCTCTCTAAGGTGAATGGTCATGGATTACTTCCCTCTCAGCCTCCATTTGGACACCTCAAGACTTGGAGTAATAAGCTAGCACTGTTGGCATCCAGTCAGCAGACATGCTGCCAAATTGTGCATTAGCTGAAAAGTTTTAAGAGAGGATACTAGTAGTTCTAAATTAATTCTACAGCAGTAACCGCTCACTGACATAACCAGCACCTATAATACAAATTTTAAATTGCCTGATGGCAGAAATGGTTGAAATCTACACAAGAGCCATAATTTGAAAAAGAAGCTCTGACAACAGAACGAACATGGGGCTTCATGGACAGGGAAAAGTCAAGAAGAACTCATAGATTACAAATTGTTGATAAGGGGACAACTTACTTGTCAATCAGAATAGAAGGTTTTATTTTGAACAATCAAGATCTCAGTCTTACTAAGATTCAATACTAGTTTACTTGCACACATCTAGCTCTATATAAGTCCCAGGGTTGCCTCAAGAGTAGTGCTGATAGGCAAATAAAAACAAAACACACAAAACTGTACATCACCACATTATAAACTACAAATGTGTAACAGGCTCTGATAGAAGCTTACAAATAATCTGCAGGTAAATATTAAATAAAACAGCAGACAATTCAGAATTTTGGGATACACCAGTATTCATAGGAAACAATTATGAATATTCCCACACACCCCGAACAATGGAACACTTTCACTTAAACAATCTGACCCAGGCCAGGATAACTAACCACATAAGCAAATTTAGTCTGATTAAGGGTTTGGCATACACTGAGAGCACATAGAAAAAGCTTAATGGGTAACATCTAACACCTGCAGAACAGTAGCAGTGAAATCCACATTGAAAATAATCTAAGACTTATTTTCATTAAAAATGGCAGAGATGAACTGGGCTGATAGCTACACAGCTCTGAGATGTATAAAGAGAGTCTTTTTAACACTTGATAGACACTTGCAAGTTTAAGTTAAGGGGTCTAATATTCTTCAGAAACATAACTATGCAAAACAAAACTGACCAGTTCAAATAAGGATTCCATAACAAATTTCATGACTCAAGTTGGACATGTGTCAAAGATAAAAAATGACCTGACCGGATTAATCAATTTCATGATAGCATCATATCCTACTGGGGAAAAATCTTTTAATTTGTTGTCACCCATAGAATATAAAATGATAATTTTACTAACAGTCATGGTTCCAAACTCTGCCCATATACTGTTAACTTCTGTGGTCTAAAATTTCACAAAGGTCTGACAAGATAATACTTCAGGTGGCAATGTATAGTGATGTTTGAAAACCATACAAGCAAGTGCAAAGTGATGCATGTGGGAAAGAGGAACCCAAATTATAGCTACGTCATGCAAGCTTCCACGTTAGGAGTCATGGACCAAGAAAGGGATCTAGGTGTCGTCATTGATGATACGTTGAAACCTTCTGCTCAATGTGCTCCTGCAGCTAAGAAAGCAAATAGAATGTTAGGAAAGGAATGGAAAACAAAAATGAGGATGTTATAATGCCTTTGTATCGCTCCATGGTGCGACCGCACCTCGAATATTGTGTTCAATTCTGGTTGCTGCATCTCAAAAAAGATATAGTGGAATTAGAAAAGGTGCAGAGAAGGGCAACGAAAATGATAAAAGGAGATGGGACGACTTCCCTATTAGGAAAGGCTAAAGCGGCTAGGGCTCTTCAGCTTGGAGAAAAGGCGGCTGAGAGGAGATATGATAGAGGTCTATAAAATAATGAGTGGAGTTCAACGGGTAGATGTGAAGCATCTGTTTATGCTTTCCAAAAATACTAAGACTAGGGGGCATGCGATGAAGTTACAATGTAGTAAATTTCAAATGAATAGGGAGAAAATTTTTCTTCAATCAACGTGTAATTAAACTCTGGAGTTCATTGCCCTCCCCCTCCCTCTCTCTGAGTTTCAGGGTTCCCTCTCTCCGAGTTTCAGGGTCCCCCCTCCCTCCCTCCATCCCAGTTAAGGATCCCCCCCTCCCTCCCAGTTCCAGGGTCGTCGTCCCTTCCTCCGAATTTTAGAAATCATCTTCACTTACCAAGTCGGGGTTACAGCAGCCGTCAGCAGCGGTAAAAGGTGTGTAGGCTCGGCCCTTCTCTCTCTCTCAGCTCTAGTCCCACCCTTGCGGAAACAGGAAATGAGGGCGGGACCACAGCTGAGAGAGAGAGAAGGGCCGAGCCTGCACGCCTTTTACCGCTGCTGCCGTCCGCCGTAAACCCGACTTGGTAAGTGAAGATGACTTTTAAAATTCGGAGGGAGGGGGCCTGGACCTGGAAGGGAGGGAGGGAGGGAGGAAGAGAGGGATGACGACACCCTCATGCGTGTGACGTCGCGTTCGTTTGCCTGGCAACTCTGCAGCGTTCCCTTCCAGTGATTGGTCACTGCTGCTTGTGACGAACCAGGAAGCACGCAAATGTCAGGACAGGAGATGGATATAGCAGGCAGCATGAACCCTTCACTGCCATGGAGTCAGCTTCAGAACGTTGGAGGTGCTTTTTATTATAGTAGATATTTTTATTATTTTGTGATGGCACTAAAGTTTTGTGGGCATATGTTTGTAATTGTTAAAATTTTAAGTTACAAAAAAAATTGGAGTGGCCTAGTGGTTATGGTGCTGGACTTTGGTCCTGGGGAACTGAGTTCGATTCCCACTTCAGGCACAGGCAGCTCCTTGTGACTCTGGGCAAGTCACTTAACCCTCCATTGCCCCATGTAAGCCACATTGAGCCTGTCATGAGTGGGAAAGCGCGGGTACAAATGTAACAAAAAAAAAAAAAAATTGGCAAGTATTTGAAACCAAGATATCACTTGTTCAGAAGGTTTGTAGTTTACATGTAGTGTTGGATTCACAACTGATTGCTGAGGCACAAGCTGAGGTGTTGCTAAAGAAACTAGTAAAGGATAAGAATGGCATAGCAACTTAGATGTTTGGGAACCCAGGATTTTCACATACCGTGTTTCCCCGAAAATAAGACACTGTCTTATATTAATTTTTGCCCCCCAAAATGCGCTAGGTCTTATTTTCAGGGGCTGTCTTATTTTTCGGGGAAACATCAGAGTTGGATCGGGGTTGGCCCACCCGCCCTCCATCGCTCCCAGAACTAACCTTAAACGCCTCCTTTCACCTTCGCAGCAAGCAGCAGCCACTCCTTCCTTCCGTGTCCCGCCCTCGCCTGACGTAACGTCCACGAGGGCGGGCATGGAAGGAAGGAGAGGTCTGCCTTGCTGCTGCTTGCTGCGAAGGTGAAAGGAGGCGTTTAAGGTTAGTTCCGGGAGCGACGGAGGGCGGGTGGAGGGGGGGCCCAGTGACCTCAGGTGAGGGGGGGGGGCGGCTTTGTCTGGCTCTCGGCGGCCCTGCTTTCAAACAAAAATTTGCTAGGTCTTACTTTCGGGGGAGACCTTATATCTACCAATTCAGGAAACCCTCTACTAGGTCTTATTTTGGGGGGATGTCTTACTTTCGGGGAAATAGGGTAGTGATCCAGATGACTGTATTAAGTCACCTACATTTCTACACTACTATAATACAATTTACCTTCAGCTTCCAAAGAATTCCAAAGTTGTTGGGCAGGCTCTGGCATTTTCAAAATTTAGCAGCCAATATGATTATACATAGTCTGGACTAAAGTAACTCCTCTACTATACTTTCTATATTAGTTTATTTTAGGAGCTCAGGCTAAACTTAAGATTTTGTGTTTAGCTTTTAAGGCCATTCACAGTATTGGTTCATCTTAACTGAAAAGTTAATTAAGTACTCTTCAGTAAAATTCACTCTCTCATTCTCTCTCATTGTGCTTTGGCTTTATCTGTTGCTCAGGAATTCTCTCAGGTAAGATTTTAGATAAATATTTTTCAGATGACCACTTTTATTTCTGATGTAAACTAAAAACTTAGGGACCTGTTTACTGAAGTGTGTTGAGTAGTTAATACATGAATTAGCGTCCACTGTTACTGCAAGAGTGTGGTAACTTACCACAGTGACATGACAGTATGTATTAATTTGCACATTAACTGAATGTGGAAACTGGATAGGTTATGGGTGGAAAACGGGCATCTCAAGCAGTTAGCGTACAATACTTACTGTGTACTATCTCACTTGTGCTGTCAGTACTACTGCATTTTACACCTCACAAAAGGAGGCATTAAGTGCATCTGTGCTGTATGCAAATAATCGTAACACATGGTAAAGAATATTTCTGTGATGTCCCAGCATCTGACTGCCCCTCACTGAACCCCATCCCTCCCTGGTGTACCTTACAGGCGTCCCCGGCACCTGCAGTGATTCAATTATTGCTGCCTGCACCAACTCTGCAGGCTTCCATTGGCCGGATCCCACCAGAGAGGAAATGATGAAAGCAAGGGCGGGACCCGGCTGATGAAAGCATGCAGGGCCAGCGTAGGCAGCAATAACTGAATCACTGCAGGTACTGGGGATGCCTTTAACGTATATCAGGGAGGGATGGGGTTCAGCAACAGGTGGTATGATGCCAGGACGCTGTGGAAGAGATGTTGATATGGGATACTGCCACCACTGCTACACGGCAATGCCGACACAGCTCATTCAAAATGAATGGGCTGTGTCAGCATTAGCACATGGCAGCCATTAGCGAAGCTTACCAAACAGGGGTTTTTATTCTATTGACTCCATATTATCATTAATTGGGATTGAGAATTGAATAGAGTGCTAATTTTAAATAACCAGTGGACACATTATATGAATGGGCCAAAAGGCTTTTTTTTTTTTAAATCAAGCTAGCTATGGAAATGAGGGGGACCCATTCTCAGTACAAACATTTTCACTTTTCACCTGATTTGAGGCGGAGCTTTCAAAATTAAAATCCTATGTGGGACTTTCCCTTTCCTGACCTAATCCAGTCTTTTCTTGCCTCTTGTTTTGTGATGTGTAAACATATTTTTACCCTAGTAGCGCTCTAGAAATGTTAAATAGTAGTAGTAGTACCCACAGAGTGAGATGACAATTTGCAGTGGAGCTCTACTGTGGGAAGCTATATAACTCATGGGAAAAGTTTTGAAAATTATTCTCCCCAGATCTTTTTGGAACAGAGTCACTGATGAGATACAGTATTACTACTACTACTACTTATCACTTCTATAGCGCTACAAGGCATATGCAGCACTGTACACCATAAACAAAAGACAGTCCCTGCTCAAAGAGCTTACAATCTAAGTAAGACAGGTAAACAGAACAATTAAGAGGTAAGGGAAATAAAGAGGTGGGGTAGTAGTGGTTAGGAGTCAAAAGCAGTGTCAAAGAGGTGGGTTTTTATCCTGGACTTGAAAATGGCCAAAGGCAGGGCTAGACGTACAGGCTCTGGTAGTTGATTCCAGGCGTGAGGTGCAGCGAGATAAAAGGAACAGAGTCTGGAATTAACAGTAGAGGAGAAGTTTTAACTGGACATTAAAAAAAAGTCCTAAATAGGAAACACATTTCCAGGCCATAATTATAAATATGGAAAGATATTACTAATCTTAGCATGTTATAGAAACATAAATGTCCTTTTCCACCCTCTAGTCAGAATTATTAATATTTCAAGTTTATTTTATTACAGCTTGCTTATTGATCTTTTTAGTTGTCTTCATTTGTTTGTTGCAATTTTTTGAGCACTTTATTATATTGTATTGCGACAATAGCACGTATATTTATAAAAAAGAGACAGCCCTAAGAAAGATGTGCTATGCCACCAGGCAAAAAATAATGATATTGCCTTAAAAGTGGTGGTGGTTTCTGAGGGCTCTCTTTCAATGAAATAAAATGATTAGCAGAGGGTGGACATTTAATTGCTTTATATATCAACAGTATGAAAGGATATGTTCACTGATATGATGCTATTAGTCTGCAGAATTAGCACTAAATCTTTGGCTAAGTAATTTTGGGCAGTCATTTATACCAAGGATTTGTGGGGAACAGTTGTGTGTATTATTTTCATTTGTTTGGGAACATCCAAGGTCTGCCAGCCTTCTCTAAAATAGGAAACATATGAACCCATCTGTAACAGGAGGGAAAAACATCCCATATAATTATTTTACTAATTGGACCATGACTAAAAAAATCAGTAATGTTTCTTTGAAATCAGCTTACTAGGAGAATCCACAAATATCAATACTATACACCAGCAGTTCAAACTTAATTCCTAAAAGCTACAAAGTGTACAATGAAGATTTCTGTATTAGAGAAAGAAGCTTTTTGGAACTACTTACTTTTGAATCAATGCTATATCCACTGTCAGGTGTAGACGCCAGCGTCTCAGGAGGGGAACATCGTATAGAACCTGCAGATGTTGCTGATGTAGAAGTTGCTGCACTGCAGCAAAGAATTAAGTAGTTTCTCCAGAGTCCGATGTATGAATCGCTGCCTGTAACAGCAGTTACTTTCTTAGCATTGATGGGGCTGCTAGACAGGAAAACAAGTATTCTTATGATTAAATTATGCAATGAAATGATTATGACTATTTTATGCAGCTAATAATCATTATGTATGAAATGAACTACCACCAAAATCATTATTAAATTGTGTAGACCTCTAGAATTTAAGATATAAACACAATCAAGCATTCAATAAGAACTTCAGCAGCAACACAAAACAGAATAGATACATCAGTACAGTACAATCAGCCCTATCCAAATTCAAAAATTCCCTCCACAACGAGGTAAGATTAAAGGGTAGAAACAAGTTGTGGTGGCATATGTTTCAGCTCAGATTAAAAAATCAGTGGAGAACAGGATTATAACAAAGAAAAGCAAGAACAGTAGCTAATTTATAGAATTTAAGGAAAAATAAGCACTAACTTTATGTCAATCTGTGGTGACAACAGTTGAAGTCGTGTATATGAGAACATCCAGGCATAGCTCACAGATGTAGGGCAGTGCTTTGGAAGATTTTCTTGTTTTAGAAAACTGGAGAGGCTTATTATCCATGGATCCTGACCCTGAGTAACATGAGCAAATATCCATATATGTGATGGGCTGATCACATCAAATTGGTGGCTAGTGGGTGAAGAGCTCCATTCAGCTAATGCTTGCAAATCTACTGCACTTGGACTGTATAGCATGGCTGTCTGTTTAAATAAAAGAACACATTAGCACCACAGTGGTATATAGTACCACATATGCAGGATTGTTATTTTCCAAATGCTGTACATATATGGATAAAAATACATATTTTATAGCTTCAAACAATTAAGGTTTCCTGTTAATGCTCACTTTTTCCTTCATTTTGGATGGCTACATCTGTTTTGCTACTAGAATATACGGAACAAAAAAGACAAAATCTACACAGAAATGGTCGAAGCATAAACAAAAGTGGAGAACAGACGCAGCATCCAAATCATTAAGTATGTGATCAAATGTTTAAAATGATACTTTATTAAAATGACAAAAGACACAACATGGGCTGTGTTTTGACTTAATGGCCTGCATCAGGGGGTCCAGAATATATCTAAAAAGTCCAATAAATATAAATTAGAATGTAAATATTGTAACAATGGGAAAAGCTAATACTTAAAATGGATACATTTACATATCCTACCAAAAACAGATACTGAGAGACAAACATCGATTGTGTATCAAATATCTATCAAAAAAAGCATAAATCTGCACGGTCGCTTTTGGATAAGGGCTGCTATCCTGATTCTATTTTTGAAATAAGTCTTACCCCCATAGTTAAATCCTATAGGGTAGATTTGAACATAGTTAATTACAGACTAGTAGTTGGCATTCCTTGGCTAGCTAAACTGTTGGACTTTGTAGTTTATCAACAACAAATGCGGAGTGAGGAGAATAAATAGCAGTGTTACAATAAATCATAGAATCAAATTGATATAAATGCAAAAGAAATGATGAAAAGTTCATCTGAGAAATATATGAACCATAAATTAATTGAGATATATATATATATATATATATATATATATATATATATATATACAGTGGGGGAAATAAGTATTTGATCCCTTGCTGATTTTGTAAGTTTGCCCACTGACAAAGACATGAGCAGCCCATAATTGAAGGGTAGGTTATTGGTAACAGTGAGAGATAGCACATCACAAATTAAATCCGGAAAATCACATTGTGGAAAGTATATGAATTTATTTGCATTCTGCAGAGGGAAATAAGTATTTGATCCCCCACCAACCAGTAAGAGATCTGGCCCCTACAGACCAGGTAGATGCTCCAAATCAACTCGTTACCTGCATGACAGACAGCTGTCGGCAATGGTCACCTGTATGAAAGACACCTGTCCACAGACTCAGTGAATCAGTCAGACTCTAACCTCTACAAAATGGCCAAGAGCAAGGAGCTGTCTAAGGATGTCAGGGACAAGATCATACACCTGCACAAGGCTGGAATGGGCTACAAAACCATCAGTAAGACGCTGGGCGAGAAGGAGACAACTGTTGGTGCCATAGTAAGAAAATGGAAGAAGTACAAAATGACTGTCAATCGACAAAGATCTGGGGCTCCACGCAAAATCTCACCTCGTGGGGTATCCTTGATCATGAGGAAGGTTAGAAATCAGCCTACAACTACAAGGGGGGAACTTGTCAATGATCTCAAGGCAGCTGGGACCACTGTCACCACGAAAACCATTGGTAACACATTACGACATAACGGATTGCAATCCTGCAGTGCCCGCAAGGTCCCCCTGCTCCGGAAGGCACATGTGACGGCCCGTCTGAAGTTTGCCAGTGAACACCTGGATGATGCCGAGAGTGATTGGGAGAAGGTGCTGTGGTCAGATGAGACAAAAATTGAGCTCTTTAGCATGAACTCAACTCGCCGTGTTTGGAGGAAGAGAAATGCTGCCTATGACCCAAAGAACACCGTCCCCACTGTCAAGCATGGAGGTGGAAATGTTATGTTTTGGGGGTGTTTCTCTGCTAAGGGCACAGGACTACTTCACCGCATCAATGGGAGAATGGATGGGGCCATGTACCGTACAATTCTGAGTGACAACCTCCTTCCCTCCGCCAGGGCCTTAAAAATGGGTCGTGGCTGGGTCTTCCAGCACGACAATGACCCAAAACATACAGCCAAGGCAACAAAGGAGTGGCTCAGGAAGAAGCACATTAGGGTCATGGAGTGGCCTAGCCAGTCACCAGACCTTAATCCCATTGAAAACTTATGGAGGGAGCTGAAGCTGCGAGTTGCCAAGCGACAGCCCAGAACTCTTAATGATTTAGAGATGATCTGCAAAGAGGAGTGGACCAAAATTCCTCCTGACATGTGTGCAAACCTCATCATCAACTACAGAAGACGTCTGACCGCTGTGCTTGCCAACAAGGGTTTTGCCACCAAGTATTAGGTCTTGTTTGCCAGAGGGATTAAATACTTATTTCCCTCTGCAGAATGCAAATAAATTCATATACTTTCCACAATGTGATTTTCCGGATTTAATTTGTGATGTGCTATCTCTCACTGTTACCAATAACCTACCCTTCAATTATGGGCTGCTCATGTCTTTGTCAGTGGGCAAACTTACAAAATCAGCAAGGGATCAAATACTTATTTCCCCCACTGTATATATATATATATATATATATATATATATATATATATATATTATATTATATTATATAAAAACTTAAATTTTTCAAATATATGAAATAAAGGAAAAGGGAATGGGACTTGATATACCACCTTTCTGTGGTTTTTGCAACTACATTCAAAGCAGTTTACATAGTATTTACAGGTACTTATTTGTACCTGGGGCAATGGAGGGTTAAGTGACTTGCCCAAGGAGATGCAGTGGGAATCGAACTCAGTTCCCCAGGATCAAAGTCCACTGCACTAACCACTAGGCTACCCCTCCACAAAGGAAAAAGGGGGGGGGGAGGGAGGGGGAAAGGAAGGGTGAAAGGGGAAAGGGGGAGGGGAGAAGGAACGAAAGGAGGGGGAGTAAGGAAGGAAAAAGGGAAAGAAAACTAAGCAGAGGGAATGGGGAAGGGAAACAAAGGGTATGGAACAGAAAGGACAGAAAAAAAGGGGGAGAAACAGGACAAAAGGGAGGAGGGAAGAGAGGGTAGAAGAGAGATGGGAAAAGAGAAGAAAGGGAAGGGCAGGAAAAAAGGAAAGAGTAAGACAAAGGGTACAAGGGGCAGGGAAGAAAAGAGGAAGAAAGGGAGGGGAGGTGGGACAAAATGGGGAAAAACAGGGGGGAAGAAGGGAAAAGTGGAAAAAAGGGAAGGAAAAAGAGGAAAGGGGGAAAAGAAAAAGATGAAGAAGAAGGAAAGGGGAAGTGAAAAAGAGAGGAAAACGATTGAAAAACTAAGGGAAGAAAAGAAAAGAGAAGAAAGAGAAAAAGAAGGAAAGAAAAAAAGTTGAGTACAATAGGGAAGGGGAAAAACAAAATGAGTGAGGACTTGAACAGAACCCCAAATTTGTGGCAATCTTAAACTGAAAAAATATGTATGACAGGAAAATCTTTACTCCTCCTTGACGGAATAAATTTATAAAAATGGTCTAAGATCCAATTCTTGGTTTAAGCCAAAGGGTGTGACAGTATGGAGTTCAAAAATGAATCTCTGCTCTTCTCAACATTATCACATCTATGTCATGTGGACTGAATCTGTTTTAACGACAAATAACTGAAGGTAATCAATGGTGTCTCCAAATTCATTCCAGTGTAGAATCATAGGTGCAGATATGCTATGCTATGCTCAATTATTCTAGTTTTAATCATCCTTTTTGTTTTCCCAATATAGAGCAAGTTGCAAGGACAAATAGCAAATATAACCTGAATTGAATTACAATCTATAGAATGATTCAATCTAATAATTTTATTGAATTACAATCTATGGAATGATTCAATCTAATAATTTTATTGTTAGCTGGATGTGAGAAATGAGTAAGAGTGAGTGCTTACAAAACGAGCAGGATCCACACTTTGAATGTCCAGTATATTGTCTTCCGTGGCTCTATCCAGTACAGCGGATGGAACTAGCCTTTCTTTTAAATTTTTATTTCAGGAATACAAAATGATTGGGTTTTATTATCCTTAAAGGGAAGGGAAAGGGAAATGGGACTTGATAAACCGCCTTTCTGAGGTTTTTGCAACTACATTCAAAGCGGTTTACATATATTCAGGTACTTATTTTGTACCAGGGGCAATGGAGGGTTAAGTGACTTGCCCAGAGTCACAAGGAGCTGCAGTCATAGGAGCCGACTCTATGGGTGCTTGTGCACCCCCAATATTGAGAAAATTCCTTGCATGTGCCCAAGGAAGGGTTATTTCCACTGAGCTTAGCACCCCCAATAATTTTGAAAAGTTGGCTCCTATGGCTGCAGTGGGAATCAAACTCAGTTCCCCAGGATCAAAGTCCACTGCACTAACCACTAGGCTACTCCTCCATGGATCGCCATGGATCTAGGCTAGTCCTCTTGGATCTCTAAAATGTGCCAGTGTTTTCTAATAATGTGTTGTATATTGATGGCATGATGCGAGAACTTCAAAGTGCTGGGTTACTTTTTGTAGGTTTGGCTTTCAGCAAAGATTCACAGCTCTGGGCCTTTGCCTTATTAGGCCCTGTGTTATGCACTGTATTGGACAATCTCTCTGCTGAAACCATATGGCCACTGTGATACCTTGTGTATTAATGTCCTATGGATCAGAACAAAGTCTCCGCAATCTTAAAAACTGACAGTATTAAGGGAAGTTGCTTTTTAAGCTTCTGTTGTAGCTTCTTGTAGAAAGAGGTAACTAAGGGGTCATTTTACTAAGGAGTGCTGAAAAATGGCCTGAGCTGGTCTAGACGCGTATATTGGACGCTCCCAGGTCCATTTTTCAGCGCACCTGCATAAAAGGCCTTTTTTTTTGCTGTAAATGGACGTGCAGTAAAATAAAAATTGGCGCACATCCATTTTGGGCCCGAGATCTTACCGCCACACACTAACTTAGTGGTAAGGTCTCACGTGTTAACCGGGCAGTAATTGTCAGTGAGCATACACTGCCGATTACTGGCCAGTTAGCGCCGCGAGCTGGAAGTTTTCTGGCGCGCGTAGAAAATGAAATTACCGCCCAGGCCATGCAGTAGCCGGATGGTAGTTCCAAATTGGCGCATGTTGGGCATGCGTAGATGCCTTTGCGGCTTAGTAAAAGGGCCCCTAAGTCATAACGTGTCTTTTTAATCAGTATTTCTAAATAGGGAATCTCAAATGCAATTCAGCTCATTTTAAATTTTAGATTAGGGTTTCTTGTGTTTAACCAAGTATGAAACTAGAAACGTATCTACACTGCCCTTCCAGAGAATAAAGATATCATCATCTACAGTCTTATTTCAGTGCTGAATGGATGCTACTCAAGATAAATTTGCTCAAATTTGGAAACTTATAAGTATGCAATTATGCGTATTTTCAAAGCACTTTTGACTTACAAAGTTCCATAGTAACCTATGCAATTTTGTAAGTCTATGTGCTTTGAAAATGAGCACCAATGTCTAGTGCCATTGAGGCCCCCACTGCCATTCCCTTTATTTGTTGAAAAAAAATATTTTTGAAAGCAAAACTAATTCTGAGTTAATGCTATAGTGGCTATTGTCAAAATGAAATAATTACTACTACTACTACTTAGCATTTCTATAGCGCTGCCAGGGTTACGCAGCGCTGTACAAGTTTAGACATGGGGAAGGACAGTCCCTGCTCAAGAGAGCTTACAATCTAACGGTAACACGCTATGTAGCCAGTGTAGGTATCAGGAAAGGGGAAGGTGGTTAGGCGCCAAAAGCAAGGGAGAAGAGATGGGCCTTGAGTAAGGACTTGAAAATGGGCAGGGAGGGCGCACGGCGTATGGGTTCAGGAAGTCTGTTCCAGGCATAAGGTGATGCGAGGCAGAAGGGGCGGAGTCTGGAGTTAGCGGTGGTGGAGAAGGGTACAGATAGGAGTGATTTTTCCTGAGAGCGGAGGTTACGGGTGGGAACATACGGGGAGAGGAGGGTAGAGAGGTAGTAGGGGGCTGCAGATTGAGTGCACTTGAAGGTCAATAGGAGAAGCTTGAACTGTATATGGTAGCGGATCGGGAGCCAGTGAAGCGACTTGAGGAGAGGGGTGATATGAGAGTATCAGTTCACGCGGTAGATAAGACGTGCGGCGGAATTTTGGACAGATTGAAGGGGGGATAGGTGGCTAAGCGGGAGGCCAGCGAGGAGAAGGTTGCAATAGTCAAGACGAGAGGTAACGAGCGAGTGGACGAGGGTTCGGGTGGTCTGTTCAGAGAGGAATGGGCGAATTTTGCTAATATTATAGAGGAAGAAGCGACAGGTCTTAGCTGTCTGCTGGATATGGGCAGAGAAGGAGAGGGAGGAGTCGAAAATGACTCCGAGATTGCGGGCTGAAGAGACGGGGAGGATGAGGGCGTTGTCAACAGAGACGGAAAGTGGGGGAAGAGGAGAAGAGGGTTTGGGTGGAAAGACAAGGAGTTCAGTCTTTGCCATGTTCAGTTTCAGATGCCGGTTGGACATCCAGGCAGCGATGTCTGAAAGGCAGGCCGAAACTTTGGTCTGGGTTTCGACTGTGATGTCGGGAGTGGAGAGGTAAAGCTGGGTGTCATCAGCATAGAGATGGTATTGGAATCCATGTGATGAGATCAACGAGCCCAGGGAAGAGGTGTATATCGAGAAAAGAAGCGGTCCAAGGACAGATCCTTGAGGGACCCCGACAGAGAGAGGGACGGGGGTGGAAGAAGAGCCGTTAGTAAATACTCTGAAGGTGCGTTGGGAAAGATACGAGGAGAACCAGGAGAGGACGGAGCCCTGGAATCCAAATGAGGACAGTGTGTCAAGAAGTAAATTACGATTGACGGTGTCAAAGGTGGCAGATAGGTCGAGGAGGATGAGGATGGAATAGTGACCTTTGGATTTGGCAAGGAACAGGTCATTGCAGACTTTAGAGAGTGCTGTTTCTGTTGAGTGTAGTGGGCGAAAGCCGGATTGAAGCGGGTCGAGGACGGCCTGAGAGGAGAGGAAGTCAAGGCAGCGGCTGTGGACAGCACGTTCAAGTAATTTGGAGAGGAAGGGTAGAAGAGAGATGGGGCGGTAGTTGGAGGGACAGGTGGGGTCAAGTGACGGTTTTTTGAGAAGAGGTGTGACTACAGCGTGCTTGAAGGTGTCAGGGACAGTAGCAGTGGAGAGAGAGAGGTTGAGGATGTGACAGATTGAGGGGTTAACTGTAGGAGAGATGTTGGTAAGCAGATTGGTGGGAATGGGATCAGAGGAACAGGTGGTGCACTTAGAGGAAGAAAGAAGGCGAGCAGTTTCCTCTTCGGTGATCTCAGGGAAGGAGGAGAAGGAGGCCAGGTTAGGTTGGTTGAGGGAGTGGGTTAAGAAGCCACAGGGAGGAGAAGGCTTGGAAATGAATTCAAGGTTTATTTTCTGTACTTTATCGCGGAAGTAGTCAGCTAGTGTTTGAGGAAAGAGTGAGGGGGGGTGGGAGCGGAGGGTACTTTAAGTAGAGAGTTGAGGGTGGCGAAGAGGCGACGAGGGTTGGAGCCAAGAGAATTGGTTAATTGAGAATAATAATCTTGTTTGGCAAGGAATAGGGAGGACTGGAAGGAGGATAGCATGAATTTGTAATGGGTGAAGTCTGGCAGGGTGCGAGATTTCCTCCAGAGTCGTTCAGCAGATCGGGTGCAGGAGCGAAGGTAACGGATGCAAGGGGTTAACCAGGGCTGAGGATTAATGCGCTTAATGGGGCGAGAGACAGATGGTGCTAGGGTATCCAGAATTAGGAATTCTAAGATGTATACTACTTTGTCTGTCTTTTCTGTTACTATCTATGCTTCAATCTGCGATATATTGATATATAATGAATCAATTATCAAAACATTCTCCAAATCTCCTTCAAATTCATCCAACAAATTTATCATGTGAGAAGAATCCCTCATATAAGATTTAATTTGTACAACAAAAGGTCTCAAAAAAAGGTCAACAAATTTAGAACGAGATTACAAAATGAACCCATTACCTGATATTATTGATCTACCTGGCAGATTGGTCAGAGATTTGTGCACTTTTGGTAAAACGTAAATTAGAGTTTATTAAAAGACTTTCTATACCACCTTTTCTGGACAGGTCAAAGTGGTGTACAGACTAATTATGGGGAAAAGAAAGGAACCAAGAATAGTGTACTGAAATGTGGTCAAAAGTATATTCTGGAGATAGGAACTAATCATCAACAAATACAAATAAATGCTCTCTACTACTCATTTTACTATCTTTTTAAAGGACCATCCGAATAAAATTGATGTTTTCAATCTTCACCATACCGGTGTGATAATTGAACATCCAAAGTTCCTCATCAATTCAAATTTAACATATTTTTTATTATCATTCAACTGTTATTTTTCTATTCTTTTTTTCACTATTTTCTTTAAAATATCTCTATGTCATTACAAAATATGTTTCAAAAGGTATTCACTTATCTCTAAAGTACATATAGATCAAAAATAGATTCAACTTCTTCACAGTGAGTCAGTCCAACATAGCGCCATGTTTCGCCTCCAAGCTGTATCAGGAAAAACAACTTCATTTAGCTTTCTTTGGCACATACATCTTGAAGTCCTTTCGACGTATTGTGACAAGGCTACATCCCAGATGTATAAAATGAAGCAGCAAAACTCTAAACTACATCTCCCAGAATGCATTTCTAGTCCCAGCAGGGGGAGCCCGGGGATAGGCAAGCTGGCCATATACCGACTCTGACCACAAGAGGGAGGGAGAATGAAGGAGCCCAGTTCCCTGGACCCGCAATCAGTATATCATGCAGCCCACCTGTAATAGAGGGGGTGTGGTGAGAAGCAGGAGGAGGACTGGATGGAAGAGGGGGATTAATCAGGCTGAGAAAGAAGAAACCAGAATGAAAAGGGAGCCTGAAAGCCCTGAGGAGTGCAGTACCTGAAGGTTTGAACATCTACCTTGGATGGAAGTTATTTTGATTTAAACCCTGCTTGAATAGAGAAGCCTGTTTTTCTTGGGTGAGAACTGTTTGCTTTGGGGAAACCTTGACTGTTGGGAGGTGGCTGGAAGAATTACCCAACCGGGTTCCCCCAAGCTTAAACCTGATTAGTTTGGAGAGACTGTGGAAATTGGAAAGGCTTCTTTAGGAAGGGGAAGCCAAATGCCTAATGTGTGCCACTTGATTGGGTGTGCCTGGTGCCTGGGAGAGAAGGTCTTAAGGCATGAGGGCCAGGAGGAGCCTCTCAAAAGCAGGAAGGTCCTAAATGCCCTGATGTTATAAGGCTGTTGGGCTTGATAACGGGCTAAGTAGGGGGAGCCGTGTCCTAAAAGACTGAGCACACATTAACTGAAGTGTTTGTTATGAACTTGGAAAATAAAAAAATATTTTACAGTCTCAACTGCTGGAATTTTGTGGGGTTCTGGCTATTCGGGAGGGAGGAGGCTGCCTTCCCCCACATACTGGCACAGCGGGCTCATTTACAGTATATGTATTCGTGCTTGTTCAATAAACTTGTCTTTGTATACATTCGCCTGTTTGTTTTACATCATACAGATCACTTAACACAGAGACCAGAAAAGTTCCATTTTAATTTTATCAGACCACAACTCTTTTTCTTACATTATGGAGTCTCCTATAACTGCTTCTTCCAAAATGCTATGTGGCACATTATGTAGCTTTCCTTCAGCAATGGGTTTTCTTCTTGCCATATAAAGACCGTGCTTGTGGAGTAAACTTGAAATTGTTTTAACAGTCAACATTTTCCCCTGTCTAAGTCACAGACCTCTATAATTCACTTAAAGTAACCTTAGGCTTCACAGTGACCTTCTTCAATGGCTTCCTTAATCCATAGTTACTATCTTTGAAGGGGTATGATCTCACAGAAATGGGCTCTATTTAACATATTATAAGCCTTGTAAAGGCAATTTTTAGACATGGAGAAAAATTTTATCTACTATTGAAAAATGTATAAGTCGTATACAATTAAGACTTCTTGGTTACTTATTTTTAATTACTTTTTGAGTATTTCTACAATGTATTCTTAAACATTTTGAACTGTATTTTTTTAAACTGCAGAATGTGAAAAATGTGCAAGAGTGTGAAGGCTTTCGCAAGACATATTACAATACAGAATACAGAATTTATAAACCTTAATACCTGATCTGCCCTTGTAAGGTGTATGAAGCTCTCAAAAATAGAAGGACTTAGTCTGTCCATTACATCTATGGCCAATTCTTCATCACCCTAAAAAGATCAAACATAGTTATCAGAATCTCACATAATCATAAAGACATATGGGAAGAAAGAAATTAAAATTTAAAACCAAATATTTTCTTACCTTTGACATTTCTAAGACTGTAAATAAGGCCCGCACTTCTCTAAGAACATTGACAGCTAATCTCCTCGTTGTAAGCCGACTATTACAAAGAACAACTAGAGCAAATCCTTCTACCACATGGAATACACTGGAGCACTGATTTCTCTCTAGTGGAAGGGTATGGGTGACTCCATTACCAGCATTTTTCTGAAGAAGAAAAAAAAAATGATAAATTACAGATATTTATATTAACACACAGAAGACCCAGATTTGAGAGTTATAATAAATTTCTGAAGACTTCTGTAGAGAAAATCAGTGATGAAATAGTGAGACTTGTTTTCACCTGGAAAGGGTTCTTAGAAAAAGCTATGGACTTCATCTTTTTTCCAAGAATACCCACTGCAGTTGCCAACCATGTACAGATCCCTCCAAATTGATTACATTAGTTATGTTATCATTCTTGGTCCTTATATTTTACTGCTTTTTATTATGTGTTATGTAAATCATTCTACAGACCTATCTTCCTTATTTCTTACAATAAGAAATTTTAAATTTAAAAACCTATTACTCTGTTCATAATTATACCTTTTGCAATGTAATATAAGCCACATTGAGCCTGCAAATGGGTGGGAAAATGTGGGGTACAAATAAATATGAGACTGAGTTGGGAGTTACCTAAAGGTTAGTGCAGCGAGCTTTGATCCTAGCAACCTGGATTCAATTACCACTGCAGCTCCTTGTGGCCTTGGGCATGTCACTTAACCCTCCATTGCCCCAGGTACAAAAAAAACTTAGATTGTGAGCCCTCTAGGGACACAAAGTACCTGTATATATAATGTGTACAGAGCTGCATACGTCTAGTAGTGCTACAGAAATGATAAGTAGTAGTGGATGGTTCTGCTATTTATTTTCATGAGATATGTTGGGTGGGTGGTACTGCTATCAATTTGTGCCTTTTGACAGGTTTTATGTTGTATTTATTTTATAGGTGTATTTTTTATTGATTGTATGGGTCATATGTTATTTTCTAATTTGCTTTGGATTCTAACAGTGTGTCTTCAAATTTTAATAAATATACACATAATGGAAGCTACTATCACAAAAAATGCCTGATATGCTGTTAAAGGCATAAGGCATCCCAGCATCACTCTTTCACTCAGGACTTCTTTTACAAAGCCATGCTAGCAATTCCCATGCGGCAAATAAGAGGAAGCCCATAGGAATTGAATGGGCTTCCTCTTATTTGCCACACCGTGAATCAGTAGCACGGCTTTGTAAAACAGGCCCTCAACCCCTAGCCCAGAGGTTTTCAATCCAGTCCTCGGGACACACCCAACCAGTCAGGGTGTTCAGGATGTCCCCACTGAGTTCAATGGGGATATCCTGAACACCCCAACTGACTGGGTGTGCCCTGAGGACTGGATAGGAAACCTCTGGGCTAGCCTCTAACACAAAAGGGACAAGCAGCACAGAGAGAACAAGCTACAACTTTGAGTGGTAGAGGTAAGAACATAAGAATAGCCATACTGGGGCAGACTGATGGTCTATCTAGCCAAGTATCCTGCTTCCAGCAGTGGCCAATACAGATCACAAGTACCTGGCAGAATCCCAAATAGGAGCAAGATTCCATGCTACCAATCACAGGGACAGCAGTGACTTTGTCCATTTCTTTTTTTTATATAAATTTTTACTGATGATTAAATACAAGAAGTCATTTTCCAGCCATTGAACCCTATAACATACGCTTAAACATTTGACATTCAACACCCTCATCATAGATTTTACATTTTTATAACCTCCCCTACCCTACCTTGCTCCCTATCTTCCATGGCTTTCACAACCCCTCCTCAAATCTCATTACTAAGGATTTCGTTCAAGTGTGTCCATTCATCTGCTGCCAGGTTAAGCCTCCCCATGCGGCGGTCTGTCAATTTTTCCATTGATGATATCAATCTGAGTTTCATTATCCAGTTATGTATGGTTGGACCCTCTTTCTGTTTCCAATTCAAAGCTATGGATGTTTTCGCCGCTGCAAGTCCAATCCATTTAATTCTACATTGCCATCTCTTCCCTTTTCTATTACCCATCCCAATAAGCACCATTTAGGTTCACAGGGGAACATTACGCCCAATGCCTTGGTTAGTATGTTTGTCACTTCCCCCCAGAACCTCTGCAGTACCGCACATTCCCACCATATATAGTAGTACATGCCTGTGTCCTTCTCACATCTTCAGCACTGGTCAGAAGCATCCGGATACATAGCTTTCAGCCTGTCCGGAGTATAGTACCATCTACTCAAAATCTTATAAGCATTTTCTTTTATTAGCACACATACCGATGCCTTTTAAACTTCCATACACACTCTCTTCCATTCAGAAATGCTAATTTCCGTTCCTAAATCTCGTTCCCATGCCAGCATATATGGTAGCTTCATTAATTCCTGACCCCTAAAATGCCCATATAATCTGGTGATCCCCTTCCCCCCACAGTCTATCTCCTCCCACAGATTCTCAAATTTTTCCCCTTCCAGTGGATTGTCCTTTGCCCAATTTTCTTTGTTTATATAATGCTTAATCTGATGATAAGCAAAGCGGTCCATCTCAGGGAGATCATATTCTGTCTGTCGCTCTTAAATTCTTAATAGCCCTCTCTCCCATTAATTCTCGAAAGCGAATTAACCCTTTCTGAGCCCACGTCTTGAAAACCTTATTCTCTCCCCCTGCTGGGAACCCAGGTTGTTGGGTGATCCAGGCATATGCTGATCCCTTCTGGAAGTTCCTTAATTTTCTTTTTAGGCTTCCACAGAGTTCCAACAGGTGTGAGACAAAGGGATTTAGTGATGGAGGCCCACATTAGCCCATCCAAGTTTCCCTCTTGTACAAAAATCTGCTCTACTGTCACTGGGGATAGGTCCACCTTGCTCCATACCCCAATCTGTTTTAGTTGCACTGCCCAATAGTACCAAAGCACGTTAGGCATGCCCCTTCCCCCTTGCTCTACCGCCCTCCACATAATCTTTTGAGATAGTCTCGCCTGGCGACCCTCCCACATGAACCCCCCTAATTCTGACTGTATTTTAAGTATCTCTCCTTTAGGCACCTGTATTTGCAGGGTCTGAAATAGAAACAGCAACCTGGGCAAGATATTCATTTTGACAGCAGCAATCCTCCCCCACCATGATAACCATCCTTTCTGCCATCTACGAATATCTCCTCTTATTGCTTTGAATAATGGCACATAATTCAGTAAATATAAATTCTCTAACTCTAAAGAAATCCAAATCCCCAAATAATGAAATTTTGTTGCTGCTATCTTAAAAGCAAATCTTTCCCCCATCTGCCGCCTCTCCATCTCTGATATCGTAACCCCCATTAATTCTGATTTGTCCACGTTTATTTTAAACCCTGATAATTCCCCAAACCCACCAAGTTCCGTGATAATTACGGGTATTGTCATTAGGGGGGACGCAATGTAAAACAAAATGTCGTCGGCAAATAATGCTACTTTGTGCTCTCTTCCTCCCATCTTAACCCCTTTAATTTCTTCTAGAGCTCGAATTCTCTGTGCTAATGGTTCAATTGAAATGGCAAAAAGTAATGGCGAAAGTGGGCATCCCTGTCTTGTCCCCCCTTTGAATGTTCAGTTGTGTTGACCAGCCCCCATTCACCTTAATCCTTGCCACCGGCGAACTATACAGCCCTTTCACCCATCCTACAAACACTCTCCCAAACCTCATTTCCGCCATGACCTCCCACAAATAATCCCACTCCACCCTGTCGAAAGCCTTTGGGCTCCCCAGAGAATATTCAGTATACGCCAGATGTTGTCTGCCACTTGTCTGTGCTCTATGAAACCTGATTGGTCTTCATGTATTAGATGGGGCAAGATCTTCTTCAACCTATTGGCCATAACCTTTGCTAGGATTTTTACATCTGTATTCAGAATGAATATTGGTCGATAACATCCACAGACCATTGAATCGCTCCCTGGTTTTAACAACACCGTGATCCCTGCCTCATACATGCTCGAGGGCAAATTCCTCTCTATAAAACAGGCATTCCCAATCCTTACCAACAATGGACCCAACTCTTGGCTAAAAATTGTATAATATTTAACAGTGAACCCATCAAGCCCTGGCACTTTTCCACCTTTTATTCCCTTAATAACTTCTATAATTTCCTGCATTGTAATTGAAGCCTCCAGCTCCCCCTTTGTTGTTCCGTGACCCTACGCAGGCCCAGTTCTTACAAATAACCCTGTATCTCTTCCTTCAAAGCCTTAGTCCCCTTAGTGTATAATCCCGCATAATAATGCACAAATTGTTCTTTAACCTCTGCATCCTCATAAAGCATTTTAACCCCCTCGCCCTTGATTTTAGTAATGGTGTTCTTTATACGTCTCTGACGTAAACTCCTTGCTAACATACTTCCCGCCCTATTACTAAATTAAAAAAACTTTTGTTGTAATAGATTCCAATGATATTCCATCCTTTCCATCTGTATCTTCTGCAGTTCAGTTCCCCACTTCAACACTGTAGCATAATTATCGGGATCCCCCTCCCGCTGATGCGTTGCCTCGAATCGGGCTAGGTTCTGATGTACTTCTAACTCACGTGCTACCCACTCTCTTTTCCTCTGGGCCCCCCTGCTAATAAGATGACCCCTTACAACAGCCTTCAAGGCGTCCCAGAGGATCCCTTCCGAAATTTCTCCCTTATCATTAAAGTCTAAATATTCCTTTATTATTGCCCTCACCCCCTGACATTCCTGCTCTCCCTCTAGAAGTGATTCATTAAGACGCCAAACAGTTCTTTTTTCCCTTTTTCCCATTCCTCTCAACATTATCCAAATGGGGGCATGGTCTGAAGCATGTATGCTTTCGATCTCAGAACCGTGTATTTCTCCCCAGAGGACGCGACTACACCAAATGGCATCTATCCTCCTGTAGGTCTGTTGTGCATGTGAGTAATGTGTGTAAGTTTTCTGTCCAGGATGCTGTAGTCTCCACACATCTATCAAATCGAGTTCCTTCGTCATCCTAAGAAGTTGCCCCTTAGTCCGTGTGCCCCCATCCAAGCGTCCCTTAGAATGGTCAATCCCCTCCACTGGGAAATTAAAGTCCCCTCCCATAATCACCCTCCGTCCCGCAAAGGCCGCTAATTCCTCCCTTAAAGAATCAAAGTATCCCCCCTGTCCTACATTAGGGGCATATACATTCACAAATGTGATGGGTATGTTTTGAATCGTCCCTTTCAGTGCTATGCACCTCCCTGCACCATCTTTATATACTGCTTCTTTTACGAATTGCAGTCCGTCTCTGACATAAATAATTAATCCTCCCGTTTTGTTTCCCTTCAGATCTGCCATAGAAAATCCCTCCCCCAGGCCTTTATTCTGTATTAAAGATACATCTTTTTGTCTAATATGCGTCTCTTGCAGCATTACTACATCCCATTGCATCCTTCTCAGTTCCCGAAAAATAAAACTTCTTTGCCCGGGCTGTTTAAGCCATTGACATTCCATGAGCCCACCCGGATCCTCCCCCCCACTCCCTCCCATCCCCCCCCCACCCCCATCAACTGGCCCACATTCCTTCCAGCCCGTTTTTTCTCTGAGGAAGTTTGTCTTCGCCAGAGGCCCCTCTTTGTACTTACATATCCCCTACTTAACTGTTTCCTCTCTAGTTCCTCATCCTCCCGCCTCTTGCAAACCCCACAACCTTATAACAACAACTCAAAACCATTCTCATAGCAACTCTTGAACCTTCTTGAACCTCTCAGTTCTGTTATATCCACCCTTGAGATTCCAGTCCCAAAGTTCTATCAGGTCACTTTGTCTGGCTGTGGAGACCTCCTCTTGGCTCTGTCCACTTTCGCCCAGCTAGGGTCTTGCCTGCTGTTACCCTCCTGTCTGTGTCGTGGTGAAGCTCTGGGATCAGCAGGCAAATTTGTACATCCTATCTCTGCCAGAATTTTCCAGGCACCTTCCGGGAATGGGAGACCAGAGGAACAAGTTTAGCTAAAAAGCTACTCTTCAACAACTTTTTATGAATTTCATGCCAAACCCTAAGTAAAAGTTGTAAAGGGGGGAGGGGTAAATTCAAATAATGAAAGCCACTAATTTCCCAGTCCCCCAATTAAATTAGACCAATGAGAATCTTCCAACATATGCCTTTCAATGGACATCCATGCTTTCAGAAATCGATTGTATCAATCAAAAATACCTCACAACTGAGCTGCAAAAAAAGTATTTCTTAAAAGAGGGAATCCCTAACCGCCCCAATACAAATCTAGCATACATAACTCGCCTGGAAACCCGGGGTAGGCGACTCTTCCAAATGCAACACAACAATCTCTTTTGAAGCAATTTAAGCTAGGTGTCTGATATGGGGAGTGTTAGCGTTTGAAAAAGATATAGCAGCTTAGGAATAATCACCATTTTACTAATGGCTATCCTTCCCAACCAGGAGTGGTGCAACCTATGCCAACAATCAAGTTTAGAAAAAAGGTTCGGAAGGAGCTTACCATAATTAAATTTATACAAATAAACCAACTTAGCAGAAATCTGCATTCCCAAATACAGGATATGCCCCTTAGCTCAACCAAAAGGCACTGTCTGCTTTAACTGAAAGACCTGCAGTTAAAGTAATATGAAGCAACTCAGACCTTGAGGCATTCATTTTGAAGCCTGACAGTTTCCCATAATAATCAAGTTCAGACAAGGCAACAGGAAGAGAGGTTAGAGGATCCCCATCAGTCTGCAAAATATTGTCAGCAAAGAGGGATATCTTAAACTCTTCACACCGCACTAGAACACCCTCAATTACCATGTTCACATGAATCTTAGCTGCCAATGGCTTGAACACCAATGCAAAAAGCAGTAGGGATAGGCGACACCCCTGCTTAGTGCCTCTCCAGAGATGGAATTTATTTATGGATTGCTTATATCCCACATTTTCCCACTCATGCAGGTGCAATGTGGCTTACAGAAAGTTAAGTAAAAACTACAAAGTTGAAAGCTTAGGAAAGTATACAAGAAGCAAATAGGGGGAGGAGAATCTAACACTGTGAACTAGGCAGGATAAGGGACAAGGGGGGTGCATCAATCAGCGGCGGAAAGTGGGGAGTAGGTCTTAGCAAAGAAGTAGGACTTTAACCCTCATTTACCAAATATACACAGTTACCAAATATACACAGTAGGATCAGAATATAAAGCAGAGATCCACAAAAAACTGGGAAAGACCTACTAAGATTAGCCATTTGAAAAGTGTGCGGATTGCGGGGGCGGGGTTGGCAACCAGCTCAAATCAGTAGATCTGTGAGATATTCCAAGAATATTATGAAAATTATATACCAGTCCTCAGGATTCAGAGTTGGATGGCTCTACGTATTTGGATAGTTTGAATTTACCTTATTTATTTATTTAGATTTTGCTCGCACCATTTTCAGTAGTAGCTCAAGGTGAGTTACGTTCAGGTACTCTGGATATTTCTCTGTCCCAGGAGGGCTCACAATCTAAGTTTGTACCTGAGGCAATGGAGGGTTAAGTGACTTGCCCAAGATACATAGTAGATGACGGCAGAAAAAGACCGGCACGGTCCATCCAGTATGCCCAACAAGATAAACTCATATGTGCTACTTTTTGTGTATACCTTACCTTGATTTGTATCTGCCATTTTCAGGGCACAGACCATAGAAGTCTGCCCAGCATTAGCCCCGCCTCCCACCACCGGCTCTGCCACCCAATCTCGGCTAATAAGGTGCATACTGTCATAATCCAAAACAACTACATCAAAAAACTTCTCCTAATCTAAAAATCTTACAGAATACTGAGCTAATCACGAGCTTGAGGGCTCATTAATACCTTCTAGAAAGCAGAGGCTTCAAAGGCCTATTAGGATCTGTTAAGTACTTCTAAGTAAGTGACCCAGATAGGCCATTGTAAGAGATGCTGGATGGACCACTGACTTGATCTAGCATGGCACTTCTTACTATCTTGTTATAAGTCCAGAAAATCCAAAATTTCATGATGCCCCTATAATAGCTAGGAAGGTGAAATGGGAGATAACACAGAGCCCCTTTGTAAGGTTCTAGACCTTAAGGTTTATAATCAGGTGTGCCTGTTACATTTATACAATTGGCTGATTGAAAGCTTGGTTTATACTTGATTTGATTATGGGTGAGCATTGCTAGCTGCCTGGAATCTGCATAGAGTTATCTTTCTTTCACCGTAAAAGTCATATTCTGTGCAAGATGTGGAAGGCTTTGTTGAAGTTCTGGGGCCACAATCCTGAGGACTCAGATCAAATTCCTCTTTTGGGAAATACGGCATTCTTACCGGGGAGGGAGAATAAGGTTTTTCTTCCTTGGGAGGAGATGGGATAACTTTGGTGGCACAGCTTTAAGATGGGGACGGTTGTTAATCTTTCTCAACTCTTCAAGATCACATTACTGTCGGTTGGGAGGATAGATTTGTGTATTGTCGTCAAACATTACATCTTTGGACCCCACTAGTATAAGTGGCTTGGGGCTTAAATTAAGTGGCCTTTATTCTGTTTTTTTTCTGATGAACCCTATTCACCATATCTGAAGCTCATGCGGTGTTACAAAGTTTAGATTGTAATAGGAATTACTCAGAACTGAAGGAGACATGCAAGCTTACTTTCGAAAGAGAAGGGCGCCCATCTTTCAATACAAATCGGGAGATGGGTGTCCTCTCAAGGTCACCCAAATCGGCATAATCGAAAGCCGATTTTGGGCGTCTTCAACTGCTTCCCGTCGCAGGGATGACCAAAGTTCCCGGGGGCGTGTCGGAGGCGTAGCGAAGGCAGGACTGGGGCGTGCCTAACAGATGGGCGTGCTCAAGCGATAATGGAAAAAAGAAGGGTGTCCCTGACGAGCACTTGGCCGACTTTACTTGGTCCATTTTTTCTTACGACCAAGCCTCAAAAAGGTGCGCGAACTGACCAGATGACCACCAGAGGGAATCGGGGATGACCTCCCCTGACTCCCCCAGTGTTGACTAACCCCCTTCCCACCCTGGAAAAAAAAAAAACTTAAAAAAAACTTTTTTTGCCAGCCTGAAATGTCATACTCAAGTTCATCGCAGCAGTATGCAGGTACCTGGGAGGGAGGTATGTATGTATCAGCGGAGGCATAGCAAAGGTGTGGACATCCTTCTTTCAAACATTTTGGACGTCCTGAACTGCCCCACACACAGGGATGGCTAAATTTCAAGAGAGTGGAGTGGAGGAGTGGCCTAGTGGTTAGAGCACTAGTCTTGCAATCCACAGGTGGCCAGTTCAAATCCCACTACTGCTACTTGTGATGCAAAATCCAAATAAATAAAGGGGGTGTCGGAAGCATAGCAGGTATGGATGTCCTTCTCACAGAAACATCTACATTTTGGACGTCCTCAACTGCCGTTGCAGGGACAGAGGCATAGCGAAGGACGTCCTCAACTGCTGTTGCAGGGACGGAGGCATAGCAAAGAACGTCCTTCACCCATACTCTAAAAAAAAAAAAAAAAAAGACGTCCCTGACAAGCACTTGGATATTTTCACCTGGACATGTATTTTTCTAAGGTTGTAGATGGCAATTTATTTAAGGTTGTAGACTGCTATTATACACGCAGCTTGTCTGCATGTATGAAACCGTCTTTGGCATGCGCAGAGCAGCCACGCATAATGCTTGGCTGTTCTGCACTGGCTTCCCCTCCTTAGGAAGGAAATCATGTGCAAATGAGTTAACAGTGAGCAACTCATTTGCATGTGATTTCCTTCATGCATGTCCAATCCTTTCCGAATCGCTAAGGGATCTGTAAGGGAAGGGCTTTTTCCGTTCAGATAGTGCATCAGTTAGTCCACTGCAGTGCCTCCTAGGGTGCCCGGTTGGTGTCCTGGCATGTCAGGAGGACCAGTGCACTACGAATGCTGGCTCCTCCCATGACCAAATGAGTTGGATTTGGTCATTTCTGAGATGGGTGTCCTCGGTTTCCATTATCGCCGAAAACCGGGGACAACCATCTCTAAGGTCGACCTAAATGTTGAGATTTGGGCGTCCCCGACCGTATTATCGAAACGAAAGATGGACGCCCATCTTGTTTTGATAATACGGGTTTCCCCGCCCCTTCGCGGGGATGTCCTGCGAGGACACCCCTCAGGAAAACTTGGGCGCCCCCTCATGGGGGTCAGGATACTGGGACATCCATGGCTGCTTGGGATGTGGCAGGTAGTATAAGGGGACTCCACAGTTTGATTTCGGGAGTGGGTTACAGAGAATGTCAATACAGATTAGTACATAGAGCTTATTTCACAAAATCACAAATGCATAAAGCTGGGAAACTGTCTACTGCCCTCCCCTCTGTGTTAAGTGTAACTGAGGGCATAATAATTTCTTTCACTGTTTTTGGGAGTGCCCCTTAGTTCAGACATTTTGGATAAAACTGGGAGCATTTTTTAAATCTATTATAGGATAACCCCTTAGATAGCATCCCAATGTTTATTTATTAGATAGGGTAAATATACTAGATATCCAAGGTAGGAGAAATACTCTTCATGTGAAAAGCGCTCCTTGTTGGATGTAAATGTATTTTACAATATTGGGTTTCCCAGTATCCTCCCCAATATTGGGAATGGAGGAATAATAGTATGTTTAGGCAAATTATTTCTGTTATGGAACAGGCAGGGTTGGGAGTGGGGGGGGGGGGGGGGGGTGGTACCTTAGTAAAATAGTGATCAGTACCTGGTTTGAATTGCACACGTATGTTTTTTATAGATACTGTGTTGGATTCAATTTCTATGTGATTTCTAATCGTAATGGGGGGTTTTCCCCATTGATCACTAATAAAAATTGTTTAAACTAAAAAGGTATATTGCGACACTCTAGAATGCTGTCCTCTCCAAACATCAACCAAGCCCAAAGTTTGTAGCAGTTCCCTGAGCGCTGCCCGATCAGCTGCATGATAAAAAGAACCATCCAATGAAGGAAGGAGGGTCATACTGAAATCACCCCTGATCAGCCAAATCCTAGGAGGAAGTTTCAGCAAATTGCATAACAGCAGCTCATAAAACTCTTTCTGATACTGATTTGAGGCATATATAATATTGTAGTGACATCCTTGTATCGCTGCATGTATAGAAACAAAATGCCCCGAAGAATCAGCTACTTTATCCAGAACGTCAACATGCATATTCTTACGTATTAAAATACTCCCACCATTAATTTCCCTGTTTGGATGCGAAGCCATAGCGCAACTAGAAAAATATGGTGCTTTTAGTAACTTCTTTGCCCGCCTCTTGAAATGGGTTTCTTGCACTAAAAAAAACAGAGGAAGTATTTTAGCTTCTTTAAGAAGACATGGAGGCATATTTTCAAAGCAGTTAGGCTTAAAGTTACATAGTAATCTATGGAACTTTGTAAGTCTATGTGCTTTGAAAATGAGCACCATCGTCTCTTGTATGGAGAGTTTAAGCTATGGATATTTAAAGAAACTATTTTAATTTTAGCCATTGCCTTTTTAATATCAGTTCAGACAAACTGTACCTCCGATTTCAGATCCATAAGCAGCGCAAGTAAATGCCCATTAACTTGGGTGGGCATTTCCACACTTGGGCCACTGCTGGATCCATCTGCTAAGCCTTCTATAGCACCTGCCTTAGCTGGTGCTGCCATCTTTAGCTCTTTACAGGGGTAGGGTGCCTTCTATGATCCTCAGATAGATTTGCTGCCTCACAAAAGCTTTTTCTGGAGACTCTGCCAAAGAATGACTTATGCTGTGCTGTCAAAAGGTCAACAGCACAGCATAAGTCGTTCTTCGACAAGTCTCCAGAAGAAGCCATTGTGAAACAAGTCCCCATCAGAGCCTTGGCCTACTTTAGGAGAAAGTTTAGGAGTTATACAGTGTATCGTCTGAAAATGTCTGAAGATTGGTTTCTTCACAGGTTTTGAATCTGTGGTACCGTCAAACCTACATACGGTGAAGCCACTTTGCTGTGTGCCCTAAGTGCTATTTTTCATTATTACATTTTTTGATATTTCATTTGTTTAGTAGACGTAATAAATGAGAATTAAAGTTTTGATATTTACCAAGTCTATCAAACAATGTTTGGAGGTTTTTCTAGACCGATGATTATGTTTTGACCGATCACATTGTGAAGTGGCTACATTTAATTTGAGCCCCGGTCTTTATGAGGTCTTTTCCTCCTTATTTTTGAAAAAAGTTATTTAGATTCCTGAATTTCCTATACATTTACCATTTTTTGTTTTCAGATGTGCTCCTATTTTCTACATGGTAGTTTGATCCTTCTTCTTTGTTGTTTCTTTTTATACCATATACAGGTTTTGTCCGGGTCTTTTCACTTAGAAATTCACTGAAGCACACAAGCTGGTCAGGGGAGACTGAACTTTTACACACAACTATATATACTGATAGATATTCATTTCATCATATTGTAAATTCTGAATAGTATATTTTTTCTAACTGAAGTTTTCATGTTTATTCAAAAAAATGTAAATACATAGCATGAAAAGAATAGAATGCAAAGAGGAATGTACATAACTCATTACATAAATGACTGATGCAGTACCTGCCAAATAAACTGACAGCAACTTCAAAAGAAGAGGATAAATGAACCATTAAATGTATCTCAACAACCCAAACAGAAATAGTGGAAAAGAGGTTATGCACCTACCTGTATCTTCAATATAAGACTACTTACAAATTGCCCTAAACCAGTCACACAAAAGGAATATCAGAAGTATTTCAGCAGGACTCAATTAAGGGCTATTCGGTCTCTTATGAACCATCCCATTTCAGACCACAGCTCCAAGTCTCATCATCTTCAATCATTTATTCCTCTCATGGAATGGGTTTTTACGCTCACAGTTCTTAAATAAACACAATACTTTAAATGCGGTGATAAAAAAAAAAAAAAAAAAAAAGAGATAATTGAGTCCTGATGAATTACTTTTGATATTCCTCGTGTGGCTGGTTTAGGGAAATTTGTAAATTGTCATACATTGAAGATACGGGTGGGTGCATAACGCCAATTCTATTATTTCTTTTGGGTTGTTAAAATAAACTGACAGTACAGGCATTTTACAAAATAAAATAGCATACTTCCTAGGAAAGTGAATCAAAGAACTATCATCAAACATATAAATGGCAAGTGACCGACTCACCTGCAAATGCGCAGTAGAGACTTCCCTCTCTGTCCCGCCCTCGTGTCAAGACGTGATGACGTCAGAGGGCGGAACAGAGAGGGAAACTGAGTCGGAGTCACTGTCGGACGCTGCCGCTGGAGCATGGAAACGAACATTGCGCACACCAACCTCCACCCTCCCCCCCGCCCCACTCCGTATCAGGCCCCCTGCACTGACCTGACAGCGCCTCTCACCTCCGTGTGGAAGAGCTGCTGCTGCTGCCTGCAGCGCTTCCACACGCAGGTGAGAGGCGCTGTCAGGTCAGTGCAGGGGCCTGGCATGGAGGGGGGAGGGAGCGGCGGCGAGGAGGGTAGCTGGAAATCTTGCCCGTTTTAATGGGCTTAACGGCTAGTTTTTTAATAAACAAATATTGTATGCATGCCACAATACCTGAAATTCTGCATTTTTATTATGTATTTGAGCAGCTTGTTTCCACTGATTTATTAGCTGCACTAACATCTTTACAGCATTATCCAGAAGAGTTGGATGGACATCAGTGACTTCACGCACAATAAAGTAAACAAATCCTGAAAGCACATCCTCCCTCCAGTCAGGAAAATCAAGCATTAATGCCTGTAGCGTATTGAAAGCCAGGGCACGCAGTTCTTCATCCATGTGTATTGTGAGCCTGTTGAAGACAAAAAAGGTCTGGTAGAAAATAGCGTACACCACTACAGCTTTTAAGTCGCTTTTAAGTATAGATCAATGCCAATACCTGCACAACTTCCTAGGTGTAAAGTAGGCAATTGTTTTGCATAGAAAGGCTATAATTTCTCATTTCTTGTCTGAAGATATGGCTTGTTTCTCACCTGGTATACACTAGGGAATGTGCTACTGAACAAAAACCGGTATTATGTCTAGATCTTCCGCCAACTGTTATGCTAATAAGGTGCAAAAATATATCTGAACAAAAATTATATTCATTGGCTAAAACATCTGAAATGTATTTTTCCCCATAAATTATCTTTTCATATGTGTAACTCCAAGTCTTGCAAATAATACATGCACCTTGCCATGGGCAGACAGTAAAATTAATCCATTTTCTTACCTTGCTAACAATTCAATGAGATCTGTCCTGCTCATACCATCTGGAATCAGTCTTGGAATAGCAGCAACGCAAGTTCTGAACAGGTCAATCTTGGGCTTTCTCTCTCCTCTGCAACATCATTTTAAAGACCACATCACATATCTCATATTTAGACTTCAGATTTTATTTTGCCCTTATATGATAAGAGCACTAAAGATTGCAAGAACAACTTTGGTTTTATAGATTTAATATTAATACATGGACTTCAAAGACTAGTAGGGATTAGGCTATTTCTCTGATCTTATTCTAAGTAAATCTCCTTTATACAAGTTATTGTTTTATAATACTTGCATCCACATTGTAAATGTCTATGAAGTCTTTCAGGAGTGCTGATAAGGCACACATCGTTATGCATGTCTGTTGGTTACAATTTTTTACAATGCTAGTTGTATAATGGTAAAAAGTAGCTAGTGTGACTTACATGTTAATGCTTGATGGTAAATTAGAAAATGTAGTTAAGACATCTGATTAAATTATTAAATTACAATTCAATATGAACTTGAGCGTGCACTTCATAAATGGAAGTCAAGGGAGAATGTGGTATTTCGCAAAAAGGCAAAACAGGTTCATCTACAAGGGCATGAATACTTCAAACATGATGTCAATTAAATTGGACACACAATGTGGCATTGCATCACATCAAGAATTTTGAGAAGCCATATTCCTTAATTAGACAAAAGAATAGCTATACTGGGTGAGACCAATGATCCATCTAGCCAAGTATCCAGTTTCCAACAGTGTCCAATCCAGGTCACAAGTACCTGGCAGAAACCCAAATAGTAGCAACACTCAATGCTACCCAAACCCAGGGTAAGCAGTGGCTCCCCCAAGTCTATCTCAATAGCACACTATGGACTTTCCTCCAGGAACTTATCCAAAACTTGTTAAAACCTAGATACACTGACCGCTGTTTCCAATCCATCAGCAATGAGTTCCAGAGCTTATATAGCATAAATCCTTTGAGTGTAAACATACTTCCTCCTATTTAGTTTAAAAGTATTTCCATACTAGTAAAAGAGGCCCGTTTCTGAGCAAATGAAACGGGCGCTAGCAAGGTTTTCGTCGGCAACACCCCCGCCCTGCCAACCCCTTCGTTGTTGTGGCATTGCTCTGCCTTCAACGTCATGACGTTTGACGCGAGGGCAGGGTCCGTAGCGATTTCCCACCCCCCCCCCCCCCCCGCCTCCCTGCCAACCCCTTCGTTGTTCTGCCATTGATCCACCCTCGAGGGCGGGGCCCGTAGCGATTTTGGTGGCTTCACCACCACGAACCTTCGAACCTTTTTGAGGGAAGTCAGGGCTTGGTTTCACTGACGTCACTGTCTTCAGAACATTGAGGGTGAGTTTTATATATATATAGATAATTTCATTGAGTATCCCTTAGTCTTTGTATTTTCTTAAAGAGTGAAAAATTGATTCACTTTTACCACTCAGAATTTTGTAGACCTCAATCATATCTTCTCTCAGTCATCTCTTTTCCAAGCTAAAGAGCCCAAAATTCTTTAGTTCTTTCTCATATAAGAGGAGTTCCATCCCATTTAACATTTTGGTTGCTCATCAATGAACCCCCTTCTAATTCTGCTATATCTTTTTTGAGATACGTAAACCATAATTGAACACAATTCTCAAGGTGAGGTCACACAATGGTGTGATACAGATGCATAATAATATCTTTGGTCTTATTTACCTTCCCTTTCCTAATAATTCCTAGCAACTCTTTTCCTTTTTTGGCCACCGTCATATACTGGGCAGAAGATTTCAGCATATTGTCGACAGTGATGCCTACCTTTTTCTTGAGTACTGACTCCCAAAGAGGGGCATAATCGAACGCCTATCTCCATGGGTGTCTATGTCTGAAAACGGGTACGTGAAGAGGCGGGACAGACCGTATTTTCAAAAACATGGACGTTTTTCAGCTGGGCGTTTGTTTTTTTTTTTAGAGATAATGGAAACTAAAAACGCCCAGCTCAAAAATGTCCTAATCCAATCGTGGGAGGGGCCACGAGTCGTAGTACACTCGCCCCCCGACATGCCAGGACACCAACTGAGCACCCTAGAGGTCAGTGCGGTGGACTTCAGACAACGCTCCCACATGCATAGCTCCCTTACCACGGGTGCTGAGCCCCCAACCCCCTCCCTCAAAACCCACTACCCACAAATGTACAACACTACCATAGCTCTTAGGGGTGAAGGGGGCACCTACATGTGGGTACAGTGGGTTTTGCAGGCCTCCCATTTACCAGCACAAGTGTTACAGGTGGGGGGGGGGGGGGGGATGGGTCCACCTGGCTGAAGTGCACTGCGGTACCCACTAAAAGTGCTCCAGGGACCTGCATACACGCAGGCCTATAGGACTGGTTGCTGCTATATAACATTGGCACACCAGTTGACACCTGAAGACTAATCTCTCCAAAAACGTCCTTTATTGGAATAAGCACGCTTACTCACAGTTAACTGCAGATCAGAGGTTGTGCCCCACTGGCAACGAGTCTCCCTGGTACTGAGATTAGCAGTAGGTCAGAGCTGGCAGAATGCTGTACAATGCCCTCTTTCAGCCACATTCAAGGGAAGAACTAAGTTCTGTAACGTGGCTAACACGTGAAAGGGATCTAAAACTGGCTTACAAAAATGGCCACTACCTCATGGACTACCGGAAACAAAACAGGGCACACTCTGACCCAGTAAGCAGGGGGAAAAGCACCATGGGAGAAAAGACTACCAACTACCAACATTGTGAGCATTTGCCACAAGTTACGGTAGTGGAATCACGGAGCCCAATACCCTACACCCACCACAATGCATTGCTGATGTGACTCTGCAGTGCGCATAACAGAAAAGATGTCACACTCACCTGAGAGCCACATCAGAACCAGGGAAAGGCTGTCACAGGATAGAACACATTCTGCTGTCATGGAGGTGGGTACAGCATTTGAGGCTGGCATAGAGGCTGGAAAAAAAGTTTGTAAAGTGGGGTTTTTTTGGTGGGAGGGGGTTAGTGACCACTGGGGGAGTCCGGGGAGGTCATCCTCGATTCCCTCCAGTGGTCATCTGGGCAGTTGGGGCACTTTTTTGGGACTTGTTCGTGAAAAAAAAGGGTCCAAAAAAAGTGACCCAAAATCGCGGTAAAAACGCTTTTTTTTTTTTTTTTTCGATTATCAGCTAAAGACGCCCATCTTTCCTCGGCCGATAACCACGCCCCAGTTCCGCCTTCACCACGCCTCCAACACGCCCCCATCAACTTTACCCATTTCCGCGACGGATTGCAGTTGGAAACGCCCAAAATCGGCTTTCAATTATACCGATATGGGCGCCCACAGGAGAAAGACGCCCATCTCCTGATTTGGGTCGCAATATAGGTGTTTTTCTCTTTCGATTATAAGCTGGAAAGTAGACCATAGCATCAGGTAACTATGATTTGAATTATTCTTCACAATGTGCATCATTTTGCATTCAACCACATGAAATTTCATCTTACATTGGATGCACAGTCTTCCAATTTCCTAAGGTCTTCCTTCAATTTTTCACAGTCCGCATACGTTTTAACAACTTTATATAGTTTTGTAGCATCTACAAATGTAATCACCTCACATGAGTTTCTGATTTCCAGATTATTTATACATATGTTAAATAGCATCAGTTTCAATATAGGTTCCTGCGGCACTCCACTACTCACCCTCCTCCACTGAGAAATATGGCCATTTAACACTACCCTCCATTTTCCTCCCAATAACGAACTCTTAATCCACAACAGAACACTGCCTCCAATCCCATGACTCTTCAATTTTCTCAGGAATCTCTCTTTCATTCTGAAAATCTAGACACACTACATCAAACCGGCTCACCTTTATCAACGTGTTTATTCATGCCTTCAAAGAAATGAAGCAAATTGGTTAGGCAAGACTTCCCTTGGCTGAATCCATGCGAACTTTGTCCCATTAAACCATATTTATTTATGTGTTCTGTAATGTTGTTCTTTATAATAGTTTCCAATATTTTTTCCGGCACTTAAGTCAGGCTTACCGGTCTGTAATGTATGCCACATGGTCTCGGGTTCAAGTGTTTGTAGCTCACCTGGGCTCAGGATTGCTGACCTAGGTCTGTCAGATCCCCAATGAACCAAAGAAAAATGATTGCTGTGACATATGTACCAGCTACCTTGCCTACAGATGACCCATCCCTAAACTCTGTGTCAGCAGTTGGGTCCGCAGCTTTGAGCTGCGCTGTACTTGCAGGGCATGCACAAGCAGGGGGTGTGGGAGCAAGGATATTGACAAACAGACAATACATGCTGTAGAACACGTGACATATGGGGCCCACCACAAGTAGAGGAACAAAGTTTAAGAAAGTAGATGTGGGGGCTAGATATTGCAGCAAGTTCCCAATTAAGATGCATAAAAGGGGGCGTTCACAGAATGTCGGGTGGGGGGTTAGGTTTGAGATCTGCACAGAGGTGCTGTTCCCAGCTGACAAAACAGTGGATTTTAAGCCTGTAAACTGTATTAATTATTTCTTGAAGTGTGTAGTTTGGCCAGCAAGTGGTGCATGTTTATGGTTAAAGCTGTTACAGAGAAACGACTCTTCTTTCTTTAGTTAGCAGACAGAGAAGATAACCTGCAGTGATGTGGCCATTAACTTTTAAAACTTATTTTTCTGGGCTCTGATTGGCCCAGGAGCTCAATTTCAGTCAGGGTGTACAGGCTTTTTCTCCAGTCTTAGCTAGGGAGAAGAAAAAGAGAGAAAGATCTCTTTGCTGAGGCCCTGTGAACAGTTATATTTTAATAACCTGTGAGCAGTTATATGTCCTGATCTCCCCAGGTACTATTTAAATAGTAAACAAATGTTTAGTGTTATAATTGATCCATAATTCAGTTACCTATTATTGTTTTGCTCATTGCACCTTTTCTGTTCATTGTTCTAATTTTTCATGACAATAAACATTTTTAGTTTATTGCCTCTGCTTGTCTGGACTAAGAATCCTGGTGGTCTGTGTGTTGGGTCTGTGAGTGCTTTCCAAGAATTGTGGTATCACTGGGAGTGTGGCCTCAGTAACCAAGAAATCACTGGGGATAATTTGAGAGTGGGAGACTTGCCCAGAGGCGGTTGGGACCCATGTCGGTGGGAGAAAGGTATTAGTGTACAGCACAAGTGGCAGGTGCAAGTGGACCTGAGCTGTGCTGGAGTTAGACCCTCTAAGTGGCTGTGGGGTAGCCCCAGACAAGTGGCTAGGAGTTTTCTGACACCAGCCTTCTCCAGTTAGCCATTGAATGATGCACTCTGAGTGAATGTCAGTTTATCTGCCTTATATGCCCAGGCATTTCTGACTGCATATCTCTGTAACTGTATTATCGTTTCTACAGCTGTCTCCTCTATTTTGAACTAAGAAAGAATTTCTACATGTAATTTTGAATAAGTGTGTGACGAGTAAGATTACAGAATAAAAGATAATTGCTGGATAAGTGAGTCTTTAGTCTCTGAAGGGATAACGTTATTGTGAAAGAGGAGGGAAACGAGTGCTACAGGGATTGGGTATATGAGGTAGGGTGGGGTATCCTTGGGAGGAAGGCTTGGGACCCCCATCCTGATTTCTGACTCGTACAATAATTTCCCGGATCATCCTTTGAACCCTTTTAAAAAATAGTTGTTACATTAGCCACCCTCCAATCTTCAGGTACTACGAACGATTTTAACAACATGTTAGAGATCACTAACAGCAGATCAGCAATTTCATGTTTGAGTTTTCAGTACCCTAGGGTGCACGGAATCTAATCCAGGTGATTTGCTACTCTTTAATTTGTCTATTTAGCACAGTACATCTTCCACATTTACCAAGATTTCTTTCAATTCTTCCCCACTGCCACCCTTTAAAACCATTTCTGGTACAGGTAGATCTCTTACATCTTCTTCTGTAAAGACTGAAGCAAAGAATTCATTCATTCTCTTTACTATGGCCTTGACCTCTCTGAGTGCCCTTTTTGTTCCTTCATGATCTAACGGTTCCACAGATTCCCTCACAGGCTTTCTTCTTCTAATATACCTGAAAATGTAATTGTGAGTTTTTGCTTCTGCGGCAGGTTTCTCTTCATAGTCTCTTTCAGCCTTCTTTATCAATGATTTCCAACTTGACAGTGCTTATGTTGCTTCTTATTTTCTTCAGTCTGATTCTTTTTCCACTCTTTGAAGGATTTTCTTTTAGCTCTAACAGTCTCTTTCAATTCACCTTTTAACTACACTGGCTGTTGTTTAATCTTCTTTCCACCTTTGTAATTAAATGGAAGACATATGTCCATATTCAAGATAAGTGCCTTTATTTGAACTTGAATGTTCTCTGAGCACTTAGTCCTTTAAAAAATAAAAAAATGTTAACTGGTTGTGACATTTAAATGCTTTTCACATGATAATTTGTACAGTGTGGGGACATGGAATGTGGCAATTATTTGCTTGCTAAATTAAGTATTTTGACATACTATTTTTGTAGAGTTTTTTGACCAATGATTATTGTGAGATACCCTTTCTAGAGGCTGTTACCTGTGGGACTAATCTCATTTTTTTTTTTTACTGAGGCATTTTTTCTCCACATTTTTTCTTATTGTAGAACTACTTTATGACCTCTTCAGTACATATTTAAAGGTAGAACTGTTTGGACATGTTGTGATTTGATTTCTACCTGTTTCTGTTATGGTGCAGTTTATATCCATGGGGGAAGCCACTCCTTGCCCCAGGACTGGTAGCATGGAATGTTGCTACTATTTGGGTTTCTACCACTGTTGGAAGAAGGATACTGGGCTAGATGGACCATTGTTCTGACTCAGATGTGGAAAGAACACCTGAATCCCATGAGGAAAAACACAGCAGGGAAGGAGCAGGAGACTGATCCAGGCACTTGAAGCACAGAACAAGGCACACTCAATATGAAATTGAAAATTTTATTAGTAATTCTTAATGATTCTTAAGGATGGCTCCTTCTTCTCTGCTTAATTTAAATCACCCATTATTATACTGTTTCCCAATTTTCCAATTTCCTAATTTCTGTAAACATTTCTTCATCTGTCTGTCCGTTCTATCCTGGTGGGCAGTAATACACCACTACCAGTATACTTTTTCCCTTCACACATGGAATTTCTAACCATAAGACCTCCACGCTACTATTTCATGTAGAATATTTATTTTGTTTGACTCAGTCCTCTCTAACATATAGAGCACTCCCTCTCCAGTTTGATCCACTCTATCACTGTGATATAATTTGTACCCTATTAATATAGTGTCAATTTATTGCCCTCCTTCCACCAGATCTCTGAGATTTCTATTATTCTACCTCTGCATTTAGTGCTATATACTCCAGCTCTGCCATTTTATTTTTTAGGCTTCTAGCATTTGTATACAGACACTTCAAATTGTGTTTTTTCCCTGCATCTACAAGCTACTTAGAAATTGATGGGGATAATTTGTATCCCTTACTCTGCTCTCCTTTTAACAATCCTGGCTTTCTTTCACCATTGTTGAAACCTCTCTATTGGGTCCTGTTTCAAAACTATCCTACAGGGATGCTCCACACCAAACCATGCACTCCTGGGTGATTGTCAGTAACCCCCGCAGCCTGGTTCCATCCCAGTGAAGGTGAAGCCCATCCTCTTGGAATAGGTAAGTAACTTAGCTTTTTCTGAGGACAGGCAGGCATCATATTCTCGGATGTGGAACTCAATAGCAGCCATGCTCACAATATAATAATGAACCTGGCAACTATGTAGAATGTGAGCCTGGCTGAAAAAAAGGGCTGGAGGAAGGAATTCACATTTAAGTAGTAAAAAGATTCTACAGGACTGCTTGTCCAAACCAGATATCCCACCTAGAATGCTGTAGGGAGCAGTGAAGGTGTGGATAGACCATGTAGCTACCTTGCAAATGTCTTCAATAGAGGCAGAGTGGAAATGGGCTACTTAAGCTGCCGTGGCTTTTACATTGTGAGCAGTAACATGGCCATGAAGGGTTAGCCCAGCCTCAGCATACATGTAGGAGATATAGTCGGCCAGCCAAAAAGAGACAGTATGTTTGGTGACAGGAATCCCTAATCTATTAGGGCCGAAGGATACAAAAAGCTGGGAGGACTTCCAATGAGGTTTTGTACACTCCAGATAATAAGCTAGAGTGACCTTGCAGTCTAAGGTATGCAGTGCTGCTTTTCCAGGATGAGAGTGTGGGTTAGCGAAGGAAACAGGAAGAACAATGGACTGATTGAGGAAGAACTCTGACACCACATTAGGAAGGAATTTTGGGTGGGTTTCGAGAACAACCATGTCATGGCAGAACCTGATGTAAGGAGGGTTCACCACCAGGGCTTGAAGCTTGCTTACTCTTCTAATAGAAGTAAGTGTTATTAAGAACAATACCTTTTATTTACCGCCTTTTTGAAGGAATTCACTCAAGGTGGTGTACAGCAAGAATAAGTCAAACATAAGCAATAGACAATTACAGCAGTAAAAATATTCAGGTGAGGTATTTCAGGAATAGAGTGGTTCAAATGGACGTTTCATAAGAGCTGTGAGGATGACATTGAGATCCTATGCCACCCGAGGTGGTTTGATAGGAGGTTTGGTATAAAATAAACCTTTCATGAATCTCACTATCAAGGGATGAACAGAAACTGGTTTATTATCAACTTTGAAGTGAAATGCACTACTGGCACTCAAGTGTACTCTGACTGAGTTAGTTTTGAGGCCAGAATCCAAAAGATAGAGGAGCCACTCCATAAGGGTAGGCAGAGAGCACCTAGCAGGATTGGCTGTTTTGGCCGAACACCAGAGGGAAACTCTTTTCCACTTAAAATGTGCAGAAGGTTTCCTAGATGCTAAAAATATCCTAGAGACTCCTTCAGATGGTTTAAGGAATGTAAATTTATATTGTCAGGAACCAAGCCATCAGGGCTAGAGAGCAAGGGGCTGGATGGAGGAGGGACACCTTCATTTTGTGTTATTAGGGTTGGAAAATGATTTAACTTCAATGGTTCCTTGGACGATAACTCTAGGAGAAGAGAGAACCAGATCTGACGTAGCCAGTAGGGAAGCAATTAGAATCATAGTCCTTTGGTCACAACGTACTTTGAGAAAAGTTTTCCCTATGAGTGGTAGTGGGGGAAAGGCACATAGAAGGTCTGTTCCCCAGTGGAGCAAAAGGTATCTGGGGCTGTATGGTTGGAAGCATAGATACTAGAACAAAAGTGGGGAAGATTCTTGTTCTGAGGAGAAGTGAAAAGGTCTACTGCTGGGATATCCCACTGCTGGAATATTCAACAAACTACAGAGATTCTGAGAGACATTTCGTGAGGCTGAAGGACTCCGCTCAATTTGTCTGCTACAGCATTCTGTTTGCCAGCTAGGTAAACAGTTATTATAGAGATGTTTTGAGAAGTTGACCAAGTCAATATCTGGATTGCTTGCCAACAGAGGTGGTAAGAACCTGTTCCTCCTTGTTTGTTCAGGTAATACACTGCACCTGGTTCTCTGTGTGAACAAGTATTATCTGGTTGAGAATACATTCATGGAAACTTTTGCAGGCATTACAGATTGCTCGCAATTCCAGGAGATTGTTGTTTCTCTTGTAAGGACTAAGAACCCTGGGTGTGGAGGCCATCAAGCATCTGTGGAGACCAAGAACCGTGTTTGTGGACACCAATCTATCATGGAGGCATCCATGGTGAGGACCTTATGTTATGGAAGGAGCTGAAATGCAAGACCCTAGGTGAGACTTTGGGATACCATCCACCACTGCAAATAGTGGTGTAGCTGTAGAATGACTCAAATATTGGCCAAGAGCAATCCTGTGGCCTGGGACCACTGAGGAGAGTGTCCACTGAGGAATTTGGAAGTAGAGTTGAGGCAATGGTGTTACGTGGACTATTGATGCCATGTGACGAAGTAGGTGGAGCATGGAAACAAGCAGATAAATTGGCGGATTTGGACACCTAAGCAGAGAGATGAAGTTTACTGTTTGCTCTCAGTTAAGGTATGAAGAGTCAGCCCTGAGTAGTACAAATGAGAGCTTCAATGAACTCTAAGGTATGAAGAGATTGAAGATGTAATTTGGGGTAATTTATCACAAACCTGTGGAGTTCTAGAAGCTGTATGGCAGACATATTGGAGGTCTGTGCTGACTTCTAGGAGGCTGCCTTGATTAACCAGTCATCGAAGTAGGGGGAAGACGTGGATGCCCCACTTGTGAAGTGTTGCAGCTACTACTATCAGGCACTTTGTGAAGACTAGAGAAGCTGAGGCCATGCCGAATGGTAAGACCTTGTATTGATAATTCAGAGTCCCACAGCAGAAGAGGAGGAACTTTCTGTGCACAGGGAGAATAGGTATGTGCATGTATGCCTTCTTGAGTAGAGAGGAAATCCAGTCTTTGGGTTACATCATGCAAAGAAGTGATCCCAGGAAAACCATGCAAAATTTTTCTTTGCGTAGAAACTTGTTTAAGTCTCACAGGTCAAGAATTGGTTGTATTCTCCCATCTTTTATGAAAGTATCTGGAGTAGAACCCTTGACGCCAGTGGAGGAACTGTGTTGTATGGTATGCAGTACCCAGTGGTCGGAGGTAATGAGAGGCCACCTCTGTTGAAAGAAGTTGAGACTTCCTCTTACCGGTAGGGGGCCTGGCCCAGACAAATGAATGGTGGCAATGCTTACTAGGAAGGAGTCAAAAACAGGGCTGTTGCTTAGACTGAGAAGGGGTCTGAGATTTAAGACTCTGCTGCTGCCTCGGACATGAGCATTGGGGAATAGTTCTTTGAGGTGGAGGAGTGGAAGTGTAACAACGCTTAGATATACAGTAATTTGGAGCACTGAAATCCTCTTGCAAAAATTCTAGAAGAAGTTTGTGGCCTGGATAGTTTTTTTTAGTATCTATATGTTTTTTAATAAGGTCAGCCACTTCCTTGAGTTTGTCATCAAACAAGTTATCTCCACGACAAGGGACATCTGCTAGACACTCCTGGACAGCAGATTCGAGGTCGAAGACTATGAGCCAGGAAAGATGCCGCATTGTTACTCCTAAGGCAGAAAATGCATGAAGAGACATCAAAGGCTTGCCTTGCCAGATATTTACAACAATCTAGAAATTTGCAGTAAAGCTTATTTATTTATTTGTTACATTTGTATCCCACATTTTCCTACCTTTTTGCAGGCTCAATGTGGCTTACATATATCCGTTAATGGCGTTAACCGATTCTGGTCTGAACAAATACAAGGTATAATGAATACAAGGTGACGTTTTGGTAGAATGAGGTACATGTATAGTAGGTATAATTGGGGGGGAACTTAGAAAGGGAGAGAAAGAGTCAAGTAATGTCCATTACAGTCTATGGTTATGTTCTGTTGCAGGTATCCAGGTCTTTTTATGTTGGGTCAGTGGGGTAGGCTCTTCTGAACAGGTCTGTCTTTAGTGCTTTCCGGAAATTTAGGTGGTCGAGCGTAGTTTTTACTGCTTTTGGCAGTGCGTTCCATAGTTGTGCGCTTAAGTAGGAAAAGCTGGATGCATAAGTGGATTTGTATTTGAGTCCTTTGCTGATTGGGTAGTTGAGGTTTAGGTATGATCGTGCAGATTTTGTGGTGTTTCTGGTTGATTTGTATCTGCCATTTTCAGGGCACAGACCGTAGAAGTCTGCCCAGCATTAGCCCCGCCTCCCACCACCGGCTCTGCCACCCAATCTCGGCTAATAAGGTGCATACTGTCATGATCCAAAACAACCACATCAAAAACGTGTCCTAACCTAAAAATCTTACAGAATACTGAGCTAATCACGAGGCTGAGGGCTCATTAATACCTTCTAGATAGCAGAGGCTTCAAAGGCCTATTAGGATCTGTTAAGTACTTCTAAGTAAGTGACCCAGATAGGCCATTGTAAGAGATGCTGGATGGACCATTGACTTGATCTAGCACGGCACTTCTTACGTTCTTATGAATACAGGGTCATTTTGATGAGTGGTACTTCGCTTTATAATCTCATCTCAAAGTACACAAAGATATTACCACAACTGCCAGATCTCCATTTTATGACAAGGTCATTCACAGCTTCTCTGTTTTTCGCTCTTTGTAAATTCTCTTGTTCTTTTGCATTTCAGTGAGACATCAATGTTCTTTTCACAATATCATCCCTGAAAAATGTCAGCACTCTTTTTTCTGCTATTCTTGCTGAGAATAATAAAATAAATCTCAGAAATTTTAATTAACTAATGATTTTTAAAAAGCAAATAATAGAGAGAAGACCCTGAATTCATGGAGTTATTCAATCAACCTAAGGTTCTATTCAGCAAGAATAAAGTTGATAATCCAATATGCCATTAGTTAGAATTGAGGCCTGAAATGTTCTTGTCATTTTGTTCTTCTCCCTGATCTCTCACTGCTGTGTATGGGAACAAGCTCTGACCACTTAACATCTATGCCAGTCACTGAGATGGTTTTGAAATCTCACAAGTAGCAGCTGTGACATCCCTACTACTTTGGTGTGCATTCACAGTGATTTGTCGTTTTGTTCTCCTCCCAGATCTCTCGCTGTAGGGCATGGGAGCAAGACATTAGACACCAAGGGGGTTTTCCTGCGGTGCCTTAGGCGCAAACCAAAAGGCACATGCTTTTGCGCAGCAACTGGCACAAGACTGGCGTGTTTTGATGCAATTTTTTTTCTTTTTCACTGAGAGTGGTATGCCAGTTTGATTTTGAGACTCTTATTTTCCAAGTTCTTTTTCAAGATTTTTGGGCGGTATTTTTTGTCTATAATCTTTTACTAGTGGGAGGGTAGGAATGGATTTCTAGGCCATTGAATGTGGAGGGTTGGTTTTATCCGGACCTCCGGTTTGGTGGATTGATATGTGTCACTGCCTTTGGTAGACTTTAGACAGATTTTTAATTGGCTGTTCTGAACATTTACAACATAGTATACCAGTGTTGTTTCAGAGAAATGGGTATAGGAGAGGGAAATCTAGAAGACAAAAACTAAAGAATCCGTTTAGACAAGAGTTTTGTTATCATGTAATCAACAGCCTATGGAATCTAATATGTCTTGCCAAACTATCCCATGTTTGTATTTAAATGCGAGATAAGTGAATAATAAGGTGGATATAATTAGGGACCTTATTGAAACCCAACAACCAGGTCTTGCTTTTAATACAGAAACTTGATTATCTTCTTCAGATGTTCCGACCTTGAAGTTGATGTGACCTGATGCGGATAATATTATTCAGCTACCCAGATATAGTAAAAAGAGGGGGTGGGGGGTTATTATTTTTAAGTATTTTTAAAAATTAACTTCAAGAGTTTGTGAATATTGTGGGCTTCATGGTATGTGAAATTTCTGATGAGTTCTTAGAGGGTAAATGTTGTGTTTTGTTTTACTGTCCTCTAACGAAATGGTTGGATGTAAAAGATGAGTTTTATGATCTACTATTGAAGAGCTCTTTAGGCTATGATTATATGCTTTTACTTGGGGATATTAATCTACTCAGAGGATAATTCAGATCATAAGGTGAAATATCTTCTTCAAATCTATTTTACTCTGTTGGCCTAGATTTCTTAGAATCTATTTAACTCTGTTGGCCTAGATTTTATCTGTCTCATGGGAAGGGTCATCACTTAAACCTGTTTACTTTTTTATCACCCTTCTCACACTGTTGGAAGATTAATGATGTTGAAGGAAAAAAACTGATCTGGTCTGGTCATTTCTTACTACAATTCACAATTGGAAAGAGAGTAGTAAACATAAATTAACTACTTCTACTTCAGGGATCTCAACAGGGAAAACAGCTCAAGATGCTTTCTGGTCTAGCATAGAATTGAAAATTCAATCTTGAGACTATAAAGAGGTAGTATTTGTTGATAATAATTGCCCCTGAAGAAAGGAAACAGGTTACAGTTCAAAGGAATAATCCTTGGATTGATGCAGAATTGAATATTTAGAAACAAATGTCGCAAATTAGAGCAAAGTTGGCAGAAAAATAGAAAAGGGGAATAACGTTGTGTGGAGAAAGGCTGTCAATCTGTACAGAAGTCTGATTAGACCTAAGAGGAAAACCTATTACTCTCATTTAGTAGGTAATTAATTAATCAGAAGAAACTATATCAATTAGTTAATTATAATATAAAACCAACTTTAACATCGCAGACAGATAGTCAATTATCCCCTTCTGCGCAATTGTCGGCTGATTGCCTTAAGGAAAAAAATAAGCAAATTACAGACAGAAATAGCTTTATCTAAAAAAAAAAAACTAGGAAAGTCATTAGAAGCTCTTCAGTCCCCTACTAGCTCCATTCCTGGCAACTGATCTTGGTTTTATTTTAAGCCTATTTGGCGAAACATGGACCATGTTGGGAACAACGAGAAGTGCACATTTTCATAGGATTTACTGCAAGTCACGGTTATAGGGGATGTTTTTGAAATTTAAAAGTATTACACTAACCTGGATTGGACCTGAACAGCATTAATTGTCTTTTGAAGACACCAATGTGGACGCCCGGAAGAACACTGCCCTCTCTATTCCACTCAAGATAAGTAGCTTTCTATCTGTTTAAACTCTGATAATCTGAAAGTTGAGAAAGACAATAAGGTAGTGGAGGTAGGGTGTGCTATGATGATGGAATGGTGATGTTATACATTTCAAGACTCCGGTCTATGTAATACACCAAAAAACTGAGCACAATTATATAATTTATATAGATATTCATTTTTTATTTTTCATACATATTTTTCTTATATGTTTTATCTTGGCACATATGGTTTCTATATAAAGCTAATAGTTAAAATTTAATGCCAAGAAGTGTGGAGTGATGCACTTGGGGTGCAGAAACCCAAAAGAGAGACACCGGATAGGAGGGGAGAGATTAGTAAGCTCGACTCAGGAGAGAGACCTTGGGGTGTTGGTATTGGAGGATCTGAAGGTGAAGAAACAATGTGACAAGGCGACGGGCGTAGCCAGAAGGATGCTAGGCTTCACAGAGAAGGGTATAACCAGCAGAAGAAAGGAAGTGTTGATACTCCTCTACAAGTCGTTGGTGAGGCCCCACTTGGAGTATTGTGTTCAGTTTTGGAGGCTGTATCTTGCTAAAGATGTAAAAAGACTGGAAGCAGTGAAAAAAAGAGCTACAAAAATGGTAAGGGATTTGCGTTGCAAACGTACGAGGAGAGACTTGCTGACCTGAACATGTATACCTTGGAGCAAAGGAGAAACAGGGGCGACATGATACAGATGTTCAAATATTTGAAAGGTGTTAATCTGCAAAACAAACCTTTTTCAGAGAAGGGAAGGCAGTAGGAACTAGAGACCATGAATTGAGGTTGAAAGGGGGGGCAGACTCAGGACTAATGTCAGGAAGTATTTTTTCATGGAGAGGGTGGTGGATATGTGGAATGCCCTCCCGTGGGAGGTGGTGGAGATGAAAATGGTAATGGAATTCAAACATGCTTGGGATAAACACAAAGGAATCCTGTTTAGAAGGAATAGATCCACGGAATCTTAGGTGGTGACTCTGGTAATTGGGAAGCAAAACCGGTGCTGGGCAGACTTCTACGGTCTATGCCCTGATCGTGACTGAATAGATACGGATGGGCTGGAGTGTAAATTTTAAGGGGTTTCGACATTAGCTTCAGAACTTAGCACAACAGTAGTGCTGGGCAGACTTCTATGGTCTGTGCCCCGAGAATGGCAAGGACAAATCAAACTCAGGTATAAAATATCACTTACCATATAAAATGAGTTTATCTTGTTGGGCAGAATGGCTGGACCATACAGGTCTTTATCTGCCGTCATTTACTATGTTACTATAATGTTCTAGCTTCTCTGCCTGGAGGAGCAGAAGTATGAGATCTCGTATTGTGAATACATTTTAAAGCATAAGTACATAAGTAATGCCACCCTGGGAAAAGACCAAGGGTCCATCGAGCCCAGCATCCTGTCCACGACAGCAGCCAATCCAGGCCAAGGGCACCTGGCGAGCTTCCCAAGCAGATTCCACAACTAAGGAATGGTGAGCTGTGTTTTTTCAAAATCAGTTCATTTCTGTCTCCTGTATATTCTGTCAATTCTCTTTGGAGTCTTCCAGTTTTGAACAGAGTATTCTTCATAATTGCATGAAGTGGAATTATGCATAATTGCATGAAAAATGAGCTTGTGGAGCTATTGTTAGAAATATGTAATTTATCCTTAAAATCGAGCGTGGTACCGGAAGATTGGAGGGTGGCCAATGTAACGCAGATTTTTAAAAAAGGTTTCAGAGGAGATCTGGGAAATTATAGACCGGTGAGTCTGACGTCGGTGTCGGGCAAAATGGTAGAGACTATTATTAAAAACAAAATTACAGAGCATATTCAAAAGTATGGATTAATGAGACAAAGTCAGCATGGATTTATTTAGTGAAGGGAAATCTTGCCTCACCAATCTACTACATTTCTTTGAAGGGGTGAACAAACATGTGGATAAAGGGGAGCCAGTTGATATTGTGTATCTGGATTTTCAGAAGGAGTTTGACAAAGTACCTCATGAAAGACTCCAGAGGAAATTGGAGAGTCATGGGATAGGAGGCAGTGTTCTATTGTGGATTAAAAACTGGTTAAAAGATAGAAAACAGAGAGTAGGGTTAAATGGTCAGTATTCCCAATGGAGAAGGGTAGTTAGTGGGGTTCCCCAGGGGTCTGTGCTGGGGCCGCTGCTTTTAACATATTTATAAATGACCTAGAGATGGGAGCAACTAGTGAGGTAATTAAATTTGCTGATGACACAAAGTTATTCAAAGTCGTTAAATCGCGGGAGGATTGTGAAAAATTACAAGCGGACCTTACGAGACTGGGAGACTGGGCGTCTAAATGGCAGATGACGTTTAACATAGTAACATAGTAGATGACGGTAGAAAAAGACCTGCACGGTCCATCTAGTCTGCCCACGATAAACTCGTATGTGTATACCTTACCTTGATTTGTACCTGTCTTTTTCAGGGCACAGACCATATAAGTCTGTCCAGCAGTATTTCCCGCCTCCCAACCACCAGTCCCGCTTCCCATCACCGGCTCTGGCACAGACCCCGTATAAGTCTGCCCTCCCCTATCCTAGCCTCTCAACCACCAACCCCTCTTCCCCCCGTCATCCAATTTCAGCTAAGCTTCTGTGGATCCATTCCTTCTGCACAGGATTCCTTTATGCCTATCCCACGCATGTTTGAATTCCGTTACCGTTTTCATGTCCACCACCTCCCGCGGGAGGGCATTCCAAGCGTTTACCACCCTCTCCGTGAAGAAATACTTCCTGACATCTTTCCTGAGTCTGCCCCCCTTCAATCTCATTTCATGTCATCTCGTTCTACCGCCTTCCCATCTCCGGAAAAGATTCGTTTGCAGATTAATACCTTTCAAATATCTGAACGTCTGTATCATATCACCCCTGTTCCTCCTTTCCTCCAGAGTATACATGTTCAGGTCAGCAAGTCTCTCTTCATACGTCTTGGAACGCAACTCCCATACCATCCTCGTGGCTTTTCTTTGTACCGCTTCCATTTTTTTAACATCCTTTGCAAGGTATGGCCTCCAAAACTGAACACAATACTCCAGGTGGGGCCTCACCAACGTCTTATACAGGGGCATTAAAACCTCCTTTCTTCTGCTGGTCACACCTCTCTCTATACAGCCTAGCAACCTTCTCGCTACGGCCACCGCCTTGTCGCACTGTTTCATCGCCTTCAGGTCCTCAGATACTATCACCCCAAGATCCCTCTCCCCGTCCGTGTCTATCAGGCTCTCCCCACCTAACACATACGCCTCCCTTGGATTTCTACTCCCTAAGTGCATCACTTTGCATTTCTTCGCATTGAATTTTAATTGCCAAATGTTAGACCATTCTTCCAGCTTCTTCAGATCTTTTTTCATGTTTTCCACTCCCTCCGGGGTGTCCACTCCGTTGCAAATCTTGGTGTCATCCGCAAAAAGGCAAACTTTACCTTGTAACCCTTCGGCAATGTCACTCACAAATATACTGAACAGAATGGGCCCCAGCACCGATCCCTGAGGCACTCCACTACTCACCTTGCCCTCCTCTGAGCGAACTCCATTTACCACCACCCTCTGGCATCTGCCCGTCAACCAGTTCCTAATCCAGTTCACCACTTCGGGTCCTATCTTCAGCTCGTCTAGTTTATTCAAGAGCCTCCTGTGGGGAACCGTGTCAAAAGCCTTGCTGAAATCTAAGTAGATGACGTCTATAGCACGTCCTCGATTTAATTCTCCTGTCACCCAGTCAAAGAATTCAATGAGATTCGTTTGGCATGATTTCCCTTTGGTGAAACCATGTTGTCTCGGATCTTGCAACTTATTGGCTTCCAGGAAATTCACTATCCTTTCCTTCAGCATAGCTTCCATTACTTTTCCAATAACCGAAGTAAGGCTTACCGGCCTGTAGTTTCCAGCTTCTTCCCTATCACCACTTTTGTGAAGAGGGACCACCTCCGCCGTTCTCCAATCCCTCGGAACCTCTCCCGTCTCCAAGTATTTATTAAACAAATCTTTAAGAGGACCTGCCAGAATCTCTCTGAGCTCCCTCAGTATTCTGGGGTGGATCCCATCCGGCCCCATGGCTTTGTCCACCTTTAGCTTTCCAAGTTGTTCATATACACTCTCTTCCGTGAACGGTGCTCTATCCACTTCATTCTCAGGTGTACTTTTGCCAGTCCCTCTTGGTCCTTCCCCAGGATTTTCTTCAGTGAAAACAGAACAAAAGTATCTATTTAGCAAATTGGCTTTTTCTTCATCATTTTCTACATAGCATTTTGCTGTATCTTTTAGTCTCACAATCCCCTTTTTAGTCTTTCTCCTTTCACTAATATACCTGAAGAAGTTTTTGTCTCCCCTCCGTACATTTCTAGCCATTTGTTCTTCTGCTTGCGCCTTCGCCAGACATACCTCTCTCTTGGCTTCTTTCAGTTTCATCCGGTATTCCTCCCCGTGTTCCTCTACTTGACATTTTTTGTATTTCTGGAATGCTAACTCTTTAGCCTTTATTTTCTCAGCCAATTGCTTTGAAAACCATATCGGTTTCCTTTTTTTCTTGCTTTTATTTACTCTCCTTACATAAAGGTCTGTGGCCCTGTTTATTACTTCTTTCAGCTTAGACCACTGTCCTTCCACATGTTGTGCGTTCTCGCAGCCCATCAGCTCCTTCCTCAGGTATTCCCCCATTTTGTTACAGTCAGTTCGCTTGAAGTCCAGGACTTTGAGTTTAGAGTGGCCGCTAACCACATGAGCCGTTATATCAAAACAAACCGTTTGATGGTCACTGCTTCCCAGGTGCGCAGCCACTTGGACATTTGACACACTATCTCCATTCGTGAGCACCAGATCCAGCTTCACTCCCTCCCTTGTGGGTTCCGTCACCATTTGTCTGAGCAGAGCACTTTGGAAAGCATCCACAATCTCTCTACTTCTTTCCGATTTCGCAGAAGGCACCTTCCAATCTACATCTGGCAGATTAAAATCTCCCAACAACAGCACCTCTCTTTTCTTCCACAACTTTTGAATATCAGCGATCAGATCTTTATCCAGTTCCTCCAATTGTGTCGGGGGTCTGTAGACAACACCCACGTGGACCAAGGTTCTATCCTCTCTTGTTAAGGTGATCCATATCGCTTCTTCCTTTCCCCACTTCCCTGTCATTTCAGTTGCTGCGATATCATTTCTCACATACAGAGCTACTCCTCCACCTTTACGTCCCTCTCTATCCTTCCTAAAAAGATTATAGCCTGGTATGTTTACATCCCATTCATGGGAACCATTGAGCCATGTCTCTGTGACTGCAACTACAGTGGTGGAAATAAGTATTTGATCCCTTGCTGATTTTGTAAGTTTGCCCACTGACAAAGACATGAGCAGCCCATAATTGAAGGGTAGGTTATTGGTAACAGTGAGAGATAGCACATCACAAATTAAATCCGGAAAATCACATTGTGGAAAGTATATGAATTTATTTGCATTCTGCAGAGGGAAATAAGTATTTGATCCCCCACCAACCAGTAAGAGATCTGGCCCCTACAGACCAGGTAGATGCTCCAAATCAACTCGTTACCTGCATGACAGACAGCTGTCGGCAATGGTCACCTGTATGAAAGACACCTGTCCACAGACTCAGTGAATCAGTCAGACTCTAACCTCTACAAAATGGCCAAGAGCAAGGAGCTGTCTAAGGATGTCAGGGACAAGATCATACACCTGCACAAGGCTGGAATGGGCTACAAAACCATCAGTACGACGCTGGGCGAGAAGGAGACAACTGTTGGTGCCATAGTAAGAAAATGGAAGAAGTACAAAATGACTGTCAATCGACAAAGATCTGGGGCTCCACGCAAAATCTCACCTCGTGGGGTATCCTTGATCATGAGGAAGGTTAGAAATCAGCCTACAACTACAAGGGGGGAACTTGTCAATGATCTCAAGGCAGCTGGGACCACTGTCACCACGAAAACCATTGGTAACACATTACGACATAACGGATTGCAATCCTGCAGTGCCCGCAAGGTCCCCCTGCTCCGGAAGGCACATGTGACGGCCCGTCTGAAGTTTGCCAGTGAACACCTGGATGATGCCGAGAGTGATTGGGAGAAGGTGCTGTGGTCAGATGAGACAAAAATTGAGCTCTTTGGCATGAACTCAACTCGCCGTGTTTGGAGGAAGAGAAATGCTGCCTATGACCCAAAGAACACCGTCCCCACTGTCAAGCATGGAGGTGGAAATGTTATGTTTTGGGGGTGTTTCTCTGCTAAGGGCACAGGACTACTTCACCGCATCAATGGGAGAATGGATGGGGCCATGTACCGTACAATTCTGAGTGACAACCTCCTTCCCTCCGCCAGGGCCTTAAAAATGGGTCGTGGCTGGGTCTTCCAGCACGACAATGACCCAAAACATACAGCCAAGGCAACAAAGGAGTGGCTCAGGAAGAAGCACATTAGGGTCATGGAGTGGCCTAGCCAGTCACCACACCTTAATCCCATTGAAAACTTATGGAGGGAGCTGAAGCTGCGAGTTGCCAAGCGACAGCCCAGAACTCTTAATGATTTAGAGATGATCTGCAAAGAGGAGTGGACCAAAATTCCTCCTGACATGTGTGCAAACCTCATCATCAACTACAGAAGACGTCTGACCGCTGTGCTTGCCAACAAGGGTTTTGCCACCAAGTATTAGGTCTTGTTTGCCAGAGGGATTAAATACTTATTTCCCTCTGCAGAATGCAAATAAATTCATATACTTTCCACAATGTGATTTTCCGGATTTAATTTGTGATGTGCTATCTCTCACTGTTACCAATAACCTACCCTTCAATTATGGGCTGCTCATGTCTTTGTCAGTGGGCAAACTTACAAAATCAGCAAGGGATCAAATACTTATTTCCACCACTGTATGTCCAAGTCAGTCTCCAACATCAGGGCTTGAAGGTCATGAATGTGACCATAATGTGAGCAAGTGCAAAGTAATGCATGTGGGAAAGAGGAACCTAAATTATAGCTACGTCATGCAAGGTTCCACGTTAGGAGTCACGGACCAAGAAAGGGATCTAGGTGTTGATGATACGTTTAAACCTTCTGCTCAGTGTGCTGCTGTGGCTAAGAAAGCAAACATAATGTTAGGTGTTATTAGGAAAGGAGTGGAAAACAAAAATGAGGATATTATAATGCCTTTGTATCGCTCCATGGTGCGACCGCACCTCGAATATTGTGTTCAATTCTGGTCGCCACATCTCAAAAAAGATATACTGGAATTAGAAAAGGTGAAGGGCGACAAAAATGATAAAGGAGATGGGACGACTTCCCTATGAGGAAAGGCTAAAGCGGCTAGGGCTCTTCAGCTTAGAGAAAAGGCGGCTGAGGGGAGATATGATAAGAGGTCTACAAAATAATGAGTGGAGTTGAACGGGTAGATGTGAAGCGTTTGTTCACGCTTTCCAAAAATACTAGGACCAGAGGGCATGCGATGAAGCTACAATGTAGTAAATTTAAAAGAATCGAAGAAAATTTTTCTTCACTCAACGTGTAATTAAACTCTGGAATTCGTTGCCAGAGAATGTGGTAAAGGCGGTTAGCTTAGCGGAGTTTTAAAAAGGTTTAGACGGCTTCCTAAAGGAAAAGTCCAGTCCATAGACCGTTATTAAATGGACTTGGGGAAAATCCACTACTTCTGGGATAAGCAGTATAAAATGTTTTGTACATTTTGGGGATCTTGCCGGGTATTTGTGACCTGGATTGGCCACTGTTGAAAACAGGATGCTGGGCTCGATGGACCTTTGGTCTTTCCCAGTATGGCAATACTTATGTACTTATGATTCCTTTTCTAAGAAGGGATTCATAATCTAGAACTTCAGTGAGTTCTGAACAAGGTTCCTCCTCTGTTTTCAATTTGAAAGATATGGCTCGGGCCAACTCACAGACAAAGTCAGGGAAGGATATACTTTCTAGAGGAAACTAATGTCTCTCGGGTGGTAGAGAAGGATCAGATGGAATGTCATAGGAATCCTCAGCTGATAGGTCATGTGGGTCCTGGTCTGTGTCCCAGGAGGGGTCCAAGTCTGACTCTTCAAAGTACGTGGAAGAGTGTGTCGACTAGAGCATCAACTCTGCATCGAAATGCATTCAGGCAGATATTCTCAGAGGCTGGCTTCTGCTGATGTCGACAAACCATTGTGCAGGTCCTCTCCCATGACTGTCTCTCTGATATATCTATGGGCTGGGCTAAGGCTAGTCAAGCACCCTGTAAGCCTGAATAGACCACGTAAGCAATAGCCCTGAGAGCTCCTCTTTGAGCATCTCCCAGATTTCCTCTTGTACAGTAGGCTTTGCAACCAGCTGAGAAAGCATTGTGTACGCAGCCCAAGTTATTGCCTGTGCAAGCATATGAGATATTGAAGAACTTGAAAGCCTCTTGTTGAGTAATAAGTTGGAGGGAAGGACAGTGGTCACTGTGTCATGGACACTTCCTGTGCATCGAAAAGATCAATGCAGGGGAGGTGTTGGCAGAGTACCTGGAGGGAGAACAATGGTGATGCTTTTAAAGTTTTTTACGCTGCAGGTCCTTCAATGCACGCAGCAGCGATGAAGAAGACGTAGAGTCCTTCTATGGTTGCAGTACTGAGTCCAATGTCAGAGATTGTCAATGCTACATCAGGTGTATCTGATGTCGATTTGACGCAGGTTATGCATTGAGTGCCGAATTCTCCTACTATGTTCAATGTCAATGCCGATGCAGAACCAAAAAGTTTTTCATGCTAGAATCTACAGGTTTTAAGTGTCCTTGCTTGCATTTGCAGGCAGAGGCCACACTGTATGTTCTGGTGCTCTGGACCCAAGCACTGAACACACCAGTTATGGTCCTATTGCACTGAGTACACTTCTTAATGCACTCGGCACCCTTGTTGACATTGAGGGAAAAACGGCTGATGCAAGGTCAAAAGGCTCAATGGCCCAGGGAGCTTGAGTACTTCTGTACCAGAAAATGGTCGATGCTTCCCAGTCAAAAAAATGGGCTCAGAGACACGAGCTGCCGAAAAAGATAAAATGAAAAATAATGAAATATAATAAAGAAAAAGAAAAATGAGAAAAAAAAAAAAAATCGCAAAAAAGGGAAGGAACCAAAATGAAAAGTTTGAAGCGCTGAGGAACGATTAGAAGTCCAACTTCTCTGATCCACGTCCCACACATGAGTGTCAGGCGGGAAGGAACCCATGCATGCAAAGTTTTAAAGTGAAGGTGCACTATGGCAGTGTCTGCACCAGGCTCCGTGGATGACATCACCCATTTGTGAAAATATCATGCCTGCTTGTCCACAGAGAAATGATGATTCCTTGGTAAACAAATGAAATGGCAAAAACTTGGAAAAGATTTTGCTATTTCAAACCTCGATATACAAACAATGGATAATCTCTCAAAATTAACACGCTTTGAGCATGCGTAGGAACCTAAGAACCTTAGTAAAAAGGCCCCTCAATGTTCTTGCATCAGTTTTCGAATATATTCAAACGGAGTTTGCCATCTGATGAAAAATTGTTAGAACGACAGATGATTCCAACTTTGTGAAAAGCCTTCTCTGGAACTGGACAGCATTACGATGATAACAAAGATGAAGATGCCAATGATGAGTTATATAGCACTACTTTTAATGCAGATGATAATGACAATGATGATGCTAAATTATTCTTTGCTATATGGAAGTCAAGAGTTTCAAACAGAAATTCCCTTGATCAACACTGCAGATCCTATCAGAAAACTTCAACAATTTTTCAGCCTGGTCTGATTTGAAGGAACTTTTTAGTCAGACTGAACACTCCAATTCCTGCTAGTGCAGTTGATGAAAACCTTTTCAGCTATGAAGGATTAATGACTCACAAATGCAATCATATCAGTGACAGTTATTTTCAATTTTTAGTTTTACTAAAAGCAAAGTGGATTCAATTATAGAGTAGAAATATTATTGGGATAAAAACATTAACAATAGCATTCATTGTAGCTGCGGTACTTTTACTTTTTATTCAAAAAATATTATATTAAGCAATAACTGTTTTACTCTCACTTAAGTACTTTGACCTAATACTTTGAACACTGGCCTTCTGTTAATTCTGTAGGCTATGACAGAAGAAGGGCAACCTTCAAAAGCTAATCAAGAAATGTATTAAGTTATGTCCAATAAAAAAGGTATCATCTTATTTTCTTTTCCATGTTTTATTTTGTTTGATTTCTATTGACTACCTCTGGCAGAAAGTTCATGTTTAGAACTACGGGGAAAAGGGTTTTACAATATGGAAACTTGTTAATAAAGTTAGATTTTTTTTTAAGCTCAACAGAGCTTGATTAGATTGTAAGCTCTGTTGAGCAGGGATTGTACATATTCAGTGTACAGCGCTGAGTACATCTAGTAGCACTGAATGATTAGTAGTAGTAAGTTCAAACTGCCTTAATCAATAAACCTATAATTTCTCTTTTATCCCCAATCTTTAAATCAACAAGCACAAAGCAAAATAATGTTCACTTTGAAAGTTAACACAGTAATCAGATTGCCCTAGTGACCTTTGCAGCTATTCTACCTTCCTCATAGTACCTTAATTAACATCTGATTCAGGTCAGTAGCAATGCTGCCTCTCCTCCAGGCAAAGAACAGAAAATAACTCTATCTTAAAGACAAAAAATGTGAGCCCTGGTCTGCTACTATCTGTTTTAATGCCTTAGAGAACTGGAAATGAAGACCAAGGCTCTAACTTTTACATTTCAAACAATTCTGTGAAATGCTAGATCAAGTGAGCTCCTATGTGTATATGTAGACAGAGCTAACACATTTTCAGTTTTAAGATTAGTTCTGAGCTAATTATTTTGATGAACGTACATAAACAAAGAAAAAAGCTGTCACTATTCTCTTATAGAAAAACAAAAAAAAAACAGGTTTTACTGTGCAGTATTTTGTTAAACCAGTATACAAATGTATTAAATGAGTAGAAATTATATATTACATACGTGATCATGTCCTCAGGCTCCTTGTTAGACATCTGTACACTAGTCATACACATAGGTCTCCCGACTTCTTTATCTAGATGCCGAAGGATGCTGTCTAATGCTTTCCGCACTTGAGGATAGTAGATTGACATTCCTTCAGAAACAAAGAAAATGGAGTTAGTACTGTTGCACCATGTGGGCAATCCACTTAACCTTCCACTGCCTCAGGTGCTAACTTAGAATGTAAGACCACTGCAGAAAGTAAATTCTCTATGGTACTAAAATGTAATGTTGAATCTTTATGGAGAGAAATTACATGTATGACAGGGAAAATTATAGCATTGAGGAATATTAATGTCTACCTGGGCAGAATAAAGAGAGACAGTGAAATGCTAACAGAAGTTAAAAAGGCTAATACCACCATAATAATGGGATAGTTTAATTACAAAAACCAAATACTGTTAAAATATGCTATTGGAAACGAGTAGGAAATACCTCATCCCACAAAATGTGCATATAAAAAAAAGAAAGAAAAAACTGTAATTGGAGAAAAAGACCTCAGTCAAAAGAAGACCTCTCCACCAGGTCACAAAGATTCATGGAGGCTACTATCTACCATCGGTCAAAAAATCTCCATTGCTTAAACAAAATTAACAACTTCAAAAATTCTTATTCACTGAAATTACAAGTGTGCAAAACTATACGTATCACAAAATTGTCTTATAATGTGAACTTATCTGTCTAGACTTTCGTAATCCATTGTAGTCAGCTGCCTCACCTCCCCCCCTTTTCGCTAGTTCAAGCTTCATCAGGGGAACTGGAATGATTCAGTGTGTACATTTTGTGGGTTGTGGTATTTATTAATTGTTTCTAACACCATTTTTAAACAGCTAGTGTTGGGTGTATACTGTTCTCTCTCTTTTCGGATTTGGTTTGTACACACATTAATTACCCCAATATTGAATGGGCAGATGTCCCAGTGGAGACTCCAAAGAAGCTGAAGGAGAGCGGATATTTATTTTTTTTATTTTTGCTACATTTGTACCCCGCGCTTTCCCACTCATGGCAGGCTCAATGCGGCTTACATGGGGCAATGGAGGGTTAAGTGACTTGCCCAGAGTCACAAGGAGCTGCCTGTGCCTGAAGTGGGAATTGAACTCAGTTCCTCAGTTCCCCAGGAGCAAACTCCACCACCCTAACCACTAGGCCACTCCTCCACTATTCTCAAGTGGAGCCATGACACTGCTGACAATCCAGTAACATCACATTCCTAACAGTTTATTTCTCTCTAACCCCCCCCCCCCCCACACACACACACACACACACTTGTGCCACCACTCTGTCTCAAACTTCTCACTTTCCCACTCTCTCTCTTCATCAACCCACCTACCCAACATGTCCATCTCCTATCTCTTACCCTCCCCTCCCCATGAGTCTTCCCGAGACAATTACAGAGCTCCTGCCAAGACTGCCAACTGTAAGCATAATTTTTAGCACAGTAGGTCAGAAGGCAGCAGCATGTGTCTGTCCCCTGGCTACACCACACCAGAAGCATATTCCTCCCTGTACCCCACCCCCCCTTTCAGAAAAGTTGCAGCTCAGACAGGAAGGCAGGGCTCAGTTGCAACTATGTAGAACTCTGAATCAGAAGACTCTGGGGATGTAAGAAACCATGACCGTAGTACCTAACCCAAAAACTATTTCTTTATGCAAACAAGCAGTAAAGTGGAGACTGTCAATGGAGGCATGGGACCAGCAGCTTATCTAGAACTGTACTACAACACTACCTGACACAGTTTGGCATGGCCTCAGTTCAAAATTCTGGCCAGTACTGAAAACTGTAGGACTCTGCATAGGGGACTCCACAGCAATTTTACTGCTGGAAGGCACTCAGCAGAAGTAAAACTCTAGTATCACGGTAGGCACACATCTGCCACACCATGTTACTTGCCTGGGCAGTATGTCAGTACGCTGCTCCTGGAAGCAGGAAGGAGGGAAGGAACAGGTTTTAAGTGGCAGAAGCTGCCATGGCACAAACAAAATCTAAAACCAGCTCTCAACCCTACAGCTACACGCTTTGGGGTTTCCTTCTACTGCAGACAAAAAAAACCCCCCCAAGACTATGATACAGGCCATACTATGGGTTCACAGGGGCCACCACTAGCTCACTGGCCTTGTGCTGAAGATCACTGTTTTAGATGCAAATCAGTTGGGTCCATGAGCAGGAAATATATATTTAGTTCTTACTTAGCCTCTTGAATCAGGTTCTGCATGAAACAGTGGGAGGGGAAGACTGGCCTGCTTGGTAACAGTGACCATAACACAATAAAATTTGCCATAATCACTGGAGGGCCACTAAAGAAGACTACTGCTGTACCATTTAATTTTAGAAAGGGAGACTATGAGAAAATCAGAAAAAAATTAAAAGGGGCAACTGCAAAAGTTAAAAGTTTATACGAATGTGGACGCAATTTAAAACTACTATCTTCAAAGCAATGACAAGATGCATTCTATGCATTAGAAAATTTTTTAAAAAACCAAGTAAATATAAGCATTGTTAAAAGCTGAAGTGACAAATGCTATTCAACTAAAAGAACACATTTTTTTAAAACGCACCAGAAAAAAATCCAAGTGTTAAAAACAGCAAAAGCATTAGGCAAGGTAGGTGTAAATTACTAAGGCAGCAAAGAAAAAGAATTTGAAGAGAGGCTTGCCACAGAGGCAAAAAATAACAAAAACTTTTTCAAGTACATTAGAAACAGGAAATCTGTGAGGAAGCTGGTTAGATTATTAAATGACAAAGGGGTAAAGGGGGCATTCAGGAGAGATAAGCCCACACAGAGGAAAAATTATTACAATTTTTTTTTGTGTCAGACAGTGCTGAGGAGAATATGAAGAAGGTTCCAATACATGAAACAATCTAATGAATTGAAGGAACTGAAGCAGATCATAGTGAATGTGGAAGAGCAAACTGGCAAGCTATAGAGTGCCTAATCACCTAGACCAGACGGTATACACCCCAGGGTTCTGAAGGAAAAGCAAAGTTACTTACCAGTAAGCAGGAATTCTCCAAGGACAGCAGGACAGTTATTCTAACAAGTGGGTGTCATCCTCCACACTGCCTGGTGCGGAAACACTGCCCAGTGTACTGTATCTTTAAGAGACTGAGGGAGTGCTCCCACTGCATATGCGTAGGTGCCTTTCCCCCCAAGCATGCATGGGACCAATTAGTATAATAACATAGCTACATGAGATAACTCCAAGGGGAGGTGGGAGGGTATGTGAAAATAAATGGCCTGCTGTCCTTGTAGAATACCTGCTAGCGGCAAGTAACTTCGCTCTCTCCAAGGACAAGCAGGCCAGCTAATTCTCACATGTGGGAATCCTTAGCTACCAGGCTCATAGAAATCAACATTTTATTTGCTGCATTTGTATCCCACATTTTTCCACACATTTGCAGGCTCAATGTGGCTTGCATTATGCCGCAATGGCGATAACCATTAACGGAATGATAAGTATAGAGAAGAGTTACAATTAAGGTATATAAGAATATCAAGCAACTTAGATGTTAAAGATAAAATATCAAGTGAATTAGAATAAATAATTCCTAACAGGTATATAAGAACAAGGACAATGTAAAACGTTCAATAATGTCAATGTAATTAAAGTAACCAGAATAAAGGAATCAATGTTGGTTTGTTCTGGTGCATTTTTGATGTCAAGTCTTTTATGAAGGATTCTTGTTATAAGTCTCTTTGAATAGGTTTGTCTTTAGTAACTTCCGGAAGGTTAGTAGATCGTGCGGTGTCTTTACGGCATTCGGTAGTGTGTTCCACAGCTGCGTGCAGAGGTAGGAAAAACTAGACGCATATATTGATCTGTATTTAAGTCCTCTGCAATTGGGGTAATGAAGGTTTAAGAAAGTTCGAGATGAACTTTTTGTATTTCTTGCTGGTAGATCTAGGAGGTCTGACATATATGATGGGGCCTCTCCATGTATGACTATGAACCAGGGTACAGATCTTGAATGTAATTCGATCTTTTAGTGGGAGCCAGTGTAATTTTTCTCTGAGGGGTTTGGCGCTTTCATATTTCATTTTTCCAAATACGAGTCTAGCTGCTGTGTTTTGGGCTGTCTGGAGTCTCTTAATAGTTTGTGCTTTGCATCCGGCATAGATGGAATTACAATAGTCCAGATGGCTTAATACCAGTGATTGCACCAAAATGCGAAATACCTCTCTTGGGAAGAAAGGTTTCATTCTTTTAAGTTTCCACATTGCATGGAACATCTTCTTTGTTACATTTTTCACGTAGTTATCTCGGGTAAGGTTTCGGTCAATTGTAACTCCCAGGAGTTTCAGTGTGTCCGCAACAGGAAGATTGTGGTTTAGTGTTTTTATATTGGTATAATTGGTTTTATTATACTGTGATGAGAGGATAAGGCATTGTGTCTTTTCTGCATTGAGTTTTAGCTGGAATACATCCGCCCAGGAGTTAATTATTTGGAAGCGTTGGTTGATTTTATCTGTGATTTCTGATAAGTCGTTTTTAAACGGAATATATATCGTAACATCATCAGCATAGATATATGGGTTTAGGGATTGGTTGGAAAGTGACTTGGCTAATGGTAGCATCATTAAGTTAAATAGAATCGGTGAAAGCAGCAATCCCTGAGGCAGTCCACATTCAGGTCTCCATGGTGATGATATAATCGACTTTGATATCATTTGGTATGTTCTTGCTGTTAGGAAGCTTCGAAGCCAATTCAGTACATTTCCTCCAATTCCGAAGTATTCTAGAATGTTCAGTAAAATATCATGGCTAACCATGTCAAACGCGCTGGATGTGTCGAATTGTAAGAGGAGAACATTATTGCCAGCTGCAATTATTTGTTTGAATTTGGTTAGGAGTGTTATAAGTACTGTTTCGGTACTATGATTAGCTCGGAATCCAGATTGGGATGAATGTAGGACTGAGAAATTGTTCAAATAGTCGGTAAGTTGTTTAGTAACTAGACTTTCCATTAACTTAACTACAAGGGGGATGGCTACAACTGGACGATAACTGGTTATATATCATTTAATTTTTTCTTTAGGTCTTTGGGAATTGGTGTAAGTAGTATATTGCCTTTATCCAGAGGAAATAATCCATGTTGAAGCATGTAATTTAAGTAGGAGGTGAGATCTGTTATGAAACGTTGAGGAGCTGATTTTATTAAGTAACTGGGGCATGTGTCTAATTTGCAATGGGACTTGGTGAATTTGTTGATCACTTGAGTGACCGTTTCCTCTTTCAGTAAGTCAAAATTTATCCATATTCGGTCTGCTGGATATTCATCAGTAGTTGGGTCCAAACTGTTAATGAATTCTTCATATTCAGTAGAGTTAATAGGTAATGTATATTGTAATTTAATAATTTTCTCATTGAAGTAAATGGCTAGATCATTTGCTGATGTGGCATCAGTATTAGTTGAGGTAACCGGTGAGGTGTCAAGAAGATTATGTAGAAGTTGGAATATCTTATGTATGTCCTTGTAATCAGGTCCGATTTTGGATTTGTAATATGACCTTTTAGTTTGTCTGATTGTATATTCATATTTTCTTAGCATTTTTTTCCATGCATTAAATGTTTGCTCATCTTTCATTTTAATCCATGCTCATTCAAGTCTCCTTACTTGAGTTTTTAGTTTTTTCAGTTCGTCATTAAACCAAGGTAGTGAGTTATGTCTTCGCGAGGTTCTTGTTTGTAATGGTGCTATTGTATCAAGTATATTCTTGCATCTATTGTCCCAATTTAAGAGGTATTGATTAGAATCTAATTGAACTGTCCATTCGTCCATATAGAACTGTTGCCAGAATAGTGCCGGATCAATTTGACCTCTTGTAGTGTAAATTTTAAGTTCTTGTCTCTGGACAAGGTTTTTTATCCACCATTGCATGGATATGTTTAGTATGAAGTGGTGTGACCATGGTATCTCTGACCATTTTATATCTGTTATTATAAAGGTTTGATCTGTGGAGAATTTGTGTGTGATGAGGTCAAGCATGTGACCTTTAACATGAGTTGCCTGAGTATTAGTCCAATTAAATTCCCATAATTGGAGAAAGTCCTTGCATTCTCGTGTATTTTTTGCATTGTGGTCTTCTAGGTGCAAATATATGTCCCCTAGTATAAGAAGATTAGAATTAGATACACAAGCATTCGAAATGAAGTCCATGAGTTGTGGTTGGCATTCTTGCCAGTTTCCCGGTGGTCTATAAAACAAAATGATGTTTAGATGGTCAAGCAACTTAGAGTGGTTGATCCTAAGTGAAGCAATTTCAAGTTGCGGTGTTATGGATTCAGCTGTAGTTGTTACTGTAAAATAAGATTTGTAAATTAGTGCAATGCCTCCTCCTCTCTTTCCATTTCTTGACCAGTGAATAATATTGTAGCCTTTGTTAGCAGCAAACCTCTCAAGAAGAGAAATAGAGGCTGTTCAGAGATGGGCTTAATATCTACACAGTGATGGTAAGCACTAATTGGACTGAGGTGAACTCTTACAGAGTTGGTCTTAAGAGCAGACTCAGAGAGGTGCAGAAAGTATTCAAGCAGGATCCGTGTAAAACAAAAAATAGGATCAAGGGCTGTGCCCTCACATCCAGTGCTTTTTTTGTGCCGGTACGCAATGGTACGACGTACCGGCACCTTTTTATGGATACAGGGGAGGGAAGAGAGGAGAAATCCTGGACATGGATGGAGGGGAGAAGAGAAGAGAAATGCTGGACATGGATGGAGGGGAGGAAAGAAAAAAGAAGATGCACATGGATGGAGATGAGGGAAAGAGAAGAAAGGAGAAAAACTGCACATGGATGGAGAAAATAGGCAAAAGCTGGATCCACGTTATACCTCCTCCAGTCAATTCCATGGAGGAGGACCCAGCTTTTACTTATGGATGTATGGCAAGAAATGAAGGAGAAAGGAAGAAAGTAAAGAAATAAATGGAAAGGAAGCTCTGGACACGGAGTTAAGGGAACAGATAGAGAGCAGCAGAATCAGAGACTGGGATGGATAGAAAAACAAGGTCACCAAATAACAAAAGGTAGAAAAAAATCATTTTATTTTCATTTTAGTGTTTGAAATATGTCCAATTTGAGAATTTACATCTGCAGTCTTATTTTGCACTGGCTATACTGGAGCTGTAACAGCTTACAGAAATTATTTCTGATGAAAAAAATCATATTATTTTTTTTCCTACACTAGTATAATATTTTCAATGATGTCTGTTTATATGCGCCATAGCTGGTATAAAAAGTGTGGCTAATGTGGGCGTGGCTATCATAGGGGTGGAGCCATATGTGGTTACCCCGCCAATAATGAGTACCAGCACCTTTTTTTCTACAAAAAAAGCACTGCTCGCACCAGACAGCAAACCTCCATCATTTGAAAGAACAATCTTTCCTGGAAGCCAATAAAACTTAGAGACCCTCTCTGGGAAATGCAAGGAAGCAAATTCTAAGCTCTCAACATCCAGGCTATAAAGGCTAGAGACTGAAGGTTGAGATAAGTACAATAAGTACATAAGTACTGCCACACTGGGACAGACCAAAGGTCCATCAAGCCCAGCATCCTGTTTCCAACAGTGGCCAATCCAGATCACAAATACCTGGCTAGATCCCAAAAAGCTCAACACATTTTATGCTGCTTATCCCAGAAATAAGCAGTTGATTTTACCCAAGTCAATTTAATAATGGTCTATGGACTTTTTCTTTAGGAAACCATACATACCCTTTTTTAACCCCGCTAAGCTAACCGCCTTTACCACATTCTCTGGCAACAAATTCCAGAGTTTAATTACACGTTGAGTGAAGAAACATTTTCTCCAATTTGTATTAAATTTACTACTTTGTAGCTTCATCTCATGCCCCCTATTCCTAGTATTTTTGGAAAGAGTAAACAAACAATTCACATCTACCTGTTCCTCTCCACTCATTATTTTATAGACCTCTATCATATCTCCCCTCAGCCATCTTTTCTCCAAACTGAGGAGCCCTAGATGCTTCAGCCTTTCCTCATAGGGAAGTCATCCCATCCCCTTTATCATTTTTGTCACCCTTCACTGTACCTTTTCTAATTCCACTATATCTTTTTTGAGATGCAGTGACCAGAATTGAACACAATATTCGAGGTGCGGTCGCACCATGGACAGATACAAAGGCATTAAAACATCCTCACTTTTGTTTTCCATTCCTTTCCTAATAATACCTACATTCTATTTGTTTTCTTAGCCACCGCAGCACACTGAGCAGAGCATTTCAACGTATCATCAACAACGATGCCGAGATCCCTTTCTTGGTCGATGACTCCTAACGTGGAACCTTGCATGACATAGCTATAGTTCAGGTTCCTCTTTCCCACATGCTTCACTTTGCACTTGCTCACATTCATCTGCCATTTAGGCACCCAGTCTCCCAAGGTCCTCTTGTAATTTTTCACAATCCTATTGTGATTTAACAACTTTTAATAACTTTGTGTCATCAGCAAATTTAATTACCTCACTAGTTACTCCCAACTTTAGATCATTTACAAATATGTTAAAAAGCAGTGGTCCCAGCACAGACCCCTGAGGAACCCCACTATCTACCCTTCTCCATTAAGAATACTGACCATTTAACCTTTCTCCCTGTTTTCTATCCTTTAATCAGTTTTTAATGCACAATAGGACACTACCTTCAATCCCATGACTCTCCAATTTCTTCTGAAGTCTTTCATGAGGTACTTTGTCAAATGTCTTTTGAAAATTCAGATACACAATATCAACCGGCTCGCCTTTATCCACGTTTGCTCATCCCTTTAAAGAAATGTAATAGATTGGTGAGATCCCTCATTCTGCATTATGAGGATCTGAAACACTCCAATCTCTAAGTTTCATCAGAGGATAACTCCAGAAGAAGAGGGACCAGATCTGTTTGGGCTAATATTGGGTGATTAGGATCATGGTTCCCCAGTCTTAGGGTTACCATATGGCTCCAGAAAAAGGAGGACGGATTGAGCCAGTCGGGCTTTACTTCCATTGAAAGCAATGGAAGTAAAACCCGGCTGGCTCAATTACTTCCATTGAAAGCAATGGAAGTAAAACCCGGCTGGCTCAATCCGTCCTCCTTTTTCTGGAGCCATGAGGTAACCCTACCCAGTCTTGCCAAATGAGAGAAATGGTAGGATATGCATACAGAAGACCATTTCCCCAATGGAGGAGGAAGGCATCTGACACTAGTATGTTGTGTGATCTGCACCTGGAGCAAAACTGAGGAACTTTGTGGATGTAAGGAGTGTCAAAGAAATCCAACGAAGGGGTGCCCCACTATCACAAAATCTTGTAGGCAACTTGTTGAGTGACTACTCCTGTGGTTGAATAACACTGCTCAGTCTGTCGGACAAGCAGTTACACTTTTCCACCAGATATGTGGCACTGAGAATTATCCTGTTATGGATAGCCCTTTGAAACATCCGGAGAACCTCCTGACAGAGGGTATGATCCCCTACCCCCCTGCTTGTTGGTGAAATACATCACAACCTGATTGTTTGGATCAGCACAATTTGGTTTGACAGCCAATCTCTGAAAGCCTCTACAGCATCCCAGATTGCCCGAACCTCCAGAAGGTTGATGTGAAGATCTCTCTCCTGAGCTTATCAAGCAGCCTGAGTGTGAAGCCCATTTAAATGAGCCCCCCCCCCCCCCCCCGGGAGGGATGCCTTCCTCATCGGCACCTTCTGGGGCTGAGCAATTTGGAATGGAAGTCCCATGGTCATACTGGATCGAATTCTCCACAAAAAGGAGTGACTGAACTAACTCTAGAGTCACGTGTATGACATCCGCTGGGTTCTCCGAGGCTTGAAACCACTGGAAAGCTTCGGTCCACTGGGCAGTTTTTCATGTGAAGACATGTCAAGGGAGTGACATGCACAGTGGAGGCCACATGATCTAGTAACCTCAACTCCTGCCAAACCATGACCTGCTGGCTGGCATGAAACTGAGTGGCCAGAATAATTACAGTGTCCGCTCACGCCTCAAATGAAAATTCTTCAGTTGGGAGCAGATGAGACTTAGTGTTGTTTAAAACAAACCTTAGTAGATCTAGCACCTCAATAGTTTTTGCATAGATTCCTGGGCACCTTCCATTGATGTATTTTTCACCAGCCAATCATCCAAGTATGGAAACACATGGACACCTAAGTCTGCGTAGCAATGCTGCGACTACTGCTAGACATTTCGTGAAAACCCTGGAAGCTGACGCAAGGCCAAATAGCAAGATATGGTTCTGAAAGTGATGTGTTCTCACCTAAAACCTGAGATACCTCCTATGGCCTGGAAGTATCAGGATATACATGCAGGCTTCCTTCAAGTCCTGAGAGCATAGACAATCTTGTTCCTGAATCATTGGGGGAAGGGTGCTCAGGGAAACTAGCCTGAACTTTTCTTTGACTAGGAATTTGTTCAGGGCCTTCAGGGCCCACATGAGACACATCCCCCCTGTTTTCTTTCGCAAAAGAAAGTACCTGGAGTAGAATCCCCTCCTTCTTCCCCTTGTGGAACAGGCATGACTGCATGGGCCTTTAGAGGGGCGGAGAGTTACTCTGCGAGTACTTACCTGTGAAGAAATAATATGAAAGATGCTCTCAGAGGGGCAATTTGATGGTCTGGTTCATCAATGTAGGCATAAAAAATATGGACTATTTGAAGAACCCATCAGTTGGAGGTTACAAGAGGCCACCTTTCTTGGAAAAAACTCAGCCTCCCTCCTACCAGTAGCTCATCTGGTACATTTACTTGGATCACGGTTATGCTCTGCTGAAGCCAGTCAAAAACTCACCCCTTGTTTTGACTTAGGGGGCCAGCTGGGACTTTTACGCACGCTGTTGATGATAACGAGCTTGATGGGGCTGAACTTGCTGAGTGGGGCAAGAAGGAGTGTACCTGTGCTTTTCAGAATAGTAGGGATCTGTCTTCAACTTGCCCAAAAACCTCATAGAAGAAAAGAGTGCAGAAGGCACTCACCGGAAGAGAGTTTCAATGGTATCAGTGTGTATCTTTATGAGGTCTACAACCTCTTCCACTTTTCTCTCCAGAAGGTTATCTCCATAGCAAGTGGCATCCACCAACCCCTGCTGGACCATCAGGTCCAAGTTAGAGAGAGACACAGCCATGACAGTCTGCACATCACTATAAGTTCTGCAGATCTGGATGCAACAAAGGTATCATATGCGTCCTGGCCAGGAATCTGCGACAAGCATTCTGCTGTTTGGCCAACAGGTGAAGTGATTTGGCCTGCACCAGAGGGAGAGTATCAGTCAAATCATATTGTGCACTAGGGTCCACAAGTAATGGTTCATGTAGAGCTGGAATGACTGGATACAAGATATGAGCATTGAGTCCTGATACATCTTATGCCCAAATGAGTCCAAGTTTCCCTGCCTAGGGATACCGAAGCAAAGTATCCAGAACTTCTGGTCTGTTTGAGAATAGATTCCACCACCAGAGAACAATGAAACAACTGTGGCTTATAACATAGTAACACAGTAAATGATGGCAGATAAAGACCTGTACGGTTCATCCAATCTGCCCAACAAGATAAACTAATTTTACATGGTATGTGATACTTTATATGTATACCCAAGTTTGATTTCTCCTTGCCATTCTTAGGGCACAGACTGTAGAAGTCTGCCCAGCACTGTTCTTGTACTAAAAGTTCTGAAGCTAACGTTGAAGCCCCTTAAAATTTACACTCCAGCCCATCCATATCTATTCAGTTACAATCAGGGCATAGACCATAGAAGTCTGCCCAGCATCGGTTTTGCTTCCCAATTACTGGTGTTGCCACCCAATCTCCGCTAAGATTCCGTAGGTCCATTCCTTCTAAACAGGATTCCTTTGTGTTTATCCCACGTATATTTGAATTCCATTACCGTTTTCATCTCCACCACCTCCCACGGGAGGGCATTCCACATATCTACCACCCTTTCCATGAAAAAATACTTCCTGACATTATTCCCGAGTATGCCCCCCTTCAACCTCAATTCATGTCCTCTAGTTCTACTGCCTTCCCGTCTCCGGAAGAGGTTTGTTTGCGGATTAGCACCTTTCAAATATTTGAATGTCTGTATCATGTCACCCTTGTTTCTCTTTTCCTCCAAAGTATACATGTTCAAGTTGGCAAGTCTCTTCTCATACGGTTTGCAATGCAAATCCCTTACCATTTTTGCAGCTTTTCTTTGCACTGCTTCCAGTCTTTTTACATCATTAGCAAGATACGGCCTCCAAAACTGAACACAATACTCCAAATGTGGACCCACCAACGACTTGTAGAGGAGCATCAACACCTCCTTTCTTCTGCTGGTTATACCCCTCTCTATGTAGCCTAGCATCCTTCTGGTCACGGCCGTCGCCTTGTCACATTGTTTCTTCACCTTCATATCCTCTGACACCAATACCCCAAGGTCTCTCTTCTGAGTTGAGCTTACTAATCTCTCCCCTCCTATTCAGTATCTCTCTTTTGCGTTTCTGCACCCCAAGTGCATCACTCTAAACTTCTTGGAATTAAATTTTAACTGCGAGACCCTCAACCATTCTTCTAACTTTTGGAGATCCCTTCTCATTGTTCCTACTCCCTCCAGGGTATCCACTCTATTGGCTATCTTTGTGTCAGCCGCAAAAAGGGAAAAAACCTTTCCTTCCAATGCTTCAGCAATAACTCTCACAAAAATATTGAACTTCACTGCTCACCTTCCTTTCCTCCAAGCGGATTCCATTTACCACCACCCTCTGCCACCTGTCGGTCAACCAGTTTCCTATCCAGTTCACCACTTTTGGTCCTAAATTCAGCCATTTCAGCTTATTCACGAATCTTCTGTGGGGGACCGTATCAAAAGGCTTTGCGGAAAATCAAATCCAGGTGAATCAGAATTATGGTGTCAATCTTTTAGGGGAGGACGGGGCAGACTGAGGGGACTCTCAAATCTTAACATCACATAAGATCTTGTGAAGTGGAAGTCACAGCCTCTTTAGGTGGAGAGTCATAGTCCAGGACCTTGAACATCTCAGCTGTGAGCTAGTCCACCATCTCCAATCTAATTAGGATGGCAGCCACCATCTCTTTCACAAAAGCAAGGAAGGAGAGACTCTCTGGTGGAGATTTTCACCTCTCCTCTGATGGGGAGTGGTCTGATGGAATGCCATAGGATTCCTCCTCCGAGGATCATCACTAGTTGTCCATGGGAGCTCCATATCAGAATCAGCAAAAAAGACCTCATGGTAGGGCTGAGACTGTGCCTGCCTCAAATATGAGGAACCATGTCCTTGTCTGGAATGGCGCCGAGATGCAGGCACAGTGCAAAGAATACAGTTAGAAATTTGGCCCCAAACACCAGACACACCAGAAATAGGTGTCAGCCACAGAGATGGTCTGATTGCCAGAGCAAAGCGCTTAAATGGAAACCTTCGATAACATAGAAGGAAAAACAGCTGTGGCTAAATCAAATGACACTATGGTGATGTAAAAAGGGGCTAATCACCAAAGAAGTAAGGGAAAGCATCCGGCCAATGCTCAGGCCTAAGAGAGCCCTGAGAGCCCCCCCCCCCCCCAAAAAAAAAGAAACAAAATAGGAGGCAAAAAACACATAGTAAAAATTGTTTTAGGTATATTAAACACAAGAAGCCAGCAAAAGAATTGGCTGGACCACTAGATGACCGAGGGGTAAAAGGGGCAATCAGGCAAGACAAAGCCATAGCCATAGCGGAGAGATTAAATTAATTATTTGCTTCAATCTTTACCGAGGAAATTTGGGAGAGAAACTGGTACCAGAAATGGTATTCAAAGCTGACATCAGAGAAACTAAATGAAATCTCTATAAACCTGGAGAATGTAATGGCTCTCGTGGACCAAATAGTATTCATCCCAGAATGCTGATAAAATTGAAAAATGAACCTGCAGAATTATTATTAGTAATATGTAATTTATCTTTAAAATCAAGCATAGTACCGGAAAACTGGAGGGTGGCCAAAGTAATGACGATTTTTAAAAAGGGTTCCAGGAGTGATCCGGGAAATTACAGACTGGAAAGCCTGACATCAGTGCCAGGTAAAATAGTGGGAAACTTTTATAAAGAATAAAATTACGGAACACATAAATAAACATGGTTTAATAGGATACAGTCAGCATGGGTTCAGCTAAAGGAAGTCTCGCCTTACCAATCTACTTCATTTCTTTGAAGGTGTGAATAAACATGTCTATAAAGGTGAGCCAGTTGATATGCGGTATTTAGGTTTTTAGAAAGCTTTCAGTAAAGTTCCTCATCAGAGACTCATGAGAAAATTAAAAAGTCATGGGATAGGAGGCAATGTTCTGTTGTGGATTAGGAATTCATTTCATGGACAGAAAAGAGAGGGTAGGGTTAAATGGCTAATTCGCTCGGTGGAGGAAAGAAATGTTAAGTAGTAGTAGTAGTAGGAGTGTGAATAGTGAAGTACCACAGGGATCTGTACTGGGACAAGTGCTATTTAACGTATTTATAAATGATATGGAAATCAGAACCATAAGTGGTATAATTAATTTGCAGATGACACATAACTATTCAAGGTCGTTAAAACACATGCGGACTGTGGAAAATTGAAAGAAGACCTTAGGCAACTGGAAGACTGGGCATCCAAATGGCAGATGAAATTTAATGTGGACAAATGCAAAGTGATGCACATTGGAAAAATCAATCCAAATCATAGCTACCTGATGCTAGGGTCCACCTTGGGGATTAGCACCCAAGGAAAAGATTTAGGCATTATTGTAGATAGAATGATGAAATCTTCTGTCCAATGTGTAGCGACGGCCAAAAAAACAAACAGGATGCTAGGAATTATTAGGAAAGGGATTGTAAATAAGAGCGAGAATACAATAATTGTGTTCAATTCTGGTCGCTGCATGTCAAAAAAGATATAATGGAATTAGAAAAGGTACAAAGGAGAGCGACCAAAATGATAAAGCAGATGGGACGACTTCCCTATGAGGAAAGGCTGAAGCGTCTAGGGCTCTTCAGCTTGCAGAAAAAACGGCTGAGGGGAGATATGATAGAGGTCTATAAAATAATGAGTGGAGTGGAATGGGTAGACGTGAATCATTTGTTTACTCTTTCCAAAAATACTAGGACTAGGGGGCATGCGATGAAACTACAAAGTAGTAAATTTAATACGAATTGGAGAAAATGTTTCTTCACTCAACGTGCAATTAAACTCTGGAGTTCGTTGCCAGAGAATGTGGTAAAGGTGGAAAAGTCCATACATCATTATTAAATTGACTTGGGGAAAATTCACTGCTATTTTTGGGATAAGCAGCATAAAATGTATTGAACTTTTCGGGATCTTGCCAGTTATTTGTGACCTGGATTGGCCACTGTTGGAAACAGGATGCTGGGCTTGATGGACCTTTGGTCTTTCCCAGTATGGCAATACTTATACTATTGCTCACTACTGTCAGAATATTGGAATCAAGTCTGGAAAACAACATCACCTATTTTAGACATGTCTGAACCTCTCTCTTATAGCATCTTATTACTTGGTGAGCATGGGTCTAACTACTACTTTTAATCCACATGCTGCCAAACTATTGAATATATTAATGCAAATAGCTGTAAAGATGATATGTCATTGTTGGAAAGAATTTACTAAATTGTCATATAACATGTGGTGGCATAACATCTGTTAAACTGATAAATATAAACATACTGCCAAAAAAAATAAATCACTACACTCATATAAGACTGTTTGGTATCTTATTCAAACCTTAACTTCTCATTCTTAGCAGTGCGAACTCATACAACCACCTCTTAATTTTGATCTACAGCTATCAGTGAATACTTAGTCATTCCTTACATGTAGAACACTAACCAGCTTATTTTTGAAAGAGATCGCCAGCCATCTTCCAACACAAATCAGGAGATGGCCGGCGATCTCCTGAAGCCGGCCAAATCGGTATAATCGAAAGCCGATTTTGGCCGGCTTCAACTGCTTTCCGTCGCGGAGGTGGCCAAACTTCAAGGGGGCGTGTCAGTAATGTAGCAAAGGCAGGACGGGGGCGGAATGAGGGCGTGCTTTGAGATGGCCGGCTTCGCCAGATAATGGAAAAAAGAAGGGCATCCCTGGTGAGAATTTGGTCCGCTTTATTCGGTCCCTTTTTTTCAGGTCTAAGTCCCAAAAAAGTGCCTGAACTGATCAGATGACCACCAGAGGGAATGGGGGATCACCTCCCCTGACTCCTCCAGTGGTCACTAATCCCCTCCCACACTCAAAAAAACAACTTTAAAACCTTTTTTTGCCAACCTCTATGCCAGCCTCAAATGTCATACTCAGGTCCATCGCAGCAGTATACAGGTCCCTGGAGCAGTTTTAGTGGGTGCAGTGGACTTCAGGCAGGTGGACCCAGGCCCATCCCCCCCCCCTACCTGTTACAATTGTGGTGGTAAACGGGAGCCCTCCAAACCCCGCCCCCAAACCCACTGTACCCACATATAGGTGCCCCCTTCACCCATAAGGGCTATGGTAATGGTGTAGAGTTGTGGGGAGTGGGTTTGGGGGGGATTTGGGGGGCTCAGCACCCAAGGTAAGGGAGCTATGCACCTGGGAGTTTTTTTTTTTTTTTTAATTTTTAGAAGTGCCCCCTAGGGTGCCCGGTTGGTGTTCAGGCATGTGAGGGGGACCAGTGCACTACGAATGCTGGCCCCTCCCATGACCAAATGCCTTGGATTTGGCCGGGTTTGAGATCACCAGCCTCGGTTTCCATTATGGGCAAAAACCGAGGCCGGCCATCTCAAACCCCGCCATCTCTGACATTTGGGCTGCCCCAACCGTATTATCCAAAAAAAAAAAAAAAAGATGACCAGCCATCTTTTTTGAAAATACGGTTGGCCCCGCCCCCTTAGAGATGGGCGTCCCCTTTCAAAAATGCCCCTCCACTTGTTCTAATATTGTTACCATATTTAATTTCTCAATGTTTATCTGAGTACTATGTTAATTGGTCCTTTATGTATGGCATGATTTGTTGTTTATGTATTGTTCAACATAAACGACCAATACTTTGAACTAAAAACAAAAATTGCAAAAATAAACAACAACTTCTACAGACTCAGAGTACATCCAAAGCTTAATTTTTATTTTCACATTTCCATCCTCCACAATTCTAGACAGCAGATAGGATCCAAAGCAGTCCTAAACAAGTAAAATCAGAAACAACACAGTTTATACCTAATTGTTCAACCACCCTTAGGAGTCACCTTTGGGTTTAAAAAGCAAAACCATGTGCACATGGACTGAATAAACAAATTAAAACAAAGTCTAAAGCAAATGCCCTTAATATGTAATACTGGTGGTAGCAAGCGGTGGAATATTCACATAATTAGTAAACAGTCTGAGCCAACAGATTTATTTTCCACTGAGCATAATTAACTTATGAATTGGACAATATTGCCACATTTTACACTGACTCTCTGATGCAGGCAGTGCACAGGAAAATATGTTGTTAAATGCTCCCAGGTCTCAACTTTCAACCTGAGTTTTTTTTTTAAAATTACAAATAGTAATGTAAGTGATTGTTTAGCACCTGAATTCATAACACGACGTCTGTGTTTTTTGGTAGCCCTTTACTAGGTGAAAACATTTCTGCAGGGAGTCTCTATAACCGGCGCCTCCAAATGAACTATTACTACTCTAACTGATGAAACCAATAATACTTTCTCCTCTGTGTACATTCGTATGCTGCACAAGTCAGCATGCTGAGGGGGCAGGGCTCGGGGGGGGGGGGGGGGGGGGGGGGGACCTTACCATGGTCTTCACAATGTCCAAGACGTGTACAGCATGTTCCTCTGGTTCTGAACTCACAATCCTCACGCTGAGCCCTCCTGCCTGGGCAAGTCCCTTGGCCGATTCTCGACTCCGTCCCCTCAGTCCTCTCTCCTCCACTGCCCAGCCCACTACTCTCTCTTAGCATACTCTGCTACTGTATGAGTCAACGACACCAGCCACACACTACCACTACCAAGGACTGTGTGTGTGTATGCCTGCATGTGCAGGCAAGGAGCAGCAGAGCAGAACGAGAGGCGGTGGCCAGATTACGTGCAAACAGGGAGGAGGAGTCCGGATTATGTTTCCCTGTCCCAGCAGTAAAAGGTAGGTGTGTGTTTTACTGTGGGTACAGGGATTACTACCGTTCCCGCAGGGCAGGAGAATAATTGCAGTTTGAGCCTGCAATAAAACATGGAAACTTTTCGCCATACCCGTGGCTACCCGTTCCTGTGTCACTCTCTACCAATGAGCATTAAGACAAAACACTTTATAAGATCTCTGTCTTTTGAGCAATCCATCAGGATAATTTCCAAGGAAACGACTTATAGGATACCACCTATAGTGAAAATACCATTTTTAAAAATGTCATTATATTATTCTTATATTCCACAACATTCTCTACAGTTCTGTGCAGACCACAAAGCACTAACAACCAGAACATTTAGCTGGGAATATACATCAGTTTACGTAACATGTTAAACTGCAAGTTAACCCATAGTCTGCTTAAATAACACCGCATTAAGTTGCTTGCAAAACAACAACTAATTAGATGTCTAGCAGTTACCGGGAGAGAATTCCATAAGGAAGCAGCCTGATAAGGAATCAAGGTGAAAGCTGTCTAAAATATTTAACCAGCATAACCAACAGAAACTGTAAAGAAACTTGTCCCCTTAACAACTGTCTTCCCAATAAAAGAGATAAAACCACCACTATGTCCAATGTAAAATGTTTTGAAATGACATGATCTTTAAAGATATAAAATTAATTGAAAAAGGATAAGGTAGAGCAAGAGGAGAAAACCGGTTTGTTATCTGGGACAGATGAAAAAAGTGGAGCAAACTTTGGAACATCAAGGTACTATAAAAAATACTAAGGCAGCAATTACATCAAAATGTTTAATCGTGATTAATCATGCGATTAGAGGCGGGCATAGCCAGAAGTCCAGAGGGGGGGGGGCACAGGGATGGACTGGAGGGCATGCATTTCCTCCCTCCCCCCCCCACATTAGATATCACACCTTTGCTGGTGCAGATGCCAAAGCCCCATCAGTCAAAGAAATCCACTGCCAAGGTGGCTCCCTTCCTCGTGTTGCCTCAGCAGTGAGGAACTCAGTGGGGTACCTCTAGCCGCTAATGTCAGTACTCCCTGAACATGCTTAGTTCATGCACGAACTGAGTATGCTTGGGGAGTGCAAGTGTTGGTGACAACCTACTGACTTCCTTCCTCTTGAGACAATACGAGGAGGAAGGGGGTGACTCAGGCAGCAGATCAGACATAGAAAATGTACTGCATTGTTGGAGGGGGCCTGAGCCCCTGCCATCATCCATTCTCTCTCTCTCTCATGTGCCCCCCCCCCCCCCCCCCCCCCCCGGTGCCTTCACACCCATTCTCTCTCTCATATTTGCCTCTCCCCTCCTGCGGTTCTCTCTCAATGCCCTCCCCTACCTTCCCTGGCTGCTGCTGCAGGGTGAAGACTATCTGAAAAAAATGGTAAACCAGGAAGAGGGAAGAGAGAGCCACTGCCGGTCTGGGAGGGAAGGGAGAGATGCCAGACTGACTGTGCACGTATGCTTGTGAGCAGGCAAGAGAGAGAGAGCAGCTAATTATCAATCACAATAACAAATTTTAATCTTGATTAAAAATTAATGTGTCGATCATGGCATTAAGTGTGATTAACATGGAGCTCTAATTAATACATATGTGCAGGATAGACTGTCTTCACATCAGAGATTGGAACTGATAGAGAATAAATTAAAATATTTGAATTTGAGATTTGTGAACTTTCCCAAGGTACCTTTTGAACTACCTAGAGACACCTTAAAGCAGTATTTTATAGCTATTTTGAAGATTCTGCCTGCATTACACCCTCCTGTTGCAAAATGTTATTTTTTTTTTGCCAATTAAATCACAGCAATGAAAGATCTGACATTTCCAATGAAAGTCTTTATGTGTCAGTCATCCTAGAAAGATCAGAGGATGAAGAGACAAATAGGTTTACATTATTAGTAGCCTTTGTATTCAAGCAAGATAAAGAGAGAATATGTATATATATTGTCATTATCATACTGCTTTAGTTCTTGGTCAGAAATTGTGGATTATTTCCTGATTTGTGTAAAGTGACAAGATGGAAGAAAGCAATTTCTTTCTGATGCCCAGGAAACATGTAATGTTGGGATGCAGGTGTTTATTAGGTTTTATTTTAAATCTATTGTGACTTGTGAAGCTCATAAGTTGAACCTTTTCCGGAGATGGGAAGGCGGTAGAACGAGAGGGCATGAAATGAGATTGAAGGGGGGCAGACTCAAGAAGAATGTCAGGAAGTATTTTTTCACGGAGAGGGTGGTGGATGCTTGGAATGCCCTCCCGCGGGAGGTGGTGGAGATGAAAACGGTAACGGAATTCAAACATGCATGGGATAAACATAAAGGAATCCTGTGCAGAAGGAAGGGATCCTCAGGAGCTTAGCCTAGAATGGGTGGCAGAGCTGGTGGTTGGGAGGCGGGGCTAGTGCTGGGCAGACATATACGGTCTGTGCTGGGGCTGGTTGTTGGGAGGCGAGACTAGTGCTGGGCAGACTTATACGGTCTGTGCCGGGGCTGGTGGTTGGGCGGCGGGGATAGTGCTGGGCAGACTTATACGGTCTGTGCCAGAGCCGGTGGTGGGAGGCGGGGTTGGTGGTTGGGAGGCGGGGATAGGGCTGGCCAGACTTATACGGTCTGTGCACTGAAGAGGACAGTACAAATAAAAAAGTAGCACATATGAATTTATCTTCTTGGGCAGACTGGATGGACCGTGCAGGTCTTTTTCTGCCATCATCTACTATGTTACTATGTTACTATGTCTTTTTTTTTTTTTTTTTGAATCTGCACAATTTCAAATAAGAAAAGATCTAGTCTTGCTGGTAGAGGGCTGAGGGTATCACAGAGAGCCACCAATGAGGTCTTGCAGATAAGAGTCATTTGTATCTTAGATTTTTAATGTAAAGGAGAGAGTTAGGCCTTTACTTTATAAATTTAATTTCTCCTCATTGCATCTCCTCATGATTTCAGTTCTGTAATGGTATGCTGAGTTAATTATGTTTGGGTTGATTTTCTCATTGTTAATATTGCTTGGATACCTATTGCTATTCAAATTGTTTGATTTGATATAATGTTGAAAAAATTCAATTAAAAAAAATAATTAGAAGGACCTGAGACAGAGCCAGAACAGCAACTTTCAGTTGTTCATCTTGATTATATTCCCCTAGTAAAAGTATCTATTACTCAGGATAGCTGGGGAATCATTTCTGTTCCAGCTCTAATTCAGAAGCATTAAATATAAATAAATACAACTAACCAATAACTTTTGCTTCTTCGTCTGTAAGAGTTTTATTGAGAAAAATTTTCTTTACACGCAGTGTGTTTCCTGAGGGAAGAATAACTCCAGTAGTAGGCATTGGTGGTTCTCCATCTTTCTGTTGTAAACTGTCTGCTATTACAAGGAAGACTCTGAGACCTATATTCATTCTCTATAAGAGAAAAAAAATATGAGTATTAAAAACACACTAGGGAAAACTGCAAAATTACAAGCAATAAAAAAGAAACATTACAGCTTTATAGTTTCCTTCATCATACTTCAGCAAGTGCACTTTTAATCTCACTGTTGCATTAAGAATACTGCCCAAAGTGCTGGTATTATCAATTAAAATTTGCAAAACTGGGTATTTAGATAATTAAATGACTAAAGAATTTGTGATTAAAAAATAAAAACCTGAGATTCATATGAAAGGGATATGCCTTAACATGACAGCTGTGCACAAGAGATCCCTTTTTTCCCATATGCTCCCAAGTAGCAACACAAAATTTGCACTCAATTTGCTCTTGAAGACTGGTGGTACTTGGGTTTAAAATCCAGTTCACTGGTGCCAGCACACTTCTGCACAAACCTTCCCCAAACAGACCCAAAATCTGATTTAATAGTTTATACTGTCTTCAAACCAGCTGATTTCCTCAGTTGATCTTGCCTTACATTTTTTTTTAAGGTCAAGTTCCTTTATTTCTTGATATATTTTATTTATTTATTTATTTATTGCATTTGTATTGTATACAGAAACATGTCTAAGTGGTTTACAATAAACAAAATCCAATGAACAGAGAGAAAACGCAATTATAATTGTGTAAGAGAAAGAGGAGAATAAACAAGACAATAATATTTCTTATGCGCTGCAGACAAACATACCACGTCTCAAGTCCTCAAAATGGTTAACCAAATTAAATCATTCTGAATGATTTGTCAAAGAGATGTATTGTGGGCCATTCTAAATTTAGGATAGGATAGGTGGCTGGTGGATGTGAGGATCGCCTGGTGACTTGCCTGCCTGGTGAGAAGGTGGCAAATCTCACGTATCACCCAGATAGGATTTTAGATAGTATTGGGGAGGAGCCAGCTGCCTTGGTACATGTGGGTACCAATGACATAGAAAAATGTGGGAGACAGGTTCTGGAAGCCAAATTTAGGCTTTTAGATAGAAAGCTCAAATCCAGAACTTCTAGGGTAGCATTTTCTGATATGCTACCTGTTCCACGCACAAAGCACAAGAGACAGGCAGAGCTCCGGAGTCTCAATGTGTGGATGAGACGATGGTGCAGGGAGAAGGGTTTTAAATTGGTTAGGAACTGAGCAACATTCTGTGGAAGGGGGAGCTTATTCCGAAAGGATGGGCTCCACCTTAACCAGGGTGGGACCAGGCTGCTGGGATCGGCTTTTAAAAAGGACATAGTGCAGCTTTTAAACTAGAAACTGGGGGAAGGCCGACAGTCACTCAAAAGCGAATGGTTCAGACTAAGGTATCTTTCAAAGATATCACCAAAACAGGGAAGATAGGGTACCCTGAGAGTGAGATTGCAAGAGAGACCATAGTAGATCAGGTGTCCTTAAATAAAAATCAGAAAAAAACGATTGCAATTAATAATGTCAAGTACTGAGCATGAGGATATAAATACGAACAAACAACATAGTTTGAAATGTCTATATGCGAGTGCCAGAAGCCTAAGAAATAAGGTGGGAGAGTTAGAATATATTGCCCTAAATGAAAAATCAGATATAATAGGCATCTCTGAGACCTGGTGGAAGGAGGATAACCAGTGGGACACTATCATATCAGGGTACAAATTATATCATAGTGATAGGGTGGATCGAATTGGAGGAGGGTTAGAACTGTATGTTAAGGAGGGACATAAATCAAAGAGACTGAAAATTCTGCAGGAAACAAAACACATCTTGGAATCCCTATGGACTGAAATATCATGTGTAAAGGGGAAAAGGATGGTGATAGGAGTGTACTACTGTCCACCTGGACAACACAATAATAATGGGTGATTTCAATTACCCTGATAATACCCAAAGGGATAGTAGAATAATAATCAAAAATTCACTCTAAATAATTCTACTATAGTATACACGAGTATTGGAGGTGTACTACTGCCAACACATATGAAAAAAGTGGAGAAAAAAGACTTCAGAAATTCTAACGAGTGCTCTTCATGTGGAAAACCACCTTTCAAATTTCTAGCACTCTAGTTCTTCAATCACCAGTCTTCACAAAAAAACTCCACTCTTCTAATTCATATAATGCATGCCTACACACCTTTTCACAATACTCGATGTTGAAGGCTCAAATCATAGTGAACAAACGGTGAAAATAATTTCAACTTAACTGAAATATTCTGTCGTCGCATATAATGTTCCAAAAGCCCAACAGGAGACCCTGTTTCGCCAATCCTAGGCTGTTTCAAGGGCCAAAGTTCTCATAAAGACAGTTCATTCTTGTTTTCCAATTTCACCGCATTCAACTGCCTCTTATCGGCGTCCTGAAAACAACTCCTACTTCCTTCCTCTTTATATGTACGTCATTTCTTCCAACTCATTGAATCATCTTCAACAACTTTATTGACAAAGATTTGTTTCACAAAAAAGCTTTCCATTCAATTGCTATGTTTAATCCCTTGGGTATGACAGTCTGCAGTGTATATATCCATCGTTGTTCCCGCTGTCTCAACTTTTTCTTAATATCTCCTTTACGTTCCGAAACTTGTATTTGTTCTAGAACCACACATTGCATCTGATCAAAGTCATGTTGTTTCAAGAGACTATGAGAAACCAGAGGTTCATATGTCTTTTTTGCTTGTATGCAATGTCTATGTTCAATTAGTCGCGTTTTTAACATTCGGGAAGTTTGGCCCACGTAATATAAATCACAAGGGCATTTTAATAAATAAATTACATTTTTCGATTGACAATCCGTTGCACTCTTTAAATAATATGACTTGCCTGTACGTGTATCCATGAATTTATCCGTTGTATACATAATATGGCACACTGAACATTGACCGCATGCCTTATGTAATCCTGTTCTCATATTCATGTTATTCCCACGGTTCCATGTATCAGCTACACATAATAAATCCTTTAAGTTATTCTGTCTTTGATAGGCAAACAAGATTCTTAAATCACGGAACCAAGGATAAATCTGTAACATAGGCAAGTGCTTTTTAATAATCTTCATCATTCTGTGGGAACCGTGGGAATAACATGAATATGAGAACAGGATTACATAAGGCATGCGGTCAATGTTCAGTGTGCCATATTATGTATACAACGGATAAATTCATGGATACACGTACAGGCAAGTCATATTATTTAAAGAGTGCAACGGATTGTCAATCGAAAAATGTAATTTATTTATTAAAATGCCCTTGTGATTTATATTACGTGGGCCAAACTTCCCGAATGTTAAAAACGCGACTAATTGAACATAGACATTGCATACAAGCAAAAAAGACATATGAACCTCTGGTTTCTCATAGTCTCTTGAAACAACATGACTTTGATCAGATGCAATGTGTGGTTCTAGAACAAATACAAGTTTCGGAACGTAAAGGAGATATTAAGAAAAAGTTGAGACAGCGGGAACAACGATGGATATATACACTGCAGACTGTCATACCCAAGGGATTAAACATAGCAATTGAATGGAAAGCTTTTTTGTGAAACAAATCTTTGTCAATAAAGTTGTTGAAGATGATTCAATGAGTTGGAAGAAATGACGTACATATAAAGAGGAAGGAAGTAGGAGTTGTTTTCAGGACGCCGATAAGAGGCAGTTGAATGCGGTGAAATTGGAAAACAAGAATGAACTGTCTTTATGAGAACTTTGGCCCTTGAAACAGCCTAGGATTGGCGAAACAGGGTCTCCTGTTGGGCTTTTGGAACATTATATGCGACGACAGAATATTTCAGTTAAGTTGAGATTATTTTCACCGTTTGTTCACTATGATTTGAGCCTTCAACATCGAGTATTGTGAAAAGGTGTGTAGGCATGCATTATATGAATTAGAAGAGTGGAGTTTTTTTGTGAAGACTGGTGATTGAAGAACTAGAGTGCTAGAAATTTGAAAGGTGGTTTTCCACATGAAGAGCACTCGTTAGAATTTCTGAAGTCTTTTTTCTCCACTTTTTTCATATGTGTTGGCAGTAGTACACCTCCAATACTCGTGTATACTATAGTAGAATTATTTAGAGTGAATTTTTGATTTCAATTACCCCAATATTGACTGGGTAAATGTAACATCAGGGCATGCTAAGGAGGTAAAATTCTTTAACAAAATCAAGGACTGCTTTATGGAGCAGCTGGTACAGGAGCCGACGAGAGAAGGAAAAATTCTAGACCTAGTCCTTAGTGGAGCGCATGATCTGGAGTGGGAGGTAATGGTGCTGGGGCCGCTTGATAACAGTGATCATAATATGATCAGATTTGATATTAGCTTTGAAGTAAGTATAAGCAGGAAATCCAATACGTGTGCGTTTAACTTTCAAAAAGGAGACTGATAAAAATGAGAAGAACTGTGAAAAAAAAATTAGAGGAGCAACTTTGAAGGTCAAAAATTTACATCAGTAGTGGATGCTGTTCAAAAATACCATCCTGGAAGCCCAGGCCAAATATATTTCGGGTATTAAAAAAGAAGGGAGAAAGACCAAACGACAGCCAGCATGGTTAAAAAGTGAGGTGAAGGAAGTTAATAGAGCTAAAAGAACATTCTTCAGAAAATGGAAGAAGGACTGAAAATAATAAGAAACAGAAAAAGGAATGTCAAGTCAAATGCAAAGTGCTGATAAGGAAGGCAAAGAGGGACTTTGAAAAAAGGATTGTGTTGCAGGTAAAAACACATAGTAAAAAATTTTTTTGGTACATTAAAAGCAGGAAGCCGGCAAAAGAATCGGTTGGACCGCTAGATGACTGAGGGGTAAAAGGGGCAATCGGGGAACAAAAAGCCATAGCAGAGAGATTAAATGAATTCTTAGCTTCAGTCTTCACCGAGGAAGATGTAGGAGAGATACCAGTGCCAGAAATGGCATTCAAAGCTGACGAGTCAGAAAAACTGAATGAAATCTCTATAGACCTAGAGGATGTACTGCAGCAATTTGACAAATTGAAGAGTAGCAAATCTCCTGGACCAGATGGTATTCATTCCAGAGTACTGATAGAACTGAAAAATGAACTTGCGGAAATATTGTTAGTAATATGCAATTTATCCTTAAAATCGAGCATGGTACTGGAAGACTGGAGGGTGGCCATTGTAACGCCAATTTTTAAAAAAGGTTCCAGAGGTGATCCGGGAAATTATAGACCGGTGAGCCTGACGTTGGTACTGGGTAAAATGGTAGAGACTATTAAAAAGACCAAAATTACAGAGCATATTCAAAAGCATGGATTAATGAGACAAAGCCAACATGGATTTAGTGAAGGGAAATCTTGCCTCACCAATCTATTACATTTCTTTGAAGGGGTAAACAAACATGTGGATATAGGTGAGCCAGTTGATATTGTGTATCTGGATTTTCAAAAGGCGTTTGACAAAGTAACTCATAAAAGACTCCAGAGGAAAATGGAGAGTCATCGGATAGGAGGTAGTGTCCTACTGTGCATCAGGGGCGTAGCCATGAGTGGGCCTGGATGGGCCTGGGCCCACCCACTTTGGGCTTAGGCCCGCCCAGCAATGGTGCACCTCAAAAAAGTCCAAACCGCGACTTTTTCTTTGCTGCTCAGCTGCCGCTCACTTCAGTTTTCCCTCCTCCCAGCCACCCGACCGAACGCCGCAGGATTTGTTCCCTCCCTGCTCCCTCCCCTGTCAGGCTGTTATCACCAGCAGAACCGCGCTGCGCCATGGCCGTCCACACGCAGCGCTGCTAGGAATGCTTCCTCTGCGTTGGCCCCGCAGCACGCCAGAAAATGTGAAGCCGGCCGAAGAAGGAACGAAGCAGTCACGTAGCGGAGCTGCAGACGTGCAGAGCTAGACTGCAGCGCCGCCCGAAGGAGGTGGAAGGGGATGGAGGGGAAAGAAGGCCTGCAGCACGCCGTTGGGTGACTGGGAGGTGGGAGAGAGCAAACTGCAGCAGGTGGCTGGTGGAGGAGGGGGGAGAGAGCGGGGAAAAATGTGCAGCATGTCAGCGCTCTGCGGGTGGCTGGTGGGGGGGGGGGAGAGGGGAAAAATGTGCAACATGTCAGCGGGTGGCCAGCGAGGGGTTGGGGAGCAGGGAAAATGCAGCATGTCAGCGTGTGGCTGGGGGGAGGGGAAGGGAGAGAAAAAAACCTACAGCATGCTGGCAGGTGGCTTGAGGGGGTCAAGGAGAAAGGGAGAGACAGGAGCACTGTTGGGATGAGGGAGTGAGACAGGGTAGTGCTAGGTGGGGTGGAGGAATAATTGCTTGATGTGGGGGGAGGGATGGAGAGATGCTGCAAGGGGAAAGAGAGGGAGAATTGTTGGATATGGATGGGATGGGATGGGATGGGGAGAGGGAGGGAAAGTCTGCATAGGAGTGGTAAAGGACCAGAGAGGGAAAAAAAAGTGTTTGACATGGAAGTGGAAGAAAAGGAGGGAAAGCTGAAAGGGAAAATGTTGGAACATGGCATTTGGAGAGATGCTGTGGGGTGGGGGGGGGGGGGGAGAGTGAGATGTTAGACCAGGGGCTCAAGGCAGGGAGAGGGAGAAAAGTTGGACATGAAGGTGGAGGAGAGGAAAGGAAAGGAGAGATGCACAAGCGGGGGAGGGGAGAGAGGTATGATGGCTCCAGGGAGAGAAGATGGACAATGGATGGTAGGGAAGAGAGAGGGGAAAATGCTGAACAATGGGGGAGGAGAGAGATGGGACAGGAAGATGCTGGTGGTGGGAGGTAAAATGGATAGGGAGATATCAGGCTACGAGGGTGAGGATGGGAGAAAGAGGGAACAGATGCTGGGCTGGAAGGGTGGAGGGAGGGAGACTGGGAATGGTGGAAAGTATGGGGGAGAGGCCCAGGGAGTGGAGATGGCAAGAAAATAAATGAGAGAACAGTGATTACAGGGGTAGAAATATGGTAATGGTGCATAGATTGAAGTTGGAAAGGAATGATAGGTTGGGAAAGAGAGATGGGGAATGGGAGAGCTAGTGGGTGAAAGGAAATGGAAATGTGATAGATATCTGAAAAGTAAAAAGAAGGAAAAGATTTAGAAAGAGGATGAAATTTCAGTGTACAGAGGCAGAAAAGAAAAAAGAAAGAAAGGAAAGAGCTAAAATGGAAAGATCAATATTTCAGAGGCAGGTGTAGTAAGGAAATGAAATGACAGGAGAAAAAAGACAAATGGACAGCCGCTTGAAGAATTAGCAGAAAACAGACAGGAAAGAGAAATTAGAAACAACATGATGGAAAATAAAATGTCCAGACAATAAAGGTAGAAAAATCATTTTATTTTTAATGTTTTAATTGGAATATGTTAGCTTTGGGAAATGTGCATAGTGGATGTCTTTTTATCGTGTTAAGTAGAAAAGGAAATGCACTTTTGTTTTTTCTCCAGTGTTGCAGTGCATGCTGAGGTTCCCAGTTCAATTTTGTCTATATATTTTTATTTCTAATTTGTGATCCCTTGTTCTGTAATTTGTGAGGGTCTGTCAGTGTGACTGTAACAGCAGATGAACAGATTGGAGAGGAGAGGGAATTGGGGGAGGGGCTTCTTTTCTGCCCTGGTCACCAGCATGGTTAACAGCAGCCCTGACCCTTGCTGTAGCTAGTGGGGATCCCCAAGCCCTACCAGCTGGGGATCCCCTCCGAAGCTGGCCAGAGCTGCCCCCACCAAGCCCGGCAGATGGGGGCAGCATCCTGGAGCCACTGACAACTAAGCGTGTATGGGGTGCTGGCATCAGTGGCTCGAGGAGTTGCTGCTGCCTGCCGGGCTTGGCGGAGAGGAGCCCCAACCATCTCTAGTGGAGGTCCCCAGCTGACAGAGATTGGGGATCCCCATCAGCTAAAGTATTTATATTTTGAGTTGGGAAGTGTGGGGGGAGAGAGATAATTTTGTGCCCACCCACTTTGTGCTCAGGCCCACCCAAAATTGGTTGTCTGGCTATGCCACTGCTGTGCATTAAAAACTGGTTAAAAGATAGAAAACAGAGAGTAGGGTTAAATGGTCAGTATTTTCAATGGAGAAGGGTAGATAGTGTGGTTCCCCAGGGGTCTGTGATGGGACCGCTGCTTTTTAACATTTTTATAAATGACCTAGAGGTGGGAGTAACTAGTGAGGCAATTAAATTTGCTGACAACACAAAGTTATTCAAAGTTGTTAAATCGCAAGAGGATTCTGAAAAATTACAAGTGGACCTTACGAGACTGGCAGACTGGACGTCTAAATGGCAGATGACATTTAATGTGAGAAAGTGCAAAGTGACGCATGTTGAAAAGAGGAACCTGAATTATAGGTACGTAACGAAAGGTTCCATGTTAGGAGTCACAGACTAAGAAAGGGATCTAGGTATCGTTGTTGATGATACGTGGAAACCTTCTGCTCAGTGTGCTGCAGAGGCTAAGAAACCAAATAGAATGCAGGTATTATAAAGAAAGAAATGGAAAACAACGAGGATGTTATAATACCTTTGTATCGCTCCATGGTGCGACCGCAACTCGAATATTGTTTTCAATTCTGGTCACCGCATCTCAAAAAAGATAAATAGTGGAATTGGAAAAGGTGCAGAGAAAAGCGACAAAATTGATAAAGGGGATGGGACAACTTCCCTATGAGGAAAGGCTAAAGCGACTAGGGCTCTTCAGCTTGGAGAAAAGACAGCTGAAGGGAGATATGATAGAGGTCTATAAAATAATGAGTGGCGTGGAAAGGGTAGACGTGAAGCATCTGTATACTCTCTCCAAAAATATTAGGACTAGGGGGAATTTGATAAAGCTACAAAGTAGTAAATTTAAAAAGAATCGGAGAAAATATTTCTTCACTCAATGTGTAATTAAACTCTGGAATTCATTGCCAGAGAATGTGGTAAAGGAGGTTAACTTAGCGGGGTTTAAAAAAAGATTTGGACAGCTTCCTAAAGGAAAAGTCCATAGACCATTATTAAAATGGACTTGGGGAAATTCCACTGATTATTTCTGGGACAAGCAGCATAAAATATTTTGTACTTTTTTGGGGTTCTTGCCAGGTATTTGATGATATCACAGTGCAATTTTTTAAATCCTTTCCCACATTATGGAATAATCTGCCCCTCTATTTTAGTATGGAACCTACATAAGTACATAAGTATTGCCATACTGGAACAGACCAAAGGTCCATCAAGCCCAGCATCCTGTTTCCAACAGTGGCCAATCCAGGTCACAATGTATTTGATGGAAAGATGGAACATGCAACAGATTTTGCTGACCTGATCTTAGGGTTCTGATGGGCATGTATGGAATAGTTTAGTAAGACAGCGTGGAAAGCCAGTATGGCCAATGTGAAGGAGCATTTTCAATATGACACGTAAATCTAATTTTGGAAGTTTTGCTAAAAACATCCAAAAATCAAGTGGTGAACATGGCCATTTTCGAATCAGAATATGTTCTTTCCTTTGTTTTGAAATGACCATTTCATAGATGTTTTATGTTTGGTGTGTTTTACTTTTGTAATTTTGGGATGCGCTGGGTGGGGCTTAACAGGATGCACTAGCAGGGCCAGGTGACACCATTTTCGAAGCAGCGCCGATGGAAAAGGAGGGAGGCCACCTCCCTCCTCCAACAAAGGTAGGGGGTGGGGAAGGGCCGCTAAGACCACCAGGGGTGGGGAGGGGACTGACTCGCAGCCCACTGGGCCACCAGGGCTCCATTCATGGGGGATGCCAGGGAGGTATGGGGGGCTGCAGACCCACTAGATCTCCAGCCTCCGTGTCGCTTGGGGAGGGGGGGGGGGTTGGCAGGGTTCCTGCTCCTGTGGGGGGGGGGGGGGGGCGCGGGCTGCTACACTGGGAGGAATGGGGGGCTAGCTAATGCTCACCATTCCTCCCCAATGGTCTGCAAACCCTAACGCCAGCTCCAAGCTGGCAAAGGGTTTGCCATGGCCAGCAGGCCAATGTTTGGCGCGCTGGTTGCTGATCATTGGGGAATAGGTTTAGCATGCATTTGCATGCTTCTTGCGCTAAGAGCCCTGTTTTACAAGCTAGTTGCATTCAGAGACCACGAGCGCGTTGTTTCACATGCTCGGGGGCTCTGATCATGGGGCGGTAGTAAACGCAGGTGCCAGTATGGCGCTAACAGCCTCTGGCGCCTGCATTTGCTTTTGATCATTGGCCCATCTACCTCCTCATTATATGGATACTGTCTGGCTGATTTTTGGCCTGACATTATCTATATAGCGTTTGAAAATAAACTGATTTTATATATTCATTGGCTGCCACCAAATATAAAAGTCAATTAGAAATGTGATCTTTATATTTTATCCAGAAAGCCCATATCTAGATTATATCAGTCATCATCCCTGATGGGGAATTATTGGTGATTAATGTTTGTGATTGAAAAGGAAGTTAAGCACCAATTGATACAATGGTTAAAGATGATTATGGCTTCACACACTGTTCAAAACACATTACATATAAGGCCCACTATACATTCTGAACCTCTTGAAAGTACTTTACCTCTGGATTAATGGTAAAGGTTTTAGGAGATTTTCCAACACTCAGAAGATCAAATATTATTTCTTTCATTGCAAAATCCAAACGTTCCTGTAAACACAGTGAATATGCATTAATAGAAATTCTTCAGACTCTAAGAAACTGTATACCACCACATCAAGAAACAACAATCCTTTGATATAATAGTTTATGCAACACTACAGTGATAGTTTTCTTACAACAGAAAGCTAGAATTCTAACATGCAAACACCTAGAAAGCAATCTTATGAAAATTATATTTGCTGCAACAGTCTTAAATCTCTTCATTCCTATGTCATGCAGCAGTTATCTTCATATCCAGGGTTATTTAATGAGTATCTAATCTTAACAGCATTACCAGAAAGAATGCACAGGCTAGTGGTCTCCAAAGATTGCTTTTTCTTGGGACCCAGTGGAAGGGGCACAATCACAACACATTGCTCACCCACTCCCTCGGCACCTACTACCAACACTCACCTCTAGCCTCCTCTCCCACAAGCATCAGAAATATTGTTGAGAAGACAGCTGCTGTTACTAGCTTGGAAATTTTTAAATAAAAAAAAGATTCCATAAGCAGAAGTGGAAGACCAGCAGCAAGATAACCGATTCAACCAGATTGGCTGTGAATATGCCAATGAGTAGATTTCAGAGACAAACAGAAAATGGAGCACACTAAGAAAAAGCCCATTCATATGGGGATAGATTTTCAGCCAGTGGTGGTGAGTTATTTTTTTTTTTAGCCACCAGCCGCACTCTCTCTAGATATTCAATGCCTGGTCATGTATGGGAGCTGGCACTGAATATCTGTGTTTATGCTGCCGGCTATCTCTTATACGGTTAAGTGCAATATTCAACACAACCATCTAAGCGACACTGCAAAAACATAGGACTGACTTTTACCTGGTATGATCTGGCTGCTTAACTTAGGCACTTAAATGCTGAATATCAGCACTTAACCATGTGTCAACTTTGCCCTGGACCACCCACAAAACAACCAGCTTTCAGTTTAGCGGTCTGTGGTTAAGTGCAGGTGAATACCAGAGAATACCACTGCACAAGCGATTTAAGTGGCCTGAAGCCTCTCCTGGCTGCTTAAATCACTTTGAATATCAACACCATGGTTGCCAGAAATCTTGGAACAGAACTAGTTTTGCGTTTACCACAAACTGTATATTCTTATTATGACTTTGTATTATTTATATTGTTGCTATGTATGCCGCACTGAGCCTGCCACATGTGGGAAAGCGCGGGGTACAAATGTAATAAATAAATAAATAAATTTACAAAGGCACATTCCCTTGGAACAGAACTTACAAAGTCACATTCTATTGGAAAAGCCCTGTGTTGTGAAATTTAATCAGCTACAGACTGAATACCTTAGAGGAATAATTCGTAGCACATGTAAAAGATCTGGATGATCTCCACAATGAACATGCATATGTATTGCCATACATTGCATAGTAAGCAGATAGAGGGAGGGCAGAATAATGCTCATACTGAAAATCAGACCTTACAAGTTTGTGGATCGGGTATGGAAACACTGCACTAGTATTCAAATATCTCAAAAAATGATTCACACTTGTATATTATTTATATATTTTAAGTACACAAACTCTACTACAGCCAGGTACATCCCAAACCACTCTGCAGTCTTCAAAGTTCATTTTCAGGCTATCCTAAATAAATATTAAAGATAAACTTGCAAATATTTGGTATAAGAAGTATGAGAATATGCATGTTTTGGCTACCCTGAAATCAGACCACTTGACATCCTCAAGAATCAGCGTTGTGCATCCATGCTTTAGAATGATGATTAATGACAAGGAGCATTGGCAAGACAGACTCGGAAGTAACAGAGATCTTTACAGAGAAGCTAATAGATACATAAATATCAATCCAATAAAGACAATGAGAAAAATTCTAGCTGAATTCAAGAAAGGACTGAACTACCACAAAGGATCCTGATGGAGAAGAAGGAGTAAAGCCAGACATCAAATTCAATCTGCATTGCTACAAAATGGGAAAAAGGACAGACTAGTCTGTCATCATAGTCTAAGATTTATATAACTAATGACTGAAAATTGAGTTTATTAGATATTTATTTAATATCAAAACAATACACAAGTATCCACTTGTTTTAAGAAAATTGGAAAGTAACAAAAATAATACAACACATTTGATATTTAGAAAAACTTAAACAAAATATTAGATTTTACAGGGTATATGCATCTAATAAAATGACCCCTCCCCCCACCAGAGGGCAATTTTAAAAGCCATTTGTAGAGATAAACCTTTGCAAAATGTAATTATAAATTTTTCCCCACATTTTATGCAGGGGAAACTGGTCCACATTTTTTTGAAGAGGTTACCTGCTTCAGAGATAACGGTGCTCATTTTTAAAGACTTACAAAGTTACATAGAGGTGAATTTTCAAAGCAACTTTGTAAGTCTATGTGCTTTGAAAATGAGTCTTCACATGTGCTATTTATTATGGATTTTGATGTTTTAAAACAGATGACTGGCTACAGTTTCCAAGATACTTAACGTTTTACATTTTATAAATGCATACTGTTTAGATAGTATAGTTTAAATTTATAAAAATGTAGGTTTTTTTTCATCTGTGTATATTTGCTTTACATGATATCTCACCTACCCTCTTTATGTAAAACTTTAAAAATCAGCAAAAGGGTTCTATAAATAAAATTTATTATGAAAGTAAAGACAAATTGTTACGTATTTATACATGTACATTATAATTTAGTCCTTATTCAGTGTCTATATGTCACTTCTTGGCTTGTATTCATGAAATGGAGCATCTCTTTGTCAATGTCTAGCTACAGTCTGCAAGTACTGATAGACTTCAACTGCCCTGATAGCACCTCTCCATTCCTGCAATATCCTGCTGAAATTTTACCGTGCTCATCCATCACTGCTCCACAGTTGGGTGGGAAAAAAAAAGTCTAGACGAAAGCGTAAACAATGAATCTTTAGTGACATGCTGCATCCAAAGCTTTTGTATGCCTTCACAAGTTTTTCTATCAACTACTTGTAGTTGTCTGCCTTACATAAGAACAGCCATACTGGGTCAGACCAATGGTTCATCCAGCCCAGTATACTGCTTCTAGCAGAAACACAATTAATAGCAACATTCCACGCTACCAATCCCAGGGCGAGCAGTGGCTTCCCCAATGTCCATCTCAATAGCAGGCTATGGACTTTTCCTCCAAGAACTTGTCCAAACCTTTTTTTAAACCCAGATACACTAACCATCGTTACCACATCCTCCAGCAACGAGTTCCAGAGCTTAACTATTCTTTGATTTACTGTAACTTGGGGGGGCACTAGGCATACAGATGTGAGTAGTGCTTGATAAACTACTAAATAATGCCTTAAGAGTGTACTTGATGATGGATTTCTGAGTAAGCAGTCTGCCCAACAGTTGTCCTGCATCAGGAGGCATTGTATGAAAATCTCTCTCATGCATCTTCATTGTAGATATCCCCAAAACCCTACTGGCTGGGTGTGCCCAGCACTGCTCTACCAGAACTGGAGACCCCACTATTCCTGAGCATTTTTATTTTTCAAACAGGCCAGACTCTTTGAAAATTAACACAAAACCCTGCAAAAAGGCCTTGGGATGTGTTGTCCGCATTGTTGCGGCCTACCTTTGAGCCTCTGCAGTTGGTTGCATTGAAAGAGCTTTCCCTCAAGGTGGTCTTTCTGGTCGCCCTTACAACAGTAAGGAGAGTCTCAGAGCTTTAGGCCCTTTCATTTAGGAAGCCTTTTCAACTTTTTTTCTAGGAGCGTGTTGTACTGCGCCGAGTTCCATCCTTCTTGCCGAAGGTGGTCTCTCTAATTCATATCAACCAAACCATTTCACTTCTGGTGCTTTAAATGCAGGATGCTGGAGATGATCTCTACCGACTGGATGTGAGGCGGGCACTTCGCTGTTTGCATAGGACAGCAGGGTTTAGGTTCTTGGACCATCTCTTTGCTCTTTTTGCAGGTAGATGCCTCAAAGATGACACTCTCTAGATGGATTCAGGAAGCGATATCTTCTACTTGTTTGTTCGGGTATTGCAGTGTTCCTCGGGGTCTTTGTGTGCATTTCACACTGGCACAGGTGACCTCGTGGGTGGCGTACATGTTGATCCCAGTCGCAGACATTTGTAGGCAGCTACCTGGTTGTCCCTATATGCTTTCATCAAGCACTACCGTTTGGATGTCCAGGTGCAGAGAGAGACTGCCTTTGGAGCAGGGGTTAGCTGTGTAGACCTCAGCTGTCTCTTTTTTCCAAGCTGAAGAGCCTTAACCTTTTTAGTGTTTCCTCATTTGAGTTCCATCCCCTTTATCATTTTGGTTGCTTTTCTTTGAACCTTTTCTAATTCCGTGATATCTTTTTTGAGATGCACTGACTAGAATTGAACACAGTACTCAAGTTGAGGTCATGGCCAGCGCAATCCAGTAACCGAGGCAGGGTAGTGCTGGCCTTTGGAGGTCACCACTGTACCTACATATAGGTGATATCTGCAGGCTTAAGGGCTATTGTAGTGGTCCACAGTTGGGTACAGAACATTTTTTGCTATTCCTGGAGAGCTCACCATACAATATAAGGGAGTTATGGTGAGATGAGTACCTGGGACCTTGTATGTGATGTCCACTGCAGTGCCCCCTAGCCTATCCCACTGTTTTTCTGGGATGTCTGTGTGGCCAGTCTACTAAGAATCCTGACCCCCAGACATCCCAATGGCTTATTTTTGTGCGTTTTTCCCTAGGACTTTTTTTTTTATGGTACCAAAACAGACACACAGAGCACAAAAACATCTAGAAAACAGTGATTTTCGAAACAAAAAGATAGATTTTTCTGATTCAAAAATCTCTCTGTTCACCACTCGACTTAGACATCATATTGAAAAGGCCCTTAGTGGTCTACTTGGATTTCAGCTTTTGATACAGTTCTTCATAAAAGGCTCATTAATAAATTGAGTGGGTTGAAGTTAGGCCTCCAAGAGGTGAACTGGAGTAGAAACTGGTTCACTGATCGATGACAGCCGTAAAGGAATTCAATCAGAGGAAAGAAAGCTGAGTAGTGGAGTGCCTCAACAATTGTTACTGGAGTTGATTCTATTCAATATATTTGTGAGCAGCACTGCCAAAGGGTTAGAAGGAAAAGATTGTTTTTTAGTGGGTGAAATGAAGATGTGAAACAGGAGGGAGTGGGCAACAGGAGAAGTGATCTACAAAAATTAGAATGGTCTAATGTTTGGGAAGTTACAAATTTTATGCCCACAAAATACAAACATCAGTTTAGCTTAATCACAACTTGATATAACACTTTGGCCAATTGAGATCACAACCATGCACAATATAATAAAATCCAGAGTGATGCACTTGGGAGTGTAGAAATCCAAAGTTGCTACATGTGACAGAGGATGAGAGGCAGATACGCATAAACCAGGAGAAGGACCTTGAGTTTCTGAAGTTTCTGAAGATCTCAAGGTGGCAAAACAATGTGGCAAGGTGGTGAGCAAAAGCAGAAGAATTTATTTATTTATTGCATTTGTATCCCACATTTTCCCACCTCTTTGCAGGCTCAATGTGGCTTACAATGCTAGGCTGCATACAAAGAAAGGACATCTTAAATGTCCTTGTGCAGGTCATTGGTGAGGCCCCACATGTTCAGTTTTAAGGATTTAAAAATACTTGAACTGGCTCAGAGAAAGGTGACAAAAACAGCATGGGGTTTGCCCTGAAATATGTATGAGAAGAGACTTGACTACCTGAATATGCATACCCTAGAAGAAAGGAGGTGCAAGGGAAATATGATACAGATGTTTAAATACTTGATAGGTTTTAATATACAAAGGAATTTTTTTTCAGATATGAGGAAGCGGTAGAGAGCTAGAGGACAGGAATTGAGATTGTAGGATGGTAGACTTAAGTGTACCATCAGGAAATACATTTTTACGGAGAGGTGACAGGTGCTTGGCATACCCTCCCAGTGGAGATGGTGATGACAAAAACAGTGACAAAATTCCAAAATGCATGAGAAACACAGAGAATCTCTACATAGAAAGAGGATAGAATCAAAGCAAAACTTAAATTACCCTCACAATTTAAACAGGGCATAGAGGACTGTAGACTGCAGATGTGGCAGGTACAACTCTGGCCATCTTGTTGGAGAGAGTGGATGGACCATACAGTTATCTGCCATCATTTACCATGCTACTTCAATCGCTTACAGAGACCAATAAAGAGATGATTTATCATCCTTTTGACTGCCTGACACTCAAGTTTTTGAATTTATTTTTAGTGAATTTTGTTTTACCTCTGGTTTAACATGCTTTTTGATCCATGGATCAGTTTTGGAGGTCTAGCAGATGATAACACAACCTGTCATCTAGGATTTCTGGAAACATCTGTGCATATAATGGCTGCATCTCTTTAATCCCTGACTGAAGTAGAGCCTGGCCATCACTGTTTCATTAGGAGGCTGTGTAACAACAGTGGCAGCCTGTCAGTGGAAACTGATAACAAGTGAAGAAATCAGCAAAATATCAGAAGGGTGAAGATGGACATCACAGACTATAGGGTAGAATAAGTGCAGCTTAGAGGTAAGAGTGGAATGCGAAACCAGTGATAAGAGAGCATTTCTGAGGGAAGAAATTGAAGAGTTTTATAGAAAGGGGGGTAGAGTGTAGAAGAAATTAACTGTAGTTTCAGTAGAAACTAGGAAGGGGGGGAGTCAGCAGATGTGAACTTTGCACGTATAAAGTTAGAAGTGAAAGGATTAAAGGTGAGTTGAAGAAAGACAAGGTGAGAACTTTAGCAGAACTGGTCAACACCATGCTGTAGCTTTTGCTTTAGTTCCCCTCGCAGGAGGAAAGAGACCCAATTGCTTGTTACAGAACATATTTTTTGTGAAACTGCAATATAACTGGCTTTATTTGATTGCTATCTAAAATAAAAGTTTTTTAACAAAAGACATTTTTTACAAATTGGTTTAGAGTGTATCTCTTCCTGTGATAATACAACATGTAAGATCAAAAGTGTATGTAAAAGGTTGAAACTGGAGAGAAGGACCCCCCAAAGGTTTAGCCCATGCAGCCTTCCACTGATTATCCTTCCCAGGAAATTGGGGAGGGAACTAAGCAGATTTTGTTCTTTTTCTCATAATTGACATGGAGGCATATTTTCAAAATGAGCTCCATAGTAACATAGTAAATTATGGCAGATAAAGACCTATATGGTCCACCCAGTCTGCCCAACAAGGCAGCCAGTTGTACCTACTGATCCATGCAGGTTACACTCCTCAATGCCTTGTTTTTTTGCTTTGATTTCATCCTTTTTCTATATAGGGATCCTCTGTGTTTATCCCACGTCTCTGAACTCTATCACTGTTTTTATCCCCACCAAATCAATCGGGAGGGTATTTCAGGCATCTACCACTTTCACAAGTGTTTTTCAAGGATATCCAATGACAAATTATTTAACTCCACACCCTGACTAGCAATTTATCTTTCCTTGCTTGTTTACATGACCCATCTGGCTCACCAAACCCAGCTGTTATCAGACAAAAACTGTTTTTAGTTTAATGTCTTCAAATATCTGGTCCTATATGGTGAAGAAATTAACAGATTAAAAGCCATAATAAATATGCTTAACCATCTCAGAATATTTTGCTCCAGGTTTCTACTAAATAAAATATTTATACATAGAAACATGTTCTTGAAGGAGCTTACCTGAGCAATGAACTGAATAATTTTCACAAATATATTCAGAGGTGTATCTCTAGGAACCACACTGCGTGAGCCTTTGGGGAAAAGTGCTGATACAATACTCATGAGTCGGCTAAAGAAAAAAGGATTCAGTCATTGTAAACAAAATAGTGCAACAAAATATAATAAATGCTTAACTATAAAATGCCTCTGGTAGGACTTTATAAATTTTTCACCAATATATTACTAATTCATTGCAAAAATGGCTTAGTATTTCCTGCAAATAAACCTGAAGAAATAGGTGCAATGTGCTTCAAAATATTTAAAATAGATTGTAGCAATTCTCAATGTAGGTTTTAAAACTCATTGAATAAGGTAACAAATTAATGGCTATTGCATTAGACCAGTAGCCTTGACTGACACAGTACAATTTCACCCAGAAAAGGAAAGCAGCCCTATTTCTTCTAGAGGCAAAATGTTACAAGGCATTTGTCAGTATTTCTCCTCAGTGGAATGTATATTTGTTATCCTATCAATTATGTATAGAGACAAAATAAAATGAACATACATACCCGTAGCAGGTATTCTCCGAGGACAGCAAGCTGATTGTTCTCACGACTGGGGTGACGTCCATAGCAGCCCCAATGATCGGAAATCTTCCTAGCAACAAAAGTTTGCTAGAGCCTTCGAGTCCGCACGGGTGCGCTCACCGCACATGCGCAGCCATCAGCTTCCCGCCTGTCGCACGAGAGTCCTGATAGTTCGATAACGAAGCAAAGAAGGAAAAGACAACTCCAAAAGGGGGGCGGGTGGGTATGTGAGAACAATCAGCCTGTTGTCCTCGGAGAATACCTGCTACAGGTATGTATCTTCATTTTCTCTGAGGACAAGCAGGCTACTTGTTCTCACGACTGGGATATCCCTTGCCCCTAGGCTCACTAAAACAACAAAGAAAGGTCAACTGGGCCTCGCAACGGCAAGGACATGACAAGGATTGACCTACGAAGAAAATCTAACTGAGAGTGCAGCCTGGAACAGAACAAAAATGGGCCTAGGGGGGTGGAGTTGGATTCTAAACCCCGAACAGATTCTGCAGCACCGACTGCCCAAACCGACTGCCGCGTCGGGTATCCTGCTGAAGGCAGTAGTGAGATGTGAATGTGTGGACTGAAGACCACGTCGCAGCCTTGCAAATCTCTTCTATAGTGGCTGATTTCAAGTGGGCCATTGACGCTACCATGGCTCGAACACTATGAGCCATGACATGACCCTCAAGAGTCAGCCCAGCTTGGGCGTAAGTGAAGGAAATGCAATCTGCTAGCCAATTTGAAATGGTGCGTTACCCGACAGCAACTCCCCTTCTGTTGGGGTCGAAAGAAACAAACATTTGGGTGGACTGTCTAAAGGGGCTTGTCCGCTCCACATAGAAGGCCAATGCTCTCTTGAAGTCCAATGTATGCAACTGACGTTCAGCAGGGCGGGTATGAGAACGAGGAAAAAATGTTGGCAAGACAATTGACTGGTTCAGATGGAACTCCGACACCACCTTCAGCAGGAACTTAGGGTGAGTGAGGAGGACTACTCTGTTATGATGAAATTTAGTATAGGAAGCATGGGCTACCAAGGCTTGAAGCTCACAGACACTACGAGCTGAAGTAACAGCCACCAAGAAAATGACCTTCCAGGTCAAATACTTTAGATGGCAGGAATTCAGTGGCTCAAAAGGAGGCTTCATCAGCTGGGTGAGAACGACGTTGAGATCCCATGACACTGGTGGAGGTTTTACAGGGGGCTTTGACAAAAGCAAACCTCTCATAAAGCGAACAACTAAAGGCTGTCCAGAGATAGGCTTACCCTCTACACGTTGATGATAAGCACTAATTGCACTAAGGTGAACTCTTACGGAGTTGGTGTTGAGAGCAGACTCTGATAAATGTAGAAGGTATTCAAGCAGGGTCTGTGTAAAACAAGAGCGAGGATCTAGAGCCTTCCTGTCACACCAGACGGCAAGCCTCCTCCATTTGAAAGAATAACTCTTTTTAGTAGAATCTTTCCTGGAAGCCAGCAAGACTCAGGAGACACCCTCAGAAAGACCCAAGGAAGCGAACTCTACGCCCTCAACATCCAGGCCGTGAGAGCCAGAAACTGGAGGTTGGGATGCAGAAGCGCCCCCTCGTTCTGAGGGTTGGAAAACAGTCCAATCTCCATGGTTCTTCGGAGGACAACTCCAGAAGAAGAGGGAACCAGATCTGACGCGGCCAAAAAAAAGCTATCAGAATCATGGTTTCGCAGTCTTGCTTGAGTTTCAACAAAGTCTTCCCCACCAGAGGTATGGGAGGATACACATACAGAAGATCCTTCCCCCAAATGAAGGAGAAAAGCATCCGACGCTATTCCGTTGTGGGCCTGAAGTCTGGAACAGAACTGAGGGACCTTGTGATTGGTCTGAGTGGCAAAAAGATCCACCGAGTCAGTGCGCCACGCTCAGAAGATCTTGCGTACCACGCCCGAATTGAGCGACCACTCGTGAGGTTGCATTATCATGCTCAACCTGTCGGCCAGACTGTTTACGCCTGCCAGATACGTGGCTTGGAGACGCATGCCGTGAGCGTGAACCCATAGCCACATCTGGATGGCTTCCCGACACAGGGGGCGAGATCCGGTGCCCCCCTGCTCGTTGACGTAGTATATGGCAACCTGACTGTCTGCCTGAATTTGAATAATTTGATCGGATAGCCGATCTCTGAAAGCCTTTAGAGTGTTCCAGATTGCTCGCAACTCCAGGAGATTGACCTGAAGACCTGATTCCTCGAGGGACCAAGCTCCTTGAGTGTGAAGTTCATCTATATGGGCTCCCCACCCCAGGAGAGATGCATCCGTTGTCAGCACTTTTTGTGGCTGAGGAATTTGAAAGGGACGTCCCAAGGTCAAATTTGGGTTGAATTGTCCACCATTAAAGGGAATTGTGAAAATCGGTGGATAGCTGCATTGCATCCTCTAGATCCCCTGCAGCCTGAAACCACTGGGAAGCTAGGGTCCATTGAGCTGATCGCATGTGAAGACAGGCCTTGGGAGTCACATGGACTGTGGAGGCCATATGGCCTAGCAGTCTCAACATCTGCCGAGCTGTGATCTGCTGAGACGCTCTGGCCAAGGAAACAAGAGACAGAAGGTTGTCCGCCCTCGCCTCTGGAAGATAGGCATGAGCCATCAATCCAGCAGAGCTCCTATGAATTCTAGTTTCTGAACTGGAAGAAGATGGGACTTTGGGTAATTTATGACAAACCCCAGTAGCTCCAGGAGTCGAAAAGTCATCTGCATGGACTGTAGAGCTCCTGCCTCTGAAATGTTCTTCACCAGCCAATCGTCGAGATAAGGGAACACATGCACTTCCAGTCTGCGTAGCGACGCTGCAACTACCGCCAGGCATTTGGTAAACAACCTGGGCGCAGACGCGAGACCAAAGGGCAGCACACAATACTGAAAGTGCTGCGTTCCAAGACGGAATCGAAGATACTGCCTGTGAGCTGGCAGTATCGGGATGTGTGTATAAGCATCCTTTAAGTCCAGAGAGCATAGCCAGTCGTTTTTCTGAATCATGGGAAGAAGGGTGTCCAGGGAAACCATCCTGAACTTCTCTTGGACCAGGTATTTGTTCAGACCTCTTTGGTCTAGGATGGGATGCATCCCCCCTGTTTTCTTTTGCACAAGGAAGTACCTGGAATAGAATCTCAGCCCTTCTTGCCCGGGTGGAACGGGCTCGACCGCATTGGCGCTGAAAAGGGCGGAGAGTTCCTCTGCAAGTACCTGCCTGTGCTGGAAGCTGAAGGACTGAGCTCCCGGTGGGCAATTTGGAGGTTTGGAGATCAAATTGAGGGAGTATCCTAGCTGGACTATTTGGAGAACCCACCGATCGGAGGTTAAGAAAGGCCACCTTTGGTGAAAAAATGTTAACCTCCCTCTGACCGGCAGATCGTCCGGCATAGACACTTTTATAGCGGCTATGCTCAGCTGGAGCCAGTCAAAAGCCCGTCCCTTGCTTTTGCTGGGGAGCTGCAGGGGCCTGCCTAGGCGCATGCTGTTGACGTGAACGAGCGCGCTGGGACTGAGCCTGAGAAGGTTGTCGGGAAGGTGGATTGTACCTACACTTATAGTAAGCATAGGGAGCAGTCCTTCCCCGGAAAAAAACGTCTACCCGATGAGGTAGATGCTGAAGGCGCCCGGTGGGAAAGTTTGTCGATGGCGTTCTCATGCTGGTGGAGCTGCTCTACCACCTGCTCGACTTTATCGCCAAAAATATTATCCCCCCAGCAAAGGACATCCGCAAGCCACTGCTGGACACTATTATCCAGGCCAGAGGCACGCAGCCATGAGAGTCTATGCATCACTATACCTTGAGCAGCGGATCTGGATGCAACATCAAAAGAGTCATAAGCACCCCTGGACAGGAATTTATGACACGCCTTCAGCTGCCTGACCACCTCCTGAAAAGGCCTGGCCTGCTCCGAAGGGAGCTTATCGACCAAGTCCGCCAGTTGCTTCACATTGTTCTGCAAGTGGATGCTCATGTAGAGCTGGTAGGACTGAATTTTGGACACGAGCATAGAGGACTGGTAGGCCTTCCTCCCAAAAGAGTCCAGAGTTCTAGATTCTCATCCTGGGGGCGCCAAGGCAAAATCTCTAGAACTTTTGGCTCTCTTGAGAGCAGAATCCACAACCATAGAGTCGTGAGGTAACTGTGCCTTCATCAACTCAGGCTCTCCGTTGATTCGATACTGGGACTCAACCTTCTTGATGATGGTGGGATTAGAGAGTGGTTTCGTCCAGTTCTTCAGCAATGTCTGCTTAAGGACATTATGCAGAGGAACAGTGGATGACTCCTTATGTGGTGAAGGATAGTCAAGGATCTCGAACATCTCGGCCCTGGGCTCATCCTCAGATACCACAGGGAAGGGAATAGCCACAGATATTTCCCGCACAAAGGAGGAGAAAGAAAGACTCTCCGGGGGAGAAAGCTTCCTTTCAGGTGAAGGAGTGGGATCAGAAGGAAGACCACAAGACTCCTCAGAAGAGAAATATCTGGGATTCTCCTCTTCTCCCCACTAGGCATCCTCCTCTGAGTCGGACAAGAGTTCGTGAACTGCAGTCCGAAATCCGGCCCGTCTCAACTCCGAGGAACCACGTCCTCGATGACGACGTCGAGAAGTCGACTCCCATGCCGGCGGCGATGAAGCTCCCTCCAGCGATGTCGATGGGGAGTCAACCTGGGTGGCAGCCGAGGTCGATGCCGCAAGCGGCACTGGCATCGGGGACCTCACCACAGGAGAAGAGCCAGCTGCCGCTTCCATCAACGGTACCGAGGGCGCAAGCACCCCCGGTACCGAAACAGACTGACGCAGCAGCCCCTCCAGGAGACCTGGGAGAATGGCTCGCAGGTGCTCATCCAGAGCGCCTGCCGGGAAAGGCTGTGGGGCCAGTGCAGGAGCCAGAGGTAGAACCTGTGCAGAGCAGGGAGGCGGTACCAGACTGTCCGAAGACCGACGCACCGACACCTCTTGGATGGAGGGTGAGCAGTCCTCCCGGCGTCGACGCTTCCCGGGTGCCGAATCCCTCGATGCCCCGGAGCTCCCGGTACCGTGTGTTGAAGGAGACTGTAGCTGATGCTTCTTAGCCTTCGCACGATACACGGCATCGACACTCCTCGGTACCGACAAGGAGGACGTGGAATCCACATGCCTCCTCGGAGTGGGGTCCGAAAGTGGTCAGTCCCAATGGGCCTGCACAGCAGGAGCCTTTGAGACAGGCGGAGACCCACTCGGTGGCTCATTGCTCCCAGCGTGTGGTGGTCTCCGGACAGCTATTACCTGCTCTCACGATGTCGATGCCATCTCCGGTGCCAAAGTCGACGCCGCTGACCTCGGTACTGCTGTCGACATCGAAGTGCCGGGCAAAGCTCCAAACAGACGTTCCCACTGAGCTTTTCTCAATGCCTGTGTCCGCTTTTTAAGGCTAAGACACAACTTACACGCGTCTGGGCGATGGTCGGGCCCAAGGCATTGGATACACCACGAATGGGGATCGGTACCTGAGACTGCCCGGCTGCACCAACCGCACTTCTAGAAGCCGCTGGGAATCCTCGATGTCATGGACGGAAAAACAGCGGTGGCGAAGTCAAACAGCGGTGGCGAAGTTCTCGATGGTGCCAACAAAAAAGGGCACAAAAGGGAGAAACGCGGACGCACGGCCCAAAAGGGGCCACGACGGCAACGAAACGAAACTCAACAGGGACCAACACTAAAAACCTTAAGGGAACTTCTTTTTTTTTTTTTTAATATAAAGAGCTCAACAGAGCACAATAAAAAAAAACGAAGAAAAAAAAACAGTGAAAACTCACGAAAAAAAACGAAGGCTCTTTCACAGGGGCAAAGAGAGAGACGGAAAAACAACCACTCCCTACCGCGGAAAGAGAAAAACCTAACGGGACTCTCGCGCAACGGGCGGGAAGCTGATGGGTGCGCGCGCTCAAAGGCTGTAGCAAACTTTTGTTGCTAGGAAGATTTCAAATCATCGGGGCTGCCGTGGACGTCACCCGAGTCGTGAGAACAAGCAGCCTGCTTGTCCTCGGAGAAACATTAAAACACATGTAACAGTTCACTAAATCAAAGGCAGACAAATTTATTTAAAAATAAATGCCATACAATTGTAAAACTACTTAGGGACCCTTCTACTAAAGTTTAGTGTGCAATAACAGAATTAGCGCACACTAAATGCTGAATGCCCTATTTTAAACCTATGGGTACTTTGCTCTCTCTAATGTCTGTTAGTTCAAGCTAACTTTAGTAAAAGGACCACTTAGATCATAAAGGGCCCTATTTACCAAGGTTCACTAGCGTTTTTAGTGCGTGCTAACCGTGTAGACACCCATAAGAATACTATGAGCATGTACAAGGTTAGCATGTGCTAAAAACACTAGCGCACCTTTGTAAAAAGTGCCCAAAATGACTTATGATTTGACTTTATATACTATATTTCCTTTGAAGGTAACAAAGCAGTTTACAAACAAATAATTTCAGAAAAGAAAATCATTCAAATAAAAAGAAAATAAAAAGGGAATAAAATATAGGGTTAATTAATTAATAAACTACATATAAATATACCTAAGTTACTCACATGTATAAGTGTTCTTGGAGGACAGAAGAACACATTCTCACATATGGGTGATGTCATCCAACGGAGCCCTGGCACGGATGCTACCCATGAGTGCAAAGGACCACAGTATAGTTAAAAAGATGAAGGAATATAATTCCTTGTGGAGACGGGAGGGGATGTGAGAATATATGTCCTGCTGTACTAAATCAAACTGGTACAGCTAGCCTAGTGTCGTAATTAGGTAAAACTTTACATGAACCAGTTAACCTAGTATTTATATACATTGCTGTTGTAAGGGTTCAGCCTGGAAAAGAATAAAAATGGGCCTATGAGGGTGGAGTTGGATTCTAGACTCCAAAAAAATTCTGCAAAACTGTCAGACCAAACCGACCGTCACACAGGGAATCCTGCTCAAGGCAGTAGTGAGATGTGAATGTCTAGACAGAAGACTATGTTACAACCTTGCAAATCTTTTCAATAGAGGCTGATTTCAAGTGGGCTACCAAAGCAGCCATGGCATTCACATTGTGAGCCATGACATAACCTTATAGAGACAACCCAGCCTGGGCATAAAGGAAGGAGAAGCAATCTGCTTGCCAACTGGATAAAGTGTGTTTAACAATGACTGCCCCCATCTTGTGTGGATCAAAAAAAAAAAAAGCTGGGTGGACTATCTATGAACTTTAATCCACTCCAGATAGAAAGCTAAGGCTCAGGCTCATCTACAGTCCAAGGTGTGCAGTGGGCTTGAAGTCTTTGGAACTATGTTGGCAGAACAATTGACTGATTAACGTGAAATTCCAATACCACCCTTGCAAGGAACTTAGGATGCATGTGGAGAACCACTTTATTATGATGGGACCTTGTGTAAGACGAATAAGCTACTAGGGCCTGAAGCTCACTGACCCTATGCACTGAAGTGACTGCCACCAGAAACAGAATCTTTCAGGTCAAGAACTTCAGGTGGCAGGTGTCTAGCGGCTCAAAAGGAGCTTTCATCAGCTGGGTGAGGATGATGTTAAGGTTCCATGATACCATGGATGGTTTGACAGAGGGCTTAGTCAAAAGCAAACCTCTCATTCATCAAAAACCTAGAGGCTGTGCAGAGTTGGGTTTATCCTCTAAATGGTGATGGCAAATGCCAATTGCACTGGGATGAACCCTTACAGAGTTGGTAATGAGACCAGACTCAGATAGCTGTAGAAGATATTCAAGAAGTTTTTATGTAGGGTAGAAAAAGGATCTAGGGCCCTGCTCGCACACCAGACGGGCAAACCTCTTGCAGTTAAAATTATACAACTCCTTAGTGAAATGTCGTCTGGAAGCATGCAGGATCCTGGAGATACCCTCATGCAATTGAAGGGATGCTACCTCTACGCTCTCAGCATTCAAGCTGTGAGGGCTAGGGATTGGAGATTGAGATGTAAGAGAGATCCCTCATTCTGAGCGATGAGGGTCAAAAAGCAATCCACAGATCTTCAGAGGCTAACTCCTGAAGTAGAGAGAACCGTATCTGTCTCAGCCAGTAGGGTGCAATGAGGACCACTGTTCCCTTGTACTGCTGGAGCTCCAGCAAAGTGTTCTCCACAAAAGGAATCTGAGGATATGCATACAGAAGACCCTTCTCCCAATGCAGCAGGAAGGCATCCGATACTAGTCTGATCTGTGATCTCAGCCTGGAGCAGAACTGAGGGACTGTTGTTGAGATGAGTGATGACGAGATCCACCAAGGGGGTGCCCCACTCTCAGAAGATCTGTTATGCTACACCTATGTTCAATGGCCACTTGTGTGGTTGCATTACCCTGCTCAGTCTTGTCCACCAGGCTTGTTGTCTTCGTACACCAGATATGTGGGCCCTGAGTAACATACCTTGAGTGGAAATCCAATGCCATATCCCTATAGCCTCCTGAAACAAGAGGCATGAACCTGTGCTGCCCTACTTGTTGACATAATACATTGCAACCTGATTGTTTAAATAAGAATAATTTGGTTCAACAACTGATCTCTGAAAGCAGCATTTAGAGCATTCCAAAAGATTCATAGCTCAAGAAGATTCATCTATAAGTCTCCTGAGTGGACCACAGACCCTGAGTGTGAAGTCTGTCTATATGAGCTCCCCAGTCCACGTTGAATTCACCTGTCATTAACATCTTGTATAGGGAAGGAATTTGGAATGGAAGTCCCATGGTCAGACTGGAAAGAAATGTCCACCATAACAGCAACTCTCGCATGGCAGGAGTGACAGATACAACATACATTAGGTTCTCTGAAGCCCGATACCACTGGGAAGCTTAGAGTCCATTGAGACTCTCTCAAATGGAGATATGCCATGGGTGTCACATATATTGTGGAGGCTATTTGATACCCACATGACATGCCAGATATGTAGGGCAATGGTCACTAATGCCTCAGCCCTGGATTCTGGAAGAAAGGCCCAGACTTGAACAGTGTCTAGCAGGGCTCCTATGAACTCCAATTGTTGAGTGGGAAGCAGATGGAAATTTGGGTAGTTTATGACGAACCCTAGCAGCTCTAACATCTGAATAGTTCTCTGCATGGAATCCTGAACTGCTTCTTTGTATGTATTCTTGACCAGCCAAGAAACACAGACACCCTCAATATGCATAAATACACTGACTACCACAAGATATTTAGTAAAGACTCTAGGAGCAAATGAAAGGTCAAAGGGCAGAACATGATATAGGTAATGGTGCTTCCCTACTTGAAATACTTCCTGTGACTGGAACCTATCCGTATGTGAGTGTAAGCATCCTTTAAGTCCACAGAGCATTGTTAATATTTTTCTTTAATCATGGGAATTAGGGTGCCCAGTATAACCATCCTGAACTTTTCTTTGGCTAAATATTTGTTCAGGGTCCTTAGGTCTAGGATGGGATGAAATTACCTCATCTTTTTGGGAACAGAATCTCTTCCCTTCTTCCCCTGGTGATATGGATTTAACTATGCGAGCCTGATGAAGGGAGGAGAGTTCCTCTGCAAGCACAGCCTGGTCCTGGGATCTTAAATGTGACACTCTTGATGGGCAGATTATGCCAAGAACTCAGTGGTTGTAGGTTACAAGGGACCATTTTGCTTGAAAAAAAAATTCAGCCTCCCCCTCCCACTAGTAGGCCATTTGGGATGGTTACTTTTACTTTGGCTATGCTTTCTTGGAGCCAGTCAAAAGCTTGCCCTTTGCTTTGACTGGGGAGCTGGCTGGGTCTTTTGGGGCTGCTGCTGCTGAGGGCGGAATCAGGATCTCTGGGTCTGCTGGGAAGGGCAGACCTGAGGAGTATACCTGAGAAGTTGTAGGATCTCCATTGGGCTCCACCTAAAAACCTCAGAGAAGTGGAGGCTGCAGAAGGAATGTGCCGAGAGAGGGACTTCATGGTATCAGTTCTTTTCTTGATGAGGTCAGTGACCGCTTCCACTTTGTCCCCAAGAAGGTTGTCTCCTTGGCAAGAACAGATATCAGTTTCTCCTGAACCACCAATTTAAGGCCTGAAACAAGTAGCCAGGAGAACTTTGCACATGCCAATACCTAATACAGAGATGCCACATCAAAAGCATCATAGGTTGCCCTGATCCAGTGCTTTCAACACTCCTTCTGTTTGGCCACTAATGCACAGAGTTCTGCAGCCTTATCTGGCAGTAGAGTGTCCGCAAACTCAGTTACACTGCACACCAGGTTCTGCATATAGACGCTCATGTAGGGCTGAAAGGACAGAATGTGAAACACAAGCATTGAGCCCTGATAAACCTTTCTCCTAGAAGATTGTAAGATTCAAGCATCTCACCTTAGGGGCACCAAGGAGTGGGTTCTAGAACTCAGCTCTTTTGAGAGCAGAGTCGACCACTACAGAATGGTGTGACAATTGCTGCTTTTCGAATCCGGGAGCCTTTTAGACCCTATAGAGTCCACCTTCCTAGGTAATTGCTGCACAAAGAGACGGGTCTCCCAAGGGCATAGCCAGCTCTACAATTTTGGGGGCACTCAGGGGTGGACTGGGAGGGCAATGCATTGCTCCCTCCTCCTCCCGAACATACCAAGCATACCTTTGCTGGCAAGGATGCCAAGGCCCCGCCAGCCAAATAGAGTGCCACCGATTCCCTCCTCCTTGCACTGTTTCCTTAAGGCAGAAGTAGGTACGTGCCTTCAGCCGTTGATGCCGGGACTTCTTGTGCATGCATGAGAAGTCCCAGTATTGGGGGCTGAAGGAATAGCAAATTCTGCCTTAAGGAAGCGGCATGAAGAGAAGGGGAGTGGCAGCATTGTATTTATTTGGCTGGCGGGGCTTCGGCATCCCTGTCAGCAAAGGTAAAAGGATGCTGTAGCCCTGAAGGGGGCCCAGGTTCAAAGTGAGGGTGCCCATGCCCCAAGGCCCCTCCCCCATGGCTACACCATCAGGGTCTCCTAATTTATCATCTGTGCAACATGAAGGATTCTGTGCATGGGTCCTTTCATTGCCTCCTTAAGGGGCTCCTCAAAGTCAAGGAAATACAATATCTTAGCCCTGGGCTTGTCCTCAACCTCTAAATCAAATGGAATAGCCTTAGCCATGTTCTTCAAAAATCAGTTCCTGTGTAGGGGACTCTTGCCATCCTAAGGTGGGGAGGGGTCTGATGGAAGTTGAAGGTAGTCCTCCGACGAGATCTCCTTTCACTCAATTTCAGACACCCATGAGCACTCTGAGTCAGCCTCAGTGAAATATTCTTTGTCAGTAGGCTGAGTATGTGTCTGCTTCAGTCTGCTGAACTCACCTCCAGATTCTGGAAAAGAGTGCCAAGGGACTGGTCCTTTCCTGTACACCAGAGAAGCTTCATCACTTACTGGGCTGGAGGGGAGCATCACCTCTTCCGATGTTGATGCCAGAACTTATCAAGGTACCAGCACAGACATGTTGGCGATGGACATAGTGTGTGCTTCCAGGATCGGCTACGAAAAGAGCTATGGTCAACACTAATGTACTGTAGGCCTCAGCATCGCACCCAGCCAAGATCCACTCCAGCTCCTCCTGCAACAGGGATGAGAACTACTTCATGGTTACAGGCATGGGTAAAGGTGAGGCTGATGTGGGTACAGTAGGAACCTACAAAATGTGGGAGCCAACTCAGAAGACAGGTCCCAGAATAGAGGAGACTGGCACATCAGTACCAACTCCAAGGGCAAGGAGTGGTCCTCTTGGCGCCAGCGCTTCTTGGGTAACAACGGTGCCCCAGAGCTCCTGGAACGATGCTTCAAGCAGGATAAATAACAATGCACCTTCACCTTCTCTCAATACCCATGAGGAACCCTCGATGCTGAGGAGGACAATGTTGAATTCTGACTCATGCTCAGTGTCGGGTCCAATGCAGGTTGGTCTGATGGGGCTCTTACCAACGCCCAACGTGGGGAAGACCTCCTCAATGTCAGTGCGCCCCAATGTCCAATGCAGCTCGACCATCCGATACTGAAGTCAATGCACCAGACTTAGAAATGCCAAAATGTTTCTCATGCTGGACCTCTCTAGGAGTTTTAAAGGACATTAGAGCAAACATAGCCGAAGTGAAATCAAACTTTTTTTTAAAAAGAAACATTCCTGATTGGGTGCTCAGGCCTAAGAGGGCCGAGAGAGTCACACAAAAAAAATAAAATAACATAAACATGACAAAAAAAATACTAGAAAGAAAAAAATGAATAAAGGTGCCGTGCACTGGTAAGAAGACACCAAAAGATGTGGGAAAAGAAGCACAGAGGAGAGCCGGTAAACACAACTGTTCTGCTATGCAGAAAAACAAAGACTGCTGGTCCCATGCACTCATGTTGGGTGAGAAGACACCCATGCATGCATGGTGCCATGCTACCAAAAGCTTTAAAGGTAACTGAACAAAGAAAAACCACAGGACAAACGGAGCAAACCAAAAAGCGGGAGGAAGCACCCTGAACAGACAATAAGATGAACACACTAGTTTATTACTGCAATGTGTGAGACACTACACTGCACCATATTTTGGCAGGGAAGTGTTTGCCTCAGGAGTCTTGTGTTGAAGTTTCTTGTAGAAAAAACAACATTTGCAGCTGAGGAGAGCCAGACACAGCACTGAGCACATTCACTTAATATTTCTCAACCCAGAACCATCTATCCTTTTTGAGGAGTGCAAATTTTATTAAAGCACGTTCTTTTTAAACACCCCTTTACATTTGTCTGCTCAGCAGCAAAGGTTGTTTGTTCCATAAGAAACTTGAACACAAGACTCCTGAGTGCCATGTCAAGTCTCACGTACTGCAGTAATAAACTAGTGTGTTCATCCTGTTTGTCTGTTTCGCCTGCTTCCTGCTCCCACTTTTTGGTTTGCCAACAGCTTTAAGAAATTCTTAAACACTGGGTAGTGTCCATGCCAGGGCTCTGTTTTTATAAATATATTTATGTCTGGCTTTGATTTAATGAACCATTACATGTATTTTTTGTTTAAATCATATTTATTGACAGGTCATTTACATAACAACAAAATCAAGGCATCAACAATTACAAAACATGTCAAATTTCCAACTATGTAATCCCTTCCATCCCATGTACATTCATAATGCATTAGGTACAATTATGATCATCAGTAGAATTAAGAAGCAGTATGCATTTAAAATAATCAACCATTAAACGCACAATTTGACTAAGAACAGTATTATTATACTATAATCTCTATCTGTGTTTCTCCAAAAGGTGAGATAGTATCATGCAAGCTACTAAAAATGTAATATAGTGCTGCGGGCTCTTGGTATCAATGTCCTTCAAAAGGGCTCCCATATGGCTTCGAACTTTCTGCCAGTGACTAGGGCCTTCACTTCCAGATGATCCATCTTTAACTGAACAAGCATCAAAGATCTTCAATGATAATAATACGGAACAGCCCCATCCAACCAAAAAGTGAGTATAGTTTTTATAGCCAATCATATCAACTTTCACAGAAATGGTCGGAAGCTGCAAGGACCAGATGGCATCCTGAGATACACTCCAAAAAGCAATAAGGGGTCTCAAGGAGCTGGATGTTGCCAAATAGAACTCACAAACTGTAAGATTTTAGTCCAAAAATGCACCATCCGTGGGCAGTGCCAAAACATATGCCCCAAATTTGCAGCACAAGCATGGCATTTAGGGCACAGTCCGTGTGCTGCAATGCCCGTTCTCCAAGCTCTATGAGGTGGGATATACGTGCGAAGCACAAATCTGTAGAGAGTTTCCTGTTCCATGTATTTTAATGTTTGTTAATTTTATCCTTATTTGTATTTTGTTTTCATATTTACACATCTATAAGTCATACCCCTGTCCATATCGGGTGTTTTATCTCTTTTAAGCAATAAAGATTGTGAACTTTTATCATTTCCTGCTGATAGGATCTGCTTTCCTGGCTAATAATTACGCACTATGTATGTGTGTGTGAGTACAAGTGGGTGTAGTTTGAAGGTGGGTTTTTACATGGACAGAGTGTGGGCAGCAGGTAACCTTGCATATGCACCTTGTAAAATACGTACTATAAGTTATGCGTGAACATTTACACCAACTCTGTGGCTAGCCTAAGTGCTCACACCTAACCATATATGCACATAAATACCCAGTTATATGTTAGGCTCCACATAGAACTGCCCTCCACATATCTATATTCCAAATAAATCCCTGCACTACTATTTTGCAGTAATTAAAACCATTTTAATGCTACAGTTGACATGTAATCATGGAACTCACCTTTGTGTTACAGTGTTGCTTTCACATTTAATTCTTATAACATAAACCCATAATAATCTATACAAAGATTCCAGTGCAACGCGAGACATTTTGGGATCTTTATTCTACAAGAAATCAGAAACACATCAAGTAAGAAAGACTTTTAGCAATCAGACAATTTCATTTCATAAAATGAATATATCTCAGTTAATCCATTAAAGCTGGCAATTTCTGACAACAAACTCTAACTGCTGGACTGGATCATTACTAAAGTTAGCCCTTTTGCTGTGCTTAAGTCATGCAGAGGATAATCTTATAAAGGCATTTTTTAATATATAACAGTATACACATGTCAAACATGCTGTGGTCACACCTCTCCTTAAGAAGCCTTCACTCGACCCTACTTGTCCCTCTAATTACCGACCCATCTCCCTCCTTCCTTTTCTCTCCAAATTCCTTGAGCGTGCTGTTCACCGCTGCTGCCTTGATTTTCTCTCCTCACATGCTATTCTTGACCCACTACAATCTGGTTTTCGCCCTCTCCACTCAACCGAAACTGCGCTTACTAAAGTCTCCAATGACCTATTACTGGCTAAATCCAAAGGTCAATATTCCATCCTCATTCTTCTTGATCTTTCCGCTGCTTTTGACACTGTCGATCACAGCATACTTCTCGATACCCTGTCCTCACTTGGATTCCAGGGCTCTGTCCTTTCCTGGTTCTCTTCCTACCTCTCCCTCCGTACCTTTAGTGTTCACTCTGGTGGATCCTCTTCTACTTCTATCCCTCTGCCTGTCGGCGTACCTCAGGGTTCTGTTCTTGGTCCCCTCCTCTATTCTATCTACACTTCTTCCCTTGGTACATTAATCTCATCCCATGGCTTTTCCTACCATCTCTATGCTGATGACTCCCAAATCTACCTTTCTACCCCTGATATCTCACCTTGCATCCAAACCAAAGTTTCAGCGTGCTTGTCTGACATTGCTGTCTGGATGTCTCAACGCCACCTGAAATTAAATATGACCAAAATCGAGCTTCTCATTTTCCCCCCCAAACCCACCTCCCCGCTCCCCCCGTTTTCTATTTCTGTTGATGGCTCTCTCATTCTCCCTGTCTCCTCAGCTCGAAACCTTGGGGTCATCTTTGACTCTTCTCTCTCCTTCTCTGCTCATATCCAGCAGATTGCCAAGACCTGTCGTTTCTTTCTTTACAACATCTGTAAAATCCGCCCCTTTCTTTCCGAGCACTCTACCAAAACCCTCATCCACACCCTTGTCACCTCTCGTCTAGACTACTGCAATCTGCTTCTTGCTGGCCTCCCACTTAGTCACCTCTCCCCTCTCCAGTCGGTTCAAAACTCTGCTGCCCGTCTCGTCTTCCGCCAGGGTCGCTTTACTCATACTACCCCTCTCCTCAAGACCCTTCACTGGCTCCCTATCCGTTTTCGCATCCTGTTCAAACTTCTTCTACTAACCTATAAATGTACTCACTCTGCTACTCCCCAGTATCTCTCCACACTCGTCCTTCCCTACACCCCTTCCCGTGCGCTCCGCTCCATGGATAAATCCTTCTTATCTGTTCCCTTCTCCACTACTGCCAACTCCAGACTTCGCGCCTTCTGTCTCGCTGCACCCTACGCCTGGAATAAACTTCCTGAGCCCCTACGTCTTGCCCCATCCTTGGCCACCTTTAAATCTAGACTGAAAGCCCACCTCTTTAACATTGCTTTTGACTCGTAACCACTTGTAACCACTCGCCTCCACCTACCCTCCTACCTTCCCGTTCACATTAATTGATTTGATTACTTTATTTATTTTTTTGTCTATTAGATTGTAAGCTCTCTGAGCAGGGACTGTCTTTCTTCTATGTTTGTGCAGCGCTGCGTACGCCTTGTAGCGCTATAGAAATGCTAAATAGTAGTAATAGTAGTAGTTGTAAATGTCACATATAAAATTTTCCAAAACTATAGAGCTGTTAAAGTGCTGAATCTAAATACAGTATAACAAAGCAAAGCACTCTCTATCTTCCGCTAGAGAGACATTATTATTAGTAGGAGGAAAAAGCCTCAAGCGATAGTAGCCTTCTCCATCGTTATATTTAAACTTATTGAGTCGCTACAAACTCATCACAGGCTAAAAAAACCTCCTAAGTTTTAATTTTGTATGCACTTAACGTGCTAGAATCTTTTAACTTAAAGCTGTATCGTCACTGTATCACTACCACGGCCCGACTCTGGCCGAGTTTCGACTCCTGCTGCAGATATCGAGCTGTAAAGTCCACGGTGCCCTGAAGCAGGAGTCGAAACTCGGCCAGAGTCGGGCCATGGTATTGATACAGTGACGATACAGCTTTAAGTTAAGTTTGTAGCGACTCCATAAGTTTACATATAAAATTTTCCCACATTAAAAGTATATATATATATTTTTTTTTTTTTTTTTTTTTTAACCCTAGTCAGCTGGAAGAATTTCTAATAAAGAATGAATTACCATCTGGGGAATAACTGGGGGACCCTTATAGAATATGATAGCCAGTTCTTCTGTTAGAAGATTTAAATGTAGTCACTTTCTGATTTCTTGATTTATTTACTGGAAAATTTAGAATTTTTTCCCATTAATGTGGTATTTGATTATTCTTGTAAATTCTGAAATAATGCATGAAAACAACATGCATACTTATATGACCTAGATAGTGACTTTGCCTGCACTCCACCCAAAACCGATTTATGCCCATATAATTTATAAAATGCACACAAACATTTACACCTCTTCTAAGGCTTCATTTTCCTCATGATTTAAGAGCCTATCACTGGGGTTTACTAAGCCGCTAGTGTGGATGGCTGTGCACTAATACAGACAAAACCCATTCACTTTAAATGGGCTGTCTCGGAAATGCCACACAACTTAGTAAACAGATCCCTATGTATCTTTACAAATCAGGCTAAAAATAGGCACCTTCTTGCCCTCTTAACTAAGTGAGCTGTTATAAAATTATTCTCACAAGAGATCATATGTGACAAGTACCAGTGAACTTTCACATAAAGTACTTGATGAATAAACACCAACACTTTGTACTGAATCCAATGTTCAATAGGAGGCAATGCAACTACTTCAATAATGGCTGAACATGCACAAACTTAGACCCACCAAAAATCAATCTGGCTGCTGCATTCTGAATAACTTGTAGGGCTTTAATTTTAGATGCCTGAATTCCCAAAGATAATGCATTACAATAATCTACTTTAACTAGAACCATATTCTGTACTATCAGTCAAAAATCAACAGCAGACAATATAGGTTTCAACCTACTCAACACCCACTCTGAAAAAAAAATGTAATCACTACATTCACCTGCTCATGTATACTAAGCCTTGCATCTAATGTTACACCTAATAATTTGAAACTCTGTTTCACAGGAAACAAAACATCTCCCACAGAAACCATCTCTGGCCAATCCGGATGATCTTACCAAATTCAAAGCTAACTTATGTTCCCTCATCCAATCATCCACTTTTAGGGCACTTAAAACGTTTCAGCAAATCCACCCGCCAATTAGACATAGGGAAAAAAAACTGTACATCATAAAACAGTAACTTACAGACGAGACCCTAAAGATGTAACATAAATATTAAAAAGCAGTGCTGATAGTACAGATCCTTGCAGCACACCACTTTACTGGTGTTGGAATGTAATTGTATTTTACATGCATTGCCTGTCACCTATTATTTCTCTGTGATTACTCTGTGACCTCTGATGTGAATTACTTAGAGAGGTCACACTGCTATGCAACTTCCTGTTGGGGGTTAGATGCAGCAGATGCAGCACATGGAGCACATGGAGCTCATGTTCTCTCCTAACCTGAGAGGATCTATGGTGGTGTGAGCATCCATTACCATCTAAGCACATGGAAGGAGCTGATAATACAAATGTATAGTAATATGTATATATAAGCCTGTCTGATTATAATCTAACTACAAACTGTGAGTAAACAGATGTTTTGTTACTTCAACTTTAAAGTGACTCAGCAGTGAATTATTCTGGGGTGAATGAGAGAGAGATGAAGAAAGAAATTAACATTTCTAAAGCTGAAGCTGTGTGTACTAAAATCTGCTAATTATTTACTACAAATAATCCAACAAAAGGGTTATGGGCCCAGGGCCAGGAATTGAAAAAGAAGAGAAATATTACCAGGCAGAAAAAAAAGGCCACATTTTTCTCTTAAGTTTTAAAGGAAAGATTCAGTCTGTCTCTCTCTCCCCCCACACAGCAGACAGAAGGCTAAGAAAATGGCTGAGGGAAGAAATTCACCATTGTTCTATTCTCTCAAGGTGCCAAAATTAACTGAGTTTAATTATCAGCAGTGGGAACTAAGATTCATATGTCTCCTTCGAGCAAAAAGATTAAATATATGCTTAGACCAAGACAGAACAGCTGAAAATATGGCTGAATGGGACAATGCAAACTATTATGTGAAGTGCATGCTTTTGGAAGCTCTCTCAGAGAAACAAGCCATATTAGTGGAGGGAAAAGATACACCAAAGGACATTTTATGTAAGCTGAGAACTATGTATGCAACTACATATGCAAAGCAGCAACCAATTTGGCTGGCAGAGTTGAATGAAACCAAATTAAGGGATAAAAGTAAATGTAATGATCACATTATGCATCTTATGTCTTCATTTCAAAAGTTAGAACTTTCTGGAATTCCCATGTGTGATGCATTGAAAGAGCATTTCTTTTTACCTCACTATCAAAGAAGTTTGATGTTTTTAGGTCTGTAAATGAGGCCATTGAAGGGCAATCTTTTGAACAGGCAACATCAAAACTAAGGCAGGAATGCATAATAAATGATTCTGAGGAGATGTGTTCTCAAAGTCAGTCAGAGAGAAATGAAACAAATTTCTTGGCAAAGAACAGAGGAAGGCGGAGCTATGGGAAAACTCCACCCAAGGGCAAGCTGATTTGCTACTCATGTGGAAAGGAGGGACATGTATCTAAATGGTGTAAGGAAACACAAAACACTCCCTCTAGCTCACCTAAGCCAATGGAACTAAAGAATTTTCAAACCAGGAAATGTATGAAGGACAAAGATAAACACAAGGGCTTTCTAATGGCAGAAAAATCTTTGACTATGGTAAATAATAATTCAAATGAAAGTACTTGGATTTTGGATTCAGGGAGCACATGCCATTTAACCAATTGTAAGGATTTCTTTCAGGAAATGTGTCCAGAGGAAGGTATTCTTAAAACTGCAAACGCAGGGACTGCTAAGATCCAAGCAAAAGGTATTGGATTCTTAAAATGCAAAGTGTCTAATGAAGTTAAAGAAATTCCTGTAAGTGATGTCTTGTATATTCCCCAAGCAGTTTGCAACATGCTTAGTGTATCTACATTAGATAAGAAGGGATTTGTGATTCATTTTGAAAACAGTAAGTGCACAATCTCTAAAAATGATGAAGTGTATGCTGAAGCTTTTATGCATAATGATGTTTATAAACTGAGCATTTCAGGTGAAGCCTCACATATGGCGCAAGTAAGGAAGAATGATGGTAAATGTAGTCTGGAAATCTGGCACCGCCGCCTGGGACATCGTGATTCTAAGGTGATCCAGGATCTTTACAGTAAGCAACTGGCCACCGGCATTCAGATAAGTGCAGATGCTGGTAAAATGGAGAAATGCATAGACTGTGTTACTCAAAAAGGTGTGAGACCCTCATTTCCTGCATACACAGGAAATAGGAGTAATAAAGTGCTGGACTTAATACACAGTGACTTATGTGGACCGTTTAATATCCCATCATTGGGAAATAACAGATTTGTGCTAATATTCTTGGATGATTTCTCTAGATATTGTGTGGCCTATTTGCTGAAAGAAAAAAGTCAAGTCACAGACATGCTGAAGAAATACGTAGCCATGGTGAGCAATAAATTTGAAAGAAAACCAAAGGTTCTTCAGACCGACAATGGTGGTGAGTTCACTTCACAAAGCATGCGCACATTTCTAGAACAAGAAGGCATTCAGCATATCACAACAGTAGCTTATACACCAGAGCAAAATTCTGTTGCAGAGAGAAAATTTAGGTCACTTGTGGAAATGACCAGATGTATGCTGTCAGATAGCAATCTCCCTAAAAGACTATGGGGGGAAGCCATTCTCACAGCAGTGTACCTACAAAACAGAATGCCAACTAAAGGCGCTGAGCGCACACCACATGAGACATGGCATGGTAGGAAGCCAAACCTGTCACACATAAGAACATTTGGAAGTACAGCATATGCTCATATACCAAAGCAAAGGAGGCATAAGCTGGATTCCACAACAGAAAGGGGCATTTTAGTTGGCTATGCTCCAGGACACAAAGGATATAGAATTTTGAATCTGAAAACTGGCATTGTTGGCATAAGACATGTTACATATTTTGATGAAAACAAAAGGGTTGATAAAGGCTGGATTATCCCAGATGAGCCTTATCATCCAGAATATGAAACTAGAACCATAATAGACATGCCAGTGTATATAAATGCCATACCAAGGCAGATGTCTGAAAGCAACTCATCTGTATCTAACGAGGAACAGGCAGAGGAAGCAGACACAGAAAGGATCATTGAAGAAGACAGTACAGTTGGAGAAGGGGAATCAATTGGAGAAGGACTCTCAGATTTAGAGGATGCAGAAAGGTCAGACCAACCTGTTGTCAGACGCTCATCCAGGGAAAACAAAGGTGTTCCACCCCCAAGACTGTCTTACCTAACAAAGTCAGCAGAAGCTCAAGAGCCCTTAACATGGGATGAGATTGAGAAAATGCCAGCAGAAGAAGCTGCTGAATGGCATAAAGCTGCACAAGAAGAAATTGATGCATTGGATAAAAATAATACTTGGATTCTTACAAAATTACCTCCTGGCAAGAAAGCTATAGGATGCAAATGGGTATTCAAGTTAAAAAGGAATGCACAAGGAAAAGTGGAAAGGTATAAAGCCAGATTAGTGGCAAAGGGATATCTTCAAAAATATGGAGAAGATTTTGATGAAGTGTTTGCACCTGTAGTGAAACACACGACAATCAGAACACTTCTGAGCATTGCAGTCTCAAAAGGCATGCAAGTCAAACACATTGATGTGAAAACAGCGTTTCTTCACGGAGATATAACTGAAGACTTGTACATGGAACAACCAACAGGTTTCATAAATACAAAACAAAGACAGCTAGTGTGTAAATTAAACAAAGGTCTTTATGGATTAAAGCAAAGTGCAGAATGTTGGAATGAAAAATTGCATGAAATATTGACAAATTTAGGATTTAAGCAAGGTGAAGCAGATAAATGCTTGTACACTAGGTGCACAAATGGACAATATGCATACATTTTTGCTTTTGTTGATGATCTGCTCATTGCAAGCAAAAGTGAGCAAGAGTACAAGGACATTGTAAAGTGTTTAAACCTCAATGTTGAGATAAAAGAACTTGGTAATGTGTCATACTATCTTGGTATAGAAATTGAGAAACAAAATGATGGTTCTTATCTTCTAAGCCAGAAGCAGAAAATAAATGAGCTTATTGAAAGTTTAGGTATGCAAGATGCCCAAGTTGTAAGCACTCCCATGATCACTGATTTTCTGAAGGATGAAACAGTAAGAGAACCTTTACCAGATAACATCCAATATAGATCAGCCATAGGTAAGCTTTTATATCTAGCTACCACATACAGGGCTGATATAGCAAATGCAGTAGGAATTTTGAGCAGAAGGGTCAGCTCACCTACCAAATCAGATTGGACTGCAGTTAAAAGGATGGTAAGGTATTTAAAGGGTACCATTGATTGTAAATTAAAGATTTCAGCCAATAGTAATCCAAAACTAATATGTTACTGTGATTCAGATTGGGCAGGGGATCATTCTGATTATAAATCCACAAGTGGATATGTGTTTATGTATGGAAATGTACAAATTTCATGGGCCAGTCATAAACAAAGTATTGTGAGTTTGTCTTCTACAGAAGCTGAATATGTGGCCGTATCGGAAGCGTGCAGAGAACTGATGTGGATTGAAAAACTTTTGCTGGATTTCGGAATAGCTGAAAAGAGACCAATCCAGTTAATGGAAGATAATCAGAGCTGCATCCGACTGTCACAGAATGACAAGGTTCAGTCACGCACCAAGCACATCGCAACGAAATACCACAACGTGCGAGAGTTGGCGAAAGAAGGGGTCATCAGTCTACACTATTGTCACACCAGTGAGATGACAGCTGACATCATGACCAAACCGTTACCCAGAGAACATTTTGTGAATCTGCGTATAAAGCTTGGACTTTGTATGAATAAATAATTGCATGACAGTTATGCATGAGAAGGGGTTTGTTGGAATGTAATTGTATTTTACATGCATTGCCTGTCACCTATTATTTCTCTGTGATTACTCTGTGACCTCTGATGTGAATTACTTAGAGAGGTCACACTGCTATGCAACTTCCTGTTGGGGGTTAGATGCAGCAGATGCAGCACATGGAGCACATGGAGCTCATGTTCTCTCCTAACCTGAGAGGATCTATGGTGGTGTGAGCATCCATTACCATCTAAGCACATGGAAGGAGCTGATAATACAAATGTATAGTAATATGTATATATAAGCCTGTCTGATTATAATCTAACTACAAACTGTGAGTAAACAGATGTTTTGTTACTTCAACTTTAAAGTGACTCAGCAGTGAATTATTCTGGGGTGAATGAGAGAGAGATGAAGAAAGAAATTAACATTTCTAAAGCTGAAGCTGTGTGTACTAAAATCTGCTAATTATTTACTACAAATAATCCAACAACTGGAACATCAAAAATAGAACCTCCACTCCTCAACTGAATAGTACGTTCACTAAAATAGAATAAAAATCCAACTATACACATCTCCTTGTATCCCAATATGCCTCAATTCAGATAGCAATACATCCACATTCACCGTATCAAACACAAATTAAAGGATACCAAACAAAACATATAATTTTGGTCAAGTCCACATTCGTCAGTAGAGGAAATCATCAAAGATTCAACATTATGTAAAGATCTGAGACCATATTTGCTCAAAACAATTTATGAATTGATTCAAACACATCTTTTCTATCACCTTTGCCAAAACAGGCAATGTAAAAATTGGTTCCGAAGGACTTTATGATCTACATTTTCCTTGCTTCAACAGGCTACAGTAAAGCCATTGTTAAAGAATCTAGGCATAACCCTGGACTCCAAAGATTTATTCATAATAAGTTTAAAAGGCAACACCAATTTGCCACAGATCAATTGACGAGCAAAGATCAAGCAATGACTGGGTCGGACACAAGGCCTGCAAAATACCCTTAATCTCCACCTCCTCTGATAACCAAAAATCAGCCCATCCAACCTGTCTCTCAACCACATTGTCATTCACAACTACTGAATCAACAATCTTTGTTATTCTAACCTCTCCATTTTTTTCCATTAAAAATCTTGCAAAATCTCTCAAGTCCATTCTTCCAATACAGCCTTTATCATTATAACCAACAGATGGACCATTCAAAATAATTCCCTTGGCCTATTCAATGCATCCCTAATCCGTATTTCAAAATAACTATAATGTTTATTGTCACAAACAGCCACATATGCTGATTAATAAATTTGAAACTTGATAAATTGAAGTTAAGACTTTCTATCCCACTCAACAGAACAAACCATCTGAGCGGTGTAAAATCTAAGAAAAGAGAGGAAACAGACATACATTACTAACATGAAACAAAAGGAACTAGGATAGAACTACAATATAAACAGGAAAGAGGGGAGAGAAGGTAAGGGAATTTGTCATCAGGTAAGAATGACTTTATCTGGAAAAAAACCCCCAAAGAATAAGCATCTTGAAAGAGGAAAGTCTTGAACTCTGCTTTAAAGAGGGGTAGAGAAGTGATTTGTCTGAACTGAGATGGCAAGGAATTCCATAACCTTGGGCCTTCAAATGAAAACACAGTATCCAGCTTATTTTTGAAAGAGAAAGACGCCCATATTTCGACACAAATCGGGAGATGGGCGTCTTTCTCCCGTGGGCGTCCAAAACGGTATAATCGAAAGCCGATTTTGGGCATCTTCAACTGCAATCTGTTGCGGAAACGGCCAAAGTTGACGGGGGCGTGTCAGAGGCGTGGTGAAGGCAGGACTGGGGAGTGTTTACCGGCTGAGGAGAGATAAGCGTCCGCGGCCGATAATCGAAAAAAGAAAGGCGTTTTTAGCGCAAATTTGGGTCACTTTTTCTGGAACCTTTTTTTTTCACAAAGTCCCAAAAAAGTGCCCTAAATGACCAGATGACCACCGGAGGGAATCGGGGATGACCACCCCTGACTCCCCCAGTGGTCACTAACCCCCTCCCACCCCAAAAAAACAACTTTAAAAACTTTTTTTTTTCCAGCCTGTATGCCAGCCTCAAATGTCATACCCAGCTCCATCACAGCAATATGCAGGTCCCTGGAGCAGTTGTTAGTGAGTGCAGTGCACTTCAGGCAGGTGGACCCAGGCCCATCCCCCGCTACCTGTTACACTTGTGGTGGTAAATGGGAGCACTCCAAACCGCCCCCAAAACCCACTTTACCCACATCTAGGTGCCCCCCTTCAGCCATAAGTACTATGGTAATGGTGTAGAGTTGTGAGGAGTGGGTTTTGGGGGGGGGATTTGGGGGGCTCAGCACCCAAGGGAAGGGAGCTATGGACTTCAGAGGTAGTTTGCTTTGTTTTTTTTAATTGTTACAAGTGCCCCCTAGGGTGCCCGGTTGGTATCCTGGCATGTCAGGGGGACCAGTGCACTACGAATCCGGGCCCCTCCCACAACCCAATGCCTTGGATTTGATCGTTTTTGAGCTGGGCGCCTTTGGTTTCCATTATCGCTGAAAAACAAAACCGCCCAGCTCAAATCCGCACAAATCCAATGCATTTGGCTGGCATAAACCGTATTATCAGAAAAAAGATGGACATCCATTTTTTCCAAAAATACGGTTTGTCCTGCCCCTTCATGTACCCATTCTCGGACATAGACGCCCATGGAGATGGGCATTCGCGTTCGATTATGCCCCTCCACGTCTACTATATTCATGAAAAAGTTTTCTATGTCCAAGAAAACACAAGGGCAAATGGTCTGCAAGCTCCAAGATGGAAAACAAACGAAGCAGATCGCAAAAATAAAACAGTAATTTATTATTAAAACCTGAAGTTATATATACATAAATAGCCCGACACAGGCCGTGTTTCGCCCGACAGGGCTGCTTCAGAGGCTATACAACAATCCTTTACTCACAAGTTTAATTGATAATATTGGATATGTGCTGAGATTAACTGAAATTTCATACATAGGAGATCACTTTAGAAAAACAGCTCTATCAGAGATGCCAAAAGAGTATTGACACAACGTCAAACGATCAGTCTCTTATCTCTGAAATCAGCGAAATCAGCAGTATAGAGTATGAGCTAGAAGGAACCCTTGACAATGTCAGCTCATTGATCCTCAGGGAGGCCCCTCCTTATCCAGTTCTAAGAGAGGCCCTGCCCCCCCCCCCCCCCCCCCCCCAAAAAAAAAAAAAAAAGATAACTCATTTTGTTCTGGACATTCTAACCACAAACCACTAGAACATCCAAATTATGTCATTCTGGAAAATCTGTCAAATGCAGACCCCAGGGTGGATGGATGAAGCTAACCAGAAGTCCATGTTTCAGCACAAGTAGTTTAGTGACGTGATGGGTTCAAGGATTACATCAACTAGATAGTCCACAAACAGTTTCTTGTACTGCAGGCTCTAAGGAAAGTCCAAGCAAAGTTCATGTAGCATATTCAGGCACATCTGCAGTTGTAATTCTCATTTCAAAGTGGCAAATGCCTCTGTTCTCCGTTACCAGGGTAGATGTCTACCTCCCAAACAGGTGCAACAAAGTTGAATACCATATCTGCATCGCCTCTTCTACCATACAATCATCCTTAACATCCAAATCCATCAAGCTTTCAAATCCTGTGCATCAAACATAGTATGCACAAATATCTTACTCAAATGTGATTGTCCCAGTGGCCCAGCCTCCTCAAACTTTAGAAGAAATGATACAATAGCATGGACTGCCTACCCCACTGGCACCACCACTGGTGACTGACAGAGTTGATCTCTCAGCCACTCTGTCACAAAAATTAAATCCACTTTATGAGTTGCTGTTCCTACCATTTGCTCAAGCTGTACATGCTGAATGCCTGGAACAAAACATGATCTCTATTCTTAAAAATAGGAGACAGGATCAAATGGAACATTAAAATCACCCAACCACATAGCTTATCCGAATCAAATGATAAACCTAACATATCCAATAAAAAAGAACAATCAGACACCAGTGTCCCTGGTGGACAGTAAACCACACACAACATAATTTCGGCATTAGCCACAACCAATACTTATGCAACAAAGCAAGCCTCAATCCACACAAATTGAAAATGTAAGCTCCCCCCCCCCCCCAAAAAAAAAAAAGATAACTACCCCTCCCTTATAACTTCTACATACCCATTCCCATTTACATCCAAACAACACTGATGCACCAACACACCTGATTTTAACAACCAAGACTCGGTGACACACAAATCATCATCTACACTCAACAAATCATAGATCACAGAAGTTTTATTGCTAACTGATCTAGAATTTATCATGCCAACCTTTAGTAATCAATATTTCAATATACAATCCCATCTACCCTAACTGCCTTAAAGGCCCCAGTGAACCCAAGAAACCAACACTTGGAACTGGAAAGTGCAGATAACTTTCCATATCTCCCCCTCCCCATAATTACTCCAATATGTGGCATCCTACAATCAAACACCCTTAAAAACAAGGACCCCCTCCCCAAAAAAACGAAAAAGGAAAATAAACACCCCCCCAATAAAATTCCCCCAAATCTCCCCAAAGTCTGCCCTAAGGAGCTCCTTAGTCACACTCCTTTGTTGGTGTGACAAAAGAGGTGCTCACTCTCTGATGCTAGCCTGTACCTTTCCACCTATGCCTCCGTGATACTACCCAGGGGGCAGGGCCAACAATAGCCCTTGTATAGGCTCTGCAGAATGTTACTCGCATGGAGGGGGTCCCCACAAGCTAGTCCAGGAGAATTCAAATAGCACACAAGGAAGATGATGACAGCAGCAGAAGTAGCATATATGCATATATAAGGCGTTTTGCCTTCATCTGCATACTTTGCATCTGATTGCTATATACCACAAGGTAACCAAAATAATGTTGCATTAGGACACTGCAATTTGCATTAGAGCCCACGTGTTAAGGGATAAAGAACGTGGGTTAGTGCCCTAATGCAGCTTGAAAACTGACCTCTTACAATCTTTTAAAGGCTACCTTTTAATATTTTTACTAAACTATGGGCTAGATTTACTTATGCGCATGCTAAGGATGTTACTGCATATTAATAAATATGCCCCATTACACAAAATGAGACATTCAGAAAATGATGCAAATGTAAATTGTACAGCGCTGCGTAACCCTAGTAGCGCTTTAGAAATGCTAGTTAGTAGTAGTAGTAGTAGTGATGCAAATGTGTGAATGCAGTAGTGCAATTTAATAAATCCAGTTCTATGTTAACATATTTTATGATAAATTGGGAGACTTATAGAATGGCATTACAAAAAAAATTTCCTTTAAAAATTAAGCACTTGAATCTACTTTAAAATATGCATCTTGTAATTATAAATATGAATGTATCCTATACATTTATTCTTAAAATATAATTATATGTTTATTTTTCTTTTCATGTTTAAAACCTTTGTTATTTTATTTTTATATTAAAACAAGGGAAACAAATCAGCAGATATCAATATCTTTTTATGGAGGAACTGTGAAGCTTTTTTCGGATTACTTATTCTTTTTCATACAGTCCTTCAAAAATACTGTGGTTTGAAAAGCTCTTTATAGTCTACCAAAAAGCAACCTGGTGCCACCCAGTAATATTTCTTCAAAATTCTATTTGCAACTATCTTTAAAAGTTATTACTAGAAAGAAACAAACTTGCCAGTAATTTAAAAGGGCTGTAAAATAGTTAAAGCTAGATAAAATCATTTTGTCATGAATTGCTTCTATAAAATCATACATTAAAAACAAGCAAATACATTATCAAAAGTCAATGACGAAAAATGGATCTACTGCACCACTATAAGATAACTGCAGAAAAAGCATGCCAAACATATCATCAGCAAAGGTACAATAAGTTTCATTATGTGATAATAGTAATAAATAGAAATAAACCAAAATAAAACATGGAAAAGAAAATAAGATGATACCTTTTTTATTGGACATAACACTACATTTCTTGATTAGCTTTCGAAGATTGCCCTTCTTCATCAGATCGGAAATAAGCAAATGTTGGTAGATGACAGTATATATAAGTGATAATATATTCAAGTGTGGAGGAGATATAAAGATAACATCATCGGCTTAATTTTCTGACAAAAAGTGATACATTCAATTAATTTAAGGAGATGTTGCCTCAAGAAGCCCCCGGCTCAATTATATTACGAGCTCATGAGGGCTGGACCGCTTCATCATTGGCAACACCCCCAAATTCATAGAGCAGCCTATCCCAAACGTATGTTCTAATACTCTTTTTTTCTTTTTGTATAAATTTTTTCTTTTTTCTAACATATGATGGGCAATCGTAAAGTTAAACGTAACAGCTACTTAGCTAAAGCATTTCAGTGGCACTCTAACAGGATGGGGGTAGATAGGTGAGAGACAGGGAGAAATGCATGGAGACAAGAGGGTGACAAAGCAGTACATTTCTATGGTTTATAATGGGCTAGAAAACCCCTTATAGTGACATACAACCCAGAGCTGGAAAAATTAAGAAAAATCATAAAAGATCTGCAGCCTCTACTCCAGGAGGATGAATTACTGAAAGAGATATTTCCATCCCCACCAGTGCTGGCCTTCCAACAGCCACCCAACTTAAAACACAAGCTAATTAGAAGCAAGCGCCCAACACAGACTCAAAAAGAAGAGAATGGCACACATCCTTGCAAATATATCCAGCTGCAAAGTATGCCAAAACATTTCACAGGACCCCACAGTCATTCACACAGGAAAAATATTCAACATAAAGGAATCCTTTACATGCTCATCTTCCAGCATTTGTTTATTTCCGATCTGACGAAGGGCAACCTTCAAAAGCTAATCAAGAAATGTATTAAGTTATGTCCAATAAAAAAGGTATCTTATTTTCTTTTCCATGTTTTATTTTGTTTTATTTCTATTGATTACCTTTAAAAGTGGACTAACACGGCTACCATACCTCTCTACTCATTATGTGATAATGAAATTGATAGAGGGTTTTCCTATCACAGAAATCATTTTGTAAACATTAAGCCTCTGAACTAGTTATATGTGGTCCGAAGAACAACAATGGATTGAAGAGGTTAAATTAAAATATACTTTTATTAAATTAAATTTTAATAAAAGTATATTTTAATTTAACTTCTTAAATCCACTGTTGTTCTTCGAACTACATTCTGTGGATTACAACTGCCTCTCTTTCGTAAACACTATGTTATATGTGGTTGCATAACAAATATATTGCCTCCATTAACTTGATAAGGCAGCAGTTACACCAGTTTTTACTTCTAAGTAGTTCTAGTAAAACTTACAACAAATAAAGATAAGATCTTTTTTTTCTCATTCTCACTGCAGAGGAGATGTCAATAATTAAACAATTTGACAGTGTCACCAACTTATGCTCATAAAACTGGAAAACTGCTACATGAATTGGGGTAAGCTGCTCTGCTAATCCTTATCAGAACACTATCCAGCTCTTAAGCTAATGGATAAGAATAAAAAAGCAGCACGCGGAGCAGATAGAAACACAGAAACATGACGGAAGATAAAGGCCATATGACCTATCCAGTCTGCCCATCCTCTGTAACCCCTAATTCTTCCTGTTCCTAAGCAACCCCACATGCTTATCCCATGCCTTTTTAAATTCAGGAACAGTCCTCAACTCCACCACCTCCACCGGGAGGCTGTTCCACGCCTCCACCACCCATTCTGTGAAATAATACTTCCTTAGGTTACTCCTAAGCCTATTCCCTCTTAACTTTGTCATATGCCCCCTCATTCCAGAGCTCTCCTTCATTTGAAAAAGGCTCTCTTCCTGTACATAAATGCCCTTGAGATATTTAAACGTTTCTATAATGTCTCCTCTCTCCCTCCTCTCTTCCAGCGTATACATGCTGAGGTTCATAAGCCATACTGAAACGCTGCCTGCAGCCTGCACCAGGCCTTCCCTCTGACCCATCCAAAACAAGAAGTTGCATCAGAAGGGGGCAGGGTGGGTCAGAAGGAAGACCCAGTACAGGCTACAGACAGCTTTTCAGTACAGCTGCTGCAGAGCTGAAGATTTACTGTAATCTGAAAAATTTAATGGGTGGGGAGAGGAGAGATCCACTGGCGGTCCGGGGGTGGGGGAATTGAGAGAGAACCTTGGGGGGGGGGGGAATCTCGGGTGCCGGGAGGGAGGGAGGGAAAGGAGAGAGAACTTTGGTTGGTTGGGGGGGAAGAGGGAAAGAGAACCTTGGTTGGTTGGGGATGGAGGGAAAGAGAACCTTGGTTGGTTGGGGGGAGGGGAGGGAGAGAGACCTTCGGGTGGCTGTGGAGAGAAAACCTTGAGTGGCCGGGGGGAGGGGAGGGAAAGAGAATAGCGGGTGGCTGGGGAGGAGGAATACAGAACTGCAGGTGGCCGGGGGGAAGGGAGAGAGGGAGAGAGAACCTCGGGTGGCCTGAGGGTGAGTGAGAAAGAGAACCTCGGATGGCCAAGGGGATGTAGAGAGAATCGCGGGTAGGGCTAAAAGGAAACAGAGATGCTGGACTGTGCACAGGGGAAGGAGGGAATAGAGAGAGAGAGATGCCAAATGGAGGGAGGGGGAGGGAGAATTGTTGGGCTCAGAGAGAGGGAGAGAGGGAGAGAGATATAACTGACCTGGGGTGGAGTGGGTAGAAGGAAGGAAGAAAAACAGAGATGTTGGACTCGGGGGGGGGGGGGGGGGGGGGGGAGGGGGAAATAGGGAGAGATACCGAATAGGAGAGAAAGATGGAAGGAGGGAAGTAGAGAGAGAAGAGACTCGAGGGAGAGATGATGAGTTCAGAGAAGGAGGGGAGGAGAGAGAATGGACCTGGGTGGAGAAAAGGAAGAAAAAGAGAGAGGTGTTAGATTCGGGTGGGGGGGGGGGGGGGGGTTGGGAAAGAGAGAAGAGAGAGAGTTAATGAGCCTGGGTTAGAGTGGAGGAAGGGAGAGAGAGAGAGAGAGTTGGACCTGGAGGCGGGTAAAAGGAAGATGCTGGGCCTTTAATCAGTGGCATAGCTACAGGAGGGGGCCTTGGAGATATATGCATTTCATATGTATCTGCTCATAAATATCAAATGCACATGCACACACACAGAAAACTTTACTCAGTGAAAAAGCTTTGGTTTGTCTGAAACAAACATAAAGATGTTTCTCATGAAAAGTGGGTAGGCCAGGTACTATACTTTTTGAAACTCAACATTGGTTTTACAAAAGCAGACATATATTAAGCAAAGTTGCTTATCTGTAATAGGTATTTCTTCAGGACAGCAGGATATCTGTACTTTTTGAAGCAAAATGGGTGATGTTATCCAATGAAGCCCAAACATGGGAAATATAAAAGTTCTCAGAACTTACAAGTGGCATACTGCATGTTGTCAGACTTCCTGTCTCAGCGTTCTCACACAAAGGGCCACCTCATCTCCATATAAAGCTATTAGGACAGCGGGGCATTGGTTATCATAAAAACACACTCAGCTACCTTAGGAATTGGCTTCTTCTAAGAGAATACTTCCTACTGGTAAGCAAATTTGCTTTCTCCAAAGACAAGCCAGACGGTCTCTTTAGAAGGGGGAATTCCTAGCTACAGGCTGCCTTTAATAAAAAATTAGAAAATAGAAAAAATAAATGCTAACAGGCAACAAACATGTTTTTGTTGGCAACTGGTCCATGTGTGTGTTTATCCTGATATGATTTACGTTGTAAGTTTTTAGTTTGCAAAAATTGTATTAGATTTTTATGACTGTTTATTATATATTGGATCTGGAGTTTTATAAATTTAGGTTAAATATCTAAATAAATGAAATGAGAAGGCCTTTCTGCCTACTTTTCTTCAGTGAATGCAACCTGCAAAAAAATGGGACCAAGAGGGGACAGGTTCTAAGCCTCAAAGAGATTCTGCAGGACAGACTGACCAAACTTGCTGCATTAGGAATCCTATCCAAACAGCAATGGGCTGTGAATGTGTGGATAGAAGTCCACATCACAGCCTTGATGATCTATACCAGGGAGGATGATCATAGGCAAGTCTTCGACACCACTATGGCTCTGATATTATGAGCCTTGACACATTTCTCCAACAGCCAAGCCTGCCTGACAAGGATAAAATGCCATCTGCTATCCACTTAGAGACTGCATGCTTGGCTATGAAAAGTCCCAGGTGTATTGGGAACAAAAGAAACAAAGGTTGGGCGGCCTTTTTTAAAAGCTTTAGTCTGCTACAAATAGAAAACTAAGGCTCTTTTGCCATCCAAGCTATGCAAGGCACATTCCACCTTCACAAACATGTGGCCTGGTAAAAGTATTGGAAGGACAATCAACTGATTACGGAAAAAGTCTAATACCACCTTAGGCAAGGAACTGAACCACCCAACTGTTGCAAAATTTGTATAAGACCAAAAAGACACCAAGACTTAGAGTTCACCAACTCCAAAGTGACACCATCAAAATAAGATCATCTTCAAGGCCAGGTACAGTTCACTAAAGATGTGCATTCATTTGAAATGACATGAAAAAGAACAAAACAAGTCATAGTGTGCACACTTTCATGAAGAGTGTGTGCACACTTCACAACACAGGAAAAACTTCTAAATTTCATTTCAGGCTCAAAGTACTATGAAACACAAGAAATGTTATTGACATTTCCCAACAACATTTCATTTTTTTTTTAGCCCCAAATTTCTGTTTTTTCTTCCTGTATCATGAAGGGTACAAGCTACTTATGACACTGCCCACAAAACAAAAACAAAATAATAATAATGTAAAAAAAAAAAAAAAAGCCTATGAAAACTAAAGCGACGAAAATCTTTGGCCTACACCATCCCTACAGTTCACAAGACTCTAGCAGCTCAAAGGAAACCTTCATTAGCTGCATTAGAACTATGTTGAGGGCCAAAGATACCAAAGGAAGCTTGAAGAAAAGCTTCAGCTAAAACAAGCCCCATATAAAACAGTTTGCACAATTTAAGATCAGCATTTATATCCCGGCTAAACCCTCAAGTTCCAACCAGATTGCATCCAAGATTAACCATAAGCATAATACAATAACCAAGGCTGTCAAATACATGAATTAAAAAAATCATCATAAAAACAGCAATCATTAATAGGATAAGTATTTTTTAAACAGCCATGTCTTCAATGCTTTCCTAAAAGATATATATTGTGCAACGCCCCTGATAAAAGATGGAAGTCCATTTAAGAGTTCTGGGGCCTTCATACACAAAGTCTTGTTTTTCGTATTAAGCAGCCTGCATGACTCAGCAGATGGTAAGGCTAACAAAAGCTCCAAGAGATTGACCAGGCTGATAAATCGATATCATAGGATTCAGATAACCTGAGTTCAATCCATATATTATCTTAAAAATAAACATCAATGCTTTGAATTCCATTCTCACTCACAACGGCAACCAATATAATTCAGACAAAAATGGGGTCACATGGTTGAACTTTCACCCCCCCCCCCCCCCAAAAAAAAAAATCAATTTGGCAGCTACATCTTGAAAGGACTGTACTCTGAGCAACTGTTTAGCCAGGAGGCCCATCCAAGCAAACATTGCAGCAATCCAATGATGAGATCACTGCCTGAATAATAATTCAAAAATGTTGGCAATCCAAAAAATATTTTAATCTACATAACAATTTCAGTATAAAGTAAGTCTTTTGAACCAAATTTGCAATACAAGTCTCCATAGTTAAACCTGCATCCACCCAAAACCCCAGTAACTATATCACATTTCTTACATTAACGTCAGTATCAAACAGTCCCACTATCCCCACTGACAAATCAATATTGTTAGTTTTTACCCACAGGACACTTGTCTTATAAGGATTGATTTTCAGAGAATGACTGGACATTCAAACAAATATCTCCATGAAGGCAACATTCATCAAAACTTTCACAGTTGGTAAGTCAGAAATAGGAAAAAATCAAAACTATATCATTTGCATAAGAAAAATAAACAATTTCCCTTCTCCCCAATAATCTAATTCAATCATGTACAGTTTAAAAAGAGTGCCAATTATACTAAGCCAAATCAAGAGTAGGATTTCAAATTTGACTCTGATAGATGTAGAAGATATTCAAGCAGCTTTTTTTTTTTTTTAGTAGAACAGGACATATAATCCAGGCTTTCTGTCATACTACACAGCAAACTGATTCCACCTGAGATCAGTCGATAGTCTATATGTAAAGGTGAAATATCAAATAAAACTAAACTTGAAACCCCAACTTGAAACATAACACCTTCTAGTGCAGTTTCTCCTAAAAATCTGGCAGATTCAATAAATTGAAATATTATGGGGTTGTTAATCTAAGTGGGTTAATCAGTTAAGAAAGCTTTTATCTGGTTAACTCATGCTGGCTGGGCCCCAAGGGAATATTAAATGTCACTTACCCAGATAAATCCCAATGAATATCCCAACTAACTGCTAAAGCCAAAACCAGGTATTGTGTGGGTGATCCGGGGATCACAAAATCCCCTAGGTGTTATGTTTGAAAGGTGACCACTACGGATGTGAAAAGCAATTCTATAAATACTCATCTGCATTTATATGCCTCTACTGTACATAAATACAGGGAAAATAGCATTTATAAGCACTTTAAGTGTTGTTGTTTAAAGGGCACGTGTATGTGCTATCGTGCATAACTCCTCAAGGAGGGCACATGTGTGCAAGCAGCATGAGTGGGACGCTTCTCTCCCACTTACACGTGTAACTTACAGAATATTTTAAGCTGCACATGCCTTTACCACAGTTAGTGTGGGAATACAGAATGGGTTGTATTTTGTACCCCTGGACATTTTATCAGGGTGGATTAGGATTTCTTGTGGTAGTATAAGTCAGCTGTTGTTGAAAGGATGGTGGTGGGAGGGTTATTATAGTTGCCAGTTGCTATTACTGTTTTCTACTTGTGATTTATAAACAACAGTTGCAAAGCATATTGTCTCTTTTTATACTTTAATTAAAAGATAAATACAAAATCATAAGTGTTCGATGCTTCTGCAGATGAGGACAGATTCCGCGGGGATGGGGTGGGAACAGAGACAGGGCCTGTAGGGACAGGATGGAGACAGAACCCACAGGGACAGGGCGGGGACAGAGACAAACTTTGTCTTCATGTCATCCTCTAGGAACACTGAAACCTAGATGGACCAATTACTTGCTGATCCATAATGAGCTCCACTTAGAAAAAAAGAACTGAAGTGGCCCTGCACAACAATGATGATGCAGGAAATATTGAACAAGTATAGTGGGTTTCTCTAGAAAGTTCACAGCTTTGTTTACATTTAACTAGCCCAGGCTCCATCAGATAACATTCCCTCCTTGTGATGACTGTATATCCTGCTTGTACTCAAAGAAAAGTTAAATGGAAGCATAGCACTGCACTATAGTTTAAGCAACTTTTTGCTTTTTCTAACGTCTAAGAACATTAACTCACCTGCAGTGTTTCTATTTGTTTTCTGATACTGTTGTTAGATGGCATCTAAATAAAGCAATGTGAGACAGCAAAACATAACAAACATGAGAATGGGAAGCACATGCAGGTTAGATGATAAATAGCACAAAACAACAGACAGCAGATAACTAAAGGCTCAATTCAGCAGTTCAGTACAGGTTGATAACAGATGCTTCTAGAGCAATCATATCTTAGATTCATAGGGGAAAAACTATTAACAGAGTCAGCAGACAACCCCACTACTCAGTAAACACTTTAACTGCTGACTAACTCTAGATCTCAAAGTTGGCAAAGGGTGCAAGTAATATTAAGCAACACACATTTGCCTTGGTTACAAGGTCATTGTAATTATTTAATAAAGTGATAACAGCTAAACTAAAAAAAAATGCAGGGAATAACGGTACTTTGCAAAAAAGATTATATCACATTAGAATTGTTTTTCTCAGTCAGTTCATTCGGAATGAAAGCTTCTTCTAAAGCTCTCCTAGATGATCTCTTTCTCTAGTATATAAAGAAGCTGGTCCTTAGTAAACAAAAATAAATCATATGGGAGTTCCTTGATATTATGAAAAATATTTCCATTTGGCATGAAGATAAATTCAAAGATGATATGATTATCATCCTGCAGCTCTTTAGTCAAACAGCTTCTCAAAAAGACAAGAAAAAAAAATCTAATGAAAACGAGTATGGCATTTACAAATAAGAACAGAAAAAACAAGAGAGGATGATCTCATGAAATAACATTAGAACTTTTTTCCTGGATGATTACTGGCCTGGGATAAACTATCTTTTGCAGTAATAAACTTTTTGGTGACCCACCACAGATTTTCTAAATTTCCATTGCTGCAATGGGCACTTATTCCAAATCACAGTAAAAGCTCTGGCAAAATTTCCTACTGAATAATAGTTCACCCCTTTGTATATGGAAATCAGTACAGAATTTCTGCTGTATAGAGCCCTAAGGAAAGTATGCTTAATGTTAAATAGTCAACATAACTTTTTAAAATGTAAAACATACACTTCATGATAGCAAAAATAAAATTGCACTTAATAAAAGCTGCGATAGCAAAATTAAAACAGAAAAATAGCAAAACTAATGCAAATGAAGAGAAGTCACTGAAGATGGAATATGTTAGATAAAAACATAATAAAAAGAAACAGAGAAGCATGAAAGATGCCACCATGAAGGCAAAGCTGACATTTCAAAACACAAGTGTGTTTTTGTAATGTTTTAAATAGAATTAAAACAGAAAGAAGGTAATATTAGAAGGCATTCAAGTCACTTACATGTAAACAGCAGCATTTACAACGAGGCTGGACAGATATTTTATTTGCAGTATACTAAAGTTGAAATTTGAAATGTAAAATGGACTTTGGGTTCACATAATTAAGTGAGGGGCCAACTGAGTTTTCCTCTCTGGTATGTTAATAACATGTCCAATGTCTATAAATACCCCCCCCCCCCCCCCCCCCCCATTTCCTGATTGGCTACATTTGGACATGTAGTTTTGCAAAATATAGCACTTAAAACATGTAAGTGCGGACATCTACATCACCTTTAAGTAGCAAAATTGGCACTTTCACATGCAAATCCCTAAATGATGCTGTTCTTCTTTTTAAACATGTTTCTTACTGAAATGGCTGTTGCTGCTGGATATGCCAAGACTTATACGTGCTTATATTCCTATGCCTCCTAATAAATATTATACAACAGGCTCCATTGTTCAGTCAGGCCTTTCGTAAAATATCTGTATGTCCTATTTCCCGATAAGAGGCCCTATGAAATATTGGACCCAAAAGTATGCTAAGTTAGAACAAATCATGCAGGACATGAGTAAAGATCCATGGAGAGTCATTACTCAGTGAAGGACTTTCCTTAAAAGACAATAAAACCTGAAACACAAAACATTATGGAATCATTAGCACTTTCCTAAGACTACACTAAAATAGAATTTAATAAAATTAAGTGCATGACACGAAGAAAGACTAGCAAACTCAGACTGTAGGCAAGGAAGTACTTAAACATAACCAATTATATTCGGTTTAAAAAGAATACAATTTCAACTGAACAGTAAGATAGCTAAGGACTGTTATCCATCAAACAGCATTCCAAATAAGACTTTTTCTTACCTTCAAATGTGATAAACAGTTCTGTAGGAAAATATGCCAGTTATTTAAAAAAAACTGTTTTTGACTGACACACAACAGGCAAGTGATCAGTGGATAGAGTGCCTAGGGAAAGGGAAAAAGGTGTGGAGAGGGGGTTTATTACAAATTTTCTGCATTAACAGTTTATCATTAAGCAATAACCCAAGTTAGATAAAGCAGAGCTTTCACTATAGAAAGGCAAAACTAGAGTTAACGTCTTAATATATACCCTTAAAAATATAATCATCCTTAAGCTGACTATTAACTGGTCAATATTCAAGCAGCAGCAGCAATGGTTTTTTAAGTGCTTGCTGCAGCTGGCTACATTAGACCTGAATATTCACTGCCAGGCCATGTCCAGGCACCAGAACTGAATATCCAGGTATGACCAGATATATGCTGGCCACCAGCACTTATGTGGGCCCTGGCTGAATATATGCTAGGACCCAGATAAGACGCTTATTCAGGTCCCAGCTGAACAGCAGCCGGGACCTGCATAACTGATATGTGAGGTCCTCCAACTTTCCCCCTCCCCCAACTAACAGAAATCCTCCTGGTGCTCCTCCCAACCAACAGAGACTCTGAATCCCTGGCCTTACCCGAGGCCATTCCTGGTGGTATAGTAGGATGAGGGAGGAGCAGTGGCCCTCTGTTCCCACCCTGTCTCACTCAAATACAAAATGACATTACCGCCAGGGGATAGTGGGCATCACAGAACTACTACAAGGGTCAATTTTCTATAATATGGGAGATCTTGGGGGGAGGGGGAGCACGAGGGCAGAGTTCTTAGTTGAATGGTGGGAGCTTTGATGGTTTGTGTTAGGTAGGAAGACCACATCAAGAGGGTTCTCTGTTGGATGGGGGAATTGGCTCGAAGGGGGAGGATCAGCTTGGTTCCTGACAGCAGAACCCTGAAGGTATGAGGGTGGCAGCCGATATTCAGTGCTGGCACCCTCACAGCTAAGCCGCCAAACATAGGACACCATTGTGTATGGTCTTTTCTGGCCACTTAGCTTATGCAGGCTACAGCACTGAATATGGACCACATCTGTAAGTGCCAGGTCCTCACCAACTCTGCCCCACCCCTCCCTTTCACTGCCCGCTTTTGCAATGGAAGGTTAGAACCGATATTTAGTGGCGCTGATCAGTTAAGTGCCACTAAACATTGATGTCAAAGAGATCAACGCGATTTAAGTGGCAGGAGCATCTACTGCATGCTTAAACCCAGCTGAATATCGACCCCACTGTTTAGAGACATATGCATATTTTTTATGCTAAAGAGGAATTCTATCTTTAAAACTTTGACCGTCTTAGTAGTATCAATGGTACTTTTAGATAGGGTAGTTTAATCAAGTTTCATCCGATAATAACCAATTTTAAGTGTTATTAAAGTTAAGAAGATTACACATCCCTCCTTTAGCACTTTAATGCACTGTCAGGTCTCAAAACAATTACTAATACAGTACACAGAATTTTGCTGAGTATTTAAATATAGTGCAGAGAATTTTTAATTTGTTTGAGAACTCCTCCAGGAGTATAAACCCAACAATAAAATTCTTGATATTTTAGACTTGAATTTCAAAAATTTGGTTTACCCAAATTACTTCTCTAGCCTCCATTATCAAACAGTTCAACTTTATAAAAATTTAAGTCATAATGTTTCTGTAAGTACCAGTGAATGCTTCTTTCTTGAGCTCAGCTCAACTGTGGTATGATAAAGCATCTCTACAAAATTTTTCAGACATGGCACATTAACTTCATTTTTAACGGCCTAGATAAAAATAAAGAAGAAATTGTAAGTACAGAAAATATTTAAAAATATATAGCTTAGAGGCAATATAAAGAGGAAAATCAACACCCAAAATGGCCTTCAAATGTATAGGTACAAATTGGATGCATGAATAAAGCAAAGTACTTACCTGTAGCTGGTGTTCTCAGAGGACAACAGGTCAATTTTCTCACATCTGGGTGACATCATCCACGAAGCCCAGTGCAGACGCTGACTAATAAGTGAAGTAGAAAATTCTAGCATCGTCCCACTGCGCATGCACTGGTGCCTTCCCACCCGACAAGCAAGAGCGGGACATTGAGTCAAATGAAAAGCAAAAAGGAGATAGCCTATAACTAAATACAACTCCTAGGGGAGGTGGGAGGATATGTGAGAATAAGCAGCCCACTGTCCTCTGAGAACACCAGCTACAGGTTAGTATCTTTGCTTTCTCACAGAATAAGCAGGCCGCCTTATTCTCACATCTAGGAATCCCTAGCTATCAGGCTCACCAAAAATAAGAAAGCTAGGATAACTGAGTCTTGAAACATCAAGATTAAAATTTCAATCAACCTGAAACTGCATACATCCTAGGTGTGTAGGTGCAGAATTGAACAGAATAAAACTGGGCCTAGGAGGGTAGAGTAGGATTCTAGACACCAAACAAATTCTGCAGAACTGCCTGTCCAAACTGATTGTCGTGTCGGGTATCCTGATCCGGAGAGTAGTGGGATATGAATGTGTGGACCAAAGACCACGTTGCAGCCTTGCAAATCCTTCATTTATTTACTAGTAAAAAAAGGCCCGTTTCTTGCTGAAATGAAACGGGCGCTAGCAAGGTTTTTGGCGGAGGGTGTATGCTTGAGAGAGTGTCTGTGACAGTGACTGTGTGCGTGAGAGAGAGTTAATGTGCAAGTGTGTGAGTGTGAGACAGTGAGAGTGGGTGCAAGTATGTCTGTCAGAAAGTGTGTGTTTATGTGAGAATGAGTGTGTGCGAGTGTGTGTGTGAGACAGTGAGTGTCCTTCGCTCTCCCCCTCTCAGGTTTGAGGATCCCCTACGCTGTGGCCTGAGGACCCCTCTTCCCACCCCCTGTCTGTGGTGTGAGGACCCCCGCTCTCTGTGCTCTGAGGACCCCCCTCTCTCTGTGGTTTGAGGACCCCCGACCCGACCCCCCTCTGTGGTCTTAGGGTCCCCCCTCCCCTGCCCCCCCCTGCATAGTTTACCTTCGATAGTCGATGTGGGTTGCCTGTACCAATGAATCTTTGTATTTAGCAGCAGTGGCAGGCTGGCTTCAGAGTAGGCTATAGTAGTGAAGTCAGGGGGTTAAAATAGGTTTTGTTGCAGGTTTTCGGTGTGGGCACGCGATTTGCAAGCCCCTTCCCCCCCCCCCCCGGCGATATCACCCGACCCACTCCCCCCCCTCCGGCGCATAACGAAGCCCCTCCCCCCCCCCCCCCCCGCCCACATGAACCCCCTCGGCACCTGCAAATGCTAACTCTGTGGCTGCTGCTGCTTCTCCTGTTCAGCAGCAGCAGCCAGAACATAAAGAAACATTTTTTTAAAAGTTGTTAAAAGTAAAACGCACCTCTGCAGCTGCTGCTCCTCTCCCCTCTGATGTCGCAGCGCTCCTCCGGGGTCTTCTCCAGGGGCAGCGATGTAAAGGGAGAGGAGGAGCGGCTGCAGAGACATCAGATGTCTGTTCTCTTTTTTTTTTTTTGTTAGTGTGGGAGAGCAGGTCGGCGGTATTCGGGTCAGATGGGCGGCAGGTTCGGGAGGGCGGCGGTATTGTCCTAAACTGGGCGGTAGTTTCGGGAGGGCGGCAGTGTCAGGGCAGCGGTTTTCTGCTCAGCTGGGCGGCAGGGGCGGTTAGGTTACGCGGAGGGGGGCAGAGTGTGGGAGAGGCGTGAGGTGTAATAGGATAATAAAACTCACCCTCAACGTTTGCTCCGCCCTCGATGTCATGACGTTTGACGCAAGGGCGGGGCCTGGTGGCTTCACCACCACGAACCTTCGAACCTGAAGGAACTGTTGTCAGTGGCTTGGCTTCACTGACGTCAGTGTCCTCAGAACGTTGAGGGTGAGTTTTATTATAGTAGATTTGTAGCATTTGTATCCCACATTTTCCCACTATTTGCAGGCTCAATGTGGCTTACATTTTCCGTAATGGTGATCACCAATTTCGGAAGAGAAATACATGTTTAAGGTGAAGGAGACAGAGAGGATTAAGTATACAGTTAAAGAAGGTATATTTTCATGATTAAGATATTGGATTCACTTCAATCGTGATAGATTAACTAAAAAACTATCAGGAATATTAAACTTCAATCTTGTTAATTAGTATAGACAATCGGGAGTACAGGCTAATGGAGGAGTGGCCTAGTGGTTAGGGTGGTGGACTCTGGTCCTGGGGAACTGAGTTCGATTCTGTTGAATAAAAGCATAAAAAAATGGAAGTGGAAGGCTCCATTATCAGAACAAGCTGTGTTAACACTAAAACCTCCTGAGGCATGAGAAAAGAATGTGACGGACATTAAACATCAGCCAAAGGCACGGCTCCAGAAAGTCTGTGGGAAAGAAGGGAGCAATAAGGGGAAACAGATGCAGCAGCATGTTCTGCACATGATTAACAGCTTTGTGGTATTCAGAGACTTGCACAGGAATGTTGTATAAGAATTAGTCAGATGCCAGGGAAAAATGCTATATAAGACCAATGGGAAATCTGTATATTAAGCATTCTGACTGCTTTGTCTGTACAGATATGCTTCCTGAATACCCCATTGATGGTATACAGTAAAATTGTAAACTAAAAAGTGAATAAACTTTTTATATTGAATATGAAATTCGTCTAGCCTTTTCTTCAAAGTGGCGACCGCGGCAGGACATATGCCGCGCATGGAAAGAAAGGGCGAGACGAATGACAAATTAAGTGTTTGTTGTTAATGAAAGTTTTACAGGATTTTGAGAGCAAGCGTTGTTTAAGCCTGATTTCTGTGCACCACTGGCGTGGGAGTGATCAACCTACTGACGTGGACATACAGGTGACGACTCCTGGGCTTGCTTAAAAAGAAATAAGAAGACGCGTGAGTAATAGTGCACACTGACTTTTCTTTTTGTATATTTGTTTCCCTTTGTAGTTCTCTTTTTTGTATATATTTTTTGCTTAAGCACCCTAGTATATTTTTGTAGGTTGTGGTTATATAGGAGAAATTGTAATAGTCAAAATAAAATGGAAGGGAAAGGGGCAGATAAGAAAAAAAAGCCCCCTGTATATACTTTGTATTTAGATTTAGATAGTTCAAAAAAATGCACCCCTTTGCAGCATGTCATAGAATTATTTCCGTTAGATAAAAAACAGATTGAAAAAACACATGAGAAATGGGTCAAATATGATGCAAAAGATTCTTTTTTGAGCTGGTCTCAGTATGGATCGTTTGATCGTCCAAAATTATTATCTCTCCTGAGATACATACAAGAAAATAAAAAGAAGCAGAAAAGTTTAGAGAAGCATCTTACAATTTGGAATTTATTTTCTGTAGCAGCAGATCTTTTTCATGCTGATGTAGATAGGATACAACAAGAGGCAGAAATGTATAAAAGAAATAATCCCCTGTCGTATGAATCTAGCAGGGACACGTTGTGCCCCCTAAGGGCGACTGATAAAATGAAGGAATCAAAGCCAAAGCGCCCTGTGCCAAGCGCTGGGTATTCGGCTCTTGATGACCCCCCAGTGATTCAGAAAGTGAAAAGGGAGGGGATAATGAGGACAGTGATGTGGGGACTAGGGAACAGAAAAAGGAGGAAAAATGGGTGAGACAGAAAGAAAAAGGATTTAAAGGATTTCAGGAGTCAATTGCCTGACACGGTGTCATTGTTTGTCTATGTAGATGATATTCTACTGTCTGCTGAGACTGAAGCAGAATGCCTAGAATGGACTAGAAAATTATTTTTGTTATTAGAATTAGGATATAAATGTAATAAGGAGAAATGTGTTGTAGCTCAGGCTACTGTCACCTTTTTAGGACAAAATGTTTCAGCAGAACATAAGGTCATTATACCGGAAGTTATATCTATTTTAAATGAGACCCCGGTACCGCAAACAGTTACCCAGTTACGTGCTGTTTTGGGAATGTTAAATTACTGTAGACAATGGATACCAAATTATACACAAAAAGTAATGAGACTTTATAAACATTTGAAACTGCCCGCAGCCACACCAAAGAATACTCTGATTGTGTTGGAAGAGCAGGATAAGATAGTACTGGCTAAGATTGTGAGGGATTTGTTATCCCCAGGACCCTTAGCAGTAATAGATATCCAATCACCTGTGCATCTATGGGTAAAAGACATGGGAAACAGTTGGGCAGCCATGATTAATCAAAATAATGAAGTAAATACACCAGTAGCTTTTTTGTCAGGCTCTTTTAATCATGTGGAAAAGGGAATGAAAGAAATACCAAAGTTATTGACTGCTATTGTGGCTGCGGTAGGCAAATGGAGGGCACAAATGCCTTTTGTTCCTATTATAATACATACCAACCACACGATTAAAACGCTGTTGAGCCCTAGCCAGACGGCATTGACAGCCACTAGATTTGGAAAATATCAAGCAGTACTTTTAGGACAAGATATAAGAATAATACTATTAACTAAAGAACAGAGAAATAAGATAGATCTGCTTTTTCCTGTCAATCAAGAGGTTGAGATCGATACTATAGAAATCCCTACATTTCACTGTCTTACTTTTGAACCCTTGTCTGATGGGTTGATATGGTTTACAGATGGAGCTTGTGAAAGGACTGTTGCAGGCTTTGCCTGCGTGCAGGTGGATGAGAATCTAACAAAGATAACACAAGTACAATATAAAACCCCTCCTGATCATACTGCACAGCATGCTGAACTATTGGCCGTTATTACGGCCTTACAACAAACTGATATGACTCAAAATGTCACCATATATACTGATAGTGGTTACGTTGCAAGTTCACTACAGTATCATATATTAAAATGGCAGCGTAGGGGGATGATAACCAGTGCAGGTAAAAATCTACAACATTACACATATTGGAATTTGCTGTTTGAAATTTTGGCGAGAAGGGAACGTGAAGGTAGAAAAACGGCAGTTGTGTGGACCCCGGCCCACACTGAAAGGCCAACCTTTGAGGCACAAGGTAATGCAATGGCTGATGCAGCAGCAACGGAGGTGGTTAAGCAAAGTGAAAAGATTTTGTATAATACTAGACAGACACAGGAAGGGCCACTTACGAATGTAGATAAGATTGAAATGTGGCAGCCGGAGGGACAGGAAAGTGAAAAATGGTTGAAGAAAGGATGTATGAAATTGGGAAGTGAATGGTTTAATGAGGAAGAAGGATTACCTTGCATGCCAATGAGCCAAGTGATTAAGGTATTGACTGAATGGCATGCAACCATGCATTGGAACAAGGATACTATGAAACAACAATTTGAGCAAAGATTTTGGATAACTTGATTCAACAGGTCGTGCAGAATTGCATGGTATGTAATATTAACATACCTAAAAGAGGTCCTAAAATATCGCCTGGGACACTTCCAATACCAGAAGGCCCAGCAAAAGAATGGTACATTGATTTCACTGATATGATTGTTCCAGTGCAGGGAAAAAGATATTTGTTAGTTTGGGTGGATGCTTTCTCAAGGTGGATAGAAGCATTTCCATGTAAAAGGGAGACAGCACATGAGGTGGTACAATGCCTGATAACTCACATTATGCCAAGACATGGGTGTCCGTCTAGAATAATTTCTGATAACGGGACACATTTCAATAACAGTATTTTGAAAGAAATGGAAACGATTATGGGTTTAACACACAGGAAAGTATCAGTGTATCGCCCCACCTCCAATGGTTTGGTGGAGCGTTACAATGGAATTTTAAAAACAAAGTTGAGAGTCTTACTAAAATCTCTCAATAAAGAAATGGTGGGAAAATTATATACATAGCTTGATCTATTGCCATTAGCATTAATGACAATAAGGGCCCAACCTAATGGGCGTACAAAATTGTCCCCATTCCAGATACAGACGGGGCGTCAATTTTTTCCCATGCAAACTGTAAATGTGGAAAACACTATGCAGTATTGGCAAAAACTACAACCAATGCTAAATTTGACCAGTGACATGATTCGTACCAATGTGTCACATCAGGTAGGGAATAATGATGTTTGTGCTTTTAAAGTAGGTGATTTAGTACTACGAAAGAACTTTACACATAAAACGTGGAAGGATCCTGTGTATGTAGGGCCTTTTGCTATCATGGCCCTTACTCAGACCACTACCCGTCTGGAAGGTCACACTTCTTGGATACATTTATCGGACATTCGACGAATCAATAATACTGAAGTGGACAAGGAATAGACAGACAACATGTCCCTGAACATATTGATATTGAGTTGTTGTTGCTTTTTAGTTTTTCCAATAGGATGGACAATGAATACGTATGAGAACAGGCTGGCAGCAAAAATGTTGAATTTGACTGACTGTATTATATGCGCACACAGAATGACATCATCCTTGTCCTTGCCAGCTATGATGTTTGGGACTACAATGATAAAGTTGGGTGGGTACCATGTCTGTTATCCCAATAATACCTGTGTAAGGGATGATGGAAACCTTCATTGGACAAATGAGACTATTTATAAGCAAGCCTTGCTTATGGACAAGTACCCACAGACATCATGTTGGTGTCTGATTAATAGTATGACAACTGGAAACATCCCCGATAAAGTGCAATTACACGCACAATGTTGTAACAGGTAATTGGTCTATAGGAGGAAGTACAGTGATTATAAATGTCACAGCCACCAAAGAAAAGTGTGGCAATAAAACAAGCTGTAATAAGACTTTAACTCAATGGTATGTAACAACTGATTCAATGAATGTTATGCTTTTAATTTGTGTAATTTTTAATGCCACATCAGCTAATGAAAAGTAAGAATGAATGACAGTGTATTCCCCTTTGATGAAGCTCACTGTCCATATTCGAATCTCACCTCCTTGGACCAACTAAGGTTGGGAGATTATCTGTGGTGTGATTATAAATTATATACCTCAAGAGATATAAATTTTGTACTCTAGTACAATTGAATCTGTTTAATGCTGTGTACCATGTGTATTAGCATGTTTTCAAAAGATGTGCCTTTAAAATGACAATGATAACTGAAATCAAGAATGAACAGAACTTTAATATGTCAGCCAAAAATATTGAAAAACGTATGTTAAAAATGATAGAAAGACAAACCTTGTAGAAACTGAATGCCACAAACAAGGGGGAGGAGATTTAGAAGGGAGGTAAGGAAACAGACCGGAGCTGAAACAGATGTGTGAGTCCTGGAACACCAGGCCTCAAGGGAGGATTTGTTGAATAAAAAGCATAAAAAAATGGAAGTGGAAGGCTCCATTATCAGAACAAGCTGTGTTAACACTAAAACCTCCTGAGGCATGAGAAAAGAATGTGACGGACATTAAACATCAGCCAAAGGCACGGCTCCAGAAAGTCTGTGGGAAAGAAGGGAGCAATAAGGGGAAACAGATGCAGCAGCATGTTCTGCACATGATTAACAGCTTTGTGGTATTCAGAGACTTGCACAGGAATGTTGTATAAGAATTAGTCAGATGCCAGGGAAAAATGCTATATAAGACCAACGGGAAATCTGTATATTAAGCATTCTGACAGCTTTGTCTGTACAGATATGCTTCCTGAATACCCCATTGATGGTATACAGTAAAATTGTAAACTAAAAAGTGAATAAACTTTTTATATTGAATATGAAATTCGTCTAGCCTTTTCTTCAATTCCCACTTCAGGCACAGGCAGCTCCTTGTGACTCTGGGCAAGTCACTTAACCCTCCATTGCCCCAAGTATAAATAAGTACTTGTATACAATATGTAAGCCGCATTGAGCCTGCCATGAGTAGGAAAGCGCGGGGTACAAATGTAACAAAAAAAATGTTTAAGTGAAGAATTGATATAAAATTTTACTTTTTTTTTTTTTTTTTACTTTTCAACATTTTTTTATTGATGGCATTTCGGCAGAATACAACCAAGAATAGGTATCCACCAACAATCAAAAGACTTATCTTTCTTGAAAATACATTTACAATCCGTCATCAACTTTTAAACTTTTAACACTTTTTATCCCCCCCCCATGTAGTTAATTAACTGGTGTTTAGGATGGGTTATTATAGTATGCTTTACTGAATAGGTTAGTTTTCAATAATTTGCGGAAATTATTTATGTCGTGTGTTGTTTTTATTGGTTTAGGTAATTCGTTCCATATTTGCATACCTATATAGGAGAAACTGGATGCATATGTTAATTTATACTTCACTCCTTTGCAGCTGGGGTAGTGAAGGTTCAAGAACGTGCGTGATAATTTAGTAGAATTCCTGTTTGGTAGGTCTATAAGGTCTAACATATAACCCAGGACTTCATCGTGTATGATCTTATGAACCAGAGTGCAGACCTTGAACATAATGCGCTCTCTTAGTGGAAGCCAGTGTAGCTTTTCTCTTAAGGGTCTGGCATTTTCATATTTCGTTTTGCCAAATATAAGTCTGGCTGTCGTGTTTTGTGCAGTTTGGAGTTCCTTAATAATTTGTTCTTTGCAGCCGGCACAAATTGCATTGCAGTAATCTAGTTGGCTTAATACAATTGACTGTATCAAACTGCAGAATATTTCCCTAGGGAAGAAAAGCCTTATTCTCTATGAAGGCTGATCTCAAGAGGGCTACCAACGGAGCCATGGCTCTGACATTGTGAGCCATGACATGTCCCTCAAGAGTCAGCCAATGTGAAAGTGTGCATTTGCAACGGCCACCCCCAATCTGTTGGGGTAAAAAACAAAAGGCTGGGTGGACTGTCTATGGGCTTGCGTCCGTGTCAGATAGAAGGATAAGGCTCGCTTGCAGTCTAAAGTATACAGTACACTTTCACCAGGATGGGCATGAGGCATTAGGAAAAATATTAGTAGAACAACTAACTGGTTAAGATGGAAGTCCAACACTACATTACGACGGAACTTAGGGTGCATACGGAGAACTACTCTGTTGTGATGAAATTTAGTATATGGTGGATGAGCTGGCCTGGAGCTCGCTGACTCTGCGAACTGAAGTGACGGCCATCAGAAACACAACTTTCCAGGTCAACAACTTCAGAAGACAGGTATTCAGAGGCTCAAAAGGAGCATTCATCAGCTGGGTGACGACTATGTTGAGATCCCATGAGACAGCGGGAGGTTTGGCAGGAGACTTTGTTAGCAACAAACCTCTCGTGAAGCAAACAACTAAAGGCTGTACAGAGGTGGACTAGCCTCCCACATAGTGATAAGCACCTTACAGAGTTGGTTTTCAAGCCAGACTCAGAGAGGTGCAGGAGGTACTTGAGCAGTTTTTGTGTAGTGCAAGAAAAGGGATCTAAGGCCTTGCCCTCACACCAGACAGTAAACCTTCTCCACTTAAAAGAGTAACATCTCTTACTGGAATTTTTCCTGGAAGTCAGTAAGATATGGGAAACACCCTCAGGCAAATTACACATCCAAGCCCTGAGGCCAGAGACTGAAGGATGGAATGAAGAAGGGAATCCTCATTCAGATAAGAGTTGGAAAACTGTCCAATCTCCACAGATCTTCGGAGGACAACTCCAGAAGAGGAGGGAACCAGATCTGCCGCGGCCAGTAAGGAGCGACCTGAATCATGGTTCCCTGGTCTTGCCTGAGTTTCAGTAAAGTTCTCTCTATGAGAGGCATGGGAGGATACACATACAAGAGTCCTTGTACAGAGTTTCCAGGTGCTTTTTGGCTAGGATCAGGCGACCCTCAGGGGGAGGAATGCTGGCTTCGGCCTAACCCCTGGTAAGCCTTTCCTCAGCTGAGAGGTGCCCACCTCTACCACCGGCTGCCTTTCAGGTGCTGTGGAGGACTTGCAGCTCATCTGCATATCCTTACAGCCTTCTCCGGGGTGACACCCAGGTCCACCCCGATCCACTCAGGGCCTCTGCTCTAGGTGCCGCGCGCAAGTACCTTAATCGTTTATGGCCCCTATTCACATTCTCTTCCTAGCTCTGTCCCTTCCTAATCTTTTCCCTCACCCCCTACCTCTCTCCGCTACAGGAATTCACTTCCCATCCATTGACTTCATCACCTCACCTTCTCTCCTACCCTCTTCCTCCCTCTTGGCTTTTAATCTCCGTCTCTTTCTTCCCTCCATTTTGCCTTCCCCATTCCACCTAAATACCTCTCGCCTTCGACGCCTTCGTGGCCACACCTCTCCTACTCTCCTCCGCTCTCTTTTACTCCTTCTCTTACTCTCAGCTGGTGACATCAATCCCAATCCTGGCCCTCCTCACCAACTATTATCCAAACTCTACAGATCTCACTGTGACCTCTCTAACCTCATCTCTATTCCTCTACTCCCCTCCTCTTCTCTGCCCTTCTCTTGCGCCCTATGGAATGCCCGCTCTATCTGTAACAAACTCCCCTATATCCAGGACCTCTTTATCTCGCGTCACCTCCATCTGCTCGCCATAACAGAAACCTGGCTCTGCCCTGATGACTCTGCTTCAGTCGCAGCCCTGTGCCATGGCGGTTATATATTTTCACATACTCCTCGCCCTGCTGGCCGTGGGGGCGGTGTTGGACTACTTCTCTCTCCCTCCTCCAGATTTCAACCCCTTCTTCCACCTCAATCTCACTGTTTTTCCTCCTTTGAAGTCCACTCTATCCGCCTTTTCTCTCCTCTGCCTCTTCGAATAGCGGTCATTTATCGTCCCCCTGATAAGTCCCTTTCATCCTCTCAGTGACTTTGACGCCTGGCTTGCCTTTTTTCATGATCCTTCCTCCCCCTCTCTCATCCTTGGTGACTTTAATATTCCTGCTAATGATCCTTCCAACTCTTATATTTCCAAGTTACTCGCTTTAACGTCGTCCTTTAATCTCCAACTATGCTCCACCTCCCCCACTCATCAAAATGGTCACTGTCTTGATCTCATCTTCTCCTCCAACTGTTCACCTTCTAGTTTCCTTGCCTCTGATCATCCCTCCTCTGATCACCATCTTATAACTTTCACACTTAAATCTCCTCCCTCCCAGTCCCGTTCTATCCTATCTAATTTATCTAGGAATCTTCACGATATTGACCCTTCATCTCTATCCTCCCATGTTTCAAACCTCCTCTCTACTGTGGCACCATCCACGTCTGTCAACGAGGCTGTTTCTTCTTACAACAATACTCTATCCTCTGCCTTAGACACTCTTGCACCTTTGATGACCCGCCCTGTAAGGCGTACAAAACCCCAACCTTGGCTGACTTCTAATATCCGCTACCTACGTTCCTGTACCCGCTCCGCCGAACGCCTCTGGCGGAAATCTCGGGCCCTTGCTGATTTCTTACACTTTAAGTTCATGCTGACCTCCTTCCAATCTGCTCTTTTACGTGCCAAACAGGATTATTATATCCAACTGACCAACTCTCTTGGCTCTAATCCTCGACTTCTCTTCACCACATTGAACTCTCTCCTCAAGGTGCCCCCTCCCCCAACTCCCCCTTCATTATCTCCTCAGACCCTTGCTGAATTCTTTCACAACAAGGTTCAAAAGATAAACCTTGCTTTCTCTACCTCACCACCTCTCCCTCCACTAGTCCGTTCCCCTCTCTCTCCTTCCCCTCATTCCCTTTCCTCCTTTCCTGAAGTTACTATTGAGGAAACTACACTTCTCCTTTCTTCCTCAAAATGTACCACCTGTTCCTCTGATCCCATTCCCACCCACCTTCTTAATGCCATCTCTCCTACTCTTATTCCTTTTATCTGTCACATTCTCAACCTCTCACTTTCCACTGCGACTGTCCCTGCTGCCTTTAAACATGCTGTGGTCACACCTCTCCTTAAGAAGCCTTCACTTGACCCTACTTGTCCCTCTAATTACCGACCCATCTCCCTCCTTCCTTTTCTCTCCAAATTACTTGAGCGTGCTGTTCACCGCCGCTGTCTTGATTTTCTCTCCTCACATGCTATTCTTGACCCATTACAATCTGGTTTTCGCCCTCTCCACTCAACCGAAACTGCGCTTACTAAAGTCTCCAATGACCTATTACTGGCTAAATCCAAAGGTCAATATTCCATCCTCATTCTTCTTGATCTTTCCGCTGCTTTTGACACTGTCGATCACAGCATACTTCTCGATACCCTGTCCTCACTTGGATTCCAGGGCTCTGTCCTTTCCTGGTTCTCTTCCTACCTCTCCCTCCGCACCTTTAGTGTTCACTCTGGTGGATCCTCTTCTACTTCTATCCCTCTGCCTGTCGGCGTACCTCAGGGTTCTGTTCTTGATCCCCTCCTCTATTCTATCTACACTTCTTCCCTTGGTTCATTAATCTCATCCCATGGCTTTTCCTACCATCTCTATGCTGATGACTCCCAAATCTACCTTTCTACCCCTGATATCTCACCTTGCATCCAAACCAAAGTTTCAGCGTGCTTGTCTGACATTGCTGTCTGGATGTCTCAACGCCACCTGAAATTAAATATGACCAAAATCGAGCTTCTCATTTTCCCCCCCAAACCCACCTCCCCGCTCCCCCCGTTTTCTATTTCTGTTGATGGCTCTCTCATTCTCCCTGTCTCCTCAGCTCGAAACCTTGGGGTCATCTTTGACTCTTCTCTCTCCTTCTCTGCTCATATCCAGCAGATTGCCAAGACCTGTCGTTTCTTTCTTTACAACATCCGTAAAATCCGCCCCTTTCTTTCCGAGCACTCTACCAAAACCCTCATTCACACCCTTGTCACCTCTCGTCTAGACTACTGCAATCTGCTTCTTGCTGGCCTCCCACTTAGTCACCTCTCCCCTCTCCAGTCGGTTCAAAACTCTGCTGCCCGTCTCATCTTCCGCCAGGGTCGCTTTACTCATACTACCCCTCTCCTCAAGACCCTTCACTGGCTCCCTATCCGTTTTCGCATCCTGTTCAAACTTCTTCTACTAACCTATAAATGTACTCACTCTGCTGCTCCCCAGTATCTCTCCACACACTCGTCCTTCCCTGCACCCCTTCCCATGCACTCCGCTCCATGGATAAATCCTTCTTATCTGTTCCCTTCTCCACTACTGCCAACTCCAGACTTCGCGCCTTCTGTCTCGCTGCACCCTACGCCTGGAATAAACTTCCTGAGCCCCTACGTCTTGCCCCATCCTTGGCCACCTTTAAATCTAGACTGAAAGCCCACCTCTTTAACATTGCTTCTGACTCGTAACCACTTGTAACCACTCGCCTCCACCTACCCTCCTCTCTTCCTTCCTGTTCACATTAATTGATTTGATTTGCTTACTTTATTTATTTTTTGTCTATTAGATTGTAAGCTCTTTGAGCAGGGACGGTCTTTCTTCTATGTTTGTGCAGCGCTGCGTATGCCTTGTAGCGCTATAGAAATGCTAAATAGTAGTAGTAGTAGTCCCCAATGCAGGAGAAAAGCATCTGACGCTAGTCTGCCATGTGACCTAAGCCTCGAGCACAACTGAGGGACTTTCTTGTTCAGATGAGTGGCAAAACGATCCTCCGAGGGGGTGCTCCACTCTCAGAAGATCTTCCGAGATATGCCCATGTTGAGAGACCACTCGTGAGGTTCAAGGTTCTATACTTTCTCCTCTTCTTTTTAATCTCTTTCTGAGTCCCGACTGCTGCTCTCATCCAATCCTTTGGAATCTCTTCCTACCTTTATGATGACGACATTATCTCTTCCTGTCTCAATCCTTTACAGCTCAGTCTTGATTCAGTTGCTAGCTGGCCAAGAGATCATCAATTAGTGCTCAATCTTTAAAACTCCACTACCTTGCTTTCCTTTGCATTGATGGAGTTCCTTTCCTGTTTTCTATGTTAGCCTATACACAGCTCTGTTCTGACTGTCAGCTAGAGCGGTACATAAAGTTCTGCAAAGAGACCCCACTGTCACATGCTGACCGCCTCCTTACACAAGGGATAGAAAACCGTACACCCCCCACCCCGTTTGTTGACGTAGAACATCACAACCTGGTTGTCTTTTTGGAATAGAACATTTGGTTTTGGAGTCAACCTCTGAAAGCCTTTAGAGCATTGCAAATGGCCCAGAGTTTGAGGAGATCGATGTGGAAATGAACATCCTGAGCAGACCACTGGCCTTCAGCATGAAGCCCATCTACATGAGCTCCCCAACCCAGGTTGGATGCACCGTTGTCAACACCTTCCAACATGGTGGAATATGGAATGGAAGTCCTAGGGTCAAATTGGAATGGATTGTCCACAAAAGAAGGGCATGAGCCAGCTCCAGGGGAATGCGGCCAATCAATCTCAACATTTGCCAAGCTGAAACCTGCTGGCTGATGCAGACCTGCAAGGCAAGTGTTACTAAGGTATCTACCCTCACTTGAGGAAGGAACGCCCGAGAATGAGTTGTATCAAGCAGACCTCCTATGTATTCCAATCAACGAACTGGATGTAGGTGGGACTTGGGGTAGCTGATGACAGACCCCAGTAGCTCCAGCACAGTTAGGCACATGGACTCCATGGCTCTTTCCTGAGATGTGCTCTTGACCAGCCAATCGTCTAGGTAGGAAAAAACATACACCCCCAGTCTGTGTAGATACGCTGCAACTACCACCAGACACTTGGTAAAAACTCTGAGGGAGACACCAGGCCAAATGACAGATCGCAATACTGGAAGTGGTGTTTCCCCACACAAAGTCTGAAATACTTCCTGTGACCTTGAAATATCGAAATATGGGTATAGGCATCCTTTAAATCCAGAGAGCATAGCCAATAATTTTCCTGAATATGAGGAAGAAGGGTGCCCAAGGAAATCATCCTGAACTTTTCCTTGATCAGAAGTTTGTTCAGGGCCCTTAGGTCTAGGATGGGCCAGAATCCTCCTGTTTTTTTGATCAGAAGGAAATACATGGGATAGAATCCCTTCCCTTCTTCCCCTGGTGGCACAGGTTCGACCACTTGGGCCTGTAGAAGGGCAGAAATTTACTCTACAAGTACTTGCTTGTGATGAGAGCTGATGAAAAGACTCTGCCAGTGGGCAATCTGGAGGTCTCTGATGCCAATTCAGTGCATATCTGAGACAGAGTATTTGAGGATTCCACCAGTCAGAGGTTACAAGGGGTCATTTGTGGTGGTAAGGTGAGCCTCTCTCTGACCGGTAAGCCATCCAGGATGGATACTCTGAGTGGGTATGCTCTTTTGGAGCCACTCAAAATCCCGTGCGCTGATTTGACCGGGGAGTGGGTAGGACTTCTGAGGGTGGGGCTGGCAAGCTGGGCCTGAGTTGCCTGAGCACAGCGAGCAGGAGGCGGAAGCCTACACCTTTGAGAGTAGTAGCACTGGTGCCTGGCTCCATTAGAAAATCTTCATGTTGAAGAAGATGCAGATGTAGGATGCCAAGACAGTATGGATGGTGTCTGTATGTTTCTTAATGAGGTCAGGGACCTCTTCCACTTTTCTCCCCAAATTCTCCCCCTGGCACAGTATATCCGCCAATTCTCTTGAACCTCTGGTTCGATGTCATAGTCATGCAGCCATGAAAGTCAGCACATCCCTACACCCATGCCAGAGAGTCTGGATACAACATCAAAGGCTTCCCTGGCCAGATAATGCCTACACTCCATCTGCTTCTGGCTAGTTGGTGAAGCTCTGCGGCATGTTTTGAAGGGAGAGAATCCACCAGACTCAGTGTACTGTTTATGAAAGATTTCAAGTAAAGTCTTGTGAAGAGCCAAGGGATGAGACCAAGAACTCTTGGCCCATTTGAGGGAAGATTCAACCACCATGGAGTGGTGAGGCAGTTATGCTCGCACATAAATCTAGGAGCCTTTTGGATATGATACTGCAAATTCACCTTCTTGGGTGCGACCTGCACTGTGAGGAGAGACTCCCAGTTCTTCAGCAGTATGTCCTTAAGGATAGAGTTCAATGACACAATGACTCCTTCCTTAGGCGAACATTCATAGCCCAGGACACACACCATTTCCACCCAAGGCTCCTTCTCTGTCTCCAACTTAAATGGGATGGCCGCAGCCATCTCCTTCAGAAAACCAGTGAAAGGGTGCCTCTGCTGGAGATTTTCATCCCTCTTGAAAAGGAGAGGGATCAGATGTTATACCATGACTCCTCCTCTGAGAAATAATGTGGATCCTCATCTGACCCCCAAGAGTGGTCCCAAACTCTTCTGCATACTCAGAAGCAGCTGAATTAGTCTGTACCAATCTTGGCCTGGTGGAGTGAGGTCTACGCCCCGAGGAACAGCCCTACTCTCAGACTACAAGAAATGTTTCCTCCCCAAATTTTGAGAGTGGTACTGCATTCCCAGATGTCTACACTCTGTGATGGCACCAATGGAGCCTCAGAGGGGGCCTGAAGCTGTTCCACTGGAGGCACAAGTGCCCCGATGCTTGAACAGGAGGCCTCTGCAGTAACTGTGCCAAATCCTCTCAATGCTCCAGAACCGCTCAGCAATGGTGGGGATCAGCAAAGGCATGGCAGCCGGGGAAGAGGCAGTCCGAGAAGAGGTTAGTGCCAAACTGTTGGCAGGGACTGGGCCACTTGATGACTTGTGCGCTGGCACCTCTTCGAAGGAGGGACAGTGCTCCTCCAGTGCTTCTTGAGCATTGGGGAATCTGATATCCTGGTGCTCACGGCACTGTGCGTCAAGAAAGACTAGTGTTTATGCTTCTTGGGTTTCCCCTAATGTATAGAGTCCCCCAGTGCCGACAAGGGTGACATTGAACCCATGCGCATCCTCGGTGTCGGGTCCGAGGTTGACCAGTCCTAAGGCATACTACCAGCACCCCGTGTTGAGACAGGTGGAGACCCACTCAATGCAAAGTCGATGGTCTGGCCTTCGAGAACCCAAACAGTTGGCTCTCTTTGAGCCAGTCGCAACTGCTGAGTTTTCACCTGCATTTTTAAACACAGATCACAATCAGAGGGGACATGATCTGGTCCAAGGCCCCAGTTGTGCAGGTCATTGGCAGAAATCATGCATATCCACTTGGCGCAAATTTTGAAGCCACTGGGCATCTTTGAAAAAAGAATCTCAGCCAAATTAAACTCCTCAATCTTGAACTCTCAAAAACAGATACATTCAAACTGAGGTAGCCAGGCAGCACACCTCAAAATAAAGGGGAAAAAAGGCCAAAAAATAAAAATTGCATGGGCTTGGAAAAATTAAAAAATGAGAAATATATAAGTAAAATAATAAAGAAACCTACACTGGAAGGCAAAGTGGAGGAGTGGTCTAGTGGTTAGGGTGGTGGACTCTGGTCCTAGGGAACTGAGGAACTGAGTTTGATTCCCACTTCAGGCACAGCTCCTTGTGACTCTGGGCAAGTCACTTAACCCTCCATTGCCCCAGGTACAAATAAGTACCTGTATATGTAAGCCGCATTGAGCTTGCCATGAGTGGGAAAGCGCGGGGTACAAATGTAACTACTACAACAACAAAAACAAACACAGAAGGAGCGTCCTCTCAGCTCAGCGGAAAAAACAGCTAGAATTCTATATTTCACTCACTAGTCAGTGTCCACATTGGGCTCTGTTGGATGACATCACTCAGATGTGAGAATAAGAAAGCCTGCTTGTCCTTGGAGAAAAATATTTTGCATATACTTTTTTTTTGTGCTTAAGTTTCTTTATAAGTTTCAAAAAAGGCAACTACAACCAAACCGAAAACAAAATGATAGGAACCAAGCTGTATACACAAAGCTAATAAATTTCCAATACAATTGAAAACACATTGAGCCAAAGGTCGTGAACTTTGCTCATATTAAAACTTCAAACATATAAACGGCAAGTGTCCAACTCACCTGCAAATGCGCAATAGAGTCGGGACGCTGAGCGTGTAGAAGTCCAAGCCCCGCCTCCACCAGCAGTACAGCCCAATAGGGAGGAGGGCTTGGACATGGGCGTGGAAATCGGAGGAGGAGGAGGGAGGAGGGAGCAGGGAGGGAGGGAGGGAAGGCGGGGGCGAGAGCAGGGTTGGTGGAAGGAGGAGAGAGGCCATAGGAAAACAAAAAACTAGCCCGTTGTTACAAGCTTAACGGCTAGTACTGTTATGCTTCTCAGCTGGCAGTAGGCTCATGTGTACAGGTTATAGTTCACCATGTATTCATATCTAGTATGGTATTACATCTGCTCTAATGAAACTATTTCATATGCGAGTTCTTCTTCGATTCAATGCAGAGCATATGCAAGACCAAGAAAATGTGGCAGAAAGATACATACATAGTTCCCATTGTACTGGGAACCACAGGCTTGTTCTTTTTAGAATGTTCAGCGTACCTGGAGAGTTGCCTCTATGTTATGTCTTAGGAAGTCCAGAAGGAAGCTCTCTTTGATACAATGCAAATACTAAGGTGAATGTTATAAGCAAATTTGAGAGACTAAGATCATACTCCAAAATATGTACAAAACCAACCCATTTGGAGACAACACCCTCAACAGTGTAACACCTGACAGAGGGTTCCAATATTTTATTTACAAGACCAACACCAATTACTACCCACATTCAAAATTTTAGCAATATAGATTGTGATACACTACTGAGACCTTTATGAGCTACAAAATATTATGACTGAATTAAAAATGCAGATAGAGATATATAAATGACGGAATGTAACAGATAACACTATCATATCTGTGTTCTGTAGGGGAAATATACCTGGGGTAATATGAAACAGAATAACATGAAATTAATCTTTCTTAAGTAAAAGAAGCCAGATAGGTTTATCAACTGGGCCAAGCTCACTAAGCCATAGAGGCATATTTTCAAAGCACTTTGGGAGGCTAAGTTCCATAGGTTTCTATGGAACTTTGGGAGGCTAAGTGCTTTGAAAATAAGCCTCATAGACTACCTGGCCACAGAGGATTTGTGACTGTATTCATATGTATATAAGAAAACAGATCATTCTTTTGATTTCAATTTCTATTTCTTTTTTTTTTCCATAAACTGGAAAAACAACTTGAACTCAAGATATACTTATAATATTTTCAGACATGATAGGTATACTTACAGCAGCCACAGGGATGAGAATTTCAACAAACAGACCAGCAAGTGCATGTTTTATATCTTTATCTTTCACCTCCAAAAAGTATTGTGCACATTCCTTTAAAAACAAGCAACATGAAATGATGATTGGGTTAGACTTAATTCCCTCTAATACATTAGTAGTTTTATAATGAGCAGTTTATAAATGAAAATGAAATTTGTAGGTTTTAAGTCTTCCCTAGGATATCATAATTTTTACATGGTATTCACACTAGTTGTATTAGATAGGTGATAAACATCTGTAACACTTTAATTAAGGTCTCTTTTGGGCACAACGGGAATTTAAAATCAAATGAGTTATACTGAAAGTGATGTCCAATTCCAAATTATGTAATTACTCTGAATTATTGTGATATTTTAACTGTACCCAGGTATCAACTGTCAAATGCTCAACACCACACATTTTAAACCAACATGTGTTTAATATTTGTAAAGGCAAAACCATGTTTGAAAAGCATTCTTTCAATGTTTTTACATATCTAGTGCTATAGTTATACCTGCATAAATTGAAATGATGCTTCAAAGTCTTCAACGGGATACATTTTCACACGGAAGAACTTCATTCCCATAATCAAACTGATAATGCTCTGTACTACATGAGGACTTTGTTCTTTTTGTCGCAGTTCCTTTAATTCGGTCACAAACTTCTTTCTAACCGCTTGAAACCTAAATTTTACATACAGATGTCATTTATTTCAGGTATCCAGCTACATATCCAGTAAAGTTTCAGGAAACTAGATGAATATTCAAATTAATGGTAAAGAATAATGCTTTAAGAAGATAGCTTGCAAACCTAGGGCTCATTATTAAGGTAAAGAAAATCCTTAGCAGCACATTTTGACAACCCCATTATAAAGAACTGATACCCATATTGCCCTTTGGACATACATGACACATCAAGCAAATAAAGACATGCATCTTGCATTATCAGTGCTCTGCTATAGAACAAAGGGGAGGGGAGACTGATGTCATAATCTAGTTATACACAAATGAGCTGGATAGGCATCAAATTCATCTAGTACTGCAGGAGTATAAAATTAGGAGAGGATACTGGGCAGCAGACAAAGATAGTGTTTTCCGAAGTACTACCTGTGTACGGGAAGGAAAAAGCAGGCAATTCTGAGCAAGAAAATTTAAGTCATGGCAGAAGAACTAGTGTAAACAAGTGGGTCTGGGAAGCGCAAAGGCAAAATCTGGAAGTGTACAAAGACCGCACTGCACAAATGGCTTGTGGCTGTCAGAAAAGTGTTAAAACAAAATGAAACGTTTGGCAAATAGAATGAATAAATTAGGCTGTTACCCCACACCTCCTTGTGCATAGTTGGGTCCTAGGTATATATATCCATATGTCATTACAAAGAGAACCAACCCAGTAACCATGGTCCTTCAGCTTCATGAGAACCTCAAAATTCCCTTCTCATTTCATGTGTCTTTATTAAAACCAGCTACTCTAGACCCTGTCAGTAGAAACTGTGTTTTTTTATTTATTGATTAGGATTTATTAACCGCCTTTATGAAGAGATTCACCCAAGGCAGTGTACTGCACGTACAGTTTAACGTAAAACTTACAATTCTGTTAGTAGAATAACAATAGTAAAATAACCAAGAATACAATAAATGAGGTAAATTTGAAAACAGTAAATTCTGACTTTGGTCAAGAGTGAACCTGAATTTGAGATGGAAGATATACTGAATTCCAGGTAAGTTAGTTTTCAAACAGGACATACAGTGACATTTGGCTATTTGCCCACCACTGAAATTACACTCCTACTTCGCATGTGTAGACATTGATATTGGGTACCTATACATCTAGATTATACAGGGAAGGAGTGACCCACCTAGGTAGTAGTAATCATAAAATGGTTTGGTTTGACACAACAGCTACAGCTGAGGGCAGTTACACAAAACTCAATGTCCTGGATTTCAAACATAATGATTTTAACAAAATGGAGGCACACCTGAAGAAAGAGCGGCTAGGATGGGAAGACACAAAAGTGGAAAGACAGTGGTCCAGGCTGAAAGGAGCTATTAAAATGGTTACCTACATTTACGTAAGGAAAGTAAATTAAAGCAAGAAGAAAAGGAAACCAATATGGTTCTCCAAACAAGTGGCTGAGAAAATAAAGGCAAAAGAAGTGGTGTTCATAAAATACAGGAAAACTCAAGATGAGGAACACAGAAAAGTATACCGGGAGAAACTGAAAGAAGCCAAGAGGGAGATACATCTAGCGAAAGCAGAAGCAGAACAGCAAATGGCTAGTAATGCAAGGAAAGGAGACAAAACTTTTTCAGTTATATTAGAGAAAGAAGGAAGGCTAGAAATAGAATTATGAGACTGAAAAAATGCTGTGGACGGCTATGTGGAGAGTGATGAAAAAACCCCAAACGTGCTAAACAAGAACATTCTTCTGGGTTCATGGAAGAAAATCCTGGAGAAGGTCCACGATTGGCTGGTAAAGGTACATATAAGAATGGAGTGGATATCACACTGTTCACAAAAGAAAGTGTTTATGAACAACTTGAAAAAGTGAAGGTGGACAAAGCCATGGGACCAGATGGGATCTATCCCAGGATATTAAGGGAGCTTAGAGAGATTCTGGCTTGATTACTTTTGCGTAGATAAAAAGATGTTGGGGGTTTAGAAAGATATGGTTATACACCCAATATGCATTTCGGACAACGCGCCGGTGACAGGCATTGTAGTTCCATACAAAACCTCACAAAGGGGAAGAGTTTGGAGAACTAACGTAGGGCTGTTGCTTAGACCTGGCACCCACAGATTACTCCAGAAGAAATGGAGAGAATTTGTTAGTTTCAATGATACTGGAGACATCCTAATGAGGATGGTGTGGGACACGAGAAAAGCGATGATGAGGGAGGGTCCTCATCCAGGAAGAAGCTAGTTGGATGAGAATTAATGCCCAAAAGAGACAGCAGATAGTAGAAGCTTTAGCAAGCTTGCAGAAAGTTCATGAACATTATCCCTCCAAAACGATTAGAGAGAAATTATAAAATTGAAGAACAAATTGGCTGAACTAGACATAGAGCACATTGAAGTTTTGATGCAAGAAACAAACAGGGACTTCTTGGAAGAAGGAATACGATGGGAAGGTATTAGCAGGGAAGTTAAAGAAACATCAAAGTGCGAAGTGGGTTAGTAAGATAGTCTCTGCTACAGGGGATATGAAGCTGGCTCATGAGAGAGCTCAACAATTTAAAGTTTTCTATCAGAAGCATTATTCTTCTGAGATCACTAGGACAGCAGATGATATTCAGAAATATCCCCAAGGCTTGGACTTTTCAAGGGTTACAAAGCAGGACTGAGTTTGAGTGCCCCCATTGCCCTGGGAGCAGAGTCATTTCAAAACTACCAGGGGGGAAGTCCACAGGAGAAGATGTATTTCCTTCAGAATATGATAAAAGTTATGACTTAAGAGGTTGCCCTCCCTTTTGGCAAGGGTTTTTGGGGAGGTAGAGAAGGGGTTTTGCTTCCCAGATCCATGCACAAAGCGCACTTAGTGGTACTTCCCAAGCTGGGAAAGGACCCTAGTCAGTGTAATAGTTATAGACCCATAGCTCCATTGAATACATTTATGAAAAGTTTTGCCAAGGATCTGGCTAGCAGGACCTCATCTTACTGAAACTTCTCCACTGTGATCAAGCCAGGTTTGTCTGGGGATGCCAACTGGGTGATGATGTTAGAAGAGCACTGGATTTAATTGGTCTTATTGAACACGATGTGTGTAGCCACTGATGCTGAAAAAGAATTTGTCAGGGTGGAGTGGTCCTACCTGTTTGCAGTAATAGAACTTATGGGCTTGGGGGAGACATATGGGACATAGGTGAGATCATTGTACGCGGACCCTAAAAGTGATATTTTAGTGAATGGCATTAAATCACAAGAATTTACTTTTCAGAGGCACAAGACAGGTATGCTCTATGTCCCCTTTGCTTTTTGTCATTGCAATTGTGCACTTTGCTGCTTATATAAGGCAGGTCTCTGGCATTGGCATTTAAAAAGGAGATAGAGCAATTTTTAAACTAGAAACTGGGGGAAGGTCAACAATCGCTCAAAAGCGCATGGTTCAGGATAAGGTATCTTTCAAAGATATCACCAAAACAGGGAAGATAGGGTATCCCAATAGTAAGGTTGCAAAAGAGACCATAGTAGATCAGGTGTCCTTAAATAAAAATCAAACAAAAGATTGCAAATTAGTACTGGCAAGTACAGAGCATGAAGTAAATATGAACAACAAACATAGTTTGAAATGTCTATATGCGAATGCCAGGAGCCTAAGAAATAAGATGGGAGAGTTAGAATATATTGCACTAAATGAAAAATTAGATATAATAGGCATCTCTGAGACCTGGTGGAAGCAGGATAACAAGTGGGACACTGTCTTAACGGGGTACAAATTATATCGCAGTAATAAGGTGGATCGAATTGGTGGAGGGGTAGCATTGTATGTTAAGGAGAGCCCTGAAAAATACATTGAAAATTCTGTAGGAAACAAAGCACATCTTGGAATCCCTTTGGATTGAAATCCCATGTGTAAAGGGGAAAAGGATAGTGATAGGAGTGTACCTCCGTCCACCTGGCCAGGATGAACAGACGGATGTAGAAATGTTAAAGAAAATTAGGGAAGCAAACAAACTGGGCAACGCAATAATACTGGGTGATTTCAATTACCCCAATATTGACTGGGTAAATGTAACATCAGGGAATGCTAGGGAGGTAAAATTCCTTGACGAAATCAAGGACTGCTTTACGGAGCAGCTGGTACAGGAGCCGACGAGAGAAGGAAAAATTCTAGACCTACTCCTTAGTGGATCGCATGATCTGGTGTGGGAGGTAATGGTGCTGGGGCCACTTGATAACAGTGATCATAATATGATCAAATTTGATATTAGCTTTGAAGTAAGTAGACACAGGATATCCAATACCTAAGAGTTTAACTTTAAAAAATGAGACTATGATAAATTAGAAGAAGAGTGAAAAAAAAAAAAACTTAGCGGAGCAGCTTTGAGGGTCAAAAATCTACATCAGACATGGAAGCTGTTCAAAAACGCCATCCTCGAAGCCCAGGCCAAATATATTCCACATATTAAAAAAGAAGGAAGGAAGACCAAATGACAGCTAACATGGTTAAAAAGTGAGGTGAAGAAAGCTATTAGAGCTAAAAGAAAATCCTTCAGAAAATGGAAGAAGAAACCGACTGAAAATAATAAGGAACAGCATAAGGAATGTCAAGTCAAATGCAAAGCACTGATAAGGAAGGCAAAGAGAGACTTTGAAAAAAAGATTGCAATGGAGGCAAAAACACATAGTAAAATTTTTTTAGGTGTATTAAAAGCAGGAAGCCGGCAAAAGAATCTGTTAGACCGCTAGATGACCGAGGGATAAAAGGGAAGACAAAGCCGTAGCGGAGAGCTTAAATTAATTCTTTGCTTTGGTCTTAACCGAGGAAAATTTAGGAGAGATACCAGTGCCAGAAATGGTATTCAAAGCTGACCAGTAAGAAAAATTGAATGAAATCCCTATAGACCTAGAGGATGTAATGGGGCAATTTGACAAACTGAAGAGTAGCAAATCTCCTGGACCGGATGGTATTCATCCCGGAGTACTGATAGAACTGAAAAATGAACATGCAGAAACTATTGTTAGTAACATGTAATTTATTCTTACAATCGAGCGTGGAACCAGAAGATTGGAGGGTGGCCAATGTAACCACAATATTTTTAAAAGATTCCAGGGGAGATCCAGCAAATTATAGACCGATGAGTCTTACGTCGGTGCCGGGCAAAATGGTAGAGACTATTATAAAGAACAAAATTACAGAGCATATGCAAAAACATGGATTAATGAGACAAAGCCAACATGGATTTAGTGAAGGGAAATCTTGCCTCACAAATCTATTACATTTCTTTGAAGGGGTGAACAAACATGCGGATAAAGGTGAGCCGGTTGATTCTGTATATCTGGTTTTTCTGAAGGCGTTTGACAAAGTACCTCATGAAAGACTCCAGAAGAAATTGGAGAGTCATGGGATAGGAGGCACTGTCCTATTGTGGATTAAAAACTGGTTAAAAGATAGAAAACAGATAGTAGGGTTAAATGGTCAGTATTCTCAATGGAGAAGGGTAGTTAGTGGGGTTCCCCAGGGCTCTGTGCTGGGACCGCTGCTTTTTAACATATTTATAAATGACCTAGAGATGGGAGTGAGGTCATTAAATTTGCTGATGACACAAAGTTATTCAAAGTCGTTAAATTGCAGGAGGATTGTGAAAAATTGCAAGAGGACCTTACGAGACTGGGAGACTTGGCGTCTAAATGGCAGATGACATTTAATGTGAGCAAGTGCAAAGTGATACATGTGGGAAAGAGGAACCCGAATTATAGCTACGTCATGCAAGGTTCCATGTCAGGAGTCACTGACTAAGAAAGGGATCTAGGTGTCGTTGTTGATGATACACTGAAACCTTCTGCTCAGTGTGCTGCGGCAGCTAAGAAAGCAAATAGAATGTTAGGTATTATTAGGAAAGGAATGGAAAACAAAAATGAGGATGTTATAATGCATTGTATCACTCCATGGTGCGACCGCACCTCGAATAGTGTGTTCAATTCTGGTCGCCGCATCTCAAAAAAGATATAGTGGAATTAGAAAAGGTGCAGAGAAGGGCGACGAAAATGATAAAGGGGATGGGACGACTTCCCTATCAGGAAAGGCTAAAGCGGCTAGGGCTCTTCAGCTTGGAGAAAAGGCGGCTGTGGGGAGATATGATAGAGGTCTATAAAATAATGAGTGGAGTTCAATGGGTAGATGTGAAGCGTCTGTTTACGCTTTCCAAAAATACTAGGGGGCATGCAATGAAGCTACAATGTAGTAAATTTAAAACGAATCAGAGAAAAGTTTTCTTCACTCAATGTGTAATTAGACTCTGGAATTCATTGCCAGAGAATGTGGTAAAGGCAGTTTTCTTAGCGGAGTTTAAAAAAGGTTTTGATGGCTTCCTAAAGAAAAAGTCCATAGACCATTATTAAATGGACTTGGGGGAAATGCACTATTTCTGGGATAAGCAGTATAGAATGTTTTGTACTTTTTGGGGATCTTGCCAGGTATTTGTGACCTGGATTGGCCACTGTTGGAAACAGGATACTGGGCTTGATGGACCTTTGGTCTTTCCCAGTATGGCAATACTTATGTACTTATGTACCTAGGCACTGAGGTAGTAGAACCACGACAACTCTAACCCTTGTACCACAAGTCTCAGATCAAAATTTGATAGCATCGGTTTAAGCCTATGGAGCAAAAGCAACTGAGAAAAAAACAAGCCTGAAACTGAATAATAAGGCTGAAAGAGTCAACTCTTATTTATTTATTTAGGATTGTGCTCACACTTTTTTCAGTAGTTGCTCAAGGTGAGTTACATTCAGGTACATTGGATATTTCTCTGTCCCAGGAGGGCTCACAATCTAAGTTTGTACCTGAGGCAATGGAGGGTTAAGAGACTTGCCCAAGATCACAAGGAGCAGCAGCGGGATTTGAACCGGCCACCTCTGGATTGCAAGACTGGTGCTCTAACCACTAGGCCACTCCTCCACTTGTGGTACACCCCTCTCAACCGGTACCTCTCTTGAGATCCATGGACCAACTCTCACTACCATAGATCTTCCATACAAAAAAAAGACTAAAAACAATTCAACACTCATCCACCTAAACCCGACTGTTGTAATTTGTCAATCAACAACTCCAAATCAACAGAATCAAAAGCACCAGAAATGTCCAGGGAGACCACAAAAAACACATTCCATCATACATCCTCCATCCTCCTCCTAGTACAATCTACAGTGGATATTAAAAGGCTTTCCACACTATGAGACCACCTAAAACCAAACTGGTATGAAGCGAACACATCACATTTCTCAATAAATTCCTCCAACTGAGTCAGAACCACTTTTCCAAAATCTTCCCAACAAAAGGTATAACAGAAATTGGACGATAACTATTCAACACCTTTACATCTAAACCTGCCTTCTTCAACACCGGATTTATCGTAGCTTGTTCACAAGATTTGGGGAAAATAACCCATCCTTCAAAAACATTCACTATCCAACAAATAATAGGATCAATTTCCTTGGAAAAAATCCTCAAAATTCCTGTAGAACATGGATCAGCCACTGCTCTCATCGGAGTTACAGAATGTATGATCGCCTCAATCTCATGGTCCATCACTGGAACAAACTCAGTCCATCTATCAGCAAGTAATAGTGAAGTACCCAATTGCATACCACTATCATGATCTCTCTTATGATCTACCTTATTCAGTTTGTTATATAAAAATCCTACAAACTCCTGGTCATCAACACAGTAAGGGTTTGATCTTCCCATCAAAAATTAAACTGTATGAAACAGCTCCTTAGCTCTATACTTAATTCACTCATCCGCACAATGCCGCAAATATTTCACCCTCCTAAGATTATAGCCCTCAAAATTATCACTATCCTTTGATTCCTCCATTTCCTCTCACCCTGTCTCAACTCACGGCATACTTGCATAACCGGAGCTGTCTTCCATAGACAAGGTTTGTAAGCAGTCCTAACCATAATTCTCTGCTTGGGATCAACAACATCCAGCACCTGAGTTAAACTAACCGTCCAGACCGTGATCACCTGATCAAGAGAAAAATTATAATCTAAAGTTAATCTGGGAGCCCACTCACTCCACAGCTCTTGAACATCAAACTGTGTCCTAATCACCATTAACCTTTTCAGAGCTACATCATCCACAATATCTTTCCAAAACTGCAACTGAAAAGAAATTAAAAAGTGATCTGACCAAACAAGCCATGCAACTTCCAAATCTCCAAATAGACCACGCCTCACACAATCTCCCAAGAAAACCGAATCCAGCACGTGCCCCGTCACATGCATCACACAGGTGACAATCTGCTCCAATGCAAGAGAATACAGCAACTGGAATAAAACATGATCCCTATTAATAAAAATAAAATCATCTGGTGCCAAAGGCAAATTAAAATAACCTTCTACACAATTCATACTGGTGCAGGTCCCTCTACAAAGCTAAGTAAACTATTTTTAGTTCTGAATTAGATTAAGAAGAAAAATTGATGAAATTGCAAAAATATTCATTTTATTAATTTTAATATTCTAAATCCCACATTACCCCAATAGATCAGGCTCAATGTGACTAACAACTTATTGTAATTAACAGCACAAAAAGTGATGCAGGATGATCCCAGTGTATTTTTTGTACAAAAATATGTACCAGTACTCATTATGGATAATCTTAGGGTTGGGGTCACTATGGCTCTGCCCCTATGGTAGCCACACCCACAGTAACCACATCCCCTTTTACCAGCCATGGCGTATATAAACAGGCATCACTGAAAATATTACACCATTAGAGAAGATTTTTTTTCCATTATAAATAATTTCTGTAAGCTGTTACAACTCCAGTATAGCCCAAATAACACAAACCAAGTATACAGACCAGGAATTAGGAGAACAGTCTTGCCAAATCTGAAACACAATATGTTATCAAAATCTCAGAACCTAACAAACAGATTCTTATTCAGACACTTGGCCTTGCAGTCAAACATGCAGAAGAGATAGCCCCGCTTCAAATTCTTCAAAAATTAACCTGAAATCCTAAGAAGCTATTTAGTAAATAGGCGTCTTACTGAGTGGAGCATCTTTAATTTATAAAAGCCACGTTGGACAACATAAGTGGTGCCATACTGGGACAGACCAAAGATCCATCAAGCCCAGCATCCTGTATCCAACAGTGGCCAATCCAGGTCACAAGTACCTGGCAAAATCCCAAAATAGTACAATATATTTTATTTATCCCAGAAATAAGTAGTGGATTTTCCCAAATCCATCTTAATAATGGCTTATGGACATTTCTTTTAGGAAGATAGTCAAACCTTTTTTAAACCTCACTAAGCTAACCGCTCTTTCCAAATTCTCTGGCAACGAATTCCAGAGTTTAATTACATGTTGAGTGAAGAAATATTTTCTCCAATTTGTTTAAAATGTACTACTAAGCAGCTTCATTACGTGCCCCTAGTCCTAGTATTTTTGGAAACAGTAAACAAGCGATTCACATCTACCCGCTTCACCCCACTCATTATTTTATAGACCTCTATCATATCTCCCCTCAGCCGCCTTTTCTCCAAGCTATAGAGCCCTACCTGCTTTAGCCTTTCCTAATAGGGAAGTTGTCCCATCCCCTTTATCATTTTTGTCACCCTTCTCTGTACCTTTTGTAATTCCACTATATCTTTTTTTGAGATGCAGTGACCAGAATTGCACACAGTATTCGAGGTGCGGTTGCAACATAGAACATTAAAAGGGTATTATAACACTTGTTTTCAATTCCTTTCCTAATAATACCTACCATTTTATTTGCTTTCTTTGCCACCGCTACACACTGAGCGAAGGGTTTCAACATGTCATCAATAATGACAACTACATCCCTTTCCTGGTCGGTGACTCCTAGCGTGGAACCCTGCATCACATAGGTATAGTTCCTCTTTCTCACAAGCATCACTTTGCACTTGCTCACATTAAATGTCATCTGTCACTTGGATGACCAGTCTCCCAGTCTCATAAGGTCCTCTTGTAATTTTTACCAATCCTCTTTTGAATTAACCTTGAATAACTTTGTGTTGTCAGCAAATTTAATTTCTTAACTAGCTATTCCCATATCTAGATCATTTATAAATAAGTTAAAAAGCAGCGGTCATCGCACAGACCCTCGGGGAACCACATTATCTATCCTTCTCCATTGAGAATACTGATCATTTAATGCTACCCTATGTTTTCATCTTTTAGTTTTAATCAGTTTTTAATCCACAACAGAACACTACCTCCTATCCCATGACTTTCCAATTTCCTCTGGAGTCTTTTCTGAGGTACTTTGTCAAATGCCTTTTGAAAATCCAGATACAGAATTTCAAACGGCTCAACTTTCTCAACATGTTTGTTCACCCCTTCAAAGAAATATAGTAGATTGGTTTTGTCTCATTAATCTATGTCAGCTAAACAGCTGTGATTGGCTGACAGAAACTTGGAGGGACTTAATGGAAAGGGAAGGATGTCTAAGCAACTGAATAATGTGGTGCACTGGCTAGAGCACTGAGCTTGTAATCAGAAGGTTGCTGGTTCAAATCCCCCTTTTACTATCGTGGTAATTTAGACGTCCCTGACTGCACTTGCTTGTTTTTTTTTTTTTTCTTCCGATTTTTCCTCTGTGCATGGGTCCCGCGCAGCACCAACTAAACTAAAACTACTTCGGGGACCTGCATACTGCTGTCATGGAGCTGGGAATGACATTTGAGGCTGGCTTACAAGTTGGAAAAAAAAGTGTTTAACGTTCTTTTTTTTTGGTGGGAGGGGGTTAGTGACCACTGGGGGAGTCAAGGGAGGTCATCCCCGGTTCCCTCTGGTGGTCATCTGGTCATTTAGGGCACTTTTTTGGGACCTGTTCGTGAAAAAAACGGGTCCAACAAAAGTGACCTAAATTCTCTCTAAAAACGCCTTTCTTTTTTCCATTATCGGCCGAGCACGCACATCTCTGCTCAGCTGATCACCACGCCTCCGACACGTCCCCATCAACTTTATTCGTTCCCGCAACGGAGTGCAGTTGGAAACGCCCAACATCGGCTTTCGATTATACCGATTTTGGCACCCGCGTGAGAAAGACGTCTATGTCCCGATTTAGGTCGGAATATAGGCGTTTTTCTCTTTCGATTATAAGCAGGAATGAGTGAATTAGAGCGGACAGATGTGAAGCGTTTGTTTACACTTTCAAACAACAACAAAATCAGGGGACACAAGATGAAGCTAGAATATGGTAGATTTAAAACAAATAGGAGAAAGTTTTTCTTTACACAGCGTGTAGTTAGACTCTGGAACTCGTTGCCAGAGAATGTAGTGACAACAGCTGGCCTTACGGAATTTAAAGGGGGTTTGGACAGATTCCTGAGGGAAAAGTCCATTGAACATTATTAAATTTTTGTGTGTGTGGGGGGGGGGGGTTGCCGGGTTCTTGAAGCCTGGATTAGCCGCTGTCGGAGACAGGATGCTAGGCTTCATGGACCCTTGGTCTTTTCCCAGTATGGTGGTGCTTATGTACTTATGTGTATGGTGATAAGAGACGGAAGAAAGGACTAGATACCAGGGAGGGAAGATGTGCTACAGGGAACGAGCTGGGGCTCATAGAGGAGCAATCAGCAAAAGGAAGAATACAAGAGCTGAAGAGGGGGCTGAGCACACAAGGTTGCAAACGAGGGTCTGGGGACCAAGTCAAAGACATAGAGAAGACAGAAAGCTGTGGAGGGAGAAAGGAGGGAATGGGTTGACTGGGGAGGAATCAGAAAGATGGAAAGTTAGTAGTTAGATAGGTAAGAGGTTGAAAAACAGACTGAGAACTGGAGGGTGGAGAGAGGAAATCAAAGGAGAACTGAAATTTAGCTATGAATGGATAGAGGAGCACAGAGCAGAAATGGAAAAAAAGAGAAAGGGAAAGACCAATGTCAGAGACAGATGTAAGGAAATAAGAGAAAAAACAAGGAAGAAATAAAAAGGATTTAGGAGACCAAAAAAGGAAAGGGACTAGGATCACTCCAATTAAAATATAATCTTTTTTTTACCCGTCATGTGTGGCCAATTTATTTTTCTAAGGAAAAAAATGCATTTTTATTTCTCTTTCTCTGGTGTACTGCTCACAGATACTGTGGCTTCTCAGCATTTTGGTTTCTAATATTTGGTCGTTTATTCTGTATATTAATGTCAGGGTGTGACTGGTTGTTATAAAACAGATTACCTTCCTATCAATTATTGGAGTTTCTTTTTAATTGTAAATCATGACTGCTGATCAGACCTATAAAACTATTTACTGATGGTTGGTCTGTGTGCATGTGACCACTGAGCGATTCTGCTGGCATGTAGTTTCTATATGGGGATATACAGCAGTCCAACTTGTTCAGCTTTTCCAATAGGAGGTATACTAGCATCTTTATCTGCAGTGCTGCTTTATCAAAGCTACAGTTCTTGTTATTTCCATCTTGAGAGTCACTGCTGTTATGGAAGGTTTGCTACATGGGTTCCAAGTAGCTAATTAGCAAGATTTTGTGTTACTTCATAAAGCATGCAGCAGTGGAAGAATTTGATGCTGCTGTTATACTGAGGTAATACCAGAATCTGAATTTGTATGACAAACTGTAAGGAGAATAGGTTGCAAAAATTATTGATATTGATAGTAAATTTAGTGTGAATTTGTCTGTCACTAAACCTTGCATCAAAAAACTGTGTGCAGCATGTAAGTCCCAGATTTCCCACTGATGAATTAAGTGAAGATTAAAAATGTAATAACTTTTCAATAAGTTTATTTTTTTTGTAAAGTGTTAAGAATAGTTTATATTTTCCTTGCATAACTGAACTACAGTAAAATGATATTTGGTCTTCTTTTATGTTCAGTCAGAATTTATGTTTAAATCTGTTTATTAATTTAACACACAGAATAAACAGCTTTCATCATCTTTCATTCATTAATAATACATCAATAACAGAACTAATGCAACAGGCATCTGTCGGTGTTCCTTCCGACGTCAAATTATTTTTGATTTTCTCCCCATGCCATCCCCCCCCCTCCCTCCCTTAATAAACATTTATCCATTCTGTAGTACAACATGGAGTATAACACTATTACACTGACTTATCGTTCAGTCAGAATTTAATGGTAAGTGTATCACACACGAACATGATTTGTCAGGTGTGTAACAGAAGAAAGACTAAAAATCACTGTATGATGCTTAACGATAAATACTATTAGATTTACAAAAGATTTAAAAACATGAGCTTACTTTGATTGTGCAAGAACCCCTATAACCTCCGCATATAAGTCTGCAATAATGTGCACATTCCCAGTGTTGGTTCCTGAATACCTAGAGAACAAATGCAAAAGAACAAACATGGATGTGTCTCATGCTGTACAAGAGAATATGTTTATTTACCTTTACCACTCATGATTGGTTTGCTTGCTTTGAATGTACAAATTACACAGCATACTTTAGTACAGAAGTCACCCAAATTGCCCTACAGTTCCATTGCTATTTTGTAAGTTCTCTGATTAAACGTTTGCATTGTATCATAAGTAGATATTTTTTCTTTATACATTAAACATATCTAATCACAGCATTCTACTGCAATTAAACATTTAAAATTTGCGCTCTGGTGCATAAAATTCTCTATGGTGAAGCCGGCGTGGCTAAACAGTAAGATAAAGGAAGTCATTAGAGCCAAAAAACAATCCTTCAGAAAGTGGAGAAGAGAACCAACTGAAAGTAACAGGATAGATCATAAGGAATGCCAAGCCAAATGCAAAGCGGAGATAAGGAGGGCAAAAAAGGACTTTGAGAAGAAATTAGCGTTGGAAGCAAAAATACATAGTAAAAATTTTTTTAGATACATTAAAAGCAGGAAATCGGCCAAAGAGTCGGTTGGGCCGCTGGACGAAAATGGTGTTAAAGGGGCGATCAGGGAGGACAAAGCCGTAGCGGAGAAATTAAATGAATTCTTTGCTTCGGTCTTCACCGAGGAGGATTTGGGGGGGGACACCGGTGCCGGAAAGAATATTTGAAGCGGGGGAGTCGGAGAAACTAAACGAATTCTCTGTAACCTTGGAGGATGTAATGGGTCAGTTCAGCAAGCTGAAGAGTAGTAAATCACCGGGACCTGATGGTATTCATCCCAGAGTATTAATAGAACTAAAAAATGAACTTGCGGAGCTACTGTTAGAAATATGCAATCTGTCCCTAAAATCGAGTGTAGTACCGGAAGACTGGAGGGTAGCCAATGTTACTCCGATTTTTAAGAAGGGTTCCAGAGGAGATCCGGGAAATTATAGACCGGTGAGTCTGACGTCGGTGCCGGGCAAGATGGTGGAGGCTATTATTAAGAATAAAATTGCAGAGCATATACAAAAACATGGACTGATGAGACAAAGTCAGCACGGATTTAGTGAAGGGAAGTCTTGCCTCACCAATCTAATGCATTTTTTTGAGGGGGTAAGCAAACATGTGGACAATGGGGAGCCGGTTGATATTGTATATCTGGATTTTCAGAAGGCGTTTGACAAAGTGCCGCACGAAAGACTCCTGAAGAAATTGCAGAGTCATGGAATCGGAGGTAGGGTATTATTATGGATTAAGAACTGGTTGAAAGATAGGAAGCAGAGAGTAGGATTGCGTGGCCAGTATTCTCAGTGGAGGAGGGTAGTTAGTGGGGTCCCGCAGGGGTCTGTGCTGGGTCCGTTGCTTTTTAATGTATTTATAAATGACCTAGAGATGGGAATAACTAGTGAGGTAATTAAATTCGCCGATGACACAAAATTATTCAGGGTCGTCAAGTCGCAGGAGGAATGTGAACGATTACAGGAGGACCTTGCGAGACTGGGAGATTGGGCGTGCAAGTGGCAGATGAAGTTCAATGTTGACAAGTGCAAAGTGATGCATGTGGGTAAGAGGAACCCGAATTATAGCTACGTCTTGCAAGGTTCCGCGTTAGGAGTTACGGATCAAGAAAGGGATCTGGGTGTCGTCGTCGATGATACGCTGAAACCTTCTGCTCAGTGTGCTGCTGCGGCTAGGAAAGCGAATAGAATGTTGGGTGTTATTAGAAAGGGTATGGAGTCCAGGTGTGCGGATGTTATAATGCCGTTGTATCGCTCCATGGTGCGACCGCACCTGGAGTATTGTGTTCAGTACTGGTCTCCGTATCTCAAAAAAGATATAGTAGAATTGGAAAAGGTACAGCGAAGGGCGACGAAAATGATAGTGGGGATGGGACGACTTTCCTATGAAGAGAGGCTGAGAAGGCTAGGGCTTTTTAGCTTGGAGAAGAGACGGCTGAGGGGAGATATGATAGAAGTGTATAAAATAATGAGTGGAATGGATCGGGTGGATGTGAAGCGACTGTTCACGCTATCCAAAAATACTAGGACTAGAGGGCATGAGTTGAAGCTACAGTGTGGTAAATTTAAAACGAATCGGAGAAAATTTTTCTTCACCCAACGTGTAATTAGACTCTGGAATTCGTTGCCGGAGAACGTGGTACGGGCAGTTAGCTTGACGGAGTTTAAAAAGGGGTTAGATAGATTCCTAAAGGACAAGTCCATAGACCGCTATTAAATGGACTTGGAAAAATTCCGCATTTTTAGGTATAACTTGTCTGGAATGTTTTTACGTTTGGGGAGCGTGCCAGGTGCCCTTGACCTGGATTGGCCACTGTCGGTGACAGGATGCTGGGCTAGATGGACCTTTGGTCTTTCCCAGTATGGCACTACTTATGTACTTATGTACTTATGGACTCCCTTGTCAGCTTACCACCTCGAAACTCTCACAGATCAGCTCGCTTGTACTTAAATCTGCATTACCCAATCTACAGAGGCCTCAAGTATAAAACCACCTACGCCTCCACCTTTTCCTATATTAGCGCACAACTGTGGAATGGTCTACCTAAATTTGTGAAAATTACCCCTGATCATCCGACCTTCAAAAAATACCTTAAGACCTTCTTATTCGGAAAAGCTTACGCTCCTGACCCGCCCTGCACTGCTGCCTATTGAATTCAATTTCTCTTTCCACATTTCCCCACCTCTGCTATTACTCTCTAGCCTCTTTCACTACAATGCCGTTGACTGTTTGTTGTAGAATTGATGTATGACTTTTGTAAATTTCTGTAAGCCACATTGGGCCTGCCCTTGGGTGGGAAAATGTGGGATATAAATGCTATAAATAAATAAATAAATTAGAAAACATTACTTCCCATTGAAAATATAGTTTTAGTTAAAGTAGCAGCAGTACTAGGCTAGGTTTAACAAAGGAAAGTTACTGTAGCCGGTGTTTTCTGAAAACAGCAGGATGAACATTCTCACTACTTATTTATTTATTTAACAAAATGTACATGAAGTTATCCATTTCTAAAGTGTCTCGTTTTTTGTTTTTTTTTTTTAACTTTTGAATGAGAAGTAACCAAGGACAGAAATGGCTGACAGTATCCTGTTACATGATCATTTCCGAAAAAGATAAATTTGAAGTGCTGTAGCACAGTTGAAAAAGTATACAATTGAATACAATCCTCAGTTAAAAGTGAAGATGGATGAAATACTGGAAGAATAATGGACTAGTTGAAATAAAAAGGAAATACCACGCTAGGAAAAAGATTAGGGCGTGCACATAATAATACTGTATCTTCACAGATTTAAAGATAAGGAACGTTTTAGACTAAAGCTTGAATTTCACCAATGAATCTAGCTTACGTAATACTTAATAGGGAAAAGGAATTTCAAATATATAAACTTAAAATCCATTAATTACATAGATACAAATTAAAAGATTGTAAGCACACAGAACAGCAAATTCAAATCCAAAACCATTGGAGGAGGGTGAATCTGAAGATAAAAAAGACATTGTAGAGCCATTTCACTATGAAATGTATAATTAGGGAAGAATCATTTACATCATCATGAAAACAGATTAACAATAAGGCATACTAGCAACGTCAAAAAAGAAAATTTACTATTTGAGAAAGACAGTTAATAGTCAAGAATTTAAGAATCCCACTATTTGTATGATGAATGACCAGATGCATATCACTTAGAAAAACTGTGCCCTATATACACGTATAATCTTCTTGTGGAATCTGTGCTAGACAAAAGAAGCTCTAGAAAACCTGGCAAAAAGTCACATTATTGAATAGTAAGGAAGTATAAGCCAGGCAACTAGATTCAAAGACTTGAGGTTTTCAAGTATAGAAGCTGATCGTAATTTAATGTGATGAAAAACCCACTCGCATGTAAGGAAGAAATGGATAAAGGACTACCTTGAATACAACTGGAAACCAAAATGCCTGGGCGAATACAGCATGATTAGAGTTAAATGAGCTGACTCTCTGTGCATTTTGGAATGTCCTTGAAATGACAGGCATTGGAAGATACAGGAGGTCTTGGCTCCAAGATATTTGGAAAGAATCAATTTATGCTTTGTACCTACTTGGCTATCACTCCTGAGATTGGAGTTTTCTATTCAACAAGTCGACTACAGCGTTGAGGTTCTCTCGTAAGTAAAAGGCCATGATGTTGGCACTGAGATGAATAATCGTGCAACTGTGAACTACATTTCTGCACAAGAGTGTAATTCCCCATGCCTACTGACATATTAGATGGCCACTTTATTGTCCATTTGCACAAGAGTTATTTGAATGAAGAACTCGTCACGGAACAAGTAGATGCTGTGGTGGTGATCCTCTGCCGATCAGGTGCCATGAGTCATATGTTGAATGAAAATGAACTCATCAACTCTGTTTGGAAGCATGTGCTATCAGTACAATAGAGAGGTTCAAGGTACCCTTGACTATAAAGTTGTCGTGGACCATCTAGCAATGTAGAGAACACTTGATATGTAAAAGAATCTTGGTTGAAAGTGGCTGGTTGCACTATGACCACCAATTCTTGAGATGCCACTGTAATGGCCCCACTTTAAGTTATGCTAGAGGTAGAACATGTATATCAGCAGTACATGAGCCAATATCCTGAAATAGGTCTGACTCTTGTGATATAAAGTGGATGAATATGTTCCACCAGGGAAATAATGTTGTGCACAGTGTGAGTGATAACTTTGGTAAAGCCAACGGAGTGATGTGATTTTCTGTAAACTCTAGCTGTACTGGCTAGAAAAGTGGCTTGCAGTGTTTATCTGCAATGCTTGAAGGGCATTGTGCAATGTTTCGTCTACAGTTAATCATTTGTCAAAAAATGGGAAAAATCTAATTATTCAGATGAAGATAGGCCATGCTGTAACCGCAATTTTGTGAACACAGGGTGCTGAAGGCAGACCAAATTAAGTATTCAATACGGATAATGATTGCTGCGAATGAGAAAACTAAGAAAAACTGTTTGGATGATGGATGAATTAATACATGAAGATATACATCCAGTAAATCAAAAGACATGAATCAAACATTGAGATACAAAAAAAAAAAAAGGGGGGGGGGGGGGGGGGGGGGGAATGGTAGTTAGGCTGGTCATCCGAAAGTTTGCCTACTTGATATATCAGTTAAAATTTTGGAGAGTCAGAACAGTACAGTAAACCCCCCCTGTTTTCTGTGGTATTAATATATATCTGGAGTAAAACTCTGTGTTCTTTTGAGTGGGATTCATGTCTTCGAATGCTCTTGCTATCAGAAGCCTGAAAAACTTCAATTTGTAGTAGATGTTAATAGTCTACTAAGGTTGTGCAAGAACATGGCAGCTGTATTTAAAATAGTTCAAGGTCAAATTGCAGTGAATTACAAATGCAGTACTTAATAGTAAACAGGTGGAAATCAAACCCAGTTCCCCTGGGACCTAGGCCACAGCCCTAACCAATAGCCATTGAGGCCACTTTGATGACTGCCATCCAAGCTTTGTGGAAATACTGAAGAAGCTTTCCTATTGGAAGATGTGGAAGACAAACTATGTCAACAGTTATTGTTCAGATTCACCTATTGAGTTACTGTCTGCTTCTGAGGTATCAATGTCTAACAAATTTGTGATGACATGATTGTCTTTGGCAGTGTAAAAGAAGAACTTTGGGAGTAAAAATTATATTTCCCAGATATTTTATCTCTGAAAGAATAGTACTGGTAATCGTTATAAACCTTGACTTCTTCCAGAGTATCCAAAGGCGTACATTCCTTCTTCATACCCTATATGAGTTGCCAGCAGCTCATATACATGCATCATCTACACTGAAGCCACCATACAAGATCAACGTCTGATGAAAAAGGAACTGCAGCTCCTCGAACCTCTGTATAATAACTGTCATTTGCTGTATAAATAATCTTCACAATTGTCTATAACCAACTGGAAAGATCATCAATAAACATCTAGTAATCCTGCTACCAACTGATTCAAATCATCCTTAGTGGTAAACATATATAGGACATAATGCGAATTATGAACCACTGTACAAATAGATAAGATCTAAGTCTGATATATTCTTTGGTTATCAAGATACAAACAGTCTTGGACATGATACTTAGAATCTAAATTCAGTTAGAAAGTCTGACCGAGAAAAATGTCAATCATGTCTCCCTATGGTGCTCTTGAAGGATAGCATCAATTTGAAGAGACATAGGTTCTTTGTGAAATTTGAAGTACTGCTGATCATTCATGTGTGGCTGAGAGGCTATTGGAATAGAAAGAATCACAGTCATCATTGCTAAAAATGTAGTTCTTTTTGAGAACTTATTATAAGATCTAAGTTCAGGATCCTGAAAGTCAAATTTGATACTGCGCATGACCTTTTTCTATACAGAACCTCATAATATCTGTCTGACTGCTGTGACTACTGCAGAATTGAAAAGGATGAAACTTGCCCCTAAAAGTCCTGCTGAGAGGTAGGGGGATCATACACCGAGGATGCTGTTGATATTACTGCTGCTATTGACTGAATAAAGTAGACATTTAAGGATACTAGTAGACAGAAACAATGGCTGTGCAGAATATCTAAAAAAAAAAACACTGTGAAGCAAAGACAAATTTGAAATAATTTCAGAGTTCAATTTTAACTAATACTATTAAAAAAAATTACATGAAAGCTGTGTATAACTTACCCTTCCTTATGTTTAAAGTGCTTAAAAGCCAGGTTTAGAACTTCATGTACTATGGGATCTGGCACAGGATGAACAGGAATCTAGAACAAAGATGCATATTTTGGTAAAAAGATTAATAGTATGATCACTGCACTCGGTATACTGGACAAACAAATGCCCAGCTTAAGTACAGATATACCATTAAACTGAAGTTATTTTCAGTCTTACATTCAGGACTGTCATAAGCTAACAAAGCAATTACCTATAAAATATTTCTCCGATTACAGCATTCCTTAACCAATTAGAAAGCAATTTTAGAAGGGTTAAGCGTCATTTATGCACATAAAAAACTGATTTGCATAGATGTTGGAAAATATTTATATGCAGCAATTTTATTTATTGCATTTGTGTCCCACATTTTCCCACTCTTTGGTAGGTTCAATGTGGCTTACATATTACAACAGAGGCAGGTTACAGAATGTCAAATAGTTGTTGAAGATTACTTATTGCTAAAGATCAGTAGTAGTGTATTTTGCATTTTCCAAGCATTTGGAGGAATAGGTAGTATCTGTCAGAGTTAAGTATACATTGTTGTCCATTTTTGAGGTTGTTTTTCCCATATACAAGTCTAGCTGCTGTGTTTTGAGCTGCTGTAGTTTTCTAATGATTTGGACTTTGCAACCCTCGTATATTCCATTGCAGTAATCTACGTGGGCTAACACCATTGTTTGGATCATGTTGCAGAATATGTTCCTAGGAAAGTAAGGTTTTATGCATTTGAGTTTCCACATTGTGTGGAACATTTTCTTAGTCATAATCTTAGCTTGGTTTTCGAGTGTTAGGCTGTGGTCTATGGTTACACCTACACCTAGGATTTTCAGGGTGTCTGAGATTGGAGAGAAGTTCCTAAGGCATTAATGGCCGTAAGGCATTCGGTCTTGTATTGGGAACAGAAAATGAGGCATTGAGTTTTTTCTCTGTTAAGTTTTAACTTGAATGCCGCAGCCCAAGATTCCATGATGGTCATGCTGTTTATTATTTCCTTGGTGATTTCTGTGGGATTATATTTGAATGGAAAGTAGATTGTGATGTTGTCTGCGTAAAGAAATGGGTTAAGGTCTTCATAAAAAATGTACCATTTATAAATGTATGGTGTGGCATGCAGAGATTTAAATGGGTTAAGGTCTTCATAAAAAATGTACCATTTATAAATGTATGGTGTGGCATGCAGAGATTTAAATGGACTTCTTATGGGTGAATCTTCAAAGTACAAGTATACTTCATATTTTGCAGCAGCAAAACATGTGTAGTTTAAAAAAAAAAAATTCTGTAAGCATTTACACCTGCTCTGAATCACGTATAACTCCAGACTGCTTGTTTGGATCAGGGGTTTGGAGATATGATAAAGGGAGAAATTGTACTTATATTTCTGGTGTTCAAACTGATTGAAGTTTTGCAAGTTTGCTAGAGGTCTGGCTCATAGAACAGAAAAGTTGTTTTTGGGGCGTGGCCACCCCACAGACGCAGACTGGGTTTGAGACTACCGCTAGAGGTGGCTTACTGCTGTTTACCAAAACTGCCGTGGTTTTCCCATTCTATGTCTTGGGCTCTGTGAAGAACATAAATACTAACAAAGGTGTTCATGAACCACAGAGGTTTACCCTATGACTCGTGCCCTGTGAAGAAACAGGCCCAGGAATTCCTGTTCTTGTAAATAAATTCTTATTTTTGCATTCTACCTCTTTGTCCACTGTATTATTTCCTCCGGCCACGCACAACCTTTATTCAGTGTTTCACATCCCCCTAAGCCATCTCTTCTCCAAGCTGAAAAGTCATAACCTCTTTAGCTTTCGCTATATATGTCAGGCATTCCATCCCCTTAATCATTTTGGTCACCATTCTTGAGCTTTTCATTGTTCTGCTATACCTTTCTTGAGATGCGGTGACCAGAACTGTACACAATGCTCTAGAAATGGTTGCACTATGGAACAATACAAAAAGGCATCATAATATTCTTTGAAATTATTAGGTAAGGAATAGAAAACAAAACAAACATTATGTTTGCTTTTTCTGGCCATCACCACACAATAAGCAGAAGATTTCAACATACTGTCCACAATGACACCTAGATCTTTTCCTGGCGTGTGGAACCTACCATCTTGTATCTATAATGTGAGTTATCCTTCCCAATATGCATCACTTTGTACTTATCCACAAAAAATTTCATCTACCATCTGGATGGCTTACAGTTTCTCACAGTTCACCTGTAATTTCACAACTTTAAATTATTTTGTATCATCTGCTAATTTGATTACTGTTCCCATGTCCAGAACATTTACAATATATTAAGTAGCACCAGTCCCAGTACAAATCTCTGTGGCAATTTACTATTCACTCTCTTCTATTGAGAGAACAAGCAATTTAATCCTACTTTCTGTTTTCTATATTCAAGTTGATCCTCAATCCACAACAGAACATTGCCTCTTATCCCATGACTTTTTAATTTCCTCAGGAGTCTCTCATGAGAGACATTCTCAAAAGCTCACTGAAAATCTGGATACACTTCATCAACTGGCTCAACTTTATCCACATGTTTATTCGTGCCTTCAAAAGAAAAAAGTAGCAAATTGGTGAGGAAAGACTTCTGTTTGCTAAATTCATATTCACTGTTTGTTTGTGTGTTCAGTAATTTTGTTCTTTACAATAGTTTCTACTAGTAAAAAAGCCCCGTTTCTGATGCAAATGAAACGGGGGCTAGCAATGTTTTCTTCTGTGTGCATGTGGGAGTGTGTGTGTCCCTGCCCTCTGGCCTCTCTCCCCTCCCCCCTCTGAGTCCTTCACTGTTACAGAGCCAGCGATTTGATTTCGTGCTCTGCTGTTTTCCTTCACTGACTGTGTTACAGAGAGGGCGGGGCAGACACTCATAGGGAAACTGGATATCTCGCCCCCTTCACACTTCCGGCTGGAGGCTTCATAGAACGTTGGTGTTGCTTTTTATATAGAGAGATTATATTGCCCAGTACTGATGCAAGGTTTACCAGTCTCTAGTTTCCAAGGTTACCCCTGGAATGCTTTTCAAAATCTGGCATTACATTGGTCAATTTTCAATCTTCAGGTTCTAATAATAGAACACAATTTCATATTAGAGTTCAATACTCTGGGGTGTATATCATCTAGTTCAGGTAATTTACTGCTCTTTAGCTTGTCGGTTATTACATATTTCAAGTTCTCTGAGATTTGTTTCAGTTCTTCTGTATCATCACCTTTAGATACCATTTCTGACGTGGGTAGCCCTTTTACATCCTGCTCAATAAATACTGAAGCAAAGAATTCATTTAGTCTCTCTGCTATGGCTTTATTCTCCCGCTGTGTACCTTTCACTTCATGATCTCTTTTAGCTTTCCTTACCAAAGCTTCGCATATAACTTGCCAGTGCCTACACCATTTACTGCTTTCTTCATTCAAATCCTTTTCCCATATTTTGAAAAAAGTTAATTTGCATCTAATAGCCTCCTTCACCTCACCTTTTAACCATGACATCTATAGTTTGGCCTTCCTTCCACTTTAATACATGGAATACATCTGATGTGGATGTCCAAGTTGGTATTTTTAAACAGTGAAAATTAACACAAAAAAGGGAATAAAGCAAACAAGTTATTACTCCAACTATAAACATTGTTTGCTAATAACTCATGTAAGAAAGACTACAGGGGCTAGAAAAATTAAAAAATCAAGCAAAGCTTCAGAACTCACAGAATGCAAGCCAGTCCATCCCAATGCATCATAAATCTTCACACCATCCTCAAAGGAACTTGACCAAATGTGATGATGCTTGGTTCCACCTCTTGAAGCAGCGGTCTGGCGAAACAAGAGACCTTAGTATATAGAAGCAGCTGATGTTTATTTTCCTTGGAGCAATCTGGACTGTGTCGTCACATTTGATCAAGTCCTTTTGAGGACAGTGTGAAGATTTATGACGCATTGGGATGGACTGGCTTGTATTCTACGAGTTTTGAGGCTTTGCTCAATTTAATTTTTTTTTATTTTTGTAGCCCCTTTAGTCTTGTCTCTTACAAGAGTTATTAGCAAAAAATGTTTTATAGTTGGAGTAATAACTTGTTTGCTTTATCACCTTTTTTGTATTAATTTTAACTGTTTAAAAATACCATCTTGGATATCCACAACAGATGTATTCCCTCTATGAAAGTGGAAGGAAGGACATTGGGGGTCCTTTTATAAAAGCACGCTGAAAAATGGCTTACAGTAGAGTAGGCACGGATTTTGAGCATGCGCACAATCATTTTTCAGTGCACCTCAAAAAGGCCTCTTTTTTTTCCCGAAAATGTACATGCAGCAAACTTAAAATTGCCATTTTGGGTCTCAGACATTACCGCCAGTCACAGACCTAGCGGTAAAGAATTTGGGCGATAATGACCTACGTGTATCAGATGCCACTTGGCGCGCGTCCACTATGCACGCCAGAAAACAAAAAATATTTTTCAGATGCGCGTATCAGACATGCCGAAAATGAAATTAATGCAAGACCTATGCAGTAATCGGGTGGTAAGTCCATTTTGGCGTGCATGGGGCGCTTGTAGGAGCTTACGCGGCTTAGTAAAAGGGCCCCTAAGTGTAGTGAATTACTACTTCTTTTCTGGGCTTTCCATTTATGCACATCAGCAAGTTTGAAATATTTGGGAACCGATTGAAAAGATCTTAAGATTATTTAGATTTTTGTACTTATGTTTGATACAGACTGCTTGTAATTTGATGATATGTCCAGTTTTTTGGAAAGCATTCTTTTTTTCTGCAGGGGTTTTTTTTTTTTTTTTTTGAGTATGCTCTCTTTTTTTCTGGCTTTAGTATAAAATAAAAGCAATTATAAAAATTTTAGGACTGTACAGTTTGCTTTGTCCTCCTTGTTTTAGGGTGGACTGGATTGCTTTCTGTGAGTTTTGAGGCTTTGCGCATGATTAATTTTTTTGATTTTTGTAGACCCTGTAATCTGTCTCTGACGAGTTAATAGCAAACAAATTTTTATAATTACAGTGGGGGAAATAAGTATTTGATCCCTTGCTGATTTTGTAAGTTTGCCCACTGACAAAGACATGAGCAGCCCATAATTGAAGGGTAGGTTATTGGTAACAGTGAGAGATAGCACATCACAAATTAAATCCGGAAAATCACATTGTGGAAAGTATATGAATTTATTTGCATTCTGCAGAGGGAAATAAGTATTTGATCCCCCACCAACCAGTAAGAGATCTGGCCCCTACAGACCAGGTAGATGCTCCAAATCAACTCGTTACCTGCATGACAGACAGCTGTCGGCAATGGTCACCTGTATGAAAGACACCTGTCCACAGACTCAGTGAATCAGTCAGACTCTAACCTCTACAAAATGGCCAAGAGCAAGGAGCTGTCTAAGGATGTCAGGGACAAGATCATACACCTGCACAAGGCTGGAATGGGCTACAAAACCATCAGTAAGACGCTGGGCGAGAAGGAGACAACTGTTGGTGCCATAGTAAGAAAATGGAAGAAGTACAAAATGACTGTCAATCGACAAAGATCTGGGGCTCCACGCAAAATCTCACCTCGTGGGGTATCCTTGATCATGAGGAAGGTTAGAAATCAGCCTACAACTACAAGGGGGGAACTTGTCAATGATCTCAAGGCAGCTGGGACCACTGTCACCACGAAAACCATTGGTAACACATTACGACATAACGGATTGCAATCCTGCAGTGCCCGCAAGGTCCCCCTGCTCCGGAAGGCACATGTGACGGCCCGTCTGAAGTTTGCCAGTGAACACCTGGATGATGCCGAGAGTGATTGGGAGAAGGTGCTGTGGTCAGATGAGACAAAAATTGAGCTCTTTGGCATGAACTCAACTCGCCGTGTTTGGAGGAAGAGAAATGCTGCCTATGACCCAAAGAACACCGTCCCCACTGTCAAGCATGGAGGTGGAAATGTTATGTTTTGGGGGTGTTTCTCTGCTAAGGGCACAGGACTACTTCACCGCATCAATGGGAGAATGGATGGGGCCATGTACCGTACAATTCTGAGTGACAACCTCCTTCCCTCCGCCAGGGCCTTAAAAATGGGTCGTGGCTAGGTCTTCCAGCACGACAATGACCCAAAACATACAGCCAAGGCAACAAAGGAGTGGCTCAGGAAGAAGCACATTAGGGTCATGGAGTGGCCTAGCCAGTCACCAGACCTTAATCCCATTGAAAACTTATGGAGGGAGCTGAAGATGCGAGTTGCCAAGCGACAGCCCAGAACTCTTAATGATTTAGAGATGATCTGCAAAGAGGAGTGGACCAAAATTCCTCCTGACATGTGTGCAAACCTCATCATCAACTACAGAAGACGTCTGACCGCTGTGCTTGCCAACAAGGGTTTTGCCACCAAGTATTAGGTCTTGTTTGCCAGAGGGATTAAATACTTATTTCCCTCTGCAGAATGCAAATAAATTCATATACTTTCCACAATGTGATTTTCCGGATTTAATTTGTGATGTGCTATCTCTCACTGTTACCAATAACCTACCCTTCAATTATGGGCTGCTCATGTCTTTGTCAGTGGGCAAACTTACAAAATCAGCAAGGGATCAAATACTTATTTCCCCCACTGTAGATTTTTAAACAGTGTCTATGCCCGATTTAAATTCATAACCATTGCAGTTGTACCTTTTTAACTTTTTTTGTAATGATTTTTCTCATTTTATCATAGCTGCCCTTTTGAACATTAAATTCTGGGGGTCTTTTTACTAAGCTGTGGGGAAAAAGGGCCCTGCGATAGCAGAGGGAGCCGTTTTTCCTGCATGCCAGGGCCCTTTTTACTACAGCAGGTAAAAAGCCCCCAGACACACGTGACCATGCGGCGGGGAGCCATTACCGCCACCCACTGAGGTAGCGATAAGGGCTTCTGCACTAACCTGGCGGTAACCGGGCAGTAAGCAACGATGCCCGATTACCACTGGGTTACCCCCACACAAGCCATTTCCTAGGGTTTTCTTTTTCCCCAGAAGTGGCATGCGCTCAGGACAGCACTACCGCCAGTGGACACGATGAGCCAGTAGTAGTCCTGGAAGAGCGAGCGGTAAGCCTGCGTAGCTTTCTAGTGTGAGATTTCGGACAATTGTAACTCCGAGAATTTTCAGGCTGTCCGAGACAGGAAGGGAGTAGTCTGGGGTGTTTATAGTGGTGGGTTTCTTCGTGTTACATTGTGAAGAGAGGATAAGACATTGTGTTTTTTCTGCATTGAGCTTTAGTTGGAATGTATCCACCCATGAGTTCATTATTTCTGTAACACCAATTGTCTATTCTCTTCTCATTTCCATTATCCATGATGTATTGTAAGCCACATTGCGCCTGCAAAGAGGTGGGAAAATGTGGGATATAAATGCAATAAATAAATTATTTGGAGGCTGTGTTTGATTTAATTTGTGATTTCAGTTAGATCATGTTTGAATGGGATGTAGATCGTGACATCGTCTGCGAAGATGTGAGGATTAAGACCTTGGTTGAATAGCGATTTGGCCAGTGGTGTCATCATCAGGTTGAAAAGGGTTGGTGAGAGCGGCGATCCCTGGGGAACTCCACATTCAGGTTTCCATGGTGATGATGTAAACTTCTATTATTTTAGTGTTGCCATATTTATCTTCCCTAATTTCTGTTATCATTTCAGATCTGATCGAAGCAAGTTTTTCCATCTTGGAACGTTGGGCTGAGGTATTTCGGTTTAAGTTAAACAAAGACAAAACTCAGTGTCTTGTGCTCTCGTCCGTCCATGCCAGATTTTCCTCAAGCTCCCTTGTCATTAAAGACCAGACCCTCCCCATTTCACAGAGCCTTAGACTTCTGGGTGTTGAGCTGGGCCCTCACCTGCACCTGGATCTGCAAGTGCGAGCGGTCACCAAGCGGATGTTCTATGCAATGTGGAGGCTGCGGCGTGTTAGGTTTTGTCTCACCAGAGAGCTCTTCCGCACACTCGTCCACTGGCTGGTTCTGTCTCACCTGGACTACTGCCCAGAATACTGCTCCGAGACTCATCATACCACAATGACTAAAACATATGAAATCCCCACATATATCTAGCAAGCATTGTTAAAAACGCCTCATATTATATCTTTATCATATTTTCCATTACCATGCAACCCAAATTACTTCTGTAACACTAATGTCAACTCTCCTCTCATTTTCCACTATCCACTATATATTGTAAGCCACATTGAGCCTGCAAAGAGGTGGGATAATGTGGGATACAAATGCAATAAATAAATAAATAAATAAATAAATAAAATCTTGGGCGAATCGCGCATGGTTCCTGCGCAGCCCCTACGTTTCCAACTACACTGGCTACCTGTGAGAGAACGAATCGCATTCAAGATCTGCACATTGACACACAAAATAATTTACGGATTAGTTCCGGAATACATGATTCCTCTTATAGATCTCCCACCTAGAAATGCCATCACTACAGCCCGTACCTTTTTACAACTACATCACCCACCTTGCAGGGGTGTTAAATACAAGCTTCTATTTGCCTCTACTTTCCACTACTCCAGCCCGAAGACTTGGAATGCTCTTCCCCTGTTCCTGAAAACGCAAGCTGACCACCATCTTTTCAAGAAGCTGCTGAAAACGTATCTTTTTGAAAAAGTGTATCCCATTAGTAACTCTGCTGTTTAGCCTTCCTTATTGCTGCAAGCGTATTATCCTTTTCTACTGTAAACTTCATGTGTTGTGTCTTTTAACTTTTGCAATTCATGGAAGCCACATTGTGCCTGCATTTGTGGGAAATTTGGGGTAGAAATGAACCATAAATAAATTAATTAAATAATTAAATAAATTTCATCATCTGTCTATTAGTTCTGGCCAGGAGGATGGTAGTATGGCCCTACTACTACTCTCTTTCCCTTCACACAAGGAATTCCTAGTCATACGAATTTTATATTGCCATCTGTTTCCTGCTGAATTTTTATTATGTTTGACTGAATGCCCTCTTCAACATATAGCACCATCCCTCTTCCAATTTGATCCATCTTATCACTGCAATATAAATTGTACCATGGTATCACTATGTCCCATTCTTTTACCAGACATTTGATGTATGACTATTGATTGGCCCCCAAAATCTATTGTAGATTAAAAGTTGTCAATTAATATGCCTGCGTATACTTTTCAAATATTGTACTTGTTAAATTTTTTTGATAAATTAATAAAATTAAAAAAAAAAAAGAAAATTTCCATCACACATTTTTTAAATAGAAATAAGGAGCAAAGGAATGGAAAACAAAAATAAGGATGTTATAATGCTTTTGTATCGCTCCATGGAGCGACCGCACCGCGAATATTCTGTTCAATTCTGGCCACCACATCTCAAAAAAGATGTGGAGGGGCATAATCGAACGGAAACGCCTATCTCCATGGGCGTTTATCTCCGAGAACGGGTCCGTGAAGGGGCGGGCCGAACCGTATTTTCGAAAAAAATGGACGCTTTTGAGCTGGGCGTTTGTTTTTTTTTTTTTGCGATAATGGAAACTAAAAACGCCCAGCTCAAAAACGTCCTAATCCGAGCCATTTGGTCGTGGGAGGGGCCAGGATTGGTAGTACACTGGCCCCCCTGATATGCCAGGACACCAACTGGGCACCCTAGGGTCAGTGCAGTGGACTTCAGAAAAAGCTCCCACGTGCATAGCTCCCTTACCACGGGTGCTGAGCTCCCAATCCCCCTCCCCCAAAAACCACTACCCACAAATGTACAACACTACTATAGCTCTTAGTGGTGAAGGTGGCACCTACATGTGGGTACAGTGGGTTTTGGAGGCCTCCCATTTACCAGCACAAGTGTTACAGGTGGGGGGGGGGTGGGCCTGGGGCCACCTGGCTGAAGTGCACTGTGGTACCCACTAAAAGTACTCCAAGGACCTGCATACACGCAGGCCTCTAGGACTGGTTGCTGCTATATAACATTGGCACACCAGTTGACACCTGAAGACTAATCTCTACGAAAACATCCTTTATTGGAATAACCGCGTTTACTCACAGTTAACTGCAGATCAGAGGTTGTGCCCCACTGGCAACGAGTCTCCCTGGTACTGAGATTAGCAGTAGGTCAGAGCTGGCAGAATGCTGTACAATGCCTTCTTTCAGCCACATTCAAGGGAAGAACTAAGTTGTCTAACACGGCTAACACAGGAAAGGGAACTAAAACTGGCTTACAAAAATGGCCACTACCGCATGGACAACAACAGGAAACACAACAGGGCACACTCTGACCCAGTAAGCAGGGGGAAAAGCACCATGGAAGAAGAGCCTACCAACTACCAACATCGTGAGACTGTAACACAAGCTAATGAAATCACGAAGCCCAATACCCTACACCCACCACAATGCAATGCTGATGTGACCCTGTAGTGCACCCGAGAGCCACATCTGACCCAGGGAAAGGCTGTGACAGGATCGAACTCATTCTGCTGTCATGGAGGTGGGTACGGCATTTGAGGCCGGCATACAGGCTGGAAAAAAAGTTTTTAAAGCGGGGTTTTTTTTGGTGGGTGGGGGTTAGTAACCACTGGGGGAGTCCGAGGAGGTCATCCCCGATTCCCTCCAGTGGTCATCTGGGCAGTTGGAGCACTTTTTTGGGACTTGTTCGTGAAAAAAAAGGGTCCAAAAAAAGTGACCCAAAATCGCGGTAAAAACGCCTTTTTTTTTTTTTTTTTTTCGATTATCAGCTAAAGACGCCCATCTCTCCTCGGCTGATAACCACGCCCCAGTTCCGCCTCCACCATGCCTCCGACACGCCCCTGTCAACTTTATTCCTTTCCGCGACAGAGTGCAGTTGGAAACGCCCAAAATTGGCTTTCGATTATACCGATTTGGGCGCCTTTGCGAGACAAACGTCTATCTCCCGATTTAGGTCGCACTATAGGCGTTTTTCTCTTTCAAAAATAAGCTGAATAGTGGAATTACAAAAGGTACAGAGAAGAGCGACAAAAATGATAAAGGGGATGGGACTACTTCCCTATGAGGAAAGGCTGAAGCATTTAGGGCGCTTCAGCTTGGAGAAAAGACGGCTGAAGGGAGATATGATAGAGGTCTATAAAATGAGTGGGAGTGGAATGGGTAGACGTGAATTGTTTGTTTACTCTTTCCAAAAATACTAGGACTAGGGGGCATGCGATGAAGCTACAAAGTAGTAAATTTAATACGAATCCGAAAACATTTTTCTTCACTCAACATGTGATTAAACTCTGGAATTCGTTGCCAGAGAATGTGGTAAAGGCAGTTAGCTTAGTTGGGTTTAAAAAAGGTCTGGACGGCTTCCTGAAGGAAAAGTCCACAGACCATTACTAGATTGACTTGGGGAAAATCCACTGCTATTTCTGTGATAAGCTGCATAAAATGTATTGAACTTTTTTGGGATCTTGCCAGGTATTTGTGACCTGGATTGGCCACTGTTGGAAACAGGATGGGGGGCTTGATGGACCTTTGGTCTGTCCCAGTGTGACAATACTTATGTACTCATTTACTATGTTACTTATGAGCAGGTGAAAGGCATCCAGGATCAGGAGGGACAACCTACTCATTCTACACCTTCCCCTTAAAACACCACACATTCTCTCCCCACATCCCCCTCGATACCTCATTCATCCTCCCCTTCCTCCCCCCCATCCACTCACCTGATCCTCCTTGACCCCATTTCCTTTTCTCTCATCTCTCACTTGTTTGTATTCATACCCTCCCAAAATAAATTTCTAAACCACCCTTCCTGGAGTACAAATCTACTGTTTTGACCCACATCCACTACCTAAGTCTCCCTTTTCCCTCTATCACTTATTTGCACTCTTGCTCACCATTCCCGTCCACCCCCCCCCCCCCCCCCACTCTTTTTCTTTCCCTATCCTCAAACTCATTCCTCCTCCCATCACAGCTTGGCAGCAGAGGGAGATGGCAGCTACTGGAGGTCCTCCTCTGCTTCCTGGGGAAGCAGTCCACAGTCTCCTGTAAAGATTCTGCAGGGATTATGAATTCCATGGGAAGGGTTGGATTTTGTGGCCACAGAATCACAGGAGACCATAAACCCAACTTATAACATTACTTGCACTCTGCTTATGTCACTTTGAATGTAGTACGTACAGTCATGAACTAATAAATATTTAGACATGTCAGGTAATTAAAACGTACAAAGCTTATGGAATAAGAGCTTACCTGTTTCAGAACTTCTACTAAAACTAAACAAAAAATGAAATCTACAGCTAAATCCCTCCTTTCGAGTAGATAATCTCTCTCGCGCTGCTGCTCATCCCTAGGAAGAACCAAAATTTGGAATGAGAAACACTTCAGAATAAAAGCACTGAATTGACATTCTTTCTTTTGCAAATAAGTATTAAGTGTACAATATACAAGTATAAAACCTTACATACTGAAAGTTCATTTCTTTCAAGTAAAATAAGTAGTAGAAATGAACTGAATCCTCTTCACCCTATTCAGTATTTCAAATTAATACACAGTTGTGAGCATTGTACGTGGTAACCACAATTCAGTTAACTTAAATTGGCCTATCTAAGGCTCTTAGGAAGTTTTACAGTTTTGACACCTGGTCTCACCTTTAAGGCAGGGGTTCTCAGCCCAGTCCTCAGGACACACCCAGCCATCAGGTTTTCAAGATATCCATAATGAATATGCATGAGATAGATCTGCATATAATGGAGGCAGTGCGTGCAAATTTATCTCCTGTATACTCATTATGGATATCCTGAAAAACTGACTGGCTAGGAGTGTTTTAAAGACAGGTTTGAGAACCCCTGCTTTAAGGTGATGTCACTGTAGCTAGCCAGAGCTTGGAGACACCAAGTCTATCATTTACATACTAGAGGACAATTGTTCTGATTCTGAACAACAAAGACCCTACAAACAGGCAGAATCCTGAAGCCTCAGTCTTCAAAGGAAAATCACACCCACGGCCTAAAAAGTTGATTCTTCATATCTAAGGACACTATCAGGCTCATTTTCGAAAGAGATGGATGTCCAAAAAGTGACATAAATCGGCTCTTTGACGTCCTTCTCACGGGGAAGTCCAAATCGGTATAATCGAAACCGCATTTTGGACGTCTTTGTCACAAGTCCGTCGCAAGGACGTCCAAATCTCAAGGGGGCGTATCGGAAGGGTTTTCGAGGCAGGACTTGGGTGTTCCTAACACTTGGACATCTTTAAGCCATAATGGAAGCAAAGACGTCCAGGACTAAAACTTGGATGTTTTCACCCAGATCTGTTTTTATTACGAATAAGTCACAAAAAGGTGCCCAAAATGACCAGATGACCACTGGAAGGAATCAGGGATGACCTCCCATTACTCCCCCAGTGGTCACTTCCCTCCTCCCACCCTCAAAAAACATCATTAAAAATATTACTTGCCAGCTTCAGATGTCATACTAAGGTCCATGACAGCAGGTGCAGGTCCCTGGAGTAGTTTAGTAGTAGGTGAATGCACTACACAGGTGGACCCAGGCCCATACCCCCTTCCCCTACCTGTTACTTCTGTGGAGGAAACAACGAGCCCTCCAAAACCCACCAGAAACCCTCTGTACCCACAAATAGGTGCCCCCCTTCACCTGTAAAGGCTATGGTATTGGTGTACAGTTGGGGGTAGTGGGTTTTTTTTTTTGGGGGGGGGGAGCTCAACACACAAGGAGCTGTGTACCTGGGAGCATTTTATGAAGTCCACTGCAGTGCCCCTAGGGTGCCCTATTGCTGTCCTAGGATGTCAGGTAGACCAGTCTACTAAAAATGCTGGCTCCTCCCACGTCCAAATGGCTTGAATTTGGACGTTTTAGACTTGGACGTTTTTGTTTTTGAAATGGCTGAAAATCAAAGACATCCAAATCCAAGGATGTCCATGGTATTTTCGAAGACAAAGATGGACGTCCATCTTTTTTCAAAAATGACCTTTTCCCTGCCTCTGAATATGGACGTTTTACAAAGAGTCCAAATTTCAACTTAGACGGTTTTTGTTTTGTTTTTTTTTAAATGCCCCTCTATATAGAACTAATGCTAGGAATGAGGTAGATTTTGAAAACATCTGCAATTATTTCATGTATAAAACCACTGCTACACTGAGACAGATGTTGTACTCAGACACACTCCCATACATGCACATGTATATGTATGTACACACACAAACACACACATGTACATACATGCACAGAAACACCTTCCTTCACTCAGGTTCATTTTTTTTCCTGAATCTTATAACCCATGATAGCTACCTTCTAAGATAATTTGCTAAGTGCTGTATATCAGAAAGAGATAAATTAGAAGAAACTCAGTAACCATATGTAAAGTCATACATTTACTTTTGAAAGAAAAATATAATTTAACATAAAATAAAAAGATAAAACAGTTTAGTTCTTACCCCTTTGACTTTGTGCTAGAACGAGGTCTATACTCATATGATTCATCTTCAGTTCCATTTTGGCGCTTGTACCAGTCAAATAAGGTACGCAGTAAGGAGGGAAGACAGTGTTCTGCTACTGAACTCATAGAGCTTATCAACTGCAAAGACAAAACATTTTGTTTCTAAGGACTACTTGAAATCTGTTAGGTTTGTGTTGCAATAAGTGATGCAGCAGCGGCAATGAATATTAGAAAATTAAACACTGAGGACCCTGTTTACTAAGGTGCGCTAGCACTTTTAGCGTGTGCTAAAAATTGGGGCGTGATAACTGTGTACACGCCCACAGGAATATTATGGGTGTCTACACAGTTAGCGTGCGCTAAAATGCTAATGCACCTGTAGCACGGCTTAGTAAGCAGGGCCCTAAAGGTATTTAAAATAGTTTGCTGTTTGTGTCACTCTCAGGCTCATTTTCAAAAGAGAAGGACGCCCATCTTTCGACACAAATCGGAAGATGGGCGTCCTAATCACAAAGTTGCCCAAATAAGTATAATCGAAAGCCGATTTTGGGCATCCCCAACTGCTTTCCGTTGCAGGGATGACCAAAGTTCACAGGGGCGTGTCGGAAGCATAGCGAAGGCAGGACTTGTGTGTGCTTAACACATGGCCGTCCTCGACCCATAATGGAATAAAAAAGGGCGTCCCTGACGAACACTAGGACGACTTTACCTGGTCCTGTTTATTTTACAACCAAGGCACAAAAAGGTGCCCGAACTGACCAGATGACCACCAGAAAGAATCAGGGATGACCTCCCCTTACTCCCCCAGTGGTCACTAACCCCCTTCCCACCCACAAAAAAAAAAATCTTTAAAAATATTTTTTGCCAGCCTCAAATGTCACACTCAGGTCCATGACTGCAGCATGCAGGTCCCTGGAACAGTTTTAGTGGGTGCAGTGCACTTCAGGCAGGCGGACCCAGGCCCATCCCCCCCTATCTGTTACACTTGTGGTGGTAAATGTGAGCCCTCCAAAACCCACTAGAAACCCACTGTACCCATATCTAGGTGCCCCCCCTTCACCTGTAAGAGCAATGATAGTGTTGTACATTTATGGATAGTGGGTTTTGGGGGTATTTGGGTGGCTCAGCACACAAGGTAAGGGAGCTATGTACCTGGGAGCAATTTCTGAAGTCCACAGCAGTACCCCCTAGGGTGCCTGGTTGGTATCCTGGCATGTCATGGGGACCAGTGCACTACGAATGCTGGCTCCTCCCACGACCAAAGGGCTTGCATTTGGTTGTTTCTGAGATGGTTGTCCTTGGTTTCCATTAGCGCCAAAAATCAGAAACGACTAAGTCTACGGACGACCATCTCTAAGGTCAACCTAAATTTCAGGATTTCGGCGTCCCCGACCGTATTATCGAAATGAAAGATGGACGCCCATCTTGTTTCGATAATACGGGATCCCCCCCCCCCCCCCCCAAATCGGGACATTTTGCAAGGACGTCCTCAGAAAAACTTGGACGTCCCTTTCAATTATGTCCCTCCCTGTTTTGAGAAATGTAACTGGCACCTAAGGAAGGTGCTCAGTTGCAAATCTTTCAGTGCACCAGTCAACCAAAGCAACTTAAAAAATTATAATGTACCACTAAGAAATCAAAGCAACTCGCAAAAGAAGGAAAAAGAAAATAAGCTGATTCTATGAAGATAAAATGATTTTCATAGTCAGATGGACAGTAGCCAAATTGAGCCTACAAATAGGTGGAAAAATGTGGTTTAACAAATAAATAAATAAAGATGGTGGGTGTTTTTAATGTGTACTTTTCATTGCTTTTTATTCCTTTTTTCTTCTTTTGTAAGTTGCTTTGGTTTATTAGTGTTCTAAAATTTGACTGTATATAGTCCATTTTGTTTATATGTCCTCAGTTGCATTATTGTTTAAAGGTGTGGTCCTTGTCCTATAAATATTGCTAATGTACCCCTGATACAGGCATTATATGTGCTGAAACACATCGGGTGTATTGTTTAAGATCTGAACCACTGAACAATTTAATCTACATCATAATACAAAGGTTGCTCTTTGAATAAAAGTTTCTTTTATCCATGGCCACTGGTTGATACTGTGCTGCAAAGAGATTTGCACATAATGGAGGCAGTGAATGCAAATCAATTTCACGCATATTCATTGTGGATATCCTGAAAACCTGACTAGCCAAGACTGAACTTGGGAAACACTGCCCTAAGCTAACTGCTTTTACCACATTCTCTGGTAACAAATCCCCAAGTTAAATTACACGTTGGTGTTACATTGGTCACCCTCTAATCTTCCAGTACCATGCTTAATTTTTAAGATAAATTACTATTACTAACAATAGCTCTGAAAGTTCATTTTTCAGACATCAAAAATAGATAACTGAATGCAGGGTGCCTCAGGGTTCGCCACTGTCCCCTATTCAATATTACTATGAGTTCTTTGAGTAAGTTATCTCTGGTTCCAGGGGGCCTACCTATTGTCAATGCAGATGACATCTTTATTTGGCTTCCAAATTCCAACACTGGAAGATGTTGGACATTCTTACCAGGCTGTTGGTACGTGTATTTCTCATGTAAGATCATGGGCAACTGCAAACATGTTGAAATTAAATGCTGATAAAAAGATCTTGTGGTTCAGCAATATTTTGGATAGTGTCCCTGAGTCAATTCCTGTTGTTCAGTCATCATTATCTCTTTTGGGACATGATACATCTATATCTGTGGTTTCAACTCAATTACTCCCTGTGGTAAAATCGTCTAGAGTTTTGGGAATTATTTTTGATACCACTCTGTCTTTTGTACCGCAAATTAATAATGTATTAAAAAGAATATTTTACAAATGAATTAGAGACTTGAGTATATGTGTCGTTAAATAATTTCTGGTTTTTAAAAGAGAGAGAATTTAATCAGATGTATTATTTCTAACTAAAACCTGGACAATAAGTATGTTCTCAATGAAATTAATTGGCTATATGCCGTATTTGGTCTTGAGGAAGCCAACCAGATGATCAATGTGGAATAATGTATTAGATGAGTAATATCTGGGGATAATCAGGTTAATACCATGTTTTCTTTTTTCTGTTTACTGTTTAATTGATCTCCTTTGTCTTACCTCAATCTCCCTATTTTTCTTCACTTTGTGGTCTAAGAAAGAGAAAGATTGTATATCTAATTGGGATTGTTTTCTTCTTATATTGTATTAATGTGCAATCATCTCTGTATTACTGTTTGCAAGTGACCCTTGTAAAATGAAAAATTATAAATAAATGATTAAAAAAAAAGAATTAAGGATAACAGTCTTCTTGTGTTAAATATGTTACTTCTAAACGTAACCATGAGTGTTCTTATTCATATCAGGTTACTCACTACTGGAATTTATTATCATTAGTTTTTTATGGTTCATTTCATAAAAATTTGGAAACATTTCTATTCCATGAATATCTAGGTTTTTATTATGACTGTGCTTTTGTTTGTATGTATGATTATGCAATTGTATACCTGAGAAATTTTACAGTACATTGCTTTGGACCCAGTAGAGGAATTTAGCGGTATACCAAGTGTAAGATTAGATATAGTAGCCGCACAGTTACAAGAACATCTAAATCATTTCCAATGGTCAGATCTGCAACAGTCTAGATCTCATATACTATTTAGTATGTAAACAGTAGTGGCTTCACTTTTATCAAAGTTAAGAGCTTTCACAGAAATAGGGATTCAAGTCCTAGTGATGCAATCACAAGATCTCGAGCTATAGATTTGGTGAAATAGGTGTATTTGATATGGTGGTGCTCTGATTTGATGAGTTTTTAAGAATAGAACCCTTTGGGTAATGTAGGGATATCTCCTATATCTCATCTTTTGTAGGCCTGAAGCCTAACTAGGTCATAAACCATCTTTTCTGAGCAATACTATCATGGATGTTTAAGTCTTCCTGCAAGCACTGTGCTAGCTGACATCATCTAAGCTGTACACCTGCACTGGCTCTCTGGTCTATCCTGTGTGAAGTTGTGGAGGAGAGAGTTTCACAGAGATACTGGAATGAGGTAATCCTTGTTAGCCACCTCGTTAGCAAGCCATCTTGTACCAGCCCTGATAAGGAGGACCATTTGCCTAGAATACAGGCAAAATATAAAAGCTTTACCATTAAACTATATTTGTATTAGGAACCTCTTAATTCTGATTGTACTTCTGTTTACGTTATGCTTTATATTTTGTCTTTGTAAATAAAACCTTTCTATTCAGTTCCATGTAATCCTTCTAATTTATCAATGGATAATAAGAGGGAAAACTATGGACTGGAGTTCCCCATTTTTAATTGAACTTCATGGACTTTTGATAAAAGCCATTACTGAATTTACAATATGATGATCTTTAAATGGGTTAACTCTAGAATATCTTTCTAGTCTTATCACCTTGTATACGCCATTAAAATATGTGATTAACTTAAGAAATTAAGACCGTCCCTGCCAACTAAGAGAATCTGAACCAAGGTGACTATACAGAAAAGATGTTTGAGACATTGGCCCATGCTCCAGAACCTTAGAATGCCCTGCTGAGACTTTTGAGATTAAATGATTACCTAACCTTTCGCCACCAATTAGAAACCTGATTATTTCACACATAATTTTCATGTGACAACTATTACGGGTAACAACTTTTGTTGACTAATGTATTAAATGTGATATTTCTGTCAAGCTTGTTGTTATAAGGAAAGTATGGCTATTAATGTCAGTTATAGGAATATGATTTTTTTTTTTTTTACACAATTGTATTAGGCCAATATGTAACTAAGGCTATATCTTCTCTGGTTGTAGTAATAGTTAAAGAGACTATAAATGCCTACATATCATTATTATTATTGACCTCAAAGTGTATTAAAAATGGAAGAGAAAACTGAAAATTACAGACAATTTAAAAACAAACTTTCTGATACTTAAGAGAACAAAGTCTTGGAGAAAATAAAGTTATTTGCTGTAGCAGATATTCTCCATGGACAGTAGGCTACAAGACCTCAAAACTTAGTGAAGTCATCCAATGGAACTGGTGCAGGAAAATGTTTCTACCACGTCGCTCCATTTCTAAATGCTTTTCTGACAATCACTGCACAGGTGCTGCACTTCCTAACTCAAGCTAGCGCATTTAACTACCTCAGTTTCAGCTTACAGAATACAGCTCCTAGGGGAAGTAGGTAGATCTGCAAGGTCTTCTATTTCCCGCTATCTAGGGAAAACATCTGCTATAGGTAGCTCACTTGGTTTTCTCCAAAGACAACAAATCCTCACATCTGGAACTCCCTAGCAAAGGAAAGCTATAAGATACAAAGTGGAAAAAAATAAAAGAGCTTCACAAAAGGTAAACAAAATTTTTAATGGCAACCGGCTTTTTCAGTTTTGTGGGGTTTATTTATCAATCTTTTTGTTTTACATAAAGGCAACTTGGAAATGAAAAGAATGAAACCTAGGAGGACTTACTTATGCATTGGGAATGCCTTTCTAAACACTAATGATATAGATCAAATTCCTTGTAGCTTTGCAAACTTCCTCCACAGAGGCCAGCCAGCCTCAAGTGGGCTACCAAAGCTGGAGATGACGTCAACATTATCAGCATTATCAATCTAGACATGACTGTGTAAAGTCAGACTTGGGCATATGGAAAGGAAATACGTCCTTAACTAGATAGAGTATGCTTGGTGACGTCTGTACCAGGTTTACTGGGATGAGAAACAAAAATATTGATAATATTTTTTAAAGGCTCTCACGTGCCCCAAGTAGGTGGCTAAGGTTCACTGACAATCCATACTGTGAGGAAAAATGTTGACAGGACAACCGATTGGTTAAAGAAGAAATCTGACATCACCTTATGAAGGAAGTTTGAATGAGCAGACAGAGCTACCCTACCACTGAAAAACTGTTACAGGGTGAATCAGACAACTAAGACCTGGCACTCACCAGCTCTGCATACTGGCGTGACCATCACTAAAAACAAGACTTTCCAGGTCTAGTACTTTAGCTCAACAACTGGGTTAGAACAGTGATCGGGTCTCAAGATACAACACAGGTCATCAAGGAAGACTTCAACAGAGGTAAGCTCCCTCCCTCCACTCTTGATTCTCTTCTCACATCCTGCCTCCCTCCAATCTGAAACCTCTTTCATGCCCTCTCTCCACACTTCCTTTTCTCGTTCCTTCCTCTCTGGTGGCCTCCCTACCTCCAATCTGATCCCCTTCACACTTCCTTCCCACCATCCATAGGTTTTCAAACCCTTCACCTTCTGGCTGCTCTTCTAGCCACTCAGAACAGCAAGCCACAAATCCCCACTAGTTAGTCAACCGACTTAATTATACATCTGCTGCTGTGGAGCCAGTCTCACTTGGATGAGCTGTGAAATCTCATGGATTGTTGCAAGATTGGCACCACAGCAACAGACAATGATATTCAATTAAACATGTCTCATGCTACTGACTGTATGTTCATATTTATTATTATTTTGCAATACCACTGCTCACAGTCAAACACCACAAGCCATTTCCCAACATCTCATTTCTACCACTGCACCAAAAGCAAATCCAAAAAGTAGGTCAAGGTCATTTTAAACATTTTATGGGAAAATAGGAAATAGTATTGCATTGGGTTAGATTGGGCAAGGGCTTGGGTTATACTGGGACTGATTCAAAATAAACAAAGTGAAACTCTATTTGATGGGGTACTTGCAGTCTCATAGCAACATCAAAACAGATTTTAATTATGGGTCCTGTTATACAGGGTCCAGCACAAGGCTCCTTTTGCCTATAGGTAAAAGGGACTCTGCTCTGGAACAAGGGGTCATATGATGAGGGGAAAAGGGAACAGACTCAGAACATAAGAAAAGCCAGGCTACTTCAGACCAGTGTCCATTGAGCCCACCATCCTATCTCTGACAGTGACCAGCTCAGCCTTTAGTATGTTTCCAGGTCCAGTTCTCCCTGGTCTACCAGGCTAATAATTTTTTATTGACTTTTCCTCCAGGAACTTGCCTAATCCTCTTGCCCGGATGCACTCACTGATGGCTGACACTGGGAAAAGCTGGGGTGCCGGCTGAGGCGCAAGTTGAAGAACCACTTGTGTTGATGTGGGATCGGAATCTCAGCTGCTTGGAGACGGACGCAGCGGCACCTCTTGTATGGATGGGGAGCGATCCTCCCAGCAATGACGCTTCTCGGGTGCCAAATCCTTCAATGCCCCGGAACTCCTGGCACCATGCATCAAGGGTGACCAATGATGATACTTCTTAGCCTTCACCCAAAGCGTGTCACCAAGGCTCCTCAGTGCCAACAAGGATGACATCGAATCCTCACGTCACCTTGGAGTCGGGTCAGACGATGGGCAGTTCTGGGGAGCCTGCTCAGCAGGAGGCCTTGAGACATGTGGAGACCCATTTGATGCTTCACTGCTCCCAGTGTCTAAGGGTCTAGAAGACGCCATGCTTACCGACGCTCCCGATGCAGGGGCAATGTTCATCGATGCCAATAACTCCAACCTCAATGCCAATGCAGACGTTGAGGAACCGGACTTGGCTCCAAAAATCTTCTCTCGTTGAGCCTCTCAGGAAAACAGGGTCCTCTTCCTCATGCGAAGACAGAGAACATACTGAGTAGGGCTATGGTCGGGCCCAAGCCAATGCAAACACCAAGAATGGGTGCCTTTTCCAGAAAAAGTCTGATTGCACCGGGTACAGAGCTTCAAGCCACTGGGAATCTTCGTGGACATGGACGGGAAAACTGCGCCGGCTAAATCAAATGATTCAATGGTGCCTGAAAAAGGGGCAAGACACTCAGAAAACAAAGAAAGAGACCCGGTCAATGTCAGGGCCTAAAAACATCCTGACGACAAAAATAAAATAAGAAATCTTAAAAACCGGGCAAAACGATTTTAAAGAAATTGAAGGAACAGTAAAAAATGGCCCTATAAGAGGAGCCTGAAAGAAAACACAGCCGGAAGGCACAAAATAACTCTCAGACCAGACGAGTGAGGAGAGGACCAATAAAACAGCACCTTCTCCTCCTCATGCGGAAAAAAAGAGAACTGAAAAGACCACGTTTGCGCAGCCGGCAGGAAGGTACTCACGAATGCATGGTGAAGCGCCTGCGCTCCACAAAGCTCTCTTTTTAGCTTTGTCAAAATGCCAGATCAGGTGACGTGGATCAGCTTCATCCACTTGTGAGAACATAGAAGCCTGCTTGTCCTTGGAGAAATAATGCCCGGATCCCAAGGGACCAGAAATCCAGTAAGCAGTTTAATCCAAAAGCGGACACTTTTCCAAAAGGTCTGAGCCTTAGGACATGTCCACCAAATATGAAACATGGTTCCAACATCTGAACAGCCTTGCCAACATTGAGGAGAAACAGTAAGGTACCATTGGTACATCTTGTCTGGTGTAAATACCAACGGTATACCATTTCAACATGATTTTTCTGAATATGAGATGACACCACCAGCTTAGGCAACAAAGCCTCAATAGACCACTCAACATCAGCACAGTTCACACTGAAGTCCCTACCCCACTGAACCCTATGGGCAGAGCAGCTTCAACCAGCCATCTATACAAAGCAGTTATCAAATATTTAGCATTGTGAAAGTCCTCACATATATCCTCAAGATCTGTCGCCTCTCTAGTCAGCCTACACAAAATATCCCTCTGAGAGAGCAAGTGAGTTAGTTGTATATAGGCAAATCTATGGGAGAGAGGGAAGTAGTATGTCCATGCTAAAGGCATCAAATGTCAATAATTTGGAGACCTCGCAGAGGTCACCCCAGACTGAAAGCCCCTGACTATCCCAAAACTTAAATACTGTTGAAGTAAGCCCCAGGAGAAACAAAGAATTTTTATCGTATGGGGGTAAATCTTGAAAGTTGAAAGTCAGATTTCTTACTCTTACAACCCCCAGTTGCAAAGTATGCAAAGTGATGGCACTAACAGAAGATCATGAGTTCCTACAATGCCTAGGAAGCCAAAGAAAATGCCTCAAAGGGAGAGTCCCACCTAATGCTTGTTCAAGAGTCACCCACATCATGTTCATCCCCATCTCCCATGGAACAGCATTCCAAGCATCTACCACCCTCTTCATGAAAAACTATCTCCTGATGTTGCCTTTCAGTTTTACACCTTCCATTACATGGGATGACGATGGAATAAAAGTAAGGAGTATTTCCACTCAAACTAAAATATAATTGAATTCACACAAGAAAAGAGAGAGAGCATAGAAGGGGGTAAGCTCCACACAGCAGCAAGTACCACCCAGGCCACCTTTCTAGCCAGACTGGATGGACCATGCTGATCTTCATCTGCCATCACTTACTAAGTTACTATATTTTCCAATGAGGGATCAAAGGGATAGGTAATCTATTGTTTTTTTTTGTTTTTTTTAATTCACCAGTCTCTAACTTCATTCCGAAGAACATAAGTTTACTACTACTAATCATCATTTCTATAGAACTACTACATGTACTTGAACATGAAGAGACAGTACCTGCTCGACAGAGCTTACAATCTAGTTTAGGTACTATGGGCCCTCTGCAGGTATTTACATTCTATGAATAGCATTGCAGGCAAAGTTTACCACAAACTGTGAGGAGTGGCCTAGTGGTTAGGGTGGTGGACTTTGGTCCTGGGGAACTGAGGAACTGAGTTCGATTCCCGGCACAGGCAGATCCTTGTGACTCTGGGCAAGTCACTTAACCCTCCATTGCCTGCCGCATTGAGCCTGCCATGAGTGGGAAAGTGCGGGGTACAAATGTAACAAAAAAATAAAATAAAATAAAATAAATAATAATAATGAGCTGCTTCACTTTTAAGATACTTTGGGGACTTTTTTTGTATTAAGCTACATGAATGATAAATAATTCACATTATTGTCATTGATACAGGTTACAGTAATAATGCAGTTGAGTAAATAGAACCCTTAGACTATAAGTTCTCTGGGGCATGGATACTGTGACTGATCTAATGAGGAGAAATAACCAAAAATAGAAAAAAGGCAGCATTCCCAATCATAAACAGTCTACTATATCTACTACCTCTTATGTACCACTATTTGGCCAGACACCATGAAACAAGAAGTATCTTTACTCTGTAGGAATTCTTTTGAATTAGATGGCTCATTAATAGCACACTTCCTAGAATATTTCTAGAAGAAACCAATCCCCAATGCAATGGCCTGGAGATGCATGAATAAAAATTCCCTCTTAACAACCTGAATTGTAGGAGAGACATCAAAAAACAGATAAATCCTATGACAATGTAACATGGTCATCGCAAACTTAAAAAAAAAACAAAACCCAAAAAAACATTTTACGACCATATCACTATCAGAGACACCTCCACCCCCCTCCAAAAACAAATCCCACCACCAGTGAAGAACAGCTGGTAGACTATTACAGTTATTTCCAACCCAGTCCTCGGGGCACACCTAGCCCCATCAGGTTTTCAGGATATCCACAATGAATATTCATGGGAGATTTGAATGCAACTGAGGCACAGCATGCAAATCTATCTCAATTATCATTTATTGTGGATATCCTGAAAACCCAATGGGATTAGACTGTACCAGTAACACCAAGAGACCGAAGACAACAAAGAAGAAGTGAATGATCAACTAAATCGAATGCTGAGGAAAGATCGAGGGAGACTATAATGACAAGAGTTACGCTGGTCTAGGGCAACACAAATTCAGTACTGTGTTCACTATGAAAACTGGCTTGAAAGGGATGTAAGACACTGGAGTGTTCCAAGAAGAATTCTAGCTAAGGACGAGTTTATCCAGGAGTTTGCCAAACAATGGGAGATTGGAGATGGGGTGAAAATTAGCAGACATAGACGGATCTAGATGAGGCTTCTTGAGAAGCAAGATGACAAGTGAATGCTTCCAAGGGGGAAGAACACTACCTTCAGAGAAGCAAGTCTGTAGAAGTGGGAGAAGCAAAGGGAGAAGGGGTTTTGCCAAGCGCTTGACCAAATGTGTTGGCCAAGGATCTAGAGCTGATGAAGAATGGTTCAAAGACTGTAGGACTTTGAGCATGACAGTGGCAGAAATGCGGTTGAAAGTGGACCAAGAGGAGACTGTGCAGGAGGAAGAGAGTAAGCCAGAGGGGGGAGAAAGGGAAGGACTGGAGGGCAAGGGAAGAAGGGACGAACAGAGGAGGGAGATCTTAGCAGACCAAGCATCAGAAAGGGTAAATAAAGGGAGAAGAGCGGGATTATTGACAGGCGAAGAGACCTCAGCAGGTGACAGCTGATAAAAGAGGCAGAAAAGAGTGTGAGGATTAGTACCAAGGCTAATGCAGTGAGCAAAGCACTTATGCTTAGCTTGTCTGAGAGCGCTGCAGTATTCACGTAGGTGTGTTTGAAAGTGTGCAAGCTGCGAGAGTGAGCAAGACTTGCAACAGTGGTGTTCAGCCTGACGAAGTTGCGAGCTGAGGAGTCAAAGAGAGTGATTGAATCAAGAAGGACTGGAGTGAGTAAACTGCAGACAAGTGCAGAGAGGTGCATTGGTATTAATCAGGTCACAGAATAGAGTTGAAAGAGCAAGCCCAGGAGGATGGAGAATCTGGAGGTGGGGGAGAAAGGATAACAAGAGAATCGGCAAAATTATTGATAGCAGCCTCTGAAAGAGGGCAAGAAGCACGACAAAGATGGGGATGTGGAGTGGAAAGGAAGAGCAAAAGTGAGCAGAAAATGGTCAGACCATGGGTAAGGGAGATAAAGAGAGGTGAGGACAAAACAGTGAGTGAGACAACGTAAACACCAGGTCAAGAAGGTTCCTAGCAGAGTGGGTGGAACCAGTGATGTGTTGGGTGAAACCTAGATTAGTTGCTAGAGAAAAGGAGGAGTCTGAGGCTGCGGAGGGAGGGAAACTTTAGTCACCAAGGAGAAGTAATGGGGAAAACAGAGTGACACATTTGGCAGTGAATGCTGAAAGTTCATCTAGTGAGACGGACTGGGAAGGGGAGAAAAGCGCAATGTAAAAGTGTTGAGGAGGGAAGTGCACCGCAGAATGAGGCCATTGGAAATAGAAAGAGGTTTAAAGGGGCACTGAGAGATAGTGAGGGTGGAATAGAAAACACAAGAAACGCCTCTGCCACGACAAACGGGACAAGGAGTATTAAGCGAGAGAAATCCATGGGGGCAGGCTTCACGTACCATGGTAGTGTTCCCAGGATGGAGCTACATTTCTGTGATGCAAAGAATGTCAAAAGAATGATGAACGATGATGTCCGAGGCTAGGGGACCCTTGTAGCGGAAGGAGCAGGCATTGATCAGATCAAGACAGAGAGGGTGGGAGGGATCAAGAGGAGGGGAGGGCACAAGAGGGGTTGTCAGGCGAAGAGGAATAAGATGACAGGATAGAGGCGGGGGCCATAAAGCAGAGTTAAACAGGGATGAAGGAGAACCAGAATGGGGCAGGAAGTCATTGCACAGTCAACAGGGAATGAGAGAACCAACAGAGAAGACCAGACAACTGGGAGAGAAATAAGAAGCAGGCATAAAGAAAATAAAAGCACCCTGAGAGCACAAGAAGAATGACCTGCTCCTTGGTCACAACTCCATTAGCGCAAGCACCTGAAAGCTTGCTTGAAGAAATAGGCAGGACACAGTGATGTCACATTCGGTGGGTCAGGACAGGAGAGAGAGCTCAGCGGGAGAGGAGGAAGCAGAGAGTCGGGTAGGAAACCTTCAGGGGGTCAGTACAGAAGAGGGAGCTTAGTGGGAGCAGAAGCAGTCAGGTGGGAAACCTTCAGCGGATCAGGACAGAAGAGGGAACTCAGCGGGAGCAGGAGCAGCAGAGAGTCGGGTAGGAAATCTTCAGTGGCTCAGGACAGGAGAGAGAGCTCAGAGGGAGCAGCAGCAGAGAGTTGGGTAGGAAACCTGGAGAAGAGAGACAAAACAGTGTCACACACACTAACCACAGCATCAGCAATAACCGAACAGAAACACAGAAAATGATAGCAGATAAAGGCCATATGGCCTATCCAAGCAGCCTAGCCATACCAACTACTAAGCTCTATAATCCCTTCCTCGCCCTCAGAGATCCTCTGTAACTTGCCCCATGCTTTCTTGAATTCAGATAGTCTTCATCTCCATCACCTCTGCTGGGAGACCATTCCATGATCTATCACCTTTTCCTTAAATAAATATTTCCTTTCACTATTCCAGAAAACTAGGAGAGGAAAAATATGACAAGACACTTAAATACCTCTGTGGCATAAATGCACAGAAAATTGGGCCTCTTTCAACTGAAAGGAAACTCTGATAGAGTCTTTCTAGAAAGGTTGGTCAATGAATGGAATGGACTGATCCCTAGTAAAGGAAAGTACAGCAACTTATTTCAAATATAACAAACTAGCCGTTAAGCCCGTTAAAACGGGCAAGATTTCCAGCTACCCTCCTCGCCGCCGCTCCCTCCCCCCTCTGCGCCAGGCCCCCTGCACTGACCTAACAGCGCCTCTCACCTTCGTGTGAAAGCGCTGCAGGCAGCAGCAGAGCGCTTCCACACGGAGGTGAGAGGCGCTGTCAGGTCAGTGCAGGGGGCCCGATACGGAGGAGGGCGGGAGTGGAGGCGGGGATGGGAAGGGAGGGTGGAGGTTGGTGCGCGCGATATTCGTTTCCCGGCAGCAGTGTCTGACAGTGACTCCGACTCCGTTTCCCTCTCTGTTCCGCCCTCTGACATCATCACGTCTTGACGCGAGGGCGGGACAGAGAGGGAAGTCTCTACTGCGCATTTGCAGGTGTGTCGGTCACTTGCCGTTTATATGTTTGATAACAGGATCCAAGGTAGGATATTTTTAATAGAGAGATCACAACAAATCTAATCACTTTCTAAAATCTGGTGACTAAGAATATCAGGAAAGAGCACTGGGTGTGGTGAACTTAGATTTCAGTAAGACCTATGAGACTATTCTATACAAACAGGCTGAGCAACTTAGGAGTAGCTCTTAAAATAATAAACTGGGTTAGAAGCTGGATGAGCGATAGGCAACAGTAAAGGGAGTTCACTCCAAGGCACAGGGAGCTGCCGGTGAAATGGTTTAAGGATCAGTTCTGTGCCCACTTCTTTCTATTAAGTGATATTTTGGTAAGAGTTGTAAGGTTTGTCTGTTTGCACATAACAGTGAAGTGTATCACAGTGAGCACACCAAAAGGGGAAATGGAGCAATTTATTAAAGCTTCAGGACAAGTGTCTAGTAACTAAGTTAATGTAGAGTCATACATTTAATCTAGAGTACAGAAACTCAAGGGAGAAGTATGTAGTTAAAGGGGGGACACTTTTAGATAGATAGATAGATAGATAGATAGATAGATAGATAGATAGATAGATAGATAGATAGACAGACAGACCTTTGAGAGATATCTGATGAGCTTAAGGTGTCAAGCAATGTGACAAGCAGAGATGTACGGTCATTTGAAACCATAACAAAGAAAAACAGGAGAAACCCCCTATTGTAATCCAAAGCAGAAAAGGAAGGAATAGGGTATGACCAAATGATTTCCAGCAGACAGGTGGATAAAACGCAAAACTTTCAGCAAGTACCATATGAAGGAGCCAACACGGGACCAGATTTTGGTAGATGAAACCACCTGCCTCAGGGGTCACAATCACTGTAGGACGCAGAGGCAAAAACCCCAAAACAATAGTGATGGTACAACAACAGAGAGTGGTGCTACAAACCAGGATATCACAAGAACACATCCAACTCATCCATTCTCACTGGTTTTGTTTGTGTGTGGGTTTTTTTTTAAAATCATCAATTTAATCCAAGATCAAAGAAGGCATAGAGAGTCTATCTTCTTTGATCTTGAATTAAAATTAAAAAAAAAAAATAAAAACCCACACACATACAAAACCAGTGAGAATGGAGGAGTTGGATGTGTTCTTGTGATATCCTGGTTTGTAGCACCACTCTCTGTTGTTGTACCATCACTATTGTTTTGGGGTGTTTACCTCTGTGTTCTACAGTGATTGTGAACCTGAAGCAGGCAGTTTCATTTGCTGAAACACTGTTCCATGTCGGGTTCTTCATACGATGCATGCTCAAGCAAGTATTGCATTTTATCCACCTGTCTGCTGGAAGTCACCTTGTCGTCCCCTACTCCTTCCTTCTGTGCAGTTATCTGAAACTACATGGGAAATATCAGTGACATTTTCCATGTAAATTTATATCAATGTCAAATAAAAACAATGGGGAAAACGTTTTTTGTATTTTTTCATCATCATTAATAGGGCACACTCCTTCTCAAAGACCATGCATGCTTAAAGGCATTGCTCCTGTAATGAAAAAAATGTCACCCCACCCCCCCAAAAAAAAAAAATGAACATTCCCATACACAGCAGAACACAAACATTTTTAGGCTGCACACCCCTTGTGACAAGTCACTGCCAGGAGCCAGAAAAAATGCAAGAGTGTATAGGGAGAGGTGTAATCAACAGAAGAAATATGGTGATAAAGCCTCTGTACATAATGGTGGTGAGACTTATTTTAGAGTACCATTTCCAACTGCAGCATTCACATCTCCAAAAGTATCTAGGACAACTGATGCAGCCTATGGAGAGCTATGAAAATGTTGCACTATCTGCATCACAGCCCTGTGAAGTCACACTTTTTAAGGATCTAAACATGTAAAAGATATAGGAGGTTTGTGATAACATACCACAAATACAGTCAAATACTGAAAAGATACAATCATCTCAGCCAACAATTGAGGCATTTGGAGTTATTCCCATTAGGGAGGTAAACACTTTTGAGCTCCCCAATGTGGGAAGCAGAGCATAGCTTCGTTTAGCCCCAAAGCACAGGCTGCACTGCCATGACCTGTGAAGCTCTTTCACCGAGGGTATGACTGAACCAGAGCTACGAATTTAGTTGAAGCTGAGGATGGATGTCGAGTGTGCTTCCTCAGATACTGGATGCGCCAAGCCCTTTTGCTGGATGTTCTGCTGTGATATTGCATGGAAGGAGATGCCTCCAGTACATGCTTTGATGTCATCCTAAACCATGTCCAATGTGATGACTGCAGGTCTCAACACTAAAGATTTGGCTGTCTCCTTACCTTTATTTGTGGACAATGTTAACCAGAAGGTTGAAAATTTGTCAGATATGATTATTAGCAGCAATCTTTGCTACCAATAAAATTATTTCAGTTGAGGCATGCCCGAGTGCATTGCAGTTACTATCAGAGACTTGGATTCATGATAAAGGAGCACAAGCTGGAAAAATGGTATATATGAGAAATCAAATCAAAGAATAATCTAAGATTCCTCAACTTTCCAAAGTCTCCACTCTTGTCATCAGTTTTTACAACAGATAATATGCCTCCTTGAGTGCAAAAACATGTGACCGGGACCATATCTAGCACTACAAAAGCAGATGGCTCTGAGAATAAAGTGTTTGGTGGAGGATTGAATTTAATCAGCTTTTTAGAGAATTTGCTAGCGGTTGCTGCAGAAATAAAAATGTTAAGAATGTTTTGAACTTGAAACTGATCATAATGTAGTTCTTAAAATTTATTTCAATCAATGAATAATTTTTGGGTTCAAAGATTCAGATTTTTTCTAACTTCTTGTAAGATACATAAAAGACATAAGGACTTTTTGGCTCATCAGTCAAGGGTCTTGGCTTTGGGTGTGAATTCTGTTTTGAAGTTTCCATGTAGATGTTTTGCTATATTTTAAGGTAAACAATATTGTTCTTTCGTCCCTAATAACCAATACAAACATCCTTTTTCTTGACAATAGAAATTGTATCAGTGATTGTTAATCCCAATGTACCCACTTCATCTTGGCTTGTGCTTATACTTCTGTCCCATCTGGTAAATAAGTTATTGTTTAATATTACCTTTGAATATGGTTTCCTGATTCTTTGCCACTTTTTGGGAGGAATTTGCTTGATATAATGAATATATTGCTATTTCCTGTTTGGTGTATTTCTAATTCTACCTGCACATTTATTTAATGGGATGGATGACTGAATTATAAATTCTAATACAAATAAAATAAAAATACTAAAAAAAAACTTACATGCTGCAAGTTACCATTTCAGCTCAATGCAGATCACAAAAGAATCAGCTAATCATTATTAGGAAGCACATAATACAACACAGTTAATCTCCTATTACATTCAAATACATGCAAGCTTCTTAAAAAGACGAGTCTTCAATTGTCTATGGAAAGTAATATATTCAAATTGAGAGCGTATAAGAATAGCCGTATTAGGTTAGATCAATGGTCCATCTAGCCGAGTCTCATGCTTCCAAAGGTGGCCAATCCAGGTCACAAGTACCTAGCAGAATCACAGAGTAGCAAGATTCCATGCTACCAATCCCAGGAATAAGTAGTGGCTTTTCCTATATCTATCTTAATAGCAGATTATGGGCATTTCCTCCAGAAACTTGTCCAAACCTTTTTTTTAAACCCAGATATGCTAACAGCTGTTACAACATCTTCCAACAACAAGTTCCAGAGCTTAACTATTCACTGAGTGAAAAAATATTTTATCCTATTTGTTTTAAAAATATTACCACATTACTTCATGGAGTGTTCCCTAGTCTTTGTACTTTTTAAAATAATTCACATTTACCCATTCTATTCCACTCAGGATTTTGTAGACCTCTATCATATCTCCTGCCTAAGGCGTCTCTTTTCCAAACTGAAGGGCCCTAATCTATTAAGTCTTTCCTCATATGAGAGGAGTTCTATCCCCTTAATTTGGCTGACCTTCTTTCAATGTTTTCTAATTCTGCTATATCAGTGAGCTGGTTCAACCGTGAAATCACCAACCCCAAAAATATCGCGGCATGCTGTAAGAAATATGCTTTTAAAATTTGCCACTTTAAAAGTAATCTGCAGCTCATTAAAAAATGTCACCCTTCCTGTTGATGCCTGAGAAGTGACTGGCAAAGCATCAACAAGAAGGGTGACATTTAAAACCAAAAAACACATTTACCTGATGTCTAATTTATTTATTTATTTCTTTGTTTGTTGCATTTGTATCCCACATTTTCCCACTTATTTGCAGGCTCAATGTGGCTTACAATGTTCCGTTATGGCATTCGCCATTCCAGAGTAAAATATATAGTTAGTGTTACATAAAGAATAGTATGACATAGTAGAAATTTAGCAGACAGGCAAATAAAGCGCTAGTCAGAGTGTAAGGTATCGTGGTGATGTGTTACATTTGTACTTGTTAATCGTTGTGGTATGCCTTGTTGAAGAGATAGGTCTTCAGAGATTTATGAAAGTTGATTAGGTCAAAAATTGTTTTTAAGTTACGTGGTAATGCATTCCACAACTGCGTGCCCATGTAGGAGAAGCTGGACGCATGTGTTAGTCTGTATTTTAGTCCTTTGCAGTTGGGGAAGTGTAGATTAAGGAATGTGCTGGCTGATCTTTTAGCATTCCTGGGTGGCAAGTCAACAAGGTCTAACATGTAGGCCGGGGCATCTCCGTGAATGATTTTATGAACTAGAGTGCAGATCTTGAACGCGATACGTTCTTTAAGTGGGAGCCACTGTAGTTTTTCTCTTAGGGGTTTAGCACTTTCGTATTTTGTTTTTCCAAATATAAGTCTGGCTGCAGTGTTCTGGGCTGTTTGAAGTTTCTTGATGATTTGCTCTTTGCAGCCGGCATAGAGTGCATTGCAGTAGTCTAGGTGACTCAGAACCATTGACTGTACCAGGTTGCGAAAAATGGCCCTTGGGAAGAAAGGTTTTACTCTTTTAAGTTTCCACATTGAATGGAACATCTTCTTAGTTGTATTCTTCACATGTCACTGCCCTCCTCTCCAAAAGCATTAGTGTCTAGTGGCACCCAACTTGACCTGATTTGATTTTCAAAAAATTCTCTGGCATACGTTGCCCCCACTCCCTCCTTCCTCCCCCCCTCCTAGGCCCCCCAGACTACCGTACTTGAAAGAGGGAGGAGGAATGGTGGTGCCAAGACAGGAGCAAGTGGGTATTACCCTTGCCTCTTTCAGGTATGGGGTATGGGGAGGGCACTAGATGCCAGGGAGGTTTGTCTGTTTGTTTGTTTGTTTGTTTGTTTGTTTTAAGTCAAGTCATGTCATGTCAATTTCTTTTTTTAAGTTGGAAGGGGGGAGGTGTCATGTCGAGGAGAAGGAAAGGGTGAGGGAGTTTATTTTAGTTTGTGGGGGTGCAGGAGATCAGATCGGAAGGGAAGAAGATGGGGTTGATGTAGACTGCAGGGGCACTCTATGCCACCTGGACCTGGGGGTAGGTTTCTGGAATTCTGCTCCTATGGTAGACATCAGTGCACAGGCTCTTTATCATACATTTTAACATGCTGTGCGCAGATGTCTACTGAAGAAGTAAACCAGTGCAGAAACATTTCTTTTATATATAGCAGCCATTAACAAGTAGGTAAACTGCTCGTTAACTACACACTGCAGCCCACCATAGATTTCTGCATTAGATCAAGGTGTACAGGAGGAGGGACAAAGGTAGCACTAGCTCCGCCATCTGCTGACACCTCAAATAAACAAAGTAAACTTTGTTCTCCTCCTCCTCTTCGCAGCTAGTCAAGTGAAAGGCTCACAATAAGAGAAAGCTAATAGAGTTGGAAAGGTTAGATCTGGTTAGAGAGGGAATGGTGAAAAAATTGAGGACATCATTCAATTGTGGCTGGGGTGAAGAACAGATGAGAAGAGAAACTCCATACACATGCTCAGTCCTGAAACCCACCTCTCTGCTTCAGCTTGAGTCAGTTTCCCCAAAATTCTTCAGGGTTTCTAAATCCTGCAGCAAGTGACAGACTATGCAAGAGGGGCGTACCCACGGGCGGGCGTGGACAGGCCTGGGCCCAGCCACTTTCCCTCCAGGCCCACCCATCCATGATCCCACATCCCCACCGTTCCGGAGCGCTGAAATTTGAAGCAGCGCTGCGCTCCGCGTGCCTCGCTCGACGACGCCGGTCATAGTCATGCCGCTGCGCGTCAGATGCGCTTCACCAAGCCACCACTTCAGTTCAGCCGGCACAAGAAGAAAAACAAGCGCGGGCCCGCGCCGCTGCAGGCATGCGCTGTCGGCTCTGCCTGTCCTCTGCTCCCGGAACGAGAAATTGACGTCAGCGGGGGCAGAAGATGGGAGAGCTGACAGTGCATGACTGAAGGCTGCTGCGGGCGGCCCCGCACTTGTTTTTCTTCTTGTCTTGACGCTGCTGCTGCTGCAGAGGGCCAGAGTGAGAGAGGAAAAGTGGCTGGTAGGGGAAGGGTGTCCGAGAGAGCAGAGGGGAGAGAAAAAAAGAAGAGGACGCTGGAGAGTACAGAAAGAGCAGGGGGGATCAAGAGAGAGAGATGGGGAGAGAACATGGAAAAGAGCAGGGGAGAGAAAGAGGGGAGAGCCAGAGAGAGATGGGGAGAGAAGGGACATGGAAAAGAGCAGGGGAGAGCCAGACAGAGATAGGGAGAGAAAGAGGGGACATGGAAAAGAGCAGGGGAGAGACAGGCTGCTGGGGAGAAGGAAGGGGAACAAGAGGGATACCCTGACTGATCAGATGGAGAGACAAAGAGGAGAAATGCTGGATGAAAGGAGGGTGAAAGAGGAAAATGCTAGAAGGAGGGGCAGAAAGAGGGAAGATGCTAGATGGAAGAGGGGTACAGAGAGAGAGACAGATGAGTAGAAAGATGGGGGAGAGAAGAAGAGGACATGGAAAATGGCAGGAGAAAGAGAGAGAAGCTGCTGTAGAGAAACTGGGGGAGACCTTAGCTGGTCAAATGGAGAAATGCTGGATGAAAGGAGAGAGAAAGAGGGAAATGCTGGAAGAAGGGAGCAGAAAGAGGGAAGACGCTGGATGGAAGGGTTGGAAGAGAAAGAGGAAAGCCACTGGTAGGATGGTGGGGAGAGAGAGGACATGCTGAATGGAAAAGGGTAGAGAGATAACTGTCTAGAAGGAAGGGGAGATAGATGGAGACAATGGATGGAAGGATTGGGAGAGGGTAATAGGTGGAAGGATGGAGAGAGAATGAGGGATGACACTGGATGGAAGGGTAGGAGAGAAAGAGGGAAAATGCTGGATAGAAGGTTAGGGAGAGAAAGAGGAGACGCTGGATTCAGAGAGAGGGAGAGACACTGAAAGGATGGGGAGAGAAAGGGGGAGAGGATAGAGTTAATGAAAGACTGCAGAATAAGAGGAAGGGGCATGGGGAGAACAAAAGTGAGGAAAAAATGAAAAGGGATAGGTAGATGAAGTAAAAAGAGAGAAATTAAAGAATGGATAGTAAGATCGGATGAAAGTTCCGGAGTGCGGAGCTGCCTAGAATGAATGGCGGCTCCCGCTCAACTGCCTGTCCAGGACTCCAGTCCAGCCCACCACCACCACCACCAAGTGCACGTAAAACGTTTTACAGGAGGGTTGTGGAGCGGAGGTGAGGAGCACGAGCCTGGCCCTGGAAGGTTCTTCTTCATGATTCGACATTATTTTGAGGCGAGCCCAGCAGCAATAGGAGCCGGTAATAAAAATTTAAATACTTTTTTTTCATCATAATTTTTAACATTGTGTGACGTGTGCTGTGTAATTTTTATTAAATTGAGCTAGCTGGGGCCTACTGCCTGCCTGGGGCTGGTGGTCACTATTAAAATTTATTGTTGGGGAATTTCTATGTTGGGATGGGCTCCTCATTGACCTAGGTAATATGGGTGGGTACTATATATATATATATATATATATATATATATATATATATATATATACACACACACACACACATATATATATATATATATATACACTATATATACTATATATATAAATAGTGCCCACCCATCTTAGCTCTGGGCCCAGCCAAAATATCAGGTCTGGCTACGCCACTGCTATGCAAGCTGAATTTTAGAATCATGAGAGAAAAAAGGAACTGTAAGCTATACAGCAGCATTTTTCAACCGGTGTGCCAAAGCTGCTCCCCAGGTGTGCCACAGTCGAGAACTGCAGGGAAACGGGGTTTGCTGCAAAGTCCGCGGGAATCCCCTCCAGGTCTGTGGGGATCCCGTGGGAGTGTTTAAGCCTCTCAGTGACCAACTACTTACACAGGGTCCTACAGATGTTCAAGTACCACCTCCTCCTCCCTTCAATAATTCAGCAAAGCTGTACTTGTTCTCTGCCTGGGCTGATGCAGTAAGGCTCACAATGATACATGCATGGGGCCAGCAGAATCAGAGGTCACCTGATCTACTGGTGCATGTGTGTGGTGACCTCCAAATGCAGCCGGCCCATGTGTGTGTGCCTTGCTGCATCAGCCCAGACAGAAAGCAAGTGTGGGTGCACTGAATTATTTAAGTGAGGACTTGCTGCACAATGCTAGTTAACCGTGATTTGCCACCAAAGAAGTACGTTTGCTGCCATATAATTCTTAAGAAAAGAATGTATTTCAAAATTTTATGGACCACCTTGAACCCAATAATTGAAGCTGTTTACAGTAATTAGTCCCTAACATCAACCCCCTCACGTCTTCAACCCTTCAAAAAACCTCCAAAACTTCCACCCTCACCATCTCCCCCCAATCTCAACACAAGACCAACAAAAGCCTCTCACTTAAGCAGCTCATTTTTGGATAATAGCCTTACTGTGTTTGGACACTGTGTGAGTGATTACAATGCACAGTGATCAGATAGGAGGTGAGCTGGATCCTGGATCCTGTAAGAAACAAAGAGGAGCAAGGCCCCTTAAACTACCAGCAGTGGTGGTGGAGACCAAAATTTAGTAATAGAGATTAAAGATGAAGTAAAATGCTTAGGGTAAAGGGGCAGTAAGGAAATGGATTTGGTGTTGAGTATGAAAAATTACTTGCATATTTAATTAGTAAACTTGAAATATGATCTTAATTGATATTCATCGTTAAATGATAAAATATGTCCTTAAAAACCTGATGGGGTGCCACAAGATGAAAAAGGTTGAAAATCACTGCTACAGAGCATACTCAAAACTCTGATTTGTGGTGCAGAATTAAGTACAGAAAAGGAATTTTTTTTCCCCATAAAAAGAGCCAAGTATCTCAAATCATAAGAATCTTTTCCTACCTGGTCAAACTGAGGATCTTCACCTCTTTGAAGTGACCTGGACAAAAGCTTTTCCTAGAAATAAATGACAAACATTAGATGGTATAATCATGGGATAAGTGACTTACATTGAAATGAATACAAGATACTTCTGTTCTGTCAAATCCAAATGTTATGTCTGATGACAGTGAAAGTTTAACACTTTGTAAATTGATGAAAAGTCTAATAAAAATAAGAGGTTAAAAAGAAATTTGTTTCCAGTAAATATAAAGATACGAGCTAAAAAGTTGAAGTTCATTAAGAACATAAGAATCTAAGTGTTGCCATACTGGGAGAGACCAAATGTCCATCAAGCCCAGTATCCTGTTTCCAACAGTGGCCAATCCAGGTCACAAGATCCCAGAACAGTAAAACAGATTTTATGCTGCTTATCCTAGAAATAAGCAATAGATTTTCCCAAGTCCATCTTGATGTTTCAACAGTTTTTATTGATGCAAAGTCAAAGTAAACATATCCAACAATATGGGTACACAGAGAAGCAAATACCAAAGTGTACACAATAAAGCCAGAATAATAAAGACAGTCATCAAACTTATAACAATTTTATCTACCCACTCCCACTCATAATCCACCCCATACCCTTTTAGCTGAAACAATGTTTAGTGAACAAATGAAAAATGAAAAGACATTGTAACAACCATAGATGAATTAGTTCAATTGTACAACAAATCTTTCCTCCCGCTTCCACTACAAGCAAAGAAATGCAGAGAAGTAGCAGAGCCTGGAGCACCTGTATCCTTATAGCACTCCAGAAAATCAGTAATCAAGACAAATTCCCATAATCCCAACCCCAACCCTAAAAAAGCAAAAAAATGCTTTGTTCAACCAGTGAGCGCACGGCATGCACCATACAAGGACCCCACTCAAGAGACAAAAATATGACAGAAAAACAAAGAAAGCAGAAAAGAACGTTAAAATTAATTTAGAATTAAATTCAGATCTATGAGACAGAGATTGAAGATACACATCCCAAGTGGCTGGAAACAGCTTTTTAAGTTTTGCATGCTTTTCTGTTCAAGCAGCATCGAAGCATGAAAGCAATTCCTCCAGAGCCAAAAAGATGGGGCTTCATCATGAATCATTTAGGATAAGTGTCTACCAACTTTGCACAATGCAGTTTTTGTCCATTCTTCTTAGCAGAATAGCTCAAGCTCTCCATTTAGCTGGGTATCATCTGTGGACTTACTTCATACAGTCTTTCTATTAGATTAAATTCTGGGCTTTGATAGGGCCACAAGGACATTTACTTTCTTCTTGCTGAGACCTTTTATTGTTGCTTTTGCCTTGTGCTTAGGATCACTGAGCCAATCCCATGTCTATGGCAGACTGGAAGAGGCTTTTCTTCAGGATCTGCCTGTACTTTGCATCATCCATATTTCCTTTAGTCTTTACAGCCTCCTTGTCCTTGCTGCTGAAATCATCCCCACAACATAATGCTGCCGCCACCATGCTTTAAAGTAAGTATGGTGTTAGCAGAATGATGTGCTGTGTTTTATGCTACATGTAGAATTACAGAGACAGAGTTCCAGACTCTCAGTGCACAAATGAGATAATGTTATAGGGAAAGAGGGCTTTACATTTGTTAGGATCTGGACAACATTTAGGAAAGAGGAAGCCTACTTCAAAAGGATGGGTTCTACCTTAAACATGGTAGACCCCAGCTGCTGGCATGCAATAATAAAAGAGGGATAAGGCACTTTTAAACAGGAACAAAGGCAAAAGCAGACCGTTCATAAGTAGTGCATGATTCAGCGTGAGCTATTTTTCAAGGACACTAACAAAACAAGAGAGTTAGAGAATCCTTAGAGGTTGAAATAAGGCAAAAGTCACACAGGTTTCTGTAAGTAAAGGACAAACACAGCTGACTATTCCAAATTATCCCTGTCAACTTCTAGGCAGGTTGTAAATATAAACAACAAACTTTGACATGTCTGTATATGAAGTCTAAAAATAAAAAATAAGATGGAATAATTGGAATATATCATTAAATGAAGAGGTAGATATAACAGGCATATCAAAAACTTTGGGGAAGAAAGAAAACTAATAGCATGCCAATACCATGGTACAATTTATACTGCAATGATACAGTGGATCAAATTGGTGGAAGGATGGAGCTATATATTAAGAAAGGAATTAAGTCAAACAGGATAAAACTTACGCAGGTAACCAAATCCACTGTGTAATCATTATGGATGGAAGTTCATAGTAGTTTACCTCCTCCACTATTCTCTTTCCTTTCAGTGGAGGAGGTAAACTACTATGACCTGACCAGAATGAACAGACAGATCAAGAAATGCTAACAGAAATTAGGGAAACTAATAAATTTGGCAATAATAATGGATGGTTTCAATCATTCCAATGTTGATAGAATAAATGGCATGGTAGGGAGATAAAGATTCTAAATTAAATAAATAGAGCAGCTGGTTCAAGAATCGACAAGAGCAGGAGTCATTTTAGACCTAATCATTAATACAATGCAGAACTTGGTGCAAAAGGGAAGACTGTTGGGGCCATTTGGCAACACTGTTTATAATACAATCAAATCTGACTTAGTAACTAGAAAAAAAGACACTAGGGACTGTGGCTCTGACTCCTACTGATATTAGACTTTGAAATATTTGTCCTGGATCTAAAGTACTGGCAAATATAACTCTAGATACAGGACAAAGATAGATATATCAGGAAAGCGAAGCGACAAATGGAGGAAAAGATAGCTAATACGGTAAAATTGGGGGACAAGACCTTTTTCAGATATGTAAGTGACAAGAGGAAGTGCCATAATAGCATTGTGAGGCTAAAAGCTGAGGGAGAGAAATATGTGGAGGATGATGATAAGGATAAAGCTGAACTACTTAACGATTATTTTAGCTCTGTATTCACGAATGAAAGACAGGGGGTAGGGCTGCAGAAAACAAAGGCTAAAGGGAATGGATGTATGGTAGACCAAGCCCCGTTTACGGAGGACTGCGTTCGTGAGGTGCTTGCCAAACTGAAAGTGGACAGAGCGATGGGGCCTGATGGGATATACCCGAGGGTGCTTAAGATACTCGGAGAAGTTCTGTTGGCTCCGCTGACGGACCTCTTCAATGCTTCCTTAGAAACTGGAGTGGTCCCGGTGGACTGGAGAAGGGCGGATGTGGTTCCTTTGCACAAGAGTGGAAGTAAGGAGGAGGTTAAGAATTACAGATCTGTCAGTCTGACCTCGGTGGTGAGTAAGCTAATGGAAATGCTTCTAAAGAGGAGGATTGTGAGATTTCTTGAACTACACGGAATGCGGGACCCGAGGCAGCATGGCTTCACTAGTGGCAGGTCGTGTCAGTTGAATCTGACTGTCTTCTTCGACTGGGTGACCAAACAGTTGGATATGGGAGAGGCGCTTGATGTGGTAATACTTGGATTTCAGCAAAGCCTTTGACACAGTTCCACACAGGCGACTGATAAATAAATAGAGTGCCCTCTGTATGGGACCTAGAGTAACTGATTGGGTTAAAAATTGGTTGAATGGTAGGAGACAGGAGGTAGTGGTAAATGGAGCTTGCTCTGAAGAAAAGGATGTTGTCAGTGGAGTACTGCAGGGATCGGTCCTAGGCCCGGCTCTTTTTAATGTCTTTGTAAGCGATATTGCAGAAGGGCTGTCTGGTAAGGTTTGCCTCTTTGCGGATGATACTAAACTCTGCAACAGGATGGACACCCTGGACGGTGTGAATGGCATGAGGAAGGACCTAGCGAAGCTACAGGAATGGACCAATATAGGGTATGATACATACCTGTAGCAGTTGTTCTCCGAGGACAGCAGGCTGATTGTTCTCACGACTGGGTTGACGTCCGCGGCAGCCCCCACCAACCGGAAAAAGCTTCGCGGGACGGTCGGCACGCAGGGCACGCCCACCGCGCATGCGCGGCCGTCTTCCCGCCCGTGCGCGACCGCTCCCGCCAGTTGAATGACAAGCAATAAAGTATGAAACACAACTCCAAAGGGGAGGAGGGAGGGAAGGTGAGAACAATCAGCCTGCTGTCCTCGGAGAACAACTGCTACAGGTATGTATCATACCCTTTCTCCGAGGACAAGCAGGCTGCTTGTTCTCACGACTGGGGTATCCCTAGCTCTCAGGCTCACTCAAAACAATAACCCAGGTCAATTGAACCTCGCAACGGCGAGGGTACAACAGAAATTGACCTACGAAGAACAACTAACTGAGAGTGCAGCCTGACCAGAATAAATTCGGGTCCTGGAGGGTGGAGTTGGATTTACACCCCAAACAGATTCTGCAGCACCGACTGCCCGAACCGACTGTCGCGTCGGGTATCCTGCTGGAGGCAGTAATGAGATGTGAATGTGTGGACAGATGACCACGTCGCAGCCTTGCAGATCTCTTCAATAGTGGCTGACTTCAAGTGGGCCACCGACGCTGCCATGGCTCTGACACTATGAGCCGTGACATGACCCTCAAGAGTCAGCCCAGCCTGGGCGTAAGTGAAGGAAATGCAATCTGCTAGCCAATTAGAGATGGTGCGTTTCCCGACAGCGACCCCTAGCCTGTTAGGGTCGAAAGAAATAAACAATTGGGCGGACTGTCTGTGGGGCTGTGTCCGCTCCAAGTAGAAGGCCAATGCTCTCTTGCAGTCCAATGTGTGCAACTGACGTTCAGCAGGGCGGGTATGCGGCCTGGGGAAGAATGTTGGCAAGACAATTGACTGGTTAAGATGGAACTCCGACACCACCTTCGGCAGGAACTTTGGGTGAGTGCGGAGCACTACTCTGTTGTGATGAAATTTGGTATATGGAGCATGAGCTACTAGGGCTTGAAGCTCACTGACCCTACGAGCGGAAGTAACTGCCACCAGGAAAAAGACCTTCCAGGTCAAGTACTTCAGATGGCAGGTATTCAGTGGCTCAAAAGGAGGTTTCATCAGCTGGGTGAGGACGACGTTGAGATCCCATGACACAGTAGGAGGCTTGATAGGGGGCTTTGACAAAAGCAAGCCTCTCATGAATCGAACGACTAAAGGCTCTCCAGAGATGGCTTTACCTTCCACACGATAATGGTAAGCACTAATCGCACTAAGGTGATTCCTTACTGAGTTGGTCTTGAGGCCAGACTCTGATAAGTGCAGAAGGTATTCAAGCAGGTTCTGTGCAGGGCAAGAACGAGGTTCTAGGGCCATGCTCTCACACCACCCGACAAACCTCCTCCACTTGAAAAAGTAACTCTTTTTAGTGGAATCCTTCCTAGAGGCAAGCAAGACCCGGGAGACACCCTCAGACAGACCCAACGCAGTGAAGTCTACGCCCTCAACATCCAGGCCGTGAGAGCCAGAGACTGAAGGTTGGGGTGCAGCAACGCTCCGTCGTTCTGCGAAATGAGAGTCGGAAAACACTCCAATCTCCATGGTTCTTCGGAGGACAACTCCAGAAGAAGAGGGAACCAGATCTGACGGGGCCAAAAGGGCGCTATCAGAATCATGGTGCCGCGGTCTTGCTTGAGCTTCAGTAAGGTCTTCCCCACCAAAGGTATGGGAGGATAAGCATACAGGAGGCCGGTCCCCCAATGGAGGAGAAAGGCATCCGACGCTAGCCTGCCGTGTGCCTGAAGTCTGGAACAGAACAGAGGCAGCTTGTGGTTGGTCTGAGAGGCGAAAAGGTCCACCGAGGGGGTGCCCCACGCTCGGAAGATCTTGCGTACCACTCTGGCATGGAGCGACCACTCGTGCGGTTGCATGACTCTGCTCAGTCTGTCGGCCAGACTGTTGTTTACGCCTGCCAGGTATGTGGCTTGGAGGAGCATGCCGAACCGACACGCCCAACGCCACATCCCGACGGCCTCCTGGCACAGGGGGCGAGATCCGGTGCCCCCCTGCTTGTTGACGTAATACATTGCAACCTGATTGTCTGTCCGAATTTGGATAATTTGACAGGACAGCCGATCTCTGAAAGCCTTCAGTGCGTTCCAGATCGCTCGGAGCTCCAGGAGGTTGATCTGCAGATCCTTTTCCTGGAGGGACCACAGACCCTGAGTGTGGAGCCCATCGACATGGGCTCCCCACCCCAGGCGAGATGCATCCGTCGTCAGCACTTTCGTGGGCTGCGGAACTTGGAATGGACGTCCCAGGGTCAAATTGGTCCGGATGGTCCACCAGAGCAGTGAAGTGCGACAACTGGTGGAGAGGCGGATGACATCTTCTAGATTCCCGGTGGCTTGGAACCACTGGGAAGCTAGGGTCCATTGAGCAGATCTCATGTGAAGACGAGCCATGGGAGTCACATGAACTGTGGAGGCCATATGACCCAGAAGTCTCAACATCTGCCGAGCTGTGATCTGCTGAGACGCTCTGGTCTGCGAAGCCAGGGCCAAGAGATTGGTGGCCCTCGCTTCGGGAAGGTAGGCCTGAGCCGTCTGGGAATTCAGCAGCGCTCCTATGAATTCCAGAGACTGAGTTGGCTGGAGATGGGACTTTGGGTAATTTATCACAAACCCCAGCAGCTCCAGAAGTTGAATAGTGCACTGCATGGACCGGAGGGCTCCTGCCTCCGAGGTGTTCTTGACCAGCCAATCGTCGAGATATGGGAACACGTGCACTCCCAGCTTGCGTAGGTAGGCCGCTACCACCACGAGGCACTTTGTAAACACTCGTGGGGCAGAGGCGAGCCCAAAGGGCAGCACACAATACTGAAAGTGCCGTGCGCCCAGGCGGAATCTGAGATACTGTCTGTGAGCTGGCAGTATCGGGATGTGAGTGTATGCGTCCTTTAAATCCATGGAACATAGCCAATCGTTTTTCTGAATCATTGGCAGAAGGGTGCCCAAGGAAAGCATCCTGAACTTTTCTTTGACCAGGAATTTGTTCAGGCCTCTCAGGTCTAGGATGGGACGCATCCCCCCTGTTTTCTTTTCCACAAGGAAGTACCTGGAATAGAATCCCTGCCCTTCCTGCCCGGGTGGTACGGGCTCGACCGCATTGGCGCTGAGAAGGGCGGAGAGTTCCTCTGCAAGTACCTGCTTGTGATGGGAGCTGAAAGACTGAGCTCCTGGAGGACAATTTGGAGGCAGGGAGGCCAAATTCAGGGCGTATCCGCACCGCACTATTTGGAGAACCCACTGGTCGGAGGTTATGAGAGGCCACCTTTGGTGAAAAAATTTTAACCTCCCTCCGACCGGCAGATCGTCCGGTACGGACACTTGTAGGGCGGCTATGTTCCCGTGGATCCAGTCAAAAGCCCGTCCCCGGCTTTTGCTGTGGAGGCGCAGGGGGCTGCTTAGGCGCACGCTGTTGACGAGAACGAGCGCGCTGGGGCTGTCCCTGTGCCTGACGAGGCCTTCGGGCCGGCTGGTTGTACCTACGCTTTGCAAAAGAATAGGGTGCAGCCTGCCGTGCCCGGGAAAAACGCCCACCCGTGGGGGCGGGTGCTGAAGGCGCCCGGTGGGAGAGCTTGTCGAGAGCGGTTTCCCGCTGATGCAGTTGGTCCACCATCTGCTCGACCTTCTCACCGAAAATGTTATCCCCCCGGCAAGGGACGTCGGCCAGTCTCTGCTGGGTGCGGTTGTCCAGGTCAGAGGCACGCAGCCATGAGAGCCTGCGCATCACTATACCTTGGGCCGCAGCACGAGATGCCACGTCACAGGTGTCAAAAATCCCCCTGGACAGGAACTTTCTGCACGCCTTCAGCTGCCTGACCACCTCCTGATAAGGCCTGGACTGCTCCGGCGGGAGCTTATCGACCAGGTCCGCCAGCTGTTGCACATTGGTCCGCATGTGGATGCTCATATAGAGCAGGTACGATTGGATGCGGGTCACGAGCATGGAGGACTGGTAGGCCTTCCTCCCAAATGAGTCCAGAGTGCGAGACTCCCGCCCCGGGGGCGCCGAGGCGGTATCCCTCGAACTCCGTGCCCTCTTGAGAGCAGAATCCACGACCGCTGAGTCATGGGGCAACTGGGGCCGCATGAGCTCTGGGTCAGAGTGGATCCTGTACTGGGACTCTGCTTTCTTGGGAATGGTGGGATTAGTTAATGGTCGCACCCAGTTCCGGAGCAGCGTCTCCTTCAGGACATTGTGCAGCGGTACCGTGGAGGACTCTCTAGGTGGTGATGGATAGTCGAGGACCTCGAGCATCTCGGCCCTCGGCTCTTCCACAGAGACCACGGGAAAGGGAATGCTTATAGACATATCCCGCACAAAGGAGGCAAAGGAGAGACTCTCAGGAGGTGAGAGCTTCCTCTCCGGTGACGGCGTGGGGTCCGAGGGAAGGCCCGTAGACTCCTCTGAGGAGAAATATCTCGGGTCCTCCTCTTCCCCCCACGAGTCCTCATCCTCGGTATCGGACATTAGCTCATGTAGCTGAGTCCGGTACCGGGCCCGGCTCGACGTCGAGGCACCGAGGCCTCGGTGTCGTCGAGCGGTGGACTCCCGCGCCGGCGGGGACGGAGCTCCCTCCATCGACGTCGACGGGGACTCCACCTGCGTGGCTGTCGAGACCGGCACCGCAAGCGGCGGCGGTGTCGACTGCCCCGGCGCCGGGCTAGAGCTCGCCGGCGCCACAGTCATCGGCGCCGAGGGCGCAAGCACCCCCGGCGCCGGCACAGCCTGGCGCATCAGCCCTTCCAGGAGCCCCGGAAGGATGGCTCTGAGGCACTCGTCCAGGCCCGCTGCCGAGAAAGGCGGTGGGGCCGGCAAGGGTGTCGGTGCCAGAAGCTGCTGGGGGCCAGGAGACGGCACCGAGGTGCCGGAACCCCGACGCGTCGGTACCTCCACCACCGACGGAGATCTCTCCTCTCTGTGATGACGCTTCGGCGTCGACACCTCCTCAGGCACCGAGGGCTCCCGGTGACGGCGCTTCTTGTCCTTCTTCCGGTGCACGTCACCGGTGCCGGAGGGCATGGAGGAGGAGGAGGTCGATCCCCCTCGGTCTCGAGGTACCGGGTCCGACAGGGTTCGGTCCCGTGGCTCACGAGTTGAGGGAGTGACCGGGGCCGACTGCCCACGCGGTCTCTCTACCCCACTCTCGCCGGCGGACCGGCGGGCCGACGGGACCTGTTCTCCTGGGGTCGCTGCCATCGGTGCCGATGTCTCGGGCATCGATACCGGTACCGAAGAACCGGCCTTCGATACCGATGCCGTCGAGGTCGACGTCGAGGGGCCGGCGCAAGTTCCAAAAAGACGGTCCCGCAGAACTTGCCTCGCAACCTGAGTCCGTTTCCGGAGACCGAGACACAAAGCACACGACTTGAGATTGTGCTCCGGCCCGAGGCACTGGAGGCACCAAGCGTGGGTGTCGGTCTGCGAGATCGGCCGGCCGCAGCGACCACACTTTTTAAATCCACTCGGGACCTTCGAGGACATCGACGGAAAAATCGCGTCGGCGAAGTCAAAGTCGGCAATGGTGGCTAAAATCACACCACGAAAATTGAAACCGACCGAGCGGCCACTAGGCCGCAACGAGGCGTCCCCGCTAGAAAGCGAGGGAAAAAGGAGGAGCGCGTGCTCCACACGCGCAAAATTCTTTTTTTTTTTTTTTTTTTTTTTTTTTGGATAACAAACGAAACTGAAAGAAGAAGAGGCCAAAAGGGCCAAGAGCGACGACCCGCGTAAACGCGGTCGAAAATTCCGGCGGCTGAAACGAGAGAGTTGCAAAAACACGACTCTCTCAGTCGCGGGAAAAAAGTAACTGGCGGGAGCGGTCGCGCACGGGCGGGAAGACGGCCGCGCATGCGCGGTGGGCGTGCCCTGCGTGCCGACCGTCCCGCGAAGCTTTTTCCGGTTGGTGGGGGCTGCCGCGGACGTCAACCCAGTCGTGAGAACAAGCAGCCTGCTTGTCCTCGGAGAATGGCAACTAAAGTTTAATTCCAAAAAATACAGGGTCATGCACTTGGGTCGCAAAAATCAGAGGGAACGGTACAGTATAGGGGGTTAAGTGCTTCAGTGTGCAAAGGAAGAGCAGGACTTGGGGGTGATTGTGTCTGATGACCTTAAAGCTTTCAAACAGGTAGAAAAAGCGACAGCCAAAGCCAGAAGGATGCTCGGGTACATAAAGAGAGGCATGACCAGCAGGAAAAAGGAGGTGATAGTGCCGTTGTATAAGTCTCTGGTGAGGTCCCATTTGGAGTACTGCGCGCAGTTCTGGAGACCCCACCTACAGAAAGATATAAACAGGATGGAGTCGGTCCAGAGGGCGGCTACAAAACTAGTAAGCGGTCTTGAATGCAAAAATTATAGGAACAGGCTTATGAACCTCAACATGTATACGCTGGGAGAGAGGAGACATGACAGAAACGTTTAAATATCTCAAGGGCATTTACGTACAGGAAGAGAGCCTTTTCCAAATGAAGGAGAGCTCTGGAATGAGGGGGCATATGACAAAGTTAAGAGGGAATAGGCTTAGGAGTAACCTAAGGAAGTATTATTTCACAGAAAGGGTGGTGGAGGCCTGGAATGGCCTCCCGGTGGAGGAATCGAGGACTGCTCCAAAATTTTAGTTTCAACAGTTTTTATTAATGAAGCCCAAAAATGGTGTTTACATAGTGTAAATGTCTCTACAATCAATCAACACACACCAAGTACGGAAATTGTACAATATTACTCATCTCCATTAATCTTTTAACTTTATCCTCCCCCCCCCCCCCTTTGTACTATTAACTAACATTTAATCAACAAGATCTATTAACAGCAATTTCCCAACAACCCTTTCCCCCCCCTCTTTCCTTTCTACCAATTGACACCATATGTTGAAATGTTTGACCCCCCAAATATAATCACTTTTAGGCGTCAGCCTTACATACACAAAGCCTTGAATTGAGATCAAACCATGATGTGTGAATCTACTCCCCCCCGCAGGAGAGCCAGGGGGCCCGGGGGACGACCATACCACACTGGGGAAAGGTTAATACAACTCCAAATAAACTTCCCTCCCCCTACTACCCCCCCTCCTAAACCCTCCCTCCCCCCCGCCTTGGTCTGCTCTATTGTTCTTCCCAATTCCTAAAGGGTGGTAGGAAAAGGATTCTATTCCCATTTAGTTTCCATTAATTGCCGATGGAAGTTTGGTCAATGCTCCAAGTTTATTAATAATATGACTCCTCGCCCTGTGGGACAAGGTGTTAATATATCCTTCCCAAGTAAAGAAAAAATTGCTTTGTGTCTGAAGGTTAAGCAGAGAGTCCTGAAGCTCCATCATAAGTAAGTCATGTAAGCGATTCCTCCATTGCCAAAAAGAGGGGTTCAGTTCTTGTGTCCAGTTAACAAGTATGCACTTCATGCCCACCAAAAAAGCCTTATGGGCCATTACATTTTGATATCTCGTACCCCCCTCCACTGGCTCATGGCAACCCAACAGAATACTCATAGGCTGTTGATTAACCGTTTTCCCTCCTATCCTTTCTAAGTATTTAACTATCCTGGTCCAGAAAGCTGTTATAGCTGAGCACTTCCAAAAAGCATGGTAAAAGTTATTATCCGGAGCACCACAGCGTCTACATTGGGCCGATTCTATATGTCCCATCTGATACAGTCGAGACTGAGAGGTATATGCCCTGTATATCACTCTGACCTGGCATTCTCGAAGGTTTGCATTTTGCGTCCATTTCAGGACTCCTCTCCAGCCCTTCAACAAATCTCCCGGGGTGATCCCTCTTTGTATGTCTGCTGTCCACTTTGCTGCCACTTGTGTGAGATCTCCCTGTGGCCTAGCCAGTAACAGCCTTTTATGTAGTAGGGATATCGAGACAGGCTCCTCCGATATCATCTCAAATAAATCCCCCATCTTAGTGGTCAGATCAACCCCCAGTGCAGCTCGGGGGAGTGAAGCTATATAATGTCTAAGCTGTTCGTATGCAAAACATACCCCCCAATCTGCTACGTCTAGGTTTAATTCGGCCATTGTTTTAAGGTTACCACTGGGCTCCAACCAATAGTGTAGAAGTACATTGTCCCCTTCTCCCCAGGATCTCACTATAGGATTTTCATCCCCTGGGCGGAACTCCTCATTCCCTAGGAGGGGTAATAATCTGCTACATCTAGGATCGAAGGACCACAGCCTAGCCAGATCCTTCCATATGGCCTTTAAGGGCCACACCAACACACTAGTCCGCAGCCTTGTAGGCAGGTCTTTCAATGCCCCATGTGAGACATACATCAGGTTTAAGGGGCTACACCTTGCTTTTTCTATCTCCAATGGGGTATAATCCTCCCTCTGCAGATACCAGTCCCCCAAGTGGCGCAATAAACATGCTACATTATAGCGTTTAATGTCCGGCATTCCCATCCCCCCGTTCCTCCAAGGCCTCACCAATTGTGAAAATCGTATCTGGGGTCTTTTCCCAGCCCACAAAAATTTTGAAAGCAGTTTTTGTAAAGATCTCACTTCCTGGTGTTTGAGGTACAATGGGATTGTCTGTAAAAAGTATAGCCACTTAGGGAATAGCACCATATTAAACAAAGAGATGCGGCCCACCAACGATATCGGAAGTCCTGCCCATCTTTCCAGTGTTCTCTTGGTGTCTTCTAGCAAGTATTCTACATTAGCTCTATATAGCAGCTTGGGATCCTTGGTGAGCTGGATTCCTAGATATTTAAACGCATCCCTCACTCTTTTGAGTGGACAACATAAACTTTCCCACTGCTCCTCTCTCATATGAAGTGTCATAACCTCAGATTTGTCTAGATTAAGACGAAAACCAGAGTAATCCCCAAATTCAGCAAAAATGTCCAAGAGGGACGGTAAGGACCTCTGGGGGTCCTGTATTATAGTTAAGAGGTCATCAGCAAAAGCCGAGATTTTAAAGGAAGTTTGCTGTATCTGTACCCCTCTCACCTCCTTCATATTCTGGATTTCTCTTATAAGAGGGTCAAGCACCAACACAAAAAGAAGGGGCGAGAGGGGACATCCCTGTCGGGTACCCCTGGCAATCCTGAATGTTTCCGAAGCCTGCCCATTTACCCATACCTCCGCAACCGGTCCTTGATACAGCGTTTCTATGGCATGTAGGAAAAACCCTTCCATCCCAAATGCCCTCAGGGAAGCAAACATGAAGTCCCAATTAACCCGATCAAATGCCTTTTCGGCATCAAAACTAATTATTAAGGCCGGGGTTGATGATTCTTGTAGGCTTTCCAACGCTCCTAAAATCTGCCTCATATTGCGAGCTACTGATCTTTCTCGTACAAAGCCCACCTGAGACTCTTCCACTATCTCCGGCAGGATCCGTGCCAGTCTGTTTGCCAGAATCTTTGCCAGTAATTTTGTTTCAAAAGGAAGCAAAGAGATAGGCCTATATGAACTGGCTAAAAGTGGGTCGCGGCCTGGTTTTAACAAGACTATGATTTGTGCCTTCCTTAAAGACTCTGGTAGACCCCCCATCTCTATACATTTATTGAAAACCTCTGTCAGGCAAGGTACAATATCCGAGCTAAGGAGCTTATAAAACTCAGAGGAGAGTCCATCCACTCCTGGAGACTTATGCAATGGGCTGGCACGTATACCCCAGCTCACCTCGTCCTCTGTTATTAATCTATTAAGGCTACTTTGTTGTAGCTCTGTGATCTGGGGAAGTGATTGTCCTGCTAAATAACACTCGGCTTGGAGCCCCTGATCCTCTGGAGGGGAATATAAAGCCTCGTAAAACTGCCGGAATACTTCATTCACTCCCTCCAGAGTATGCTGAGTACCCCCCTTTGTATCCCTGATTTGTGACACATACCTGGAGCCACCCACTTGCTGTAACAGTCGTGTCTTCAATTTCCCTTGCTTATTTGCATGTTTGTATAACTGATAACGATAGTAAAAATTTGATTTTTTAGCTTTGGCATGAATTAACTGGTTCAAAGATGTCTGAGCTTCTAATAGTCTTGATTTATTTAAGGGTGTTGGGTTAGTTCCAAATCTCTGGCGTGCCTGCCCCACTACCTTCCCCATCCTGACTATCTCTGCCTCTCTGGATCTTTTCTTATAGGAATGATATGAAATTATGGCTCCTCTCAGCACGGCCTTGGCCGCTTCCCAAAATAGTATCGGATCTAAATGATAACTATTCTCATTAAACTCTGAGTATTCTTTCCACTGGGATTGTATATAGGGGGCAAATTGTGGGTCGTAGAACAGTTCTGTGGGGAAATGCCACCTAGGCCTCTGGGTTCTGTCCCCACCACCCCCAATTGTGATCCACACGAAAGCGTGGTCTGAGACCTGTGTCGGCCCTATCTCTGCCTGTTGTAACCAAGGAATCCTATTTGCTGAAACCAGGATATAGTCAATTCGGGATAGTGTGTCATGTGCCCTAGATAAGTGGGTATAGTCCCTCTCTCCCGGATGGTACAGGCGCCATACATCAACTAGATCTAATATAGAGCACAGCCGTGGGACTCCCTTTGTCAAGTTCACTGGCCCTACTCTAGAGGCTCCAGTACTATCCAGTAATGGGTCAGAGACTGAGTTAAAATCTCCCCCCATAATTATAGGTATCTGATCAAAGGAGTGCACATGTCTCACCAGGGTCTGATAAAACCTCCTGTCGTATTGGTTTGGTGCATATACATTAATTAGTAAGAAAGGGTGATTATTTACATGGGCTTCTAAGAAAACATATCTTCCTAGCGGATCCGTAATTACTCGTTTTTTAGTAATATGGAGCCCTTTGCGGAATAAGATAATAACTCCCGCCTTTCTACTTGGTGACGGGCTTTCCACGTAGTCTCCCACCCACCATTTACACAACTTCTTATGTTCTATTGCTGTTAGGTGTGTCTCCTGTAACATTGCTATATGTGCCTTTTGTCTGTTTAAAGTCTGTAAAATCTTACTTCTTTTGATTGGGGAGGAAATACCCCCCACATTCCAAGATATTAGCTTAACCATATCCTATCCTAAGTGGCTCACATATGTTATTAAACCTATAGTAAAGAGAAAGGTGTCCCAGCCTACACCTCCCTCTGTTTCTTTGTATACTCTCGACACTTCCTAATTGTCTTTTCCTACCCCATTTACATACCATGTTCAAACAGACCTGCTCCCCACCCCCTCCCCTATTCCCCCCCCTCCCCTCCCCTCCCCCCCGTGAATTCCCTCCCATCCCCTCCAAACTTTAAACCCTTGAGTTCCAACAGGGAACTCATCACGTATAGTGTCCTATCCCCCTCTATTTCAATTAACCATCTGCTCCATGGGGAAGACCCCGTCATGTAGAATTTATGCCTGTCTCCATTTATTGAGACCGGGTGTTTACCTTGTACCCCCCTGTCCAATTATTCCCTTGAGACAAAAGTTTAGGTATGAAGATATAGTCTCTAATCATACTTAGCAGTCTTCTAGTCCATGTCTCAAAGTCTCTCTCAACTCACATGTCCCGTCAAAGACTTTCTTCTATGAGACGCCATCTTTTCAACATCAGGTTGCAGGGTCCTGTGCAATACTTTTAAGGAATTCTTTAGCTGCAGCCACCTCTTCAAAGAGTTTCTCTCCTCCCTCGTACTGCACCTTCAGTTTGGCAGGATAAATCAGTGCAAACCTGATTTTTTTTCTCATACAAAGCCGCACACACGGGCGCAAACTCCTTTCGCGCCGCTGCTACACGTGCTGAATAATCCTGGAAGCAAAGGATCCGTTGGCCTTCACAACGAAGCTCTCCTCCTGCCCTTACAGCCTGTAATATCGCCTGTTTGTGGCCATAGTGAAGAATCTTCATTATCACCGCCCGCGGCCTCACCGCGCCTTGGCGCTTCGGCCCCAGCCGATGTGCTCTCTCGATGCGCAGCGGGCCCGGCAGATTATTCAATTTTAATGTGCTCTGAAGCCAAGTTTCTATGAAGCTTCCCAGCTCTGAGTCCTTTATATGTTCCGGAAGCCCAATTAGTCGCAAGTTATTACGACGAGATCTGTTCTCTAAGTCGTCTAGTTTGTTTTCTAGCTCTGCTATTTTCTTTTGTAGGGCCTCCACAGGTTGTTCGGATGTCACTGCTCGGTCTTCCAGGTCACTGATCCGCTGTTGCATGTGGTCCAGATCGAGGTGGAACCCGTCAAGCCGTTCATGGGCGGATTCTGCGCGGTCAAACAACGCTTGCAGTTTTTTATCAAGTGCCGCCTCTACCGCAGCTGTCACCTCCGCGGTAATTTCTGCCGTCCATACTGAGCAAACGCTCGAATTCGGCGATTGCTGTCCGGGCGCCATCTTGGATTCCACGATCTTGCCTCTCTCTTTATCTTTTCTAAGCGTTTTCGCCGCCATTCTTCTTCTCAAGGCTAGCAAGCAAAAGCCACCCGGTCTCCAAGTTGTTAGGCTGGCAATATAAAAGTTCATTTTTCCCCTTTGAGGCTGTTAATGGCGTAAGATGATGGGGGAATCGCAGGAGCTCAGTTCCAATGCGACTTCACTCCTGCATCACACCACGTGACCACCTGCTCCAAAATTTTAAAAGGCACGGGATAAGCAAGTGGGATCGCTTAGGAACAGGTAGAATTGGAGGTTTCAGAGGATGAGCAGAATGAATGGGTCATATGGCCTTTATTTGCCATCGTGTTTCTATGTTTCTATATAGATGGGAATGGGATTTGATATACTGCCTTTCTGAGGTTTTTGCAACTACATTCAAAGCGGTTTACATATATTCAGGTACTTATTTTGTACCAGGGGCAATGGAGGGTTAAGTGAGTTGCCCAGAGTCACAAGGAGATGCAGTGGGAATCGAACTCAGTTCACCAAGTTCAGAGTCCACTGCACTAACCACTAGGCTACTCCTCCACTCAATAGATAGACAGATATAGATAGATAAGATACAGATATAGATATATACAAGTATAAAATTGTACAACATTATATTATGTGGTAAATTTAAGTTTTTATTTTAAAGCTGGAATCGGAGTCACTACATTTTTGAAGACTCCAACTCTACCCAAAATTGCTTCAGACTCCAACTTCATGGCTCTAACTTCACAGCCCTGTTGAAAAGCAATGCATCAGGTGATCTAGTAAAAGGGGACACTAAGGAAGGACGTGTCATGAAACGCCTAGCCACCTAGAGGGTGTTGAATAGCTTGTTGAATAGCAAGTAACTTTTTGTGCTGCAGCAACTGTGTGGGTCTCCTTCATCGTACTGGAGCCACCCACAAAAGCCACCAGCTTAGGTGCAAGAACTGGAATGCTCTTTAGTGCAGGCTTGGAATTATCTGAGCAATCCATTTAGCACTCATGTCTAAAGTCTTTAGGTTTTTGGGGAACAGTGGAGGTTGCCGACAGTCTCTGAGGTTGCAGGGATATTGGCTTTGGGCCCTGGCTGCCCTTAGATACTGACTGCTTGGAATATGGATTGCTTCTCTTTGCCAACCAGGGACGGTTAGCCATAAAGTGTCACGGTCTCAGGCTCTCGGACACTGGAATAACGTGAGCCCTTGGGCTACTGTCGAGGAGCGACAGCAGCAGACAAAATCCCCCAACCAGGACTGGACAAACGAGCAAGGATGGAGCTGGAATCTGGAACGGACTTGGCTTGGCTGGACTGGAACCAAATGCTGGAATAGACTTGGCTGGTCTGGAACCAAATGCTGGAATAGACTTGGCATGGCTGGAACCAAATGCTGGAATGGACTTGGTTTAGCTGTCCTGGACCCAAATGCTGGAATGGACTTGACTGGAATAACAGGACTGGAGCAACTGGACTTCACCTGCACTAACCACCGTTCCCCAGAGGTTGAGCCCCTAGGTGCAGGCGGCCTGCAGGACTTACAGGACGGAGCTGGTAGTCAAGAAATGCTGGACCAGACTGACTGGAACAACAGGATTCTCACACCGGACACTGGATACTAAACAAGCTTGACTAGAACAGGATTCAGGATTCTCACACAGGGTATAGGTTACTGGAACAAGCTTGACTAAAACAGGGTGAAGGATTCACAGACAGGCTAGACAGAAACAGGGCCAGGGTATACATACAAGCTTGGCAGAAGCAGGGATCAGGACATACAGAAAGGATGAGGACTGAAGCTAGAGACAAGCAGGGTCAGAACCAGTGGTGTAGCCAGACCTGACATTTTGGCTGGGCCCAGAGATAATATGGGTGGGCAATATATATATATATATATATATATATATATATATATATATATATATATATATAATTATGATTTTAAAAAAAGCATATACAATTGTATTACCTGCTGGGCTGGCACTGGCAGGAACTCGATTCTCAAATGATCTCACTCGGACTCGAACCTTTCCATTTTCCACAGGGCAGGGCCAGGCTGAGGCTCTAGTTCAATACTCAACCCGGCCTGCGTGCACCTGCAGCTATTTTTTTTTTAGCCTGCCCTCAGATGCGAGCGGAGCACACCGCCGCGCACAGCAGCCACGTCATAAAGTACTACTGCGTAGGATCATATGGATGGAGGGAACTACTGCGCGGCCGCGACGGGACCTGCTGCTGCAACGAGTGCATTTTCCTGCACCCCCCCTCCCCGAGCCGACGGTAGGCGGGATGAGTCTGCTGGAGAGATCAACTGAGCCGGCCCTGAGCGTATGGCCATGACTGCACAACGTGGTACGTTGCTGCAGTGTGTGCGCTTGCCACGTGGGTGGGCAGGCGGGCCTGAGCCGAAATCGGGCTGAAGCCTGCCCTGGAGAGATCAGCTCAGCTGAGCTAGAGCGAGCGGGTGCCGTTTCTGCCGTGGTCGCTACGCCGCTGCACAGTATGTGCGCACGCTTCGGTGGGCGGGCCTGAGCTGAAATTGGGTGGGCCTGGGCCCACCCAGGCCCACCCGTAGCTACGCTCCTGGTCAGAACCAAAGCTGAAGACTTGCAAGACAGAGACAAGTAGGAAGGGAACTGAAGCTAGGGATAAGCAAGCAGGATACAAAGCAACAAACTCAGACAAAGAATAAGCAATGGCAGAAGGCCGACAAGCAGCCACAGAAGGATAAAAGCAGAAGAGCTAAAGAGCTAAACTGCATACAGACCGAAGAACAAGAACAAGGCAAGGCAAACAGGCAAGAAACAAAGCAAGGCTAGTTGGTGTGCTACTAACAGCACACCAACTAACCTTGAGACCTTTGGCATTGCAAAGGCACAGCTGAAAGGGCCAGGTGCATAATAAAGGCAATTACAAGTGAAATCACAGGTAAGGGTGCTGCTTAGTTCCAAACAACCCAAGCAAGTTTGGCAAGCAGGAAGATCTGAACCAGACCGGAATGACTTCTGAAACATGCTTGGGAAACAGCAAGAAAACAGTCTATAGCAGCCACCGGTTCTGGCCACCAGAGGGCGAGGTGAGCACTGACATGGAAAACAGTCACAATCGTGACATAAAGATGTCGGCCAACTCAGCCAATTTCTCTGGAGTATGGGGCTGGTGATCTTCAAAATGTTCCCTCACCTCTGGACAACAACGTTACAGAAACTGCTCCAGGACCATCAGGTTTTGGAAGTCCCTCAAGGTTTTTACCTCAGCTCCACTGAGCCACCGCTGATACTGGTATCTTTGCAAAAGGGGGCAGATGATACAATGAGGTGGTAATTCAGCTAAGTCCAGATCTTTAGTTCGTAGACCTTGGGGGTAATGGCATAATGGTTCAACAAAGCTTTGTGAACCTCCTCAAACTGGGAGCACGTCTCTATGGACAGTCCTTGGAATGCCTCAAGTGGTCTACAAGTTAGCTTTCCTTCCAGATAGCGCACCCAGTCTTTCTGAGGAATCTCACTGAGGCAGCAAATTTTATCTGCCCTCACCACACAGTGATAGTCAATTAATTATTGCAGTTGATGACTCCTGATCTCATGGAATGGGGCTCCTTAATAAACTGGTCGTCTGCTGTGCCTCCCCCTGAGCCATTTAAATATAAGCTTTCATTTTTATTTATTTATTTTACTTGGAAGGCTCATATTTAAGAACAGAAAACAGGCACCAATGTGTGCTTTCACTTTCAGATTTGCCTGGACTCGTGCACACTTCTTTCTCAGTACCAGCACTTACAGGCTTGCACAGGCTATCTTCTGCTTCAAAAAGAAATCAAAACTGGCAGATTTTAAACTAGAAATCAAAAGAAATCTTTTTTTCAAGCCTTTCACTGCCAGCATTATTATTCCAGCAGTAAAACCAAGGTTTGTTTGTATCAGGGCTTTTTTTGAGGGGGTACTTGGGGGTACTGAGTACCGGCACCTTTTCCACTGTCTGCTAAACTTGACCCATGGTTCTTGTATTTTAATGAAAGAGCTCAGGTTCTACATACAAATTCTGCCTTGTCATAGATTCTATGACTGGTTGCAGGGGTCCTGGCTATTGTGGGATGAGTCCCTCAATGATCACTCCACCCCTGAAGGGTGACCTGGCATTTGAGTACCGGCACCTTTTTTGCTAGACAAAATGCACTGGTTTGTATGCTGTTCTCTGAGCATTGAGAAGGCATAGTTTCAGACATCTGCTTTACAATTAATACAGAATGTTGCAGTCTACTTGATTTTTAATTTTAAGTATGACTATGCGATTGGCATTGGCTGCCAGTGGAATACTGTATACCATACAAAACCTTGTTATTGGTTCATAAAGTTATACGATCTGGTTCACCTTATTTTTTCTCCTTACACCTGTAACCATATGTCCCTGCTCGAGCTCTGCATTCAGCTCATCAGCACCTATTAATTGTTCCCTCCTTTCAGCACATTTCACCAAATATTTGGAACTCTATGTTTAGAATTGTAAGGCCTACTCTGTGGAACACCCTCCCCTCTGCCTCTACGAGAAGCCTTCACCTTCACTGTTTAAACTGTCACTGAAAACATATTTGTTACAGAGAGAATTTGATATATGAAGCTGCCTTTTCTGCCAGTATGCTGGGCAGTGATTGACCACTGGGGCATGGGAGAAGCAGTGGCAGAGGTCTTTGAAACTTATTTTTCTCTATCAGATTTTGTATTTCTTTTCCTATTTGTGCGATTTTATTTTATTTGTACACCACTTTGATGGTCTTTCCTAAGTGGTTAATGAAATACACAGAACTCTGAACTATGAAAACATAGTAGAAATATATTGCTCACCAAGGGTTCAGCCATTACAACTTCAATTTTCTTTTCGGCATGAGCTGCAAACTCCACAAAGAGACTTTTGATGACATATTCACCAGGTTTGATGTCAGGGTCAATGGTAATGTTCGACATGATAACTCTTCTCTTCTCACAGACTGAACTGCTGATAGGAGAAACTTGATGCTTATTTATACTGGTAGCTGGTACAGATGCTATAGAGAGGAAACAAAAAAGTATAAAAACCACTTTCGTTCATAAACTTTTAGAATTGCAACAAAATTTGGAATTATCTAAAATGTCATTCAATACAGTAAAGAGAACTTACACTAAAACTGATGTCTCACTGATATCAATCAATAATGAATAGGTCTAAATTTTTGATCTTAGCACAAAGAGTTTTACCACCCCAGCCATATTACACATCCTTCCCCACCTAATATACACAATACAAGCAAACTTCTAATTTCATAAAACTATAAAATCTCAGTTATCACCGTAAAATAATAAGTACATGAAGCATAGAACTCTAAAGTGAGGTATGTGACAGAGGAGTCCCTGAACTGTATAGACTGAACTGTAATAACCCTTGTGGGACATGCAAATGCCAGGACAATAATGGAATTTCTTGTGCACAGATGACAGCACCTTTATTGGTGTACCATCAACATAATTAGCTAATTTACCCTTTTAAGAATATGCTTAACTTCAGCATTCCTCAGGCTTTCCCTGTATACAGACCAGTAACGGCAGGGGCCCAGAGAAGGGAAACCACTAGACATTTATGCTGCCTATGTCAGAAAGGCATACAGGACTGACTGTAGCCCCAGAGGACTTATCCATGCACAATCTCCAAGGACAAGGTGGGAAATGGAGAAAGAAGAGATGTCTAGTGAGGAGGGTTCCAGACAGGGAAGACAGAGAAAAGATATGCTTGACAAGGAACAGGAAATTGTGGGGGGGGGGGCTGAGGGACAGAAAAGATGGCGCCTGATGGCAAAGGAACACCTCAAACACACTTGTACAGATTTGCACTACCAACAGACCCCCAACTGCAACCTACCCCACTACTCAAGTATTTTGCTCACTGTCACTCAGCCATAGGCACAGAGACCCTTAGTACAAACCTGAAATAACTCCCCACCCACTCAAACACACCACACTCAGTCATTCACTACTGCAAATATATACTCACTCTTGCACACATCCAAATACAGTCCTATACATCTTTCCCATGCACTCACTGTTTCTCTCTCACATACACACTTGCCCATGTAGACACCAAGTATACACTTGTTACTATCCCATATCTCATCCACACCTACTGCCAAAACTATTCATGTGTATACTTGAATCCTACATAAACATGCCTTTCTCATGTTTTAACTTGCACTTGCCAAACTGTTACTCTTAGTTTCATCAATGAAGGATTTGTAATTAATTTACAGTTTACACATTTTCTTTAAACAAAAGTATTTTTGCAGTTTCGATAGTTTTAACTTTTATCAATGCATAATTCTCAAATCTTTGGCATATAATTCACTAGGTATTAGTTTTTGTTTATGCAGATTAATTTATGTCCCAATAACCAAAATTCTTCCAGCTTTTCCTTTTAAGAGGGACAGTGAGAACTTTAAATTATTACCTACTAATTTAGCTTTGAGAATTAACATCTATCTTATCCTTTGTTCTCTTCTAACTAGTACATTGATTTGAATTGCAGAGAACTGCATTTAAAATGATTGTAATTAATTGGACACATTTTAATACAAATTAATTACATTTTAATCACGGTCTCTAACTAACCAACCCCAAAGCATGTACCCTCCTCTTGATGCCTCCCCCACCCCCAAGGGTTTCCTCCTCCCCTCAGCCTATATATGAAGGATGTCCTGGTGGTGTATGGTAGGGTGGGAAGCAGCTAACCCCAATTGTTCCTGCCCTTGCCAATTCCAGTTCAAAATGGCATCTGCGATCTTTAGTAGTAGTCTCAAAAGACTATCAGTAGAGATTGTGACTGCCATTTTGACCCTGGAGCTGGCCCGGGCAACAATGACTGGGGATCACTGCCTGCCCTACCCTAGACCACCAGGGCATCCTTCAGGTAAGCCCATGGGAGCCTATGGGGACGGGTATTTGGAAGTGGAGGTTCTTCAGGGTGGAGCTCTTAGAATAGGAACAGATGTGCTTTGGGGAGTGGGGGAGATAGAGGAGGGTTTCAGGTACGGATGCTCTTTGCAGCCCATAGCAATCAGCATTAAAAAATCCGGACTGGCATGGGCTGCATGCATTAATTACCGTGAATATTTATGTGTTAATCACATGCATTATGTGATGATCAATAATACTAATATCTAGATATAAATATTCCATATATGTGACCTGCTGAGCAAAAAGCTACCAAAAGTGGGGTATATGACTTCTTTATATCACAAGATAGAGGGATATCAACTGCATAAAACTTGAAAGGACATTTCTGTGGGTAAATGACATTATTTTATTCTGTGCTTGGTAACTTAACGATTGGGTTTAAATGAGAAATAATAGGATATTGAAAAACACAGAACTTAAAAAAAAAAAAAAAAAACCAAACTTTATTAGCTAGTCTCCAAACCCTTTTCCCCACAGTTTTAAAATTTAAATTTTCTGCCACAGCATTAACATAAGTCTCTAAAAGGCACAGTAGGGTCTAGTTCAATCTTGGGAGACAAGCAAGCATTATTAACTAGTTTCCACAGTGTACAACCCTTTACTCCATAGTTTTAAAACTACATTTTCTGCATAGCATTAACAGATAGTCTCTAGAAGGAACAGTAGGACCTAGTGCAGTCCTAATTGCCATATACCCTCCCAACTCCCACCCACTCCTAGCTCAACTCTTCATTATTCTAATTAGGACAAGAGGGGAGTTTTCAGTAGAGTTTTACTTGTTTAATTTCTTTCTGAGAAGCAAACACCAAATAAATTACACTGAGACAGCATGGGCATAATTATACATATATAAGAAATTATATTAAGTGTTAATTCTGTTTAAAGGTGGTCAAATACTATTTCAACTTTTCACCTTGCAAGTAAAGTGAAGGAATGCCAGCTGGATTTAATTACTTAGAAAGTCTAGCTTTGGCTAAGTTAAAGGTTAGAAAGGTCAGAGAGAGAAACTTTCTTTGACCTCTTGTGAGTGATGGATTGTTAATGCTAGCACATCTGTATACTATTATGAACGAGGCAAGCAGGCAGTTTGTTTTAAGATTAGGCTGAAATACTGTTTAGAAGAAAATAGTTAGATTTTAGAAGTTCTTGATATTTAGAATATGTCTTATAAGGAATACTGATTTTGCTTATTTTAGAATATGTGTATTCTGTGTAGTTAATATGTAGAATACCTTTTTAAATCTAATGTCTGTCCAACTCTTTGTCTGACTTTCTAAGTAAGATTGTAGTTGAAAAGGTCAGCATATGGTTTGAGTTAGCTGCAGTCCTGGCTAGGTGAAAGAGAAGTCAACTCTCTTCTCCTTGATTAATTATAGGTAAATGTAGGACTGGGCTTTCTGAAAGAAATAAACTATAGCTGTATGCTATTAAGTAAGACTGGCCCTTGACCCCTTAATGAATGCCAGAGTCCAGTTAGCAGTTTGAGCTATGACTGGGATTATAGCAAAATGCAAGACTGGCCCCTTCGCCCCTCAATGAACCTAAGTTAATCATAATAAAATGTAAGAGACTGGTGCCATATTGTCTGGTTTGAGGGGCCCCAGGTCATAGGTCAGTTTAGGACATCTCAAACCTATGTAACTGATATTTTGGAAATATATGTATAGAGATGATTGGTTCAGACAAGGTAATTAATTTATTCTTTACCATCTGGAGAGTAAGGGGGGCTAGGAGGGGGATAGAACGGTATATAAGTGGGAGCAGAAGCAGCTTACGTCAGAAGTAACAGACAGAAGAAAGAGAGCTGAAGGAAGACAGACAGCAGAAGAAGAGAAGAAGCTGAGACAGAAGCCATAACATCCAGAGAGCTGAGAAAGGGAAGAAGAGAGCTAGAACTGATGTCCTACTTTGTTTTCTGGCAAATAAAGAAGATTTCTCCCTCATTCTGGTGTGTGCTGTTTGACTCCTGAAGTACCACAGATTCTGCTAACAATAGGGGTAATTCATGCATCAATTCCTGCAACAACACCAATTTAAGGCTCTTTATATTCATCTGATATCCCTAGTACTTTAAGAAGTTTTAATTTAACAACTCTATAATACTAAGATGCAGACAGAAGTCCAGCAGCGAGAGGGGTGCTATCTAGTCTTTTGCACTGAGCATCACATGCATGATTATCTCCCACTTGGTGAGAGGTCACATATGTGTACTCGATGCAAAGAGCTCCAAGCTCCCAGAGAAGGAGTCCATCCTCTTGAGGACAGAGTAGAAGACTTAGAAGAGCTGAGGGAGACAGAGAGGTACATAGAGGAGGCCTACAGGGACGTAGTAGAGAAGTCCCACCTCCAATCTGGCAGCCCCTGTGCTGCCTTTGAGGAAGGAGGTCTTCTAAAAGGAAACATCACCCTGGTGTAGCTAGAAGTAATCCTGTAGCCAGGACCAGCACACCAGGGGATGAAATATCCTCTCGCACCAAAGATGTGCTTCCAGGAGCTACAGCCCAGAAGGGAAGGGTTAGGACAGCTCTTGTAGTTGGTGATTCGATTATTAGACATGTAGATAGCTGGGTGGCTGGTGGATGTGAGGACTGCCTAGTCATTTGCCTGCCTGGTGCGAAGATGGCAGACCTCATATGTCACCTAGAGAGACTATTAGATAGTGCTGGAGAGGAGCCTGCGGTCTTGGTACATCTGGGTCAATGGAGTGAAACTGTATAAGAAGAATATTCCCTTGACAAAGCTGTTAATGCGAAACAGGCTCCTGTCGGGATCATGAGTATACCTGGGATTAAATGCAGATAAGTGACACAGATTCGTTTTCAATTCTGTTGAATGAACATACAGCCGCAGGCAATTGGTTTCAAGGCAAACCACTGAGAGAGATGTGCCTGACACCGTGAAGAATGCGGCAGCATAATGTTTGAAGATATTTGTTTTCTGCAATCGATAGAAGTTTAAGCACGAGTGCTGTAGTTCAGATAATGTAATTGATCAGACAGTGCATACAAAAATGATCAGTAGAGAAAAATAAAAAAATAATAAAAAAGTGATGAATAGAAACACTAAAGACTAAGGGCATAGCACTGGACATATTTTGAATGACGATTTTTGCACTACGGGAGGCTGGGGGCAGTCAATGATTATAAATTGTCACGAAGCATAGGCTCACCTTTTTGGTGATAAAAATTGCCTAAGTGACCGTATGAGACGTCCCCTTCACAAATTAACAGCACTGAGTATCACATGTTCCACCTATCCTAGAAATAAGCAGCGTATTTTCCCCAAGTCATTTTACTAATGGCTTATGGACATAGGAAGCTATCCAAACCTTTCATTTAAACTTTGTTTTGCTAATTTTTTTTGCAGAGTTTAAAACTATATGCTGCTTAAGACTGTGTGGTTATTTCAGTTCATTTAATCAACTAGTCATTGTGACCGTAGTTGATTTTGCAGCCATTAACATCAGAGATTCTGGCTCCGGAACTGGAGAATTGGTAAATTCTGAAGGCTGTTTCCCTTTTTATTTGATGACTTATATGGAACACTTGATGTGCAATGATGGTTCCCAATCCAGTAATCACTTTGTTACAACATAGGTGATCGCAAGAGTGAGATAAGTATATCACATTTCACAATATTACACTTTTTAAAAAATTTTCTATTTTAGCGTGTATTTTTTGTTTGTAATTAATATTTGACATGTTGCTTTATTATTTAGTTTTCTGGTGAATTGTATAGCACTTTGGGGTCTGTTTACTAAGCCACGCTGGCGATTGTCCCGGTGCTAATGCCGGCAGAAACTATTCACTTTCAATGGGCTGTCAGCATTTGAGCCAGGACAGCTGCTAACGCGGTTTAGTAAACAGGAGCGTTTGTGTTTTCATTAGCCCTAAATTTGTAGTTTAGAATATGAAATGATTATACCCCTGATATATGCTTTAAAGGCATCCCATAAAGCTACCCAATTAGTTTCATGCAATTTGTTAAATGAGAAAAAAAGGGGGCATAGTCTGAGAGACTAATCCCACCAATGTCTGACTGCTGAACTCTGTCCACTATAGAGCTTCTAATAAGGAAGAAGTCAATACGTAAGTATGTATTGTGGGGGTGTAAGTAAAAAGTGTGGTCTAATCTATGATTCGTTCTCCAGATGTCATTTAGGGATAATTGTGACATGATGTCATGAAGAGTGGTGCCAAGACTGCTTTCCACAATGGAAAGGAGGATTTTCTATCCACTGTGGGGTTAAGAATCAAACTAAAGTCTCCTCCTAGTATAGACGGGGAGTGTCCTTCTTGTGCTATTAGATCTGCAATCAATAGGAAAAAATATGGACAATAAATTTTCAGGTGTAAATGTTAATTAGAGTTATGAGTGAATTATGAATCTTATTGTTTACCTTAACCTACCTGCCAGCCATATCCACAGCCTGGGAAATGATGGCTGTGTCAGGCTTTTTCTTAAGTACATAAGTATTGCAATACTGGGAAAGACCAAAGGTCCATCAAGCCCAGCATACTGTTTCCAACAGTGGCCAATCCAGGACAAAATATACCTGGCAAGATTCCAAAAAAGTACAAAACATTTTATGCTGCTTATCCCAGAAATAGTGGCTTTTCCCCAAGTCCATTCAATAACGGTCTATGGACTTTTCCTTTAGGAAGCCGTCCAAACCTTTTTTAAACTCTGCTAAGCTAACCGCCTTTACCACATTCTCTGTCAATGAATTCCAGAGTTTAATTTCACATTGAGTGGAAAAACATTTTCTCCGATTCGTTTTAAATTTACTACATTGTAGCTTCATTGCATGCACCCTAGTCCTAGTATTTTTGGAAAGCGTAAACAGACACTTCACACCTACCCATTCAACTCCACTCATTATTTTATAGACCTCTATCATATCTCCCCTAAGCCGCCTTTTCTCCAAGCTGAAGAGCCTTAACGACTTTAGCCTTTCGTTGCCCTTCTCTGCACCTTTTCTAATTCCACTATATCTTTTTTGAGATGCGGCAACCAGAACTGAACACAGTATTCGAGGTGCAGTCGCACCATGGAGCAATACAAAGGCATTATAACATTATCATTTTTGTTTTCCATTCCTTTCCTAATAATACCTAACATTCTATTTGCTTTCTTAGCCACAGCAGCACACTGAGCAGAAGGTTTCAATGTATCATCAATGACGACACCTAGATCCCGTGACTCCTAACGTGGAACCTTGCATGATGTAGCTATAATTCGGGTTCCTCTTTCCCACATGCATCACTATGTACTTGCTCACATTAAACGTCATCTGCCATTTAGACGCCCAATCTCCCCGTCTCGTAAGGGCCTCTTGTAATTTTTCACAATCCTCCTGCGATTTAACAACTTTGACTAACTTTGTGTCATCAGCAAATTTAATTACCTCACTAGTTACTCCCATCTCTAGGTCATTTATAAATATGTTAAAAAGCAGCGGTCCCAGCACAGAGCCCTGGGGAACCCCACTAACTACCCTTCTCCATTGAGAATACTGACCATTTAACCCTACTCTCTGTTTTCTATCTTTTAACCAGTTTTTAATCCACAATAGAACACTACCTCCTATCCCATGGCTCTCCAATTTCCTCTGGAGTCTTTCGTGAGGTGCTTTGTCAAACACCTTCTGAAAATCCAGATACACAATATCAACCGACTCACCTTTATCCACATGTTTGTTCACCCCCTCAAAGAAATGTAGTAGATTGGTGAGGCAAGATTTCCTTTCACTAAATCCATGTTGGCTTTGTCTCATTAATCCATGCTTTTGAATATGCTCTGTAATTTTGTTCTTAATAGTATCTACCATTTTGCCCGGCACCGACGTCAGACTCACCGGTCTATAATTTCCCAGATCTTCTCTGGAACCTTTTTTAAAAATCAACGTTACATTGGTCACCCTCCAATCTTCCGGTACCACACTCTTGATTTTAAGGATAAATTACATATTTCTAACAATAGCTCTGCAAGCTTATTTTTCAGTTCTATCAGTACTCTGGAATGAATACCATCTGGTCCAGAGATTTGCTTACTCTTCAGTTTGTACAACTGCCCCATTACATCCTCCAGGTTTACAGAGAATTCAAGATTCTCCAACTCGTCAGCTTCGAATACCATTTCCGGCACCGGTATCCCGCCCAAATCTTCCTCGGTGAAGACCGAAGAAAAGAATTCATTTAATCTCTCCACTACAACTTTGTCTTCCCTGATCGCCCCTTTTACTTCTCGGTCATCTAGCGGTCCAAACAGTAGCGTAGCTAGGTGGGGCGCAGGGGGAGCGGTCGCTCCCCTAAACAGATATTTTGGAAAAAATGGCACCTATGCGCCACATGAAAAATCTTTCTCTCCCCCTCTCCTGTGCGAGTCTTGCATCTGTTGTTCTCCTGTCTCTTCTCCTGCCCGCTCTCTCTCCCGTCCGCAGCGCGTGGTCATTCTTACTGCCCTGAAGTCTTCTCCCTCCGGCACTGGCGATTGACACAGACAGCTGTTTGCCAGCGTCAGGACCTCTCCTCAGGCGCATTCCACCTCTGCAGAAAGCAGGAAGTTGCTTAGAGTGGGCGGGACGCGCCTGAGAGGTCCCAACGCTGGCAAACAGCTGACTGTGAATTGCCGGTGCAGCAGGAGGGAAAAGGCTTCAGAGAAGTAAAAATAACCATGCAGATGGGAGAGAGCGGGCTGAAGAGAGGGAGCTGGGACTGGGGTGTGGAGAAGGGAGAAAAAGCTGACCAAGGAGTCGGGTCGGTGGTTAGGGGGTGGAGAAGGGAGAAAAATCTTAATAGACAGGAGTGGAAGTGAGCCATCTAGTCCACTGTAAGCATGGAAGCCAGTTTGGTTGATTTGTTTCCACTCCCAATCCATAATGCAGTCCATTGGTTTTCTTATATTTTGTTCTTGTGATGATTTATACTGTGTTAAAACTAAAAACTCTTTATTTGGTTGATAATAAAAGGAATACTATCCACCCTAAAATGTTGTTTTGTGGCTGTACATGAGGAATTGTGGTATTGAATAAATAAGTGTATGTTTGTGTCCCTAGTCAAGAAATCCAGTTAATTGTTTAACATTAGTGGAACATAGCCACAGAGGCATGGTAAGGTGGCATTTTTAATATGGTAATACTAGGTCCCAGCTAAGGCATAGGTTATTTCGAGTTAGTCTTCACTGGACCAAACTTGCTTCCCTTGTGCCATCACTATCTAGCAGGATACACAGAGGCTCATTTTCAAAGCACTTAGCCTCCCAAAGTTCCATAGAAACCTATGGAACTTAGCCTCCCAAAGTGCTTTGAAAATATGCCTCAGAGTGTCTTAAAAGGTGGAGGATAAAGGATTTTGTTGTTGTTGTAGTAATCTGCCATGGGAAGATAGAATATATTGAAATTAAATGAAAGTAGAATTAAGCTCTCCTTTCATTGGGGCACATGAAATCACATTTTCATCTGTTTTGTAGTTTACCTTTTAGGTACACAAATGGGTTATTCTGTTTCAACCTAATTCATGTTTAATGTAGGGTATAAATGTAATAAATAAATAGAGAGAAACTCTGAATGTTGAGCATCTGATTCTCATAACATGATGTCTGTTTTAGTGGCCTTGACCAGGAGAAAAAAATTCTCTGCACAAATATAACACATGCTAGAGTGTCCCTATAACCAGCCCTTCCAAATGAAACACTGGGGAGCGCTGAAAGAGACAGGGAAAAAGGTTAACATGGGGAGAGAGAAAGATATAGTAAATGCTGGACAGGGATAGAGAAGGACACAGAGTCAATACTGGACAGGGAGAGGGTAGGGGCATTGAAACACAAAGAGGCAGTGCTGGAGAAAGAAGAAATGGGGACATAGGGGCACTACTGAAAAGGGGGGGGGGGGAATAGATGCTCTACTGAAAAGGGGGGGATAGGGACACAGGGGCACTACTGGAAAGGGGGGGGAAGGAGATAGGGATACAGGGCACTACTGGAAAGGGGAGGAGATAGGGACACAGAGAAGGTACTACTGGAAAGGAGGAGGAGGTAGGGTCACAGAGTAGAAAACAGTAGAAAAAGGTATTTTATTTTCAATTTGATATTAGCAATATGACAGTATTTGAAAATGCACATCTCCGATACCTTCAAATTATTAACCCTTCAGGGGTCTGAGTGCATTTTCTTAAGTAATTTTGGATGTACTGCAGCACAGATTTTGATGGGTAGAATCAGGGACTGCAAATCCCACATGAATTTGGGATGTGAGTTCACACTAGGACTGGTTGAAAAATCTCCCTTCTGTAACTGGATCACTTGGCAGCTCTATACACAGCTATTTGATAGTGGGGACATAAAACGAAAGATCAGTGCCAAACAGATGTAGAGAAGGAAAAGAAAAAGACAAGAGGTGTGAGAAGAAATGGAAAGGCCAACCTGGAAAAGAATTTGTAAGGTTGACTCATGGAGCATGGAAAAAAAGACTGGGACCAGCCAAATTTCCAGACAACAAAGGTAAAAAAAAAAATATTTTTATTTAATACTTTGTAAGTACTGAGATGTACCTGCTTTGTAAAATGTAGATTTGTTTTGTATTATTATTTTGCAAAGTACAGGAGAAAATGCATTTGTTTTGTTTTTATCAGTATTGCACTATTTATAGAGTCTGGCTTCCTTGGGCAGAGAGGAGGGGGTTCTCTATTTCAATTTTTGTTGTTGGTGGTGGTGGTTTCTTTTGTTTTGTTTTGTTTTTTTGTGGCTCCCTATTCTGTATTAGATTGGAATATTGTCACAATTTGGGCTAGATGGACCATTGGTCTGACCCAGTATGACTACTCATGTTATACAGATGAGGGTCTGTCCATGTTCTGCATGTGTGCCTGAGGTGAAGGATTCTGCTAGCACATAGCATCTGTGTAGGAATGTGTAACATTGCAGTTTCCCCAATAGTAGGTTAATTGGTGCTGTAGAGCCCAGTGTAATATATATAGCACTGTCTGTTCATAGGTGGGTTAGGGCTGTTATAGTGTGGTAAGTTTTGTGTTCTAGGGCAGTGTTTCCCAAGTTGGTCCTGGAGTACCCAGTACCCCCTTGCCAGTCAGGTTTTCAGGCTAGCCACAATAAATATGCATGGCATTGATTTGTATATACTGCCTCCATTACATGCAAATCTTTTTCATGCAGATTCATTGTGGATAGCCTAAAAACCTGAATGGCGGGGGGTAAGGACCACCTAGGGAAACACTTCTCTAGGTCCCACTGTAATATTTATAGCACTGTCTTTTTGTAGGTGGATTAGGGCTGTTATGATGTGGTAAGTTTTCAGTAAAGGTTTTGGGTGTCATTTTGCAGGGGTTTGTGCTATTTCACAAAATGTCTAGCCCTATTTGAAAGTAGGCACTGGGGCAAGGGCCGCCTTTGGTGGCCCTTGTCACCTAAAGTAAAAATGCTCAGGACTAGTGTTCTTCACATCCTGTAGAATCACCACACAAATGCAAATCTGATTTAAACAAGGTGTCTAGCAGTGGAAGGAATGTGTGTGCTATTCCTGAGGTGATGGTCACGATTTGAATATTTTTACTTTGTAGTTAAGAAGACAGGTTGCCTGCTCTGGCCAGTCTAGGGATCTCTTCTGTGCCCTGCCTCTTGATGTAACTTACTGTTTCCTTGTAGGTAGGACACAACAGAGACAGCCTGTATTAATCAGTGCCCGCTACAGCCCCTGAGCAACAACACAGACACTGCTGTGTAGCTGACACCAACCGGCGCCTATTTTATAAAAGTCTGCTCCCCCTGAGATCAAAAGCTGGCTATGCCTCTGGGTCCAACCAATTCTTTTGCCGGCTTCCTGCTTTTAATATAGCTAAAAATATTTTTACTATGTGTTTTTGCCTCCAACGCAATCTTTTTTTCAAGTCCCTCTTAGCCTTCCTTATCAGCGCTTTACATTTGACTTGACATTCCTTATGCTGTTTCTTATTATTTTCAGTCGGTTCCTTCTTCCATTTTCTGAAGGATTTTCTTTTAGCTCTAATAGCTTCCTTCACCTCACTTTTTAACCATGCCAGCTGTCGTTTGGTCTTCCGTCCTCCTTTTTTAATACGCGGAATATATTTGGCCTGGACTTCCAGGATGGTGTTTTTGAACAGCATCCATGCCTGATGTAAATTTTTGACCCTCGCAGTCGCTACTCTAAGTTTTTTTTCCACCGTTCTTCTCATTTTATCATAGTCTCCTTTTTTAAAGTTAAACGCTAACATATTTGATTTCCTATGTATACTTACTTCAAAGCTAATATCAAATCCGATCATATTATGATCACTGTTATCAAGCAGCCCCAGCACCATTACCTCCCGCACCAGATCAAGCGCTCCTCTAAGGACTAGGTCTAGAATTTTTCCTTCTCTCGTCGGCTCCTCCCTAGCGTGCCCCGATGTTACATTTACCCAGTTAATATCGGGGTAATTGAAATCACCCATTATTATTGTGTTGCCCAGTTTGTTTGCGTCCCTAACTTCCTTTAACATTTCTGCATCTGTCTGTTCATCCTGGCCAGGCAGACGGTAGTACATTCCTATCACTATCCTTTTCCCCTTTACACATGGAATTTCAATCCACAGTGATTCCAAGAAGTGTTTTGTTTCCTGCAGAATTTTCAGTCTATTTGATTCAACGCTCTTGTTAATATTCAATGCTACAACTCCACCAATTCGATCCACCCTATCACTACGATATAATTTGTACCCCGGTATGACAGTGTCCCACTGGTTATCCTCTTTCCACCAGGTCTCAGAGATGCCTATAATATCTAATTTTTGATTTAGTGCAATACATTCTAACTCTCCCATCTTATTTCTTAGGCTCCTGGCATTCGCACATAGACATTTCAAACTATGTTTGTTGCTCCTATTTACATTATGCTTAGTACTTGACAGTATTAATTTGCAATCTTTTGTTTGATTTTTATTTTTAAGTACACCTGATCTACTACAGTCTCTTTTGCAACCTCACTATCAGGATACCCTATCTTCCCTGTTTTGGTGATATCTTTGAAAGATACCTTATCCCGAACAGTGCGCTCTTGAGCGACTGTCGGCCTTCCCCCCGAAAGGATAGCCATTCTAGACATCCTCGATGGCGGTGCCTAGAAATCGACACCCGCCTGGACTCCGGTGAAGCTTCCTCCACTGATGTCGAAGGGGAGTCGACCTGGGTGGTAGGCGGCACCAAGGTCAGGGACCTCACCACAGGCGAAGGCCAGATGCTGCTGCAGCAGACGGTATGGAAGGCGCAAGCACCCCCAACATCAAAGCAGACTGGCGTAGCAACCCTTCCAGAAGCTCCCTGATGCACTCGTCGAGAGCCACTGTCGGATAAGGCTGCGTGGTCGGTAAATGAGCCGGTGGCAGAATCTGTCGATGCTCGGGAGCAGGTACCAGGGCTGCTAGACCGACGTATCGGCACCTCCTGAATAGAGGGAGAGAGATCCTCTTGGCGCCGACGCTTCTCGGGTGCCGAATCCCTTGACGCCCCAGAGCTCCCGGCACCATGTGTCGAAGGAGAACGATGACAGTGCTTCTTCGCCTTCACTCGACGCCCGTCATCAAGACTCCTGGGTACTGATGAGGAAGATGTGGAATCCTTACATCTCCTCGGGGCCACGTCCAACGAGGTCAGTCCCAGGGGGCCTGCATAATAGGAGGCCTTGAGACAGGTGGAGACCCACTCGATACCTCACTGCTCCCAGCACGAGTTGGTTGTTCCGCAGCCATTACCTTCGCTCCTGACGTCGATGAGTCCCTCGATGTCGATGGACCGAGCCCCAAAAAGCTTCTCTCGTTGGGCTTCTCGAGATGCTTGTGTCCCCATCCCCCTTTATATATCATCATCCCTATGTGTCCCTATCCCCCACCCACCTGTCTAGCATCTCTCCCGCTTTCTTATGCCTTACTCCCCGGGAATTCAGGAAAAGTCCCTCTCTTTCCTGCCCCTGACCCCACATCTCATGGGTCCACTACAATTCTCTTCCTCCTTCCCTCAAAGAAATCAAACAATCTTCATTTCTTTCTCTCTTTCTTCTACTCCCCTTTCCCTGCAGGTCCTGCATACTCTAGCTCTCCCCCTCTTTCATAGTATGGCAGGTCTCACTCCCTTCCCTCCTCCTCCCCCTTCCCATGGTCTGACATCTCTCTTCTTCCCTCTCCCCACCCCACTGGCAGTCTGACATCTCTCTTCCTCCCTTCCCTCCACCGTTTGGTATCTCTATCCTTCCCTCACCGCCCAACAAGCAATAATGTGGTGGCTTTCTCCCTTCCCCCCTCCCAATCCACCCTCCAAACCCAGAATATTCCCCAATCTCTCATCCCCCATTGCTCTGTGCCCCGCACGCCCTAAAACTCCCCTTCCACCCTATCCAGCACATTCCACCAACCTCTCCTCCAGTCCCACCTTCTTTTCCTCCATATCCAGAATGTCACCCTGATCTCCCTATCCCACCTTCCTCATTGCCCAGTGTGTCCCTTTATCTCGCTTCCCACCTTCCTCCATGTCCAGCATGTCCCCCGATCTCCCCTTGTACCCTCCTCATGCCCAGCGTGTCCCTCCGATTTCCTCTTCTCATCTTCCTAGCAGTTGCTTGCTGAGCTGCAACGTATTGTAGCAGTGATTCTCAGCCACTGGTGCCCGCACCAGCAGCAGCGGCTGGGGATTGGTGCTGCCTGACCAAACGCCAAAGTCGCCTCCTCTCAATGCGTGAGAGGAGGGGGTTTTGGCGTGTGAGCTGGAGTTGGAGGCCCAATGCAGGTGTCACATGCAAAATGCGGGTGACTTGGTATGTCTGAGCAGCTAAAATTGAAAATTGACTCCAGTTCCCTCAGCTGTCAGGCCACTGCACTAATCATTACCCTACTCCTCCACTCCAAAAGGATAAGGATTTGATATACAATGAAACCCAATATAACCCCAATATATTGCATTAAATGTGGGGTTGCGTTATAGTGGAGTCAATAGAACATGAACACAATTGCACAAAAAATTGATCTGTTGCAAAAGATTTGCTAAAAGCCAAGATAGCAGTCACACAATAGAGCTCACTCAAACTTGTTTTCACACTGGCACTGGGAGCAGCATTCAGCCGCGTAGACAGAGGTCACCCAAAGTCATTTTCACACCAGCCTACCCCAGCATAATGACATTGGTTGTTTTTCATGCAGGCACGGGGAGGCGGAGTGTTTTTCATGCAGGCACAGGGGATGGGCCACCCTGGTGTAACTAGGTACTGCCAACAGAGGAGCTTTATGTAAAACTAGTACAAAAGGCCAGTTTCTGACACAAATGAAACAGGCGCTAGCAAGGTTTTCCTCGGAGTGTGTATGAGAGTGACTCTGTGAGAGAGAGAGTGAATGTGCGAGTGTGTGTGTGTGTGACAGAGAGTGAGTGTCAGTCTCAGGCTCGAAACAAACAGTCACTAGAACGTGAGCCCTTGGACCACTGCCGAGGAGCGGCAGCGGCAGGCAAGACCCCCAGCTGGGACTGGGCAAACAAGCAAGGCTGGAGCTGAAATCTGGAATGGACTTGGCCAGAAGGACAGGACTGGAACTGCGGTTATAGGCAGACAATGCTGGAACCACAGGACTGGGATAACAGGAGGCAAACAAGACTGGAGCAGCTCCAGGATTCACTCGTGCCAATCGCCGTTCCCCAGAGGTTGAGCCCCTGGGTGCGGGCGGCCTGCAGGACTTACAAAAAGGAGCTGGAGTGGATCAGGATTCACAGACAGACTAGGCAGGCAGGGTGTACATACAAGCTTGGCAGAGGCAGGGTTCAGGATATATACACAAGCTAAGCAGAAGCAGGGTTCAGGATGTACACACTAGCTAGGCAGAAGCAGGGTTCAGAATATACATACGAGCTAGGCAGGAGCTGTAGACAGGCAAGGCTGGAACAACCGAACTGGAACCACAGGACTGGAACTACAGCAGTAGGCAGGGAATAAGCAGGTCAGAGCAACCGGTCTTCACCTGCGCTTGGCCACCATTCCCCAGGGGTTGAGCCCCCAGGTGCAGGCGGCCGGACAGGACCTAATGGACCTAGCTTGCAGACAGACTAGACCAACAGGATTCTCACACCGGACACAGGATTCTAAACAAGCTTGACTAACACAGGGTTTGGGACTACAGAGGATTCGGGATTCTCAGACAGGGAATAGGATACAGAACAAGCTAGACAGAAACAGGGTTAGGGTTCAAAACAGGAGTGCCCACAGGCACCCCGACAAGGACAAGGCATGTAGGTAAGACACTAGACAAGGCAGAAGTGCTCCTACAGCAAAACGAGACAGAAGTGCTAACAGCACCAGAAGGGTAAAGCGGGGAAGCCAAAAGGGTAAAGCAGGGAAGCTTAAACCAGCAAGGCAGAAGTGCTTTAAACAGCACAGCAATACAGAAGTGCTCCTATAGCACAGCGAGACAGAAGTGCTAACACCAGACACTAACCTGGACCTTTGGCGGTTGCAAAGGCCCTGAATGGAAGAACACCACTTCCTTATCAAGGCCAAGACTGATGATGTCACCACTACAGGACACAGGCATAAAGCATACTGAATCACAGAGAGGCTTAACACACACAGGTGCAGTATAGTGAAGTAATTAGAGCCATGCTGGAAGCAGCCAGCACACAGAGACAGAAGCAGAGCTAACTCAGGAAGAACAGACAGCAGCCAGCTCAGCTTGCTTAACACACACAGGTGCAGTATAGTGAAGTAATTAGAGCCATGCTGGAAGCAGCCAGCACACAGAGACAGAGGCAGAGCTAACTCAGGAAGAACAGACAGCAGCCAGCTCAGAAGCTGACCGCCGGAAATAAGATGAGTCTGAGAGGGGTCACGACCACAATCGTGACAGTGAGACTGGGTACGAGTGTGTCTGTGAGAGAGAGAGAGTGAGAATGAGAGTGTGTGCCAGGGGTCCCCCTCCCTCCGAGTTCCAGGGTCGTCCCCCCTCCCTCCGAGTTTCAGGGTCGTCCCCTCCCTCCGAGTGTTCTTCCCGCTGCGCTACGGGCGCCTGATGAGCCGGCGGCGGGTGCGGCTCCTGATCGCCGCTGCCTGGCTACTGCCGCCCGCCCTGCTCTTTCCCATCGCCATCCCTGGCAGTGCTGTGATCCGCGTCTACTTCTCACGGGCCTTGCTGCTCTGTAACCCGGACTACACCAGCAACGTGCCCTACTCGCTGCTGCTGATGGAGCTCATCTTCTTCCCCTGCTCGGCCATCGTCACCGTGACCAATGGGCGGCTTTTTTCGCAGGTTCTGATGTGGACATCATAATGGGTACGGTGACGTCAGCCTGTGCTACGGAGCCTAGCATACCAACTCCGAAGAAGTCACGCACACAGGCAGCAAGACCAATAGAACGTTGGAGGTGAAAATTATTATATAGGAAAAGGGGGAGCTAATACATGATTGTCTTATATGTGGATTCATGTTATTGCAGATATTTTCTATGCAGGTTCAGGTAGGTGGAACATTAAAGTACGATAAATAAAACAAATCTGTGAACTCCCAGTCCTCATACATAATGCACATTTTTTTTATTGTCCAATCCAAAATGAATATTCTATTTCACTGAAAACCAGAAACCTATCCTCATCAGAGGATCTTTATTTTTATGTGCAATAACAATTAACAGCCCTGTCAGTGGTGAACATAAATTTCCAACTGCCACATCTGTGAACCGCCATCATTTGGTTAACAGGACACTACACTACAACTGTCAAAAAAAAAAAAAACCCAAAACAAACTTTCTCCTCAGATAAGATAGGGTTAAAAAATTACATTACTGAAGAATGAGATATTCAACTAAAACTGTATCATCATATACAATAGTAATGAACAACAAAATACTATATTCACATACCCTTGGACACACTGCACATTATTCATATTAAACAATGCCCTTTTTGTTTATTCTGTTTTCACGATCCAACATTGTGTATTATGAACAAAGTCTGTGAGCAAGTGTTCGTGTCGTGCTGCAGCAAATATCACTACAACAGCATTGTTCTCTTTCCTAGGGGCATGCCAAATTGTTCAAGTGATTTCAGGGAACAAGTACACCACCACATAGGATAATCAGATGTGTAGTAAACATCAACTTTCAAAGTCAATGGCAAGAGAAGACATTTTACATTAACCTTTACTAATTTCAAAGTTTATAGCATTTAAGTAGAAACTAACTAAATCATTTAACAAGCATTATTACCAAACAGATAAAATGTTCCAGTGAGCTCACAGTGGACAGATAACAAGAATATTTAGCAAAGTTAAAAAAAAAAAAAAGAAGTAAAGTAATGCTTCTGTTCTTGGCTGACCTCAGATTGTAGATATGTTTGGGAAGGGGGGGGGGGTTGTTTTTATTTTTTTACATTTACAAGGACTTCTAGAATTGCATATTAACTGCCATATAGTTATTTTTATTTATTTCTGATTTCTATATACCACCATTCTAGTTAATGACAGCATATAAAACATTTTAAAAATAAGTTTTAAATACTGACATGTTGCTTTATTCTGTTTATTTTATCATCAATTCACTAACCACTTAACATTTTCTAGGCCCCTTGCAAGGAGAGATAAGCTATATTCTTAGATTGAACTTAACCAGACAGACTGGATGGGCCAACTAGCCCTTATCACTGGACATCTATCTACTATGCTGCTTGTTATTAACATGTACTACACACTCCATCTGTAATGTCAATAATAGGGGAGCATCTGTTTTTCTTCAAAAACTAGTGTACATCATCTTCAATTGGTTAAATGAGACATCAATATCAGCAGAAAAACAAATTCTACTTACAATGTACTTCCTGAGAAAGCTACACATAATTCTTTATTTAAAAAAAAAATTATATCTTTATTTTTTATATTTATAATCTTTATTAAACACAACAGTTAAATTGTACAACAAATATCATATACAGTACAAAAAGCATAAATGAAGAAGAGAAACAAATACCCCAAGCTTTGGTAGTTAATTTTTCCTTCCAGTTGTCACCCTTCCCATCTCCCTTCCTCCCTTATATGAACAATCCCACTCAGAATACCCATACAGTATAATCCAAAATCCAGATCAACCATGTGGTGTGTTCATGGCAATCATGAACCTAGCTACATAACCAAATCACTTCCCAAATTATCCATTCCCCCCCCTCACCCTTGATCACAAGGTCAACAAATAATTGCTCACACGATGTGATAACCTGTCCCACACCAGTGACCAAACTTGTTAGAAATTCCACCAAGCCCTTTGGGATCCCCTATATACATCCAGTCTTTCCATTTTCATAAGATAAAACAATGCATTACCCCAAGCAGTCAGTCACAGAAGGTGCACAGTCCTGACGCCAACAAATTAATATACATTTCCAAGCCAGAAAAAAGGTTTTATGTAAAAGCAAATTTCAGCCCTGTTCGCAAACCTAGAGAAACAAAGTTTGAAAACAACATATTTGCTCACAACAGAAAATTCACCAAAAGTTTTTATAAGAGAACAGGACTAAAATATATGTATTGAAGTGGCTGGCAAAAACTTACATTTCAGACACTCTGCTGTATCTGTGAGCCAAGCCAGATATGCCTGATGTGGAGAAATATAGTCATAATAAGAATTTATGTTGTTGCTCCTGTAGACCTGGCAATCAGGTAAGCCTTTTTATATGCTTCACAAACAATCGCAGAACTTCACCTGTAATTTGCTCTTCCTCCCGCAAGCCCACATTCCAAACACTTGCCAAAGTTTAGGAGCTAAACTTCTCAAGTTGATTGATAAAAGGTCAAACTGTTTCTCTAGTTAAATGTAAAGTTTCAGCAAGCAAATCTACCACATCTCCATTCAGAATAACCGTATCCAGTGTGGTAAGATAATGTTTAACTTGCAAATATGCAAAGTAGTCAGACTGCAAAATCCATCCCTCCTCTTTGAGTAGGTCAAAAGATTTCATAGTCACATCCTCCATCACCAAGTCACGTACAAATTTCAAGTCATGCGCAGCAGACCAGTGTTTTAAATACAACTTCATATCATCTGATCCAAGTATCTATTACCCTACAGAGGGAGCAGAATTGCTGACCAAGGAAGAAGTTTCGATTGTTTACAGAGCCAACACCAACCATACTTCACAGATTTCAAATTGGGGTGAGCGTTAACTATCAATACTCGAGTAGGGCGTTAAATATCAAGATAATACAGCAAATGTGTCAGTGTTACAAGATATTGCTCTAATTTAAGTGGAGTAAAATATGTTGTATCATCATACTGATAGCCCTCCACCGCCATGGCCTCAGATTTATCTAAATTAAGGGTTAAACCAGAGACCATCCCATGACATTGCACTCAATGCAGTAACTGGAGCAAGGATTACTTAGGATAAGTGAACACAAACAATGTATCAGCAACTGAAGCAAGGATTACTTAGGATAAGTGAACACAAACAATGTATCAGCAAATGGCATACACTACTTCTTCCCCACCTATTTTGCAAGCCCTTTACCTCAGGGTCAGCTCTCAATGCTATCAATAGGGGCTCTAATACTAAAACAAGCAGTAACTGCGACAGGGAACAACCCTGCCAAGTACCTCGTTCCAAGGAAAAATATTCAGAGCCCACCACTGGCCAAGAAATTTTTATCATATTCAAGAAAGGACCTCCCAGCCCATACTTTTCTAATAAAAGAAACAGGTAATCCCAATGGACACAATCAAATGCCTTTTGAGCATCTAGACTGACCACTAGTGCTGGGATGTAGCACAATGATCTAAAGCAGCTATGAACCTACAAAACTTCTATACTGCCTTTCTAGATTGAACAAACCTCACCTGATCGGCATGAATGAGGTCAGGCAGTAGGCCACCAATGCAGTTGCTAAAATCTTTGCCATGAGCTTGATCTCAAAATTAAGCAAATAGGCCTGTATGAGTATGACAGTGGATTCCGGCCTGGTTTAGGAAGGACTACTATAATAGAACAGTTTGCATGAAGTGGAAATGCCGCAGACTCACAAACTTGCTCATAATAGGCCTCTAAAGGCAAGGAAATCTGATTGTACAAAATTTTGTAAAATTCTACACTCAAACCATCTGGACCTGGAGTTTTTGCCAAGGATGCTTGCTTTAAAGCAAACAATCTCTTGCGCTGAAATCGGCTCATGTAAGGCCTCACGACCCTGCTGCCAGACATGAGGCAAGACCAATAATGACACATACGATTGACCCTCCCCAGGCCCACCGACTGACTCAGGCTGAACAGTTCAAAATACTGAAACAACAACGAGGTTAACTGAGCTTTAGTTGTAATGGCTTTACCCTGATGAGTAACACCTGCACAAAAGCCGTACTGGGCTGCAGTACCCAATGGCCCTTCATCTCTGGGGCTCCCAGGGCCATGGAAGCACCTCCAAAGTTCCAGAGAGGCACTATTTATTTATTTATTTATTGCATTTGTATCCCACATTTTCCCACCTCTTTGCAGGCTCAATTTGGCTTACAATACATCATGAGTGGTGAAAATATATTAGAAAATAGACATTTAGTGTTTCAGAAGGATCTTGGGTAACATAATGAAAAAGACAGACATGATAGTAGTATAACAACAGTAAAATGACCAAACATAAGCACAGTGAGGTAAGCTGAAAATTATGTTTTAAACCATTCATTCTTGTAAGAGAGCAGAGAGGTATAAATGTGAAATACAATGTTAACTTAAATGTTATCCTCTTTTAGTAAGTTGTGAACCACTTTGAGCATAACATTGAGAAGTGTGGTATACTTACTGAAGAAAAAGATGTGTCAAACTCAAATCAGAGGCAAAGCTGGCTTCCTCTGGCCCAAACAGACATTTCCTCCTCCTCACCAGGGAACCTAAACCTGCATTTCTCTTTCCTTCCTGGGCACAAAGGACCCAAGCCTTCACCCAGTCCCTCAAAACAGAACCACTATCCCTCACCAGGGCCTCCTTGATGAGAAGGCCTATGCTTTAGAGCAATTCCTTAGGCAGGATCCCCTGGGGACCTCTGCACTTGCTCCTGCAGCACTAGTGGGGAGCTGAGGGGAAATGGCTGCTGTTCTTGCCAAGCCTATTAGGACGGTTACAGGTAGGCCCATTACCCCACAATTTGGCATCTCTCACCACCCAGGGTGGTTTCAGCTGAAGGAAACGGCCCATCACAAGTAGGTAAAGGGAACCAGCAGCTTAACATAGCTGCCAGTTCCTGCAGGAAGCGCAGCATCCGTTGGTCTGCCAGGACCAGTGCGCTCCTGTCTGAAGCCTGCTCAATTGTGGCCAGGCACTCCCTGGACCCCTGCAGTCTTCCTGGGCTCTCTGAATGGCTTTCTTTAAAGGCCAAAATCAGGCAAGATGGCTATTTTTTTTTTTACTTTATTTCCTGAACAGGGAAATTAAATATAGCTAGGAAGCCCAGCTCCTCCTAACTTCTTTTTTTTTTTTCTGGCGATCTAGATTACCCAGTGCCACACAGCACCCGAGGGGAGGAAGGAAGAGAAGAAGAAGGAAAAGGAAAGCAGGGTGATCTTGGGGACGGACAGCAGGATCCATACTTCCACTGGCATGGCCCCCGAGGGGACCAAGCTCAACTACAAGCCTGTTTTTTTTTTGCTCTGTCAGTTCTGCGGAGGAGAAATAGGAGTAGGTTTCCCCACGCTGGGGAGGCTGAGTGTGTGAAAAAGGAGCAGGAAAGACCAGGCTAGAAGAAGTGGTTTGGAGGAGTATCCACTCCCAGTTAGACCTCCACTGGTATTAAGCACAGCCACAGGTCTGGGATGGGACATGATTCAATTGAACTGGATATGACGGTCACAACTGAACTGCAAATATCAAATATGATGAATAAACGTTCACCTGTTTGGCTTCATTCTCAGTTGGAACAGTAAAGTGTTCTTTTAAAGTTCAACTGCTGTGACTGACTGGTTTATTTTTGAGAGCTGGATCCCAAGACAACAGGTTGGAATACCCTCCAGCATGCCAGAGACTTCTCCAGCCCTGGCCTGCGCCTTAAAAAAAAGATGATATCTGTCTACAAATAATGGGCACTGTGATGGGCACCAGGACAGCACCCCAATATGCCAACCTCTTATGGCTGAGCTGGAAGAGACATTTCTGAATATATACCAGACCAAACCCCTAAAATACTACCGGTACATCAATGACATTTTTATGATTTGGACTGAGGGGGAAGAAACTCTGAAACAATTTTACAATTTCTTCAATACATACCATCCTACAGTCAGATTCAAAATTGACTACTCCCAAGAAAAAGTCAATTTTTTGGACACCACAGTCTCAATCAGCGATGGCTATACACAAACATCCATATTCAAGAAACCCACAGACAAATGCAGCTACCTCCACAACTCCAGCTTCCACCCTTCACATACAAAAAGATCCATTATTTACAGCCAAGCCACAAGATACCACCGTATCTGCTCTGATCCAGGGGACAGAGACAGACACCTTGAAATCCTGACTGCATCCTTCGAACAGAAAGGCTACAACCCCAAAATAATCTCCAAGAATATTGCCTCCTCCCTCAAAACACCCAGGGAAAATCTGCTACAGTACAAAGAAAAAAAAGCCACAGACAGAATCCCCCTTATAGTGACATACAACACAGAGCTGGAAAAATTAAGAAAAATCATAAAAGATCTACAGCCACTCCAGGAGGATGAATTACTGAGAGAGATATTCCCATCCCCACCAGTGCTGGCCTTCCGACAGCCACCCAACTTAAAACACAAGCTAATTAGAAGTAAGCTCCCAACACAGACTCAAAAAGAAGAAAATGGCACACATCCTTGCAATATATCCAGCTGCAAACTATGCCAAAACATTTCACAGGACCTCACGGTCATTCACAAAGGAAAAATACTCAACATTAAGGAATCTTTCCACGTGCTCATCTTCCAATGTGGTATATATCATTCAGTGTAAAAAATGCAACAAAGACTGCTACATTGAAGAAACAAGTCAGATGCTAAGAAGAGATTTAATTTACATATACACCATATGAAAAATGCTAGTACCAATCAGGATGTCACCTCTGTGGGGCAGCACTTTACAAAACCAGAACACTGTACCAGTGATTTCATGTAAGAATCCCGAAAGGGAACTTTAAAACAATACAGGAACGCAAGACCTTTGAAGTCAGAATGATTAAATATTTTGACACCCACCAGACAGGACTTAAAGATCTGGGTTTTCTAGCCCATTATAAACCATAAAACTGTACTGCTTTGTCCCTCATTAACCCAACTCTTCTTGTCTCTCACCTATCCACCCCCATCCTATTAGACTGTCACTGAAATGCTTTGATCTTTGTGTCATGGACTGAGATGAGTACAAGTATTTATTAGACTTTTTTTTTTTTTTTTTGCTGGATTGGACTTCCTTCGTTTGATATTATTCCTCACTTTTTTAAAACGTTTTAATTACTCATTCACTACTTTTAATTTAAACTTCATATGGATCAAATCTATTTACATTTAAACATTCTAGCCTGTGTCTTATTTTGAGTTGTATTAGCTGGTTCAGTCAATATTTAGCACTGTAAAATGCTTTTATAGTTGTATTAAAAAGACTTGGTTGTATCTGTAACATCATCAATAATATGTCTTTGCATAAGATAATTCATATTACAATATCTTTTCCCAAAATAGTGTATAATTTCCACAGAGGGTAAAAGATTAGTTTAATGTTATTAAATGGTGAATAGGGAAACCAAATATGGATATCTAAGTTCACATGTAACCACCTTACTAAATTCAGCTTCTAGAACTTTCTTATTCCTCGGCTTCAGGTTTGCTATTCCCTCTATACTCCTTTCTAATGCTTACCATAGAATAATGCACTCTGTACTGATATTTGGAACACCATCTCACCTCTGCCTTCAGGATATGATAACAGCAAGTTTTGTATTAATATGGTGAGAACTGTTTTGATGTTGTACCTTGTATCATGCACCCATTGAAATATCTGTGTTTTTGTTTCTCATTCTTACTCATGTTGTGTCTTGAATTGTAAATGTATTCCGTGTCAGCACAATTGTTAAAAACAAAAATGAACCTAGTTCCATGAGTTTATATAAAAGATAAACGTAATTTGTAGCATTGGAGACATTGTGATTAAAGAAAATGGTGATATCCATGTTTTGTTCATGTGACACAATATCTTGCACATGGAATAATGGAATGCTTTTTAAATATGTAACTGTTGCTTTTTATAGTGGCCATGACTGTAGTTTGAGATGATAGGATTTCAAATTAATAACCCATTTTCTTGTCTTAAAGTAGCGGTAGAAGGTGGCTTCAACAGATAATGTTACTTAGTAAACATAGTAGATGACGGCAGAAAAAGACCTGCACGGTCCATCCAGTCTGCCCAAGAAGATAAATTCATATGTGCTACTTTTTTATTTGTACTGTCCTCTTCAGTGCACAGACCGTATAAGTCTGGCCAGCCCTATCCCCGCCTCCCAACCACCAACCCCGCCTCCCTCCACCAGCTCTGGCACAGACCGTATAAGTCTGCCCAGCACTATCCTCGCCTCCCAACTACCAGTCCCGCCTCCCACCACCAGCTCTGGCACAGACCCTATAAGTCTGCCCAGCACTATCCCCGCCTCCCAACTACCAGTCCCGCCTCCCACCACCAGCTCTGGCACAGACTGTATAAGTCTGCCCAGCACTATCCCCGCATGTTCTTGATCCATCTTGTCCTATCATCTTGGGCTGACCACTTTCCTTGCTGTCCCATGATGACTATAATTTCCAGTGCTACAGATTTCACACAACACAACTCATGACCATAATGTTTAATGTGTAGTTGGCAATTCTGAAGCAAACCAAAAAGCAGAAGTGGCCAAAAACAGTGACAACTACAGATCCAAATACAAAGTCTGTTATTTGGTGCCTCAACACGACCATGTTTTGGTTCTATGTATGTGTCAGGGGTTATTGTCTATATGTGGAACGGATTTTTGTACCGCACCCAGGTTGTATAGAGGATGTCTTGGTGCTTAGAGAGATGACGCACACAGATGAATGCGGCATTTCTCTAAGCATTGAGACATGTTACATGTTCTCTGTACCCTGAGTGTGGTGCAGAAATTTGTTTTGTATACAGACATCACTTGATGCAGGCAGTTTTTTGGTTTGCCTTATTGTGTCCTGCGGAGTTTGCTCCTCCTTTGTTTTGTTGTAGTTGGCCTTTTTGCCATTGTTCAAAATTTTACCATGAAAACCATATTTACCATGAAAACCATATTTTCACATCCAATGAATAAAAGATGTAACTGAATTCCTGGTTAGTGATGTCACCAAGAAACTAGCGTGACCCATTGTAGAACCTTGGGTTGACATCCTTCTTCTACTTTGAAATTTTACTATGTCACTACTATTAAATTAATTAGTATTAAGCAAAATACAGACTGTAGGTAGATAATATTCACGCGGTCAAAGGAGGATGGTGAGGAGCCACTTTTTTCATGCTTGGCAGAACTTCCAAACTTCTGACTCTAGCCCAAGGAAATAAGATACAGGAACAATAGAACCAGTGGAACCCCTATTTTCTTTATACTGTTTTCCTTTCTTCCCTATCCACCCCACCCCCAAATGCTTCTTTTCTTATTTCATAATCAGTTTAAGCTGGATGCCCCAGATTTCTTAGGTTATATTTGATTTAGCCTCACTCAGGTATAATATCTAGGTATCACTCTGCCACCATGAATGGAAAGCACAAGGTCCTCTTTCCAAGACAAGTAGTTACTTTTATAATATTTTCAGACTAGGATTTAAGGGGTTAAAAACGCTGTTTATAGTTTTACTTTTGTAAGATTTGTATTGCCTTTGTAATTTTTTTAATTTATAGATTTTACAACTCTTTTTCCTACTCTTTATTAGATCCTGAAATTTATGCATTTCTGTAAATAACTGATAATAAACCAATTAAAGTCCAGAAACCAACATTTGCTTATTTACGATCTGATGAAGGGCAACCTTCGAAAGCTAATCAAGAAATGTATTAAGTTATGTCCAATAAAAAAGGTATCATCTTATTTTCTTTTCCATATTTTATTTTGTTTTATTTCTATTGATTACCTTTAAAAGTGGACTAACACAGCTACCACACCTCTCACATCCTACGGGAAAGAGTTCCAGAGATTAACTATTCATTGCCTGAAAAAATATTTCCTCCTGTTTTAAAAGTATTTCAACGTAACTTTCTCAAGTGTCCCCTAGTCTTTGTACTTTTGAAAAGGCTAAAAAAAATCAATTTACTTCTACTCGTTCTACACCACTCAGGATATTGTACTCCTCAATCATATCTCCCCTCATCCATCTCTTTTCCAAGCTGAAGAGCCCTCACCTCTTTAGCCTTTCCTCATATGAGAGCAGAGAGGTGTGGTAGCCGTGTTAGTCCACTCTTAAAGGTTATCAATAGAAATCAAACAAAATAAAACGTGGAAAAGAAAATAAGATGATACCTTTTTTATTGGACATAACTTAATACATTTCTTGATTAGCTTTCGAAGGTTGCCCTTCTTCGTCAGATCGGAAATAAGCAAATGTGTTAGTTGATGTAGATAATGATGAAGAAAAGGCAAATTTGCTAAATAGATATTTTTGCTCTGTTTTTACTGAAGAAAATCCGGGAGAAGGACCACGATGGACTGGCAAAAGTTCATTTGAGAATGGAGTGGATATAGCACCGTTCACGGAAGAGAGTGTGTGTATCAACAACTAGAAAAACTAAAGGTGGACAAAGCCATGGGACCGGATGGGATCCACTCCAGGATATTGAGGGAGCTCAGAGAGGTTCTGGTGGGTCCTCTTAAAGATTTGTTTAATAAATGCTTAGAAATGGGAAAGGTTCCGAGGGATTGGAGAACGGCGGAGGTGGTCCCTCTTCACAAAAGTGGTGATAGGGAAGAAGCTGGAAACTACAGGCTGGTAAGCCTCACTTCGATTATTGGAAAAGTAATAGAAGTGATGCTGAAGGATAGTGAATTTCCTGGAAGAAAATGAGTTGCAAGATCCGAGACAACATGGTTTTACCAAAGGGAAATCGTGCCAAACGAATCTCATTGAATTCTTTGATTGGGTGACCGGAGAACTGAACCGTGGACGTGCTGTAGACGTAATCTACTTAGATTTCAGCAAGGCTTTTGACACGGTTCCTCACAGGAGGCTCTTAAATAAACTAGATGGGCTGAAGATAGGACCCAAAGTGGTGAACTGGATTAGGAACTGGTTGACAGACAGGCGCCAGAGGGTGGTGGTGAATGGAGTTCACTCGGAGGAGGGAAAGGTGAGTAGTGGAGTGCCTCAGGGATCGGTGCTGGGGCCGATTCTGTTCAATATATTTATGAGTGACATTGCCGAAGGGTTAGAAGGTAAAGTTTGCCTATTTGCGGATGATACTAAGATTTGTAACACAGTGGACACCCCTGAGGGAGTGGAAAACATGAAAAAGGATCTGAAAAAGCTAGAAGAATGGTCTAAGGTTTGGCAATTAAAATTCAATGCAAAGAAATGCAAAGTGATGCACTTAGGGAGTAGAAATCCAAGAGAGGCGTATGTGTTAGGCGGTGAGAGTCTGCTAGGTACGGATGGGGAGAGGGATCTTGGGGTGATAGTATCTGAGGATCTGAAGGCGATGAAACAGTGTGACAAGGCGGTGGCTGTAGCTAGAAGGTTACTAGGCTGTATAGAGAGAGGTGTGACCAGCAGAAGAAAAGAGGTGTTGATGCCCCTGTACAAGTCGTTGGTGAGGCCCCACCTGGAGTATTGTGTTCAGTTTTGAAGGCTGTATCTTGCTAAGGATGTAAAAAGAATTGAAGCGGTGCAAAGAAAAGCTACGAGGATGGTATGGGATTTGCGTTACAAGATGTATGAGGAGAGACTTGCGGACCTGAACATGTATACCCTGGAGGAAAGGAGAAACAGGGGTGATATGATACAGAAATTCAAATATTTGAAAGGTATTAATCCGCAAACAAACCTTTTCCGGAGATGGGAAGGCGGTAGAACGAGAGGGCATGAAATGAGATTGAAGGGGGGCAGACTCAAGAAGAATGTCAGGAAGTATTTTTTCACGGAGAGGGTGGTGGATGCTTGGAATGCCCTCCCGCGGAAGGTGGTGATGAAAACGGAATTCAAACATGCGTGGGATAGACATGAAGGAATCCTGTGCAGAAGGAGGGGATCCTCAGGAGCTTAGCCTAGAATGGGTGGCAGAGCTGGTGGTTGGGAGGCGGGCTAGTGCTGGGCAGATTTATACGGTCTGTGCCGGGGCTGGTGGTTGGGAGGCAGGACTAGTGCTGGGCAGACTTATACGGTCTGTGCCAGGGCTGGTGGTCGGGCGGCGGGGATAGTGCTGGGCAGACTTGTGCGGTCTGTACCAGAGCTGGTGGTGGGAGGCGGGACTGGTAGTTGGGAGGCAGGGATAGTGCTGGGCAGACTTATACGGTCTGTGCCAGAGCTGGCGGTGGGAGGCGGGACTGGTAGTTGGGAGGCGGGGGGGGGGGGGAACATGCCTCACAGCTGATCCATGTCCAGAGGAGGGTCGCTGGACATGGGTGGCTGGAGGGGGGGCAGGGGAGAGAGGAGGGTCACTGGACATGGGTGGCTGGAGGGGGGCAGGGGAGAGAGGAGGGTCGCTGGACATGGGTGGCTGGAGGGGGGGCAGGGGAGAGAGGGGGGGCGCGGGACATGGGTGGCAGCAGGGGGGGGCAGGGAAGACAGGAGGGTCGCTGGGCATGGGTGGCTGGAGGGGGGCAGGGGAGAGAGGAGGGGCGCTGGACATGGGTGGCTGGAGGGGGGCAGGGGAGAGAGGAGGGTCGCTGGACATGGGTGGCTGGAGGGGGGACAGGGGAGAGAGGAGGGTCGCTGGACATGGGTGGCTGGAGGGGGGACAGGGGAGAGAGGAGGGTCGCTGGACATGGGTGGCTGCAGGGGGGGCAGGGGAGAGAGGAGGGTCACTGGGCATGGGTGGCTGCAGTGGGCACAGGGGGAGAGGAGGGTCGCTGGACATGGGTGGCTGCAGGGGGAGAGGAGGGTCGCTGGACATGGGTGGCTGCAGGGGAGCAGAAGAAAACCTTGCTAACGCCCGTTTCATTTGTGTCAGAAACGGGCCTTTTTTACTAGTTCTGTAATATGACTCATCGAGCAAGGGGAGTCATCTTAGGATTAACAGATTATTACTGCATACTCAGCACTCCTTGGTGCTCCAAGGAGCTCCTAATGGAAAGGCAAGAGGAAGGTCGTCCAAAAACGTGGTAACATCAACCCCTATGGACAAATGTGCTTAGGAGAGACAAATACTGTATCCCCAGTGTTAGTGCATTGGTGAAGGGAGCTTCTTTTAGCTCTGCCAAAAGAATTCCACCTCAACTATCGCTGCATATTCACACCTCATTAAATGAATGTAGATCCCAGAAAGTGTCTACTTCTCTTGTTAATGTATGCTTACCCAAGGAAGTCTTGTTTTCTACTGAAATAAACACTGAAACTGTTAACACAGGATATTACTCTTAAAGATATTTGGATAGTAGTTTCACATACAGATTTACTTAAAAACAGGGATACTTACCTGTAAGCAGGTATTCTCTGGGAACAGCAGGCCATTCATTCTCACATGTGGGTGATGTCATCCACATCGTTGCGGGCAGAATGCTTGAACAGTGTAATACAGCATTAAATCCACTTGAAAGCAACCCTCCAAGTATGGGCGGGTGCCTTTCAACCCGCCACAAGACTGCAAGACAGCAGTACAATAGTATATTCTATCAGGATAGAAGACAACTCCAAGGGAAGGTGGAACGGTATGTGACAATGAATGGCCTGCTATCCTCAGAGAATACCTGCTAGAGGTACGTATCCCTGCTTTTTCTGAGGACAAGCAGGCCATATTTTCAAATGTGGGAATCCCTAGCTACCAGGCTCACTGAAAACAGGACAAAAGGACATTGCAATGGCAAGGTCAAAAAACGAATTAAACTGAAACTATCCAGTCTTTTGCACGGCGTATCAAATGCATGATTATCTCCAAGATGGTGAGAGGTTACATGTGTGTGCAAAATGCAAAGCACTCCTATCTCTCAGAGAACAGGTCCATCTCTTGAAACTAGAGCAGCAGAATTGGAGGAACTGAGAGAAACAAAAAGATACATAGAGAAGATCTACAGGAACAATATAGAGAAGTCCCACCTCAAGTGGAGATCTCCTAAAAAGAGAGCAGCACCCGGTAAAGTAGGAAGTACTCCTGTAACTACGACCTGCCCACCAGAGGATGCAGTACCGCAGTACCCTCTCGCACCAAGGATATGTCTCCAAGAATGTCTGCCTTGGCAGGAAGGGTTAAGACAGCTGTTGTAGTTGGTGATTCAATCATTAGGCACGTAGATAGCTGGGTGGCTGGTGGATGTGAGGATCAACTGATAACTTGCCTGCCTGGTGCAAAGGTGGCGGACCTCAGATAGGATCTTAGATAGTGCTGGGGAGGAGCCGGATGTCTTGTACATGTAGGTACCAATGACGTAGGACAATTTGGGAGGGAGGGTCTGGAAGCCTAACTTGAACTCTTAGGTAGAAAGCTGAAGTCTAGATCCTCCAAGGTAGCATTTTCAGAAATGCTCCCTTTTCTACGCATAGGACCCAAGAGGCAGGCAGAACTCTGAAATCTCAATGTGTGGTTGAGACGATGGTGCTGGGAAGCAAGATTTAGATTTGTTAGGAAATGGGTAACATTCTGGGAAAGGGAGAGACTGTTCCGAAAGGATGAACTCCACCTTAACTGGAACTGAACCAAGCTGCTGGCATTAACTTTTAAAAAGGTGATAGAGCAGCTTTTAAAATAGAATAGGCGGGGGGGGGGGGGGGGGGACCGAAAGTTGCCTATAAGCGCATACTTCAGTGTGGAGTATCCATGAAGGATACTATTGAAACAGGACATTTAGGGAATCCCAGTTGAGAGATTTTTTTTTTTGTTACATTTGTACCCCGCGCTTTCCCACTCATGGCAGGCTCAATGCGGCTTACATATTGTATACAGCAGGATAAAGGATGCACATTATCCCTGTCAGCTTCTAAGCTGCTTGTAGATACAAAGAAAAAACACAATTTGAAGTGCTTGAATACAAATGCTAGAAGTCTAAAAAATGAGATGGGAGAGTCAGAGTATATAGCACTAAATGATGAGGTAGAAATAATAGGCATCTCAGAGACTTGGTGGAAAGAGGGCAATCAATGCGACACTGTGTTAACAGGGTACAAATTGTATTGCAGCGATAGAGAGGCTCAAATTGGAGGGGAGGTTGTGCTATATGTTAAAGAGGGAATTCAGTCAAATAAAATAAACATTCCAGAGGAAACAGATAGCAGTGTGGAATCATTATAGATAGAAATTCCATGTGTGAACAGGAGTATTCTTGCAAGGCTGTACTACCATCCACCAGGACAGAACAGACAGACAGATGAAGAAATGTTTACAGAAATTAATGGGCACCAGTATATTAATGGGTGACTTCAATTACTTCAGAACTGACTGGATAAATGTTACATCTGGGAGCGCCAGGGAGATAAAATTTCAAAATGTAATAAACAATTGCTTCTTGGAGCAACTAGTCCAGAAACCGACAAGAGGGGGAAGCCATTTTAGATCTAGTCATTGGTGGCATGCAGAGCATAGTACGGTGTTGGGTTGCCTAGGAAACAATGATCATAACAGGATCAACTCTGAGCTACTATCTGGAATGAACCCACAAAGGAATTCTACTGTAGCTGCATTTAATTTTCGAAAGGGAGACCATAATAAAATGAGGAAAATGGTCATAAAGAAGGTAAAAGGATCAGCTGCAAAGCATAGAACACTAAATCAGACATGAACATTGTTCAAAAATACCATCTTGGAAGCCAAGGTGGAAAGAAGAGAAAACGACAGCCAAATCATTACCGGGTAAAACAGTAGAAACTATTATAAAGAATAAAATTAAGGAACACATATCTAAACATGGTTTAATAGGACAGAGGCAGCATGGGTTCAATCAAGGGAAGTCTTGCCTCACCAATTTGCTTAATTTCTTTGAAGGTGTGAATAAACGTGGATAAAGGTGAGCAGGTTGATGTAGTGTATTCTAGAATTTCAGAAAGCTTTTGACAATGTTCCCCATGACAGACTCCTGAGAAAATTAACATGTCATGGGATAGGAGGCAATGTTCTGGTGTGGATTAGGAATTAGTTATTGGACAGAAAACAGAGGGTAGGGTTAAATGGTCATTTCTCTCAATGGAGGAGGATGAACAGTGGAGTGCCGCAGGGATCAGTACTGGGATAGGTGTTATTTAACAAATTTATAAATGATATGGAATTCAGATTGACAAGTGAGCTGATTAAATATGCAGATGATACAAAACTAAAACACATGCAGACTGTGAAAAATTGCAGGAAGACCTTAGGGAATTGGAAGACTGGGCATCCAAATGGCAGAAAAAATTTAATGTGGAAAAAATCCAAAGTGATGCACACTGGAAAGAATAATATGAATCACAGTTACCTGATGCTAGGGCTCGGAGGTCAGTACCCAAGAAAAAAATATAAGTGTCATTGTAGATAACCTGATGAAATCTTCTGGTCATTGTGCAGAGGCAGTCAATAAAAGCAAACGGGATGCTAGGAATTATTAGAAAAGGGATGGCAAATAAGTCCGAAAATATTATAATGCCTCTGTATCACACCATGGTGCGACCTCACCTTGAGTATTGCATTCAGTTCTGATCGCTGTATCTCAAAAAAGATAGTGGAATTAGAAAAGGTTCAAGGAAGAAAAACCAAAGTGATAAAGGGGATGGAACTCCTCTCATATGAGAAAAGGCTAAGGAGGTTAGGGCTCTTCAGCTTGGAGAAGAGACAGGTTAGGGGAGATATGACTGAGGTCTACAAAATCCTGAGTGATGAAGAACAAGAAGAAGTGAATCAATTTTTTTTTTTACTTGTTCCAAAAGTACAAAGACTAGGGAACACTCAATTAAGTTACATGGAAGTACTTTTAAAACAAATATGAAGAATATTTTTTCACTCAATGAATAGTTAAGCCTCTGGAACTCATTGCTGGAGGACGTAGTAATAGCAGTTAGATATCTGGGTTTAAAAAGGTTTGGCCAAATTCCTGTAGGAAGTCCATAGTCCTGCTATTGAGACAGACATGGGGAAGCTACTGCACACCCTGGGATTGGTACCAGACGCAGCCAGGGAGCCGCGAAGCAGCACATCTTCTCTTCACAGCGGGTAGAAGACTGCTGGTCCTGCACTCTCATGGCATCCGTTGTCACCAACATCCATTGCGGGAAAGAGAGGGGCATCCCCCGCCTGAGGTGGACCTCGGAAAGCCACCAATCCAAGCTGGCCCTGGCCGACGAAGTCCAAGGCAACCGGCACTAATACTCCAGAGACGTCGGAGACCAACCACTGAGCAAGTCTTGATGCAGCGGTCTCATGTGAGCTCTCGCCCAGGGAATCACGTCCAACATAGCTGCCATGAGCCCCAGAACCTGTACGTAATCCCACGCCCGAGGCCGAGGAATCCCCAACAATCTCCGGATCTGCGATTGTAACTTTCGACGCCTGCCGTCGGGAAGAAAAACGCACCCCAGGTCGGTGTTGAAATAAAACTCCCAAATAATCGAGAGACTGCAAGGGAGCTAGATGACTTCAGGAAATTGACAACCCAACCCAGGGATTGTAAAACCTCTATCACCCGAGACGTGGCCGCCCGACTCTCTACCTCCGGAGTCCGCTCTGATCAGCCAATCGTCCAGATAAAGATGAACTCTGATCCCCTCTTTCCACAAAAACACCACCGTCACCACCATCACCTTGGAAAAGGTGTGAGGTGCCGTGGCCAGCCCAAATGGCAAGGCGCGGAACTGGAAATGTTGCCCCAAGATCGCAAACCACAGAAATCTCTGGTGAAGATGCCAAATTGGAATATGCAGATACACCTCCTTGAAATCTAACGAGGTGAGAAACTCCCCAGGCTGCACTGCTGCTCTCACCGACCGCAGAGTCTCCATGCGAAAGTGCCGCACCTTTCACCTTCTGTAAATTGAGCACCAGCTGAAAGGACCCCCCCTTTTCGGGGTACCACGAAATAAATCGAATAGCGACCTTTCCGAAACTCGGACTGAGGCACAGGAACCACTGTTCCTAACTCTACCAGAGTGCAACATTTCTGCCACTGCTTTCCGCTTTCTGACCGTAGCGGGACTCCAAAAAGGCGTCCTTGACGGGTGCCCGCAATTCCAATTTGTAACAGTGCTTTATCAGATCGAGGACCCAAAGGTCTGACATGATCCTGGCCCACTCCCCCAGAAACAGGGTCAACCGACCTCCAATGCAAGGAATGGAACAATGGACCGGAACCCCGTCATTGGGAAGCCCAGTTACTACTACTATTTATCATTTCTAAAGTGCTACTAGACATACGCAGCACTGTACACTTGAACATGAAGAGACAGTCCCTGCTCGACAGAGCTTACAATCTAATTAGGACAGACAAAGAGGACAAACAAGAGATAATGGAATATTAAAGTGAGGATGATAATATAAGGGTTCTGAACAAGTGAATAAGGGTTAGGAGGTAAAGCTGCATCAAAAATGTGGGCTTTTAGCTTAGATTTGAAGACGGCCAGAGATGGAGCTTGACATACCGGCTCAGGAAGTCTATTCCAGGCATATGGTGCAGCAAGATAAAAGGAACGGAGTCTGGAGTTAGCAGTGGAGGAGAAGGGTGCAGATAAGAGAGATTTACCCAGTGAACGGAGTTCCCAGGGAGGAATGTAGGGAGAGATGAGAGTGGAAAGGTACTGAGGAGCTGCAGAGTGAATGCACTTATAGGTCAACAAGAGGAGTTTGAACTGTATGCGGAAACGGTTGGGAAGCCAGTTATGTGACTTGAGGAGAGGGCTAATATGAGCATAACGACACTGGCAAAATATTAGTCGTGCAGCAGAATTTTGAACAGATTGAAGAGGAGAGAGATGGCTAAGTGGGAGACCTGTGAGAAGCAAGTTGCAATAATCTAAGTGAAAGGTGATAAGAGTGTGGATGAGGGTTCTGGTAGTGTGCTCAGAAAGGAAAAGGCAAATTTTGCTGATATTACAGAGAAAGAAACGACAGGTTTTAGCTGCTGATATTACAGAGAAAGAAACGACAGGTTTTAGCAGTCTGCTGAATATGTGTAGAGAAGGAGAGGGAGAAGTCGAAGATGACCCCAAGGTTACGAGCTGATGAGACAGGACGGATGAGAGTGTTATCCACAGAAATAGAGGATGGGGGAGGGGAAGGGGGAGGAGGAGAGGTTGGTTTAGGGGAAAAGATAAGAAGCTCAGTCTTGGTCATGTTTACTTTCAGATGACGCTGAGACATCCAGGCAGCAATGTCAGACAGGCAGGCTGATACTTTGGCCTGGATTTTGGCTGAGATTTCTGGTGTGGAGAGGTAAATCTGGGAGTCATCAGCGTAAAGATTTATTTATTTATTTATTTTATTGCATTTGTATCCCACATTTTCCCACCTATTTGTGGGCTCAGTGTGGCTTACAATATATTGTGAATTATGGACATACAATATGTACAGTTCGATTATGGGTTAGCATTGTGAGGAGTTATGTGAAAACAGAATCGAGTCAAGACATCGTTTGGTGTAGAAACATTGGAATGGTACAATGGGGGAAAAAATAGGCGATAGAATAATGGCAAGGAACCTTAGTATAACTATTTTATATATGGGAGTGTTAATAGTGGTGTGAGTACGGGTAGGAGGGTACAAGAAAGTGTATTGATGCAATTCTGTTGGTGTGTATAGGCTTCATGTGTTTTGATCCTTGCCGTAAATTTTCTCAAAGAGATAGGTCTTCAGTCGTTTGCGGAAGTCGGTTAATTCGTAGATCGTTTTCAGGTTGCGTGGTATTGTATTCCAGAGTTGCGTGCTCATATAGGAGAAAGTTGATGCATGCAGTGCCTTGTATTTTACGCCTTTGCAGTTAGGGAAGTGGAGATTCAGGAAAGTTCGGGATGATCTTTTTGCGTTTCTGGGTGGCAGGTCTATTAAATCAGACATGTATGCAGGGGCTACACCATGAATGATTTTGTGGACTAAGGTGCAAACTTTAAAGGTGATGCGTTCCTTGAGTGGGAGCCAGTGCAGTTTCTCACGTAAGTGTTTTGGCACTTTCGTATTTGGTTTTTCCGAAGATGAGTCTGGCTGCTGTATTCTGGGTTTTTTGAAGTTTCTTCAGTATTTGTTCTTTACAGCCTGCATATAGTGAATTACAGTAGTCCAAGTGACTGAGTACGAGTGATTGTACTAGGCTGCGGAAGACGGATCTCGGAAAGAATGGTCTTATTCTTTTCAGTTTCCACATGGAGTAGAACATCTTTTTTATTGTGTTGTTTGCATGAGTCTCAGGTGGCGGTCGATAGTGACTCCAAGGATTCTTAAAGTTTCGGAGATTGGCAGTTGTAGTTTAGATGTGTTAATAGCGGTAAATTTATTTGTGTTGTATTGGGAAGTAAGTATGAGGCATTGAGTTTTTTCTGCATTCAGTTTCAATTGGAATGCGTCTGCCCAAGTATTCATGATGTGTAGACTTTGGTTGATTTCGTTGGAGATTTCGCTAATATCTTGTTTGAAAGGAATGTAAATCGTTACATCGTCTGCATATATGTGAGGGTGAAGGTTGTGATTTGATTTGATAGAAGATGGATTCTGAAAACCATGGAATGAGGATCAGAGTACCAAGGGAAGAAGTATAGGATGTGAGAAAGAAGAGGTCCCAGGACAGATCCCTGATGTACACCAACTGACAGTGGGATAGAAGTAGAGGAGGATCCACTAGAGTATATACTAAAGGTACGCTGGGAGAGATAAGAAGAAAACCAGGAAAGAACAGAGCCATGAAATCCAAGTGAGGACAGCGTATCAAGGAGTAGGCTGTGATCAACAGTGTCAAAAGCACCAGATAGATCAAGAAGGATGAGTATAGAATAGAGACCTTTGGATCTGGCCAGGAACAGATCATTGGAGACTTTAGCAAGCGCTGTTTCAGTTGAATGAAGGGAGCGAAAGCCAGATTGAAGTGGATCAAGAATAGCTTGAGATAAAAGAAAGTCAAGGCAACGGCGGTGAACAGCATGCTCAAGTATCTTGGATAGGAAAGGGAGGAGGGAGATGGGGCGATAGTTGGAAGAACAGGTAGGGTCCAATGAAGGTTTTTTAAGGAGTGGTGTGACTACAGCATGTTTGAAGGCATCAGGAACAGTCAAAGTGGACAGTGAAAGATTGAGGATATGACATAAAAGGGATGACAGTAGGAGAGATAGTGTTAAGTAGATGGGTGGGAATAGGATTAGAGGAACAGGTAGTTAAGTTTCGAGGAGGAAATAAGATAGTGATTTCAGAAAAGGAAGAAAAGGAGGCAGGGGTTGGAGGGTTGAGAGAATGGACTAAGGGAAGGAGAGGTGGAGGTGACCTGGTTGAGAATTCAAGTTTAGCGCCTCTGTCACTGAGTAGAACTAGCGGCCTTTTTGTCCGAACGAAAGGAACGCTGCTGAAATCTGGACCGTTGAAAAGGAGCAGAGGCCTGACCAGGGCGATAACACCGCGCCTCCCGAAATCTCGGTCTCGTCGAAGTTCAAGGCCCGGATTTCGGTCTGTCCTCCGGCAGACGCTGAGACCTGGAGTCTCCCAAATCTTTAACAATCTTTTCCAAGTCCTCACCAAACAGCAGCCTACCCGTAAAGGGCAACTTCGTGAGCCGCTGCTTTGAAGCCATATCCGCCGCCCAGTGGTGCAGCCAAAGCAGCCAGCGAGCAGCGACCGCCACAGACATCTGCTTAGCCAAGGCCCTAACCAAATCATGAAGAGCATCAGCCAAATACACCAGCCCTGACTCCATAAGAGGAGCAACCTCTGCCAATGGAGCCGAAACCTCCAACTCCTGTTGTACGGCCTGCTGAAACCAGGACAGACAGGCTTGAGCTGCATACGAGCTACAAATTGAGGCCTGCGAATCAAGGCTGACACCTCAAAAATCACGCTTTAAAGAGGCCTCCAAACGACGATCCTGCATGTCCTTGAGGGCAACTCCCCCCTCAACTGGCAGAGTGGTCTTCTTGGTGACCGCCGTCACCATGGAATCTACCTTAGGAAAAGGGAAGAGACTCAAATGCGACTCCCCCACCGGATAAAGGCGAGCCATAGTGCGAGCTACCTTTAGGTTCCGCTCAGGCTCCGACCACTGATCCGAAATGAGCTCCTGAATAGCTTCATGGACGGGAAAAGCTCGAGTCGGCTTCCTAGTGCTAGCCATCTTAACATTCATGGCCGCCGCAGCCACTGCTTCAGAATCTTGAATATTCATCGCCTGTAAGGACTCTGCAATGAGCGAAGGCAATTCGTCTCTATGAAAGATTCGCACCCCCTTGGTGTCATCCTGTTCCTCCTGAACAAGTTCACCTTCCTCAAGATCTCCTAGTCCTGAGCTCTGCGACCCTCGAGTGGACCCTCCGACCCCTTCAATCAGTGAAGGCTGCGGCCCCAGCAAAGCCACCGAGCCCGTCTCAGACCCAGACCACAGCCGCCTGTGCTTCAGCAATGGCGGGGTCTCAGAAATGGATGGCAATGCTCCAACTCACAATCCCGACCCCACTTGGCTTGATGGGAGCGAAGACTGCAGGGGGAACGCCAAAGCACCCGGAGAGGTCTTTTTTAGTAAAAATGCCTGGTGCAAAAGTAAAATAAAATGGGGGGGGGGGGGGGAACAGTTCTTGTGTCTGAGTTGCCACATTCTCCAATGCTACCATCACCCGAGATGCCCGTGGCAACTAGCTGCCCGCTGCTAGCCTCTTCACTAGCCCCGTGCACTCCTCTGCCTCCGGGACTGCGCAGGCCGCGGAGGTGCGGGAAATCCCCTCTGATATCGCCGCTGCCCCCCGAATCCTCCATGCAGCCAGAGCTGCAGAGTCCCGCTACGCTGCACCTTTTTCCACAGCGCAAACAGCACTTGACAGTCTCAGCTGCCATGACCGGCAGCGCTAACGGCTAGGGCGAACGCGGGGACCGGCAGAAAAAAGAGCAGCACTATCCTAGCAAAGAGGGCGGCAAGCCCATCCCAGAGAAGCTGCAACGGCATTCCCAATCCTCCAGCACCCGGTCCAACAGAGCTTCGGGTATGGGAAGTGCTGCCTGAGTGCCGTCTTATTTTTTTTTTTCACTGAAAACCAACATCAGACAGACACAGGAGCCACAGCACAAGCACACAACTGGGAACAGGGGGATCAGGGTAAGGCAGGTGACCCGAGCACAAGTATGCCTTTAAAATAGGCACCACCAGCCACACACCCCAGATCAACTGGCACCCCAGGAGCCCCCTCAAAACAGGAATCCAAGGAGCTTGAGCAAGCTCCATCCACCACCTGCTGTGAGATAGAGTTATACTAAAGGGAGAAGGATCAGTACACAGACGGTCACTGCATGTTTTTTTTAGTGTTCTCTATCTCCACCTCCTGGTAGACGGATACAACCCACCAGTTCCTGGATTCATCTGCTGCTCAAGTTAAGGAATTTTCAATTTCCTAATTCTGAATTGATATCTTTGCATAATTTTTATTATATTGTTATTATTTGCCTATTAAGAAAGCAGCTGTTCCGGAACATGAGGGTGACCTGGTATCATTGGTTCCTTCGATGACTGCAGATTTACCTACATTTCTCAAAGATTTAACATATAAAAGTCCGGGTCACCCACTTGATTGTATTTTCTAATGAGGTTGACAAGATTACAGTGTTAAAGTCTTACTTTAAGAATATGACTAAGTTGTTCTGTGGGAATATGGTACAGAGTTTCTCAGATTTATTATGGCCTACCCAGCTATTACAGAAGGACTTCTTGGCATTGAAGGCATATTTATTAGCCAAGTGACATTTTTTTTCTAAAATTTCCCCTGTAAATATGTTTAATTACATTTTCAGGGGAATCAATTATGAGTGTTTACAACTGGAAAAGTTTTTGACAAAGCACTAATATACTATCATTAGTTAGCTGATGTACATTTGTGTATGAGTTCAGTATGTAAAAGACTTAAATGGGAAGTGTATTCTTGATTCTTTATATTTTCTTAAGTGATTCTCTCTCACCCCCTTATGTGGGCTTGATTATTGATTATATATTTGTTTCTTAATTTTTCTCTTCAAATTTCTGGGAGTGTCAAGTCACAGAGCAGAAAACCAGAATGGGGCATTCACAGGGTGAGGCCCATGGGTAGAGAGAGGTATTTCCTACTACTACTACTATTTAGCATTTCTATAGCGCTACAAGGCGTATGCAGCGCTGCACAAACACAGAAGAAAGACAGTCCTTGCTCAAAGAGCTTACAATTTCCAACAATTATGCGTTCAGGTTATAGAATACCGTCATTTACGCACTAAAAATATTGCGTAAACAGACATGCCTAAATGTTGGTGCGTAGATGCAGACTTCTGCTAATATTTATAATAGAATCTCTGCACCCAGATGTCATTACAGAATTCATAAAAACATAAGCATTGCCATACTGGGACCAGACCAAAGGTCCATCAAGCACAGTATCCTGTTTCCAACAGTGACCAATCCAGGTCAGAAGTACCTGGCAAGATCCCAGGACAGTAAAACATATTTTATGCTGCTTATCCTAGAAATAAGCAATGGATTTTTCCAAGTCCATCTTAATAGCAGCTTATGGAATTTTCTTTTAAGAAACTATCCAAACCTTTTCTTAACCCTGCTAACTGCTTTTACCTCATTCTCTGGTAACGAATTCAAGAGTTTAATTACATATTGAGTGAAGAAATATTTTCTCTAGTTTGTTTTAAATTTACTACTTAGTAGCTTCACTGCGTGCCCCCTAGTCCTAGTATTTTTGAAAGAGTAAACAAGTGATTCACAGTCACTCAGTGCCCTTTATAGAAGTGCCCCCATTATGCCTAGACCCCATTTTTAAAAACATTTTCCCTGAAACTACTCAATTGTTTCTGTTTAATTTCCACTTTTCCTATATCAGTGTGATGGAGGCACACAATTCTGATAAGGGCCAGTTCAGTAATATGATTTATTTATAAAGAGAATGATGGGAACGGCTAAATAGGAGAGTCTCAAATCATTACACTTATTTTGCCTCTGAAATTGGATTTAGTTTTATTACTCTACTTTCCAAATCCAAGTTCTGGGAGTGTTACATGATTCAGGTAGTTGAGTTATTTCTCAGCCTAAAGTGGTTTACAATCTAGTTGTGCCTGAGGCAATGGAGGGTGAAGTGAATTGTCCAAGGTCACAAAGAGTGTCAGTGGGAGAAGCAGAATTTAAACCTTGGCTTGCCAAGGTCATAACTAGGGCTGCACATTTAACGCATTAACAATGGGATTAACCCATTAAATGTTTAACATGCATTTTTTAATGCATGTTAACGACAGGTCTGGCTCTCTCATCCACTGCTCTCTTTGCGAGCTTACCTGGGCTGGAGAGACCTGCTGCTGAGTCCTGGTCCAGGTCAGTCCTGCTGCTCTGCTCCCAAGTGGTGTGGAGAAAGTGGAGCCACACCCATGATCTGAAAGTAACAACGTTGGTATGAGTCTGCAGCACTTCATGGAGAGGCTCTAAGCAGCAGAACTGGGGCCAACAAGATGTGGACCGCAATTTCTCTTTCCTTATTCCTGCTCCTCTTGGCCCTCTGACTTTGCCTTCAGCGCTGAAGGCATGCTGCGTCTTTCAGCCACCCAACGCATCTCTGTGGCGTCCCACCGGGAAACGGGAAGCTCTATCCGAGGAGTCAGGATGCTAGGCTTCGGGCGGCTGAAAGAAGCAGCATGAGTGCTGAAGGCAAAGTCAGAGGGCCAAGAGGAGCAGGTATAAGGAAAGAGAATACAGAAAGCGGACCATGGGGGAGGGGGTGAGAGTTCCAGAGCAAAAGATTTGGGAGAAAGAGAATGGGAGAAGGTGGGAGGGTTCAGCTGCACAGGAAGATTGCTGGGAGAAAGAGTGCAGCAAGAAAGAGAGGTGATTAAGGGGGACAGATACTACAAATAGGTGATGGAAAAAACAAGAGAGATGGTGATCATGGAGTGGAGAGGGGAAGGGAAGGGAAGAGAGAATGGAGGAGATGGTGCCCAAGAATGGAGGAGAATAGACGGAAACTAGATAGATTTGTAAAGGAGGAAAACAGATGAAAGTTGAATGTTAAAGATGGATATCGGGGGCAGGATGAGAAAGAGGAGAAAATCAGAAACAGTGAATGGACATAGGCCCTGGAAGCAGAGTTCAGAGCAAAGGGAAGCAGAATCAGAGACAGAGAACGAGATAATTGGAAAAATAAAAATCCCAGACAATATTGGTAAGATAAATGATGGTGTGGATAACATGAGGAAGGACTTAGCAAAGCTAGAGGAATGGTCTAGAATTTGGCAGCTTAGATTTAATGCTAAAGAAATGCAGCGACTTGCATTTGGGCTGCAAAAACCTGAAGAAATGGTACAGTTTACGAGGTGAAGATTTTTGTGCGTGAAAGAGGAGTGGGACTTGGGTATGATCATAATTGATGATCTTAATGTGGCCAAACAGGTAGAAAAGTTGATGGTGAAAGCTAGACAGATGCTTGAGTGCATAAGGAGAGGAATGGCCTGTAAGAAAAAGGAGGTGATGATGACCCTGTATAAGAGTCTGATGAGACCTCATTTAGAATATTGTGTACAATTCTGGAGATCGAACCTTCAAAAAGATATAAACAGGATGGAGTCAGTCCAGAGGGTGGCTACTAAAGTGGCCTGTGGTCTTCATCATAAAGTGTATGGGGACAGACTTACAAGATCTCAATACGTATACTTTGGAAGAAAAGCGGGAGACAGGAGATATGATAGAGACATTTAAAAACCTACATGGCATTAATGAACAGGAGGCAAGTCTCTTTCAATTGAAAGGAAGCTCTGGAATGAGGGGGCATAGGATGAAGGTGAAAGCAGACAGACTCAGAAGTAACCTGAGGAAATACTTCTTCACGGAAAGGGTGGTGAATTCATGGAACAGACTCCCAGTGGGGGTAGTGGAGACGAAAATTCTCCAATTTCAAAAAATCTTGGGACAAGTACATAGGATCTCTAAGGGATAAGAAGAGATAGTAGATGGCATGGATGGGCAGACTAGATTTTAAAAAAATGAAGAAAGATAGTTATTTATTTATTTATTTATTGCATTTGTATCCCACATTTTCCCACCTCTTTGCAGGCTCAATGTGGCTTACAATAAAGACCATATGGCCTATGTTTTAAATATTCCATTAAGAGCAAGCTAAATACTATGGGCCAGTGTTCTTACATTAATTTTTAAGTTTAAGTAATAAAAAAAATGAATGCTTCTAACTCAGTGTACAGAAGTAATAATTTCTTTAAAAAAAAAAAAAAGGTTGGCACAAAGAAAGCATCCTGCATCTAGGCCATACGTCACCTTATTTTTGTTATTGAAAGAAAAGCTCAACTACAACCAAATGCAAGCTAGCACTGCAGTACAGAAACATTCTGCCAACTAAGCAAGCCCATAAAAAACCTGAATGATTCCAATTTTGAAATGAAATAAAACCATGCACCATTAATACTGTGCAGCTATGGATGAGTAAACACAGATCTCACTGTAATCAATTCTAAAGAAGTGAGATACCCCACAAAATAGATGTGGCACATATATACCTGAACAATAATATGCATTACTTTTGCAACTTAAACACAGGGTTTGACCTATACTAAACAAATCTAGAAAATTATTGTTTCAAACTTCACAGGTTTCAAATTGTCTATTTATGGATTAACAAGTAATACAACTCCTGGAGAAAAGCACTGTTCTTGTCATGCTGTAGTATTAAACACTATACTGTATTTGTGTAAACAAATGACTACTTTTTATATTGTGCCCACTGATTCAGCAACCAACAATTTCCTATAAAACAACAGCAGGATAGCCGATCTCTCACATAGCCAGTTGGTGAGAATCTGATTAGTAAGCATTAAAAGTCTGTTTAAGAACATATGCTAAGCACATTAAACCAGCTCTCACTATTTCTACTGTACTGTAATTATAATCTATATTAAAGCAACATCACTTATTAACATACTTTAATCAATACAAACCTGTACAAAAAAAGTCAAATCAATTATTGCATTAAATTCTGGATTTGTAGGGCCACAAATCCCTCAAAAGAGCAAACTGTAATACACAACACCTAGCATGCTGCAAACTACATCTACCATGGCTATTCTGATAGTTTATACAAGTTAAACATAGGGAAGAAGATCTTTCCACGATTTATTCAGTTTGCATGGATAACTGACTAATTCAAAAGAACATTTGCGCAGGCAGCAGCACATAATTGCACTAGTGTCATAGCTGCAGACACCATATACATTTTTACCACTTCTATTATCAAGAAAAGGTTGAAAAGAGCAAGACAAAAATATAAAATTATTATTCAGGTGACATAAAAGGAAGGTACATGAAATCAAATGGAAACTTGTGAGTGCAATTTTGTACAAGCTGATGAATGTTAAACTATAACTTAATTCAAAAACACTTTTCTTCTACAGAATTATGAACTGTTTCCCAAATTCAATAGAAAATATTTGTACAGATGCATGTGCAGGTATACTTACAGCTGGAGCTCCAAGACTTTAGCAAGGACTTTATGCTAATTTCAAAAAACAGTGAATCCTGTAGGCTCAGCATTATGCTTCTAGCACTCAAAACAGAAGAAGCAGCAGCTGCAGCAGCAAGCCAATAGGTTTTGCAGATCTGGTGTGTTAAACTGTTGTACCTTCTTTTCCTCACAAGTGGCAGAGTTTTGGCCTCCAGTGTCGCTGCGTCATT